>NC_086156.1:75772002-76397002 GCF_035149785.1 Candoia aspera | reverse complement strand
ACAATCTTTCTTTTTTAGGGGAATACAGCTGTAACATGTTCTCCCTTTTAAAGAATGCTGATGACAACTGTTTTACAGTATTCGAAATGCATCGCTGTTACATCACAGATATGTGAAAAGACATGATGCAATATAATTTCAGTCCCTTCCCTAATAATTCCTAGTATTCCTTCTCTTCTTCCTTTCTTCCTTCCACACTTGTCAGTCACACTGCCAGCTTAGACTCCATCTTCATATATATGAAGTTAGGATATTTATTAATCTAATCTGTTTGGAAGGTGGTGTATCTCCCTTTCATTGAGCTATATTTGCCACTGTGTTCTCCATTTACCCAAGTTGGAGAGATTTTTTGGAGTTCTTCACAATTCCATTTGGACCGAATCACTTCACTTCCATTTTGTAGCTGTCACAGCTAAGTATTTGCACTCAGAATGTCCTTCATGAACTTGTCCAATCCTATAAAGCCCCACTTGAATGTTCTCCTCCCAACAAACTGCTATCACATGAGAGAGAGAGCGAGAGAGCAGGAATGACTCTCTTAGGCCAGCTCCTGCATCTTTCCTTTTCACTGGCTTTCTCAATTTGTGGAGACAGATAGAGAACCCTGGAAGATCAGGGTTCTAAACGATGTATGAAGAGGGCCTCCAAGCAGAAATAAACCTCCTCCTAGTGTAGATGTTAGCCTTCTTAGCCCATGGAAGGCAGTAGGATGAAACGGAGAGACCTGAGATTGCATGCTCTTATCACATCACTAATTTCTTCTTTGTGGCAAGTGGAGCACAGACCTCAAACAGAACCACAGAGACTGAGACTATGATCTTGGATGGCAATATTCTTGATGGCTTCATTCTTCCAGATGAAAGAACCCAATCATATTTACCCTGTTTCGGCTAGGGATGGGATGGGGTTGCAATGTACATTGTATGGCTAGTTTCAAGACAGGATTGTTAAAGTATGTTGTAGGGTGGATCTCTAATTCATACTCTGTTCACATCCATATAGCTTTTCTCACTCTGAGGTGGACGATCAGTGCAAAGAAACCTACCACCAACAACAGGAGGCTTGGGCCATAGTTCAGCGATCACCATGGGGCATCCTCCGTCTGGGTCTGCTGGGTGAGCCTCTGGTCTCTTACCATCTGCCTTATCAGCGAGCTCTGCCTTTGCCCATCTTCACACCAGCCAAGCTAAGCACCAAGGCTGAACAGGAGCTGACACCAACTCCATCAGAGTCAGTGGAGTCACTGCCAGTCACAGGTGTCTGCCCTGATAAGAAACCTGTGTTTGAGATCACCAAAGAGTTGCCCCTTGTTGTCCAGCCAACCTGTCCCGACTTCAAAAAAGCGGGCCTGCCCCGCTCACTGTCCCGTTCTATGTCTCAGGAGGCCCAGAGGGGCTGAGGCAACTCAACTACTCTCCCATCTTGAACTGGCTTGGACGCCTTGGGACACTGTGCCTGTTGCTGCATGAGGACAATCTGAAGGGGCCCAGATTATATGTAGAAAAGACTGTAGGATTGAACTCTGGATGGCCTCCTTTTTCTGGGGATGGGGGTGGGGAGGCAAGGATGTTGGGTGTATCTGCTTGTATATATATAATTAGATGTATAATGTTCCATATTTCTATGACCAGTGCTTATTTTCCTGCATTGTTCTTTCTTTCTTCTTCTGCTTTTTTCTTTTTGTGTGTGTGTGCATGTGCGTTTGTTTAATATTACTTCCCTGGAGAAGTAAGGAAGGTCCATATGGATAAAGGAGAAAAAGAAAAACATAGTATCCCATTACGCAAGGTGATTAAGATGGCTGATAGAGATGATAGGATCCACAGTTTCTGGGTTTAGCAAGCGAGAGCTATGCTGGCTTACTCCCAAATTCAGGAAAATAGTGTTTAATGGTTAGTAGCAAGTAAAAGAATTTGGAGGAAATTGCTGGCCTTCTTGGTCTTGTTCCAGGAGGGAACTATGCAGAGTAAGAAGACAATGGGTTTAAGGATAGCAGTTGCCTTCTAGGATCCTATTCTGGTATTCACTCCCTAGTTCTGTGACTTAGGATAGGGAACCCCTAGTTAAACGTCTCAGTTAGTGAACATTTGCCATGAAAGATGGAGAGCAAGTATACCTTGGGAAAGTGATGAAGGGAGGTTGAATCAAAAGGTTTAGAGAAAGGATAGGAAGTGGTTTTAGTTCAGAAAGAACAGACGGAAGCACCAGATTTGGTCTATCACCTCCTTGTCCCCTCTGTCTCCAAGTAGCTGAGGAGGAAGGAAGATTCCACTGTGAATATCCCCAGTGCCTTCTATTTCTTGTCTTGATTTTTTCTTTTAAATAAATGATACATGGCTTTCTCTTGATTGTATTCATAAGGATTAATGAAATAAAATGATGGAATGTGTATCTCTTTCACTTGGATGCTAACACTAACAGCAGAAGTTTGACAAGATATCAAACTTCCTTTCATATTCAATGGGCACATTTTTGAATGCCAACCTCCACTGCAGTGTTTCTCAACCTTAGCAACTCGAAGATGTCTGGACTTTAACTCCCAGAATTCCCCAGCCAGCTATGCTGGGAGTTGAAATCCAGACATCTTCAAGTTGCTGAGGTTGAGAAACACTTCCCCACTGCATACATAAAAAAGAGAAATCTGTTGCTTGACTAAAGAAAGCTATCATAAAGCTGCATGCTAACCCGTGCTACCTCACAGGAAGAGTTTATTTAATACCACAGCCTGCCTTCATTATTTTCAGAAACACAAAACCAAATCAGGTGGGCTCTTCCACTTCCACTTCTATTGTTAAAAGAGGCAAGCTGCCATACTACACATTACCCAGCAAAGCAAAGGGACAGGCAGAACACTTAGAAGAGGAAAAAAGCATACTGGAACTTGATTAAGCAGCCCTTCCCTGTACTGCTTCTCAGGGGTGTTCGTGGGTGGGTGTCAAGATACGTGCTTGAAACCCCACCCTTCTGAATGTGCATTGTGACACACATAAAAGGGGTGGGGCTTCAATCACTTGTTGGTTGGCACCATCTTGACTTTTTGGCCCCCTGCTTCCTTTTCAATATTCAGCTTCTGAAGCTGCTATTCCTTTAAAAAGGGTATTGACTCCATCAAACTGAGTTTGACTCCTGGTCCATGAAGTGTTTTGGGTAGCCAGTATGCAAATGGTTTCTTTTGGTTTTCTTTAGGGATATTTGGGGGGGGGGGTCTCCACCCTGATCTTTCCTGGTGGCTTCCCACCGAATCAGGTCTAACTCTGCTTTGGTTATTGAGAACAGCTAAGCTCTAGGTTCTGCCACTTAGCTGGGCATTTCTTTAAGACTGGTAGGCTAACATTATGAGCACAATCAGGTTAAAGGACCAGAAAGATATTGGCAAGCTAGGCATGAGAATGAGAAGAATCTACTAGTCCTGAACAAAGTACCCAAGGAAAGAGTCATACCTTAACTGCCTCTCTAAAAGCCTGCAGGGTCCAGGTCAAGTGTATGTCGGGGAGGGAGGGAGGGAGGTTGTTCCAAAGGGCAAGGGCCACCACTAAGAAGGCATGCCTTCTGGGTTCCACAAGATGAGATGGTTTCAAAGAAGGGACCTAGAGTGTGCCCTCCCTATTAGAGCATGTGAGATGGGCAGATACCGTTGTGAAAAGGTAGACCCAAAAGTAACCTGGTCCTATGCTGTACAGGCTTTCTAAGTGATAGCCAGTGTCATGAATTGTATCCAGAAGCTTACAGGAAGCTAATACAGATTGTGGAGTAGGGGAAAAAAACATTTGTTAGAGTTTTGATTTATTTCTCAAAATAGTAAGATGCCACAGAGGAATGCTTAAAAAGGAAGAGGGGAAGGGACATTATCACCCCTCCACTTTCCCTTCAAAGTGCACTTGATGGAAGAACATTTGATGGTGGTATTTACAGCAACCCTTCAGCTCCTGATGGTAGTACCTAACCAGCTTTGGGAGCTAACTGTAGCTGAGCCTGATTACTCTTTGGATCAGGACCACTGAAAAGTTAAAAAAAAAGTCTTGAAATAAGAGAGTGTAATTCTTGCAGGATTCCTCGAAATCCTCAAGCTCAGGAGCGTCTGCCTTGTTTAACTGGAAAAAACAGTCAGCAGCCCGCCCTTTTAGTTTGGTGGCAATGGCATTTATCTTAGCCCTCTCGGAACGGAAATACGGTCCGAATTCTTCCATATAACTCCTTGCATTGGTAAGGAAAAATGACAACTTAGTTGGATCCCCGTCAAACTTAACTGCAAAGTCTTTAACCCCTGCCCTCGGCGGCCCCCTCGCCACATCTGGGCAGTCGGTCTTTCTTCTGGACCCTGGGGATCTCCGCTCTCGAGAAGATCCTGAAATTCTCACTCTGTGATATTTTGCCTCAGCCCTGTGCCATCTCCTACCTCTTTCCACCGAAGGAGGAGTGGGGGGAGAAGGGGACGAATACCTGGGGCTTGATTCTCCTCTCCTCCTCTCCTGGGGGCCCCAGTCCATTGACAGTTTCTTTAGCATATATTCCATCGACTCAAATTTGGCCTCCAATAGTCTTATCCTTTCAGGGGTTTGGGAATCCTCTTTCCTTTCCCCTTCCTGCCTCACCACGACTGGGGACATTGGGTACCGCTGCTTCCAGGACGTCTTGGACGTACCTGGTAGGGATCCCTGTGTTTCATCCCAAGTGATCAGCGTGCCTGGCGACTCTCCAGTAGGTTCAGGAGTTCCTTTTCCTCCAACCTCCTCTTCCGCCGGTCTGGAGCTCGAAATCTCCTGTATCTCCGATATTTCCCGAGTAGGAACCCTCTCCGTTCTCCTCACTGTGGAATCGGGTTCCCCATCACTCATGTCCTCGCTTTCCCCGGTTTGGGGTTTTGGTTCAGTCATCGCTAGCACTACTCCCTCACAAGATAACTCTGGAAAGGGGCTAACGGTAAATTTAAAGATTCTCAGCTTTATGTAATGATTGCCTATCCTAAGAGAACCAGACTCACAAGCAGGAACTTAATGAAATCTGATTTATTAAAGAATAGTATGCAAATACAGAGAAAGCTGAGAATGAGCAAAAGCGCGCCAAATACAAACTAAAAACCCTCGGCTCAAACGTAATCCCTCCCCTCGCCCTGCTGTTGCAAACTCCCCCCCCCCCCCAGGTGCTGGTAACCGTTTCTGCTGATGTCCTGGGAAAGGAACCTTGAACACACAAGATAACCCAAACACATTCCAATCCAGCTGCTAACATACAACAATCCCACGAGATGGAGTCCTCCTCCCCTCCCAGCCGAAACACACATCAGCCAAATGACATGCAAAACGTTACGATGCACCTTTAACATTGGAAAGGTGAACATGACAGAGAGTGGCAAATTATTACCATAGGACTGCTGAGAAATGTATATGGGTGTGTCCACAAAGTCACCAAGAGTCAAGCTTGATTTGTGCCACTTCAAATTGACTTCTGTAGTTTTTCACCTGACTGGAGGAGTCAGAGATGTCACTTTCCTGCTAGTACTGTTCTGTCCTCACTTTAACTCTTCTCTCAAAGCTAAGTTGTGCCACCAGGAAAATCACATGTGCTGGGCTGGACTCCTGTAGCTGAAGAATTTTAAGCAACAATTCAACAATAGCTTTATACATGTGCGTATGTTTATCTGTAGGTGTATATGGTAACTGCTGTGACCTTGCTTACTTTCATCACATTCCACTTGTGGAAAGGATTCCACTAGCAGATAAAACACATTTTTAATGCAACCAGCAAGGTTGAAGTTGATTATTACTAGTTCCTAAGTCCTAAAGTGTATGTGTATGATGTACCTACATTCCCAAACAAGTTGTGGACTACCCTAATATTCTCCAAACTGGCAATCTCGAAATATGTTTAACTGCAACTCCATATTTTTCCAGTGTTGGCAAGATTTGCTGGGATTTGGAATTGTAATCCAAAGATATCTGGAATGTGCTAGGTATCCTTTATCATATCCCATATCATGTCCCAGTAATTTGAGATGGTTTCCTTGGAGATCAACGATTGTTCTCTTCAATAAACGTTGTTATTTTCATGCAACACACAAGGCGTCATGACCCCAGGGAACAATTACAGTTTGGGAATTCAAGACATGAACCAAATACACTCACATCTCCAGGACAGTACACAATGAAACACAACATGAATGAGACCAAGCCCAGTTATTTCTTTGCACATGAGGCACAGTCAAGTCTGTCTTATTATGCCAACAGGACATCTAAAACCTAGAATAAAAATAAGGAATGGGGTACAATTAAAAGCCAACTTCAGCTTTGTTTGCACATTCAAATATCCCAGCCTTGCTCTCCTGCACCTTGAGTTAGAACAGGGAAAAGATCTGTTTGAACCCTGAAAGAGCTACTGCTAATCAGGGCAGATCAATCTCTCCCACTGGATGCTTTCCAAAATGTTTGGACTGCAGCTTCAGTCAGACACATCTGGTACATTTAGACCACCATGTTGGTTAGGGATTATGAGAGCTACAGAAGTTCCAGTTCAGGGAAGTGGGGTGTAGGTAAATACTGAGCTACGTAGAGCAGTCTGAATCTATTCGCATCACTACCTAATGAAGTGATGGCTATACTTACTCCATGCAGGGAAGGATAGACCGAGGCCCGTGTTTACTACTGTATCTGCATGAGAAGTAGGCAGGGGGAGGTCTATGCAAAACACAGAGTTATATTGGGCTTCGGTTGTGAGATATATACCAGGACAGCTGTAAAGACCACCAATAAATAGCCTGGGAGGGGGGCACAGGAGAAAATAGCAGAAAAGCAGGGAGATGTTGGAATGGAGCAACATGGTAAATAATAATAATAATAATAATAATAATAATAATAGTTCTTTTACATAATAATCCCTTTCCTCTCCTTGCATAAGCTAGGGGTCAGTTCAACTCTGCCCTGTTAGTTCTCCCTTTTCTACTAAATCCCCAACCCCAAACAAATCCTTGCAAATAACAACCGTTGGACAGATCAAGCCTGCCACAGCCAGTCCTCAAAATAGCTGGAGATGTAGGTTCACGTGTCTCTGCTCGTGTGCAGCCCAGAGCTCTAGGAACAGGACGGTTTGGCTGCTGGGAAGGTGGGCGAGACTTTGGGGAAGGAGGAGGAAGGGACAGCTAATCCAGGCTTTGGACTTGTTCACGATGCCAAAGCAGGGCGAAGGCACCTGGCAACCATTCAAGGTATGGAGTGATCAGTTATATAATTCAAGACAGCAAAGCTGCCAAGGATCTCCTTCCGACAACTAAACGAGGAAGGATCTGGCACACTTGAAGCCAACATTTTTTATACTATTAATAGTTTTAGGGAGGAACAAGGGAGCTACAGAGTCAAAGCAAAAAGTGATATTGTCTGTTTAGGAGTTTTCACCCAGAGTGATTCTATTCTCCTAACTGTGAAGATGAACCGGAGGGCTGCTAGAGGCAGCAACAGAGTAAGAGAGTATAGGTCAGCCTAAGAGGCAGGCTTGAAGTGCCTGTGTCTATACATGTTCCCTGTGAAATTCCCTCTCCCACCCCATTTTAAAAGGGCAGAAACCCCTGAGCAAGCTCAGCTCCTGATTAGGGCATCCATGCAGTTTTCTTGGAAGTGTTATGGAAGTGATTTGCCATCGCCATCTTCCAAGATGGATTTTTTTTACTTCCCAGTCTAGCTACTGGTCCTGAAATTCTCAGATTCTCGAAATAACCTTATTTAGTTTCCAAGTCAGCCAAGGTCACCTGGGTCCTGCTACTGGCTGAGCCCTTGTTTCTTCATTTTAGGTTGTCTTTAAAACTCCAACTATGCTTCCACCTACTTTTGGGGGGTCCCTCATTCCTGAACTATACACTTGCCAAGACCCATCCTCTCCTGGGGATGTCATAGAAGGATCTTGCAATGGCTTACTTCCCACATTAATTAGTGGAAAAGGAGGCAATGTGAGGAATGTTCACCTTGGGAACTTAATTGACCTTAAGAAAGAGCACCAACATTTCATGAAAGTCCACGGAGGTAGGGGAAAACCTCTTTTTGAGAATCTTCACAAATCTGATGGAAACTTTCCATTTCTCTTAAAATTTCCAAGATGTTTGCCTGAGAAGGGACCATTTCAGTTGTGTGAAACAGTCTTGCTTTCTTTTAAACATGGCAGTGCAATCCTTGTAAGATTTGGAGTGTGAAAGGCATGCAGTGAGGACAACTCTGTCTTTGACTATGGTTGGGTTCACACTACACCATAAACCATGGTTAACAAATCACAATGGCTGGGTATATTTATCAAATTTGTATGCCCCCAGTTTCATTTTACTCATGGTGGCTGATGGCATGCTAAGCCAAAACCAGACAAATCACATTATGGCTTAAAATAGTGGCTGGATTCACACAGCACAGTAAGAGTTTAACCATTATGATTTGTAAGTCATGGCTTGGGAAGTTGCAGGAAAATAGACATTGGGTGGCTCAGCCCCACTCCTAATACTTACAGGGTTCTACCATTTCTGGTTTAAAATGGTGGGGGCTTTGGCTTATACGATGGGTTCTTTTAAAAAACCCAGATTCTGTGAACACAGACCTTTAGCTTGTCAGGGACAGGCAATCTCACTTTACTTTTTCTGTGTCAGAGTCTGTTCATTAGTTTTGGGATGGAGGATGCTCACTCTCTCAGGTGAGCACCCACCTGCAGCCCACACAGGAACACAGTCCAGACAGGGGGTGTTTTTATAACCTTGGAGAGGTGGACTCTTCCCACATGCCACCGGGCCCAGAACCCACACACCCCTGCCATCATCAGGGCCATTTGGCCATTCGTTGTAATGAAGAGCCATATATGTCAGTAGCAACATACACAGTGCTGACAGTGTGGATGTTTACCAATATTGAGACCAGAAATTTGGAGCACCCTCACAAGCCCACACTGTTATCATCCCTGCCCTCTTGGATCAAAATGTGCTGCTTGTACTGCTGTAGGGGATTGGATGCTTTCTTTCATCCCTCTTTAAATGGGCTTTGGCTTTAAAAATAGAAGAGGACTTGGCGTGGGATCACCCACATGTGATATGCTGGAGAAGCAAACAGGGCGTGTGGTGTTTGTTTGGGTGCCAGGATAACTCAGGGCGGAGGGGGAGTGGCAGGTCCCAACCACCTCAGAAAACACTATAAAAAGTGAATGCAGACAGATTAACCCGCCTCCTGCCCCAGTGCACAGCCTTATAAGCAACAACACTTTATTTGTGGTTATTTTTAAAAAGCCCATCTCTGCCTAGCTGAACCAGGTCCTAACATATTGGCACAGATCTTCCAACGTGACCAGAGATGTGGCGAGCAAATGAAGCAGAAGGCTTTGGCAGAAAACCAACCCAGCAGGTCTCTTCAACTCATCCGTGCACTCCGTTTACTTCTATACCCAAAGGAGGAGAAAAAAGGCTTTAAATAATCAGGGTAACTGGAAACCAAACTATCTGAAGGAAGACTACCCACTTGGAAATATTGTCAATATATTGGTGTACATGTGTGCATCTGCTGTACAATTCAATATGGGGCCACGGTTCAGGGTCACTTTCAGTATATTGCAGTGCTTCTCAACCTCAGCAAGTTTGAGATGTGTGGACTTCAACTCCCAGAATTCCCCAACCAGAGTTGAAGTTCACACATCTTAAACTTGCTGAGGTTGAGAAACACTGATATACTGAATGACAGGTTCTGAACTCAGAACTCCTTTGTAGTTTATTGATCAAAGCCACAGTAGATGGAAGCACCTAGCTGACCCAGGCTGACCTCAAAATCAGCTGAGTTACCATTTGGGTGGACGCCACAAGGAAATCCTAAGGCTGTAAGGTAGACTTGGAAGTTGAAAACACCTGCTGAATGAAAGGTTGGAAACCTTTTGGTGTTGTTGCCAAGAAAACTATATGGATGTGTCCATTTAGACACCAGGAACTGAGCTTGACTAAGGGAGTATTCTTATATAGTTAGTTATTTTTATCAAAGGAAAGACAACAAGCCTTTAATGAAAGGAGAAGGCTGGTGTCTTGAAGGAGAGTGAGATTATGGAGCTCTCCAAACCTAGACTTATTCTCAATACATTGAATACAAAACAGGTAATGAAAGAGGTGCGGCATTAAAACATGGGATATCTTGTTGTCCTTACAGTTTTGAGGTACAATTTCGTAAGCTCCAGCAGTGTCCATTTACCAGGGATATTTGTCAGCTTCTACATTTGGGAAACAGAAGGAGAGAGAGAGAGAGAGAGAGAGAGAGAGAGAGAGAGAGAGAGAGGGAGAGAGGAATGCTGGGGCAAGGAGCAGAATCTAGTGCAAAGGCCTTCTAATAACTAAGGTGAGGAATTAAACAAAAACAAAACTATGGGAAGTTCCATGCACAGGACAGCACATTACTAAGTAATGCGATTAGCAATGGTTGCCAGTGCAGATGGTTTCAAAGAGGATTGGCCAAATTCATCAAAACTAAGGCAATCCATGGTTACTACTTATGTAAGCTGTCCTATTTCCTCTGAATACCAGTTCGTGGTCATATGAACAGGAGGAGCACTATTGCATCCATGTGCTCCTGGTGGACTTTCCATTGGCATACTGGGAACAGAACACAGATTCTCAATCCAATAAAGCTCATTTTATGCTCAGTGTGCTCAGCACGTCTGAGAAATGATGCCATAAAACCAGCACATTCCCTGTTGCACTGAGGACCTCTCACTTTCTGTGTGCTGTGTCCCTTTGCAGACTTTCCAGGTAATTCCTGCCTGGATAGCCAACAGATCCCATCCATGTATTTAATGTATGAGCAGAGGGAATGTTTTGGTTTCTAAAACTTACACTGCTTGAACTTTTTACATCTTAGCTTGGACACATATGCACATTCCTAAATGTATGTAACAGTCCAGCTTGGTAGACTTTAAGCAACTTCATATCCCAGCTGGTTTACAGCACTGATGTCTGGATGGGGCAAGTGCAAGGAATCACAAGTGGAAGGATGCCTCACTTTTCCCACATCTGCTGATCCTTCCTTCCTGCACGCACCCATGCTGAAAAATAATGGGTTGGAACATTTGCCACGATTAAGTGGAAGCTGTTTGGAGGCAATCTGCATTCCCCTTGTTCTAATCCTTACAGGCTTACAAGCACGTTGCGGTGTAAATGTATACAGTAGTTCTGTTCCCAAGTACCATAATGCACACAGCTGGCTGTTTCATTATGCCACAGCTAGTGATGTTTACTCTCAATCTTATTAAGCAGGATAACAAAATGAATTGAACTATTATTCTGGGAGTGGGGTGGGGATACGTTTAACTATAACTTACCCGAACTTCACTTTTACACTAGTCTCCAATAGTAGCTCTTATCTCAAGCTGTCCAAATGCCTCCTGCTTTCTGAAAGGACTCTTCCTTTGCTGTGCCTTATACGTCTGGACCTGCCTCACAGGATGCCTCCATCCTATCACATCATTTCCTTCCAGATGCTCCTTAAAAATCACATTTTGCTATGAAATTCCCCCTGAAGAGCAATCCCAATATGCTGTTCATTCGAAATAATCTCATTTGATCTTTAAATTAATATTAATGATGTTACCTTGATCCTCTTTTCTTGCCTACTTTCCAATAACTACAACTCCGCCTATCCATTGTAAGCAGTGTTTCTCAACCTTGGCAACTTTAAGAGGTGTGGACTTCAACTTCCCATGGCTGGCTGGGAAATTCTGGGAATTGAAGTCCACACCTCTTAAAGTTGCCAAGGTTGAGAAACACTGATTGTAAGGATCATCAAGCACAAACGTGGAACATCTTGGAGAAAATCACAGGCTGCCTAATTGCATTAAGTTCACAGACTTCTAAAGACATTGCTGGAGTTCTCAGAGCCATGTGTCCTTTCCTCATCCATTCTGGGCGATGCTGTCTTCTGCTCAAGCCCCACAAAGTGCTCAGGTTGAGATCAGTTTGCAAGTGGGTCCTGCAGCCAGGGTAAGGGTGGCTGCTGAAGGCCAACCTCACTTGGCTTGATCTGCCTCCAAAGCCTCTGCCCCTGAAACAGTGGATTAACTGTTTCTTCTTTATTCCCTTTGGGGGAGATCAGCATCATTTACTGCTAGAAACAGGATGCTGGGCTGGATGGAACTTTAGTCTGATTCAGCAGATGCTGTGATGTTTTCAGGTTGGAAGGGACAACAAGGTCATCTATTCTGGTTCCCTATCCAAAAGGCAGGGCTGAAAGCTGACCTTAGGAAAGGTCAACTTTCTGCAACTGGAGCTTCACCGGTGCACTTCCAAAAATCCCAATTGGTGTGACCAAAGGATTTGCTGGCTGGGAATTTTGGGAGTTGTAGTACCAATATTATCTGGAGAGCAACAGAATGAGAAAGCTTGGTCTAAAGCCTTAACAATTTTGTCTTGGCTCTGAGCAAAAGCCAGCGGCCAAGTTTCCTGATATGGCCGTGAGCATATTCTCCTAACCTCCAGATCTGGGTGACAAGTACCTGGACGACCACTACATGGAAGCAAAAATATGCAGAGACCTGTAATTTTGCTGCTATCTAACTGCAGTCCAGATTTGTACAGTCCCAATCTGGTAGCTGTACTACTAGAAACATAAAGAGTTCTAGTGGTCTCCTAGTTCTCTGCCCCCAACAAGTTTTTTTTTAAGAATTTTTATCCTGCCTTTATTATTTTTATAAATAACTCAAGGCGGGGAACATACCTAAATACTCCTCCTTCCTCCTATTTTCCCCACAAGAACAACCCTGTGAGGTTTGTTGGGCTGAGAAAGTGTGACTGGCCCAAGGCCACCCAGCCAGCTTTCGTGCCTAAGGTGGGACTAGAACTCACAGACTCCTGGTTTCTAGCCTGGTACCTTACTCACTACACCAAACTGGCTCTTTGAGTTTGGAGGTAAGCTGCTTCTGAATCCATTGCATGTAACAAATAATCATTATTGATAATTCTGTCCTCTATGAATTTCTTCAAGCCTTTTGAAGCTATCTCAGTCAAAGGCCACCACCACATCTTAGGCCAGTGAGTTCTGTAAGTCATTGTGTGAAGAGGTATTGTTTCTCTGTGCTGAACAGGCTATCAAATAATTCCACTGAGGGACTCTGAATTCTCAGGTTACAATGAATGAAAAGATCAAAGGTTCTCAACAGGAGATCTGCCTATGTCAGGTGGGACTTAGAAATAGTCTAGGTGGGATGCCAGCTAAGTGTTAAATCTTTAAAACTTATTGTAAATAATAAATTTAACAACAGAAATGCCTGTCAACATAATTTTTTTTCTTGGGAAAAATGGGCTTTTTGTTTTGATCATGGTGGGACCTAGGTCCTTTGATAGGGTAGTTTGGGGGACTTAAGAAATTAAAGATAGGGAATCGCTGCTACAGATAATGTGATAGATGTGGCTGACATCTCTCTCTACCTGTGTCTCTTGTTTGGTTCCAATTCTTCAATTGTTCCAATTCTTCTCCCCCTTTTAAAATCTGTCCTAACTATGTAATGTTTGTAGATGGCAGTCTAGAATGGTACACAATGTCTGGTTTGCGCTTAACAATAGATTATGATTAAATATTTCATGCATAAGTTTCTGAGTAAAAATTTAAGTGCTTTTTCTTTCATTCAAGTAAGGAGAAGAACAAACCACAATTCAGTTAATCGTTTCCCAATTTCTAGCGGTCAGTAAAAATATGAGCCAAGAATCATGATTTAAAACAAACACTAGTCAATTGCTACACAAGCCAACTTTAAACACTGTTTTAATAAACTAGAGTATATTTTAAGCCAGAATTTCTTATTCATATTGTTGGAAGAAATTAAGATCCCTTCCTGCCCTCCATGTTGTCTTCCCCCAGAACACTGTCTCCCTGCAATATTGCCTTCTCCTTGAGCAAGGTAATGAGTTTGATGCAAAACCTAATGAGTTTGATGCAAAAAGGAGATGCCAGAGATTAATATTTAAAAGGAAGCCCAACTGTTTAAACAAAGGATTCCCTTCCGATTCAATCAGAAACCTTGGAACACAAAAGGCCACTCCTTCACAGACTTTAGTAGAGCCCATTCAGGTAGACCTTTTTCCCCAGCCAAACAGATCTCCATAATCCAATCACAAAAGATCCCTTCCAAGGTGAACACTCCAAGCTAGGAGACAAAGCCACAGCCCAGCAGGGAACCCAGACGACCAGGACAGGAAACATCAACAGCAGGGGGCCTGACCACAGAGTGACTCCTCTCTGAAATCGGGTAAACTGCACTTTTCTCAAGTTCCTAGGGGGTGAGAACATCTGTCCTGTTCAGACTATGAGATGGCCAGACCGAATTATTATCAAAACTCTTTATTTAAAACAACTATTTACAGTAGTAAAGTCCTGGTGTATAATAAGGCAAGGCAATTCCAATCAAAACCACCCAGGCAATGATGGATGAACAGGCACGGCTGCAGGATCAGACTGTGGCAGAACAGCAAGACAGAATTCAGCTAACTCTCTGATCGAAGCTGTCAGGCTTGGTGAAGCTAGAGTGCATGGCAAAGCAGAAACTGGAGGCAAGGATCTGTGAGCTGGCACACAGATAGGCGAGACTGAACTGGAACCACTGGACAAGGCTTGGCTCTGGAGGCTAAGCTGGGCTGGGCTGGATATTCTAGGCAAGGCTGAGAACTGGAAGCAAGACTACACTGGACTGGAGACTCAAGGCAAGGCTGTGGGCTTGAAGCAAGACTGGACTGGACTGGAGGTCCTAGGTAAGGCTGAGAGCAAGGCTGGGTGTACACCTGGATTGCTTCAAAACATGGCGACGAGGTCCGGAGCTAGACACGAGGCTGTGCTCGGCAGGGATGGCAAGAGGAGGATCCACTGGAGCAGCTTGTGCAGAAGGCGATTCTGCTGAGGTAGAAGAGGCTGGCGCTGGTTCCACCCTGGCTACAGGCAAGGCATCCGATGCAGGTAAGGACTCTTCTGCAATGGCTGTAAGCTCGAAGGATTGGTTGCCTCCGGCAGCTTGTTCTTCACATGTCTGCCTTTTATGTTGATCCTTTCTGCGCCTTTTCTCTCCAGCAGCCAATCGAGCTGCTTTCTGATTCGTGCGCTTCTCAGCTCTCCTGTCTCGTGTGCTGATTGGAGAGTTCAAATCCCCCACCGGAGTTTGTCCAATCCGCGTTTGCAAATTCTCCCGCTCTGCTGAGTCACTTCCTGGTTCAGCTTCTTCAACCCTCTCCTGATCAGTTTTGGTTTCCCCCTCTGACTCAGATAGGTTTTGTTTTTGGAGTCAGATGCGGGCTGAAACCTCACAACACCTTTGCATAGCAACAGCCAAGCTCTCCTATATAAAGGGCTTGTGGGGGAAATACAGGTGTGGCCACCTTCCAACCAGCATACTCTGTACTCTGTACATACTCTTGGGAAATAAACTTCAACCTCTGTTCCAGCAACTGCCTGCGTTTTTTCATTCCTGGCTTGGGACGAACCCTGGTAAGAATTTCTTCTAACAATATAAAAAAAACACACCAAGAGTTTTGTTTCATTCCATCTCCTAGCACTTGAGAGGAAAAGAAGGGAAGCTTGGAACTCAATGCTCAGCTCAGATTGCAGTGATTCCCACAAGTAATGCAAAATCATAAATTTCCATTAAGCCCAAACCAGCCTATTTCAAAGCGACTGCAGTAGACAGTCATATACAAGTGACGTTCACACCAGTTTGATTCTCCCTATCTGTGAGTCCTGAAACCGCAGTGCAACAGCTGATATGCATTATCCTCACCTACACACAGAGAATCCCTTGCAGGAGGTCAAGATTGTTGTGAAAGTGCAAAACCACAAATCCCTTGATCAGGAAGGAAGAAGCCATTGCAGAGCAAGCTGGATAAAAGACTTGTTAACTATGGGTATTAGCTGACAGCTGGCAGCTGACAGAATGGATAGTGAGAGAAGGGGTGGAAGGCTGTGCCAGGAGGGACAAGTCTGAAAGATTCCTTAATTTCTTGTCACTTTTGGCTGACACTTGACCTCCAGGATATGGACGTTAGGAAGCAGCCTGCTTGGCTTTTGAGGGGGAAACAGAGGGGAACAAGGTGCAGGGAGAAAAAGCAGAAGAAGCTAAAGTTGTTGGACCTTTGCTCCCAAGGGACCAGAGGGCCTGCTATTTAGGAACAGGAGCCAGAGGGATTAATGGGAGCAGCCGCAATCCTGTCCCCAGGCTCAGTTTGTGTAACAGGGACAATTTGTACACAGAGATCATGTAAGACATGATGACAGGAGAACAGGTGGCCAGGAAGCAGAAAACTTGGACAGGCAACAACAGATAAAAATTAAATAAACAAATAAGTAAATAAATAAGAGAAAACAGATCCATCTTTCAAAAGACAGAGAAACACTATTTCAGAAGAAAGTATGGCCAAGATGTCAAGTTTGTATTGTAGACTAAAGCTCCCCAAATCATTCCTCTGCTTCATATACAAACATCGTTCTGTGCCAAAAGCTGAATCCTTTGTGCTGTACAGATCCTGCCAATAAACTCAAATGGCATACTTTGCAGGCTTTATTCAGCTTCTATAGGAAGAAATGATCTAAGTATTGTACATAAGACCTGTCTCCTTTCTAGTCAGAGTCTGATCATCTGAATTCATTTTTGAGCTAATCTTTTCCCACCTCCTGGAAGTCAATGGAACTTTCCCCATTAGAAATGTAACAAAAATCCTTTTTTTAAAAATTATATTTATTGAGAACTTTTTACATAAAGTAAAAGACAACTCTAAAGAAAAAGAAAAGAAAGAAAAAAGAAAATGGTGCAAGAAAAGAAAAAAAAGAAAACCAAAGTTATGAAAATAATGACTTCTGACCTTCTCTTCAACAGATATTGACAAACCCATCAGCCCCCCTCTCTCTTATCTCTTCCAGAAATCCCTTCAGCCCATATTAAATTCTCATCTTTTTCAATCATTAAATCCATAGATCATCATTTCACTTTTTTTCTTCTTTTAGCAGAAAGTCCATAAAAAGTTTCCAGTCTTTTTTTAGCACTTGTTGTTTTCTCCCTGACCAAACAGGTCAGTTTTGCCATTTCTACTGACAGTTTTATGATCCATTCCTCCCTTGTGGGAATTTCAGTGTTCTTCCACCTTTGTACATGTAATAATATTCCTGCCAAAGCTAAGAAAGATGCTGACATTTGGGTGCTTATATTCAAATTCCATACTCTGGTATCTGTGCACCATAGCTGCAAAACAAACACCCCCACCCCCACCCCCACCCCCCAATCATTTTTACAATGGTCTGAATATATTTCAGTGCTCAAAGTATTCTGAACAATGCAATGAGAGAAGTGGAATTCAACAGAAATAGGTTGGCAAGCATCTCCTTTGCATTATGTATTTTATTTGACATTCCTGAAGAGGGGCAAGGTGAGGAAATCATGCAGAGCCCGAAATCCTGTGTCTGGCTTCTGAACTTCATCAGGCATTACTATGTATAATGCCTCTTTTTAAATAATCAAAAGAGTAAGAAATGTACTTTTGAAAAGACACATAATAGAAATACATAGAAGCCAGGACCTTGACTTTTAACATACAGCAGGGTTCCTCAACCTTGGCAACTCTAAGCTGTGCGGACTTCAACTCCCAGAATTCCCCAGCCAGCAAAGCTTAGAGTTGCCAAGGTTGAGGAACCCTGATACAGTATGTGAACAAATAATAAAGGCTAAATCCTACAAGATTGTTCCCATGAGAAAATACTTCTGGCTTTGGCTTCTCTTGCATGGCCCACCCCAGGTTTGAAAACACAGCAGTCAATTTTAAAGTTGGTGACAGAACTCCAGGGTCAGGACTACCCTGACTGAAGAGGCACCATGGTGAAAATGTGCAGAATCAAAGCCATAAGCTGCCCCCAAGGTCCATGGTTGGTTTTGCACACTGTGCTCTGTGATGGTTTGTTTAGCAAAGCAGAAGTGTCTGGGCTCACATCCATGCTAAACTAGGTTGGGCAATGTTTTTCCAGGATAGACTGCTTTATTATTTTTTTAAGAGATGGCCTCTTAGGGCCATCGGCTGTGTACAGTTAGACGGTGGGAGGCAAAGCCAAATAGATTAGAATGCTGTGTGAGCCAGTGAATTCTGACTTGTTCAACAAACCATAATGAATTAAATCATGGCTTAGCATGATATTTGAAGCCATTTTTGCATGCAGCTGAAGTATTGTTGTATTACACAAGAAACTCTGATGTGGGCTTATTGTGTTTGGTAAGAAGGGTGAGTGTTGTGATCACTATTTTTGGAGAGTTTTACATTTCTCACCCTCAACCTCTATCATGTGTAAGACATAACCACAAATGAAAAATAAAATGGCTCTGAGCCTTGTAGACCAAAGCACAAAATAAGTTATCAGCACCCAGTAGCAAAGGGCAGTTTTGGGAAGACTAAATTATAGAAAAAGGAAAGATAATTCTGCTTCATTATTTACCCTCAAATGTTTACTACTTCCTTTTTTTTATCATTTAGGAGGGACAGTGACCTACCTATATTATAAACTTCAAACATTACTTTATATGTGCTATAATAACAAAAGAAGGAAATGGGAAAGTATGAGTTTATTCTATGAAAAAGAATTTTTTAAAAGTCCATAATTTAGTTACCTAGATTCAACGGATGGCATCAGTGGGACTCAGAAGCAGGCTAGATGGGACACAGAAGAAGTAGTTGAAATTTCAAGTCTTAGTGCAAATGAACTGTAAATGTACTGCACTTACTGTAAATGATAAATACAGTAACAGATTACTTGTAAACATACAGCTGTCGTTGTCAGCATATGGATTTTTTGTTTCTATTATGTGAGTCCTAATACTTTGGATAGGATGATTGGTAGAATTTAAGGAACGAAGTTTGAGAATCCCTGTTCTAATCCTTCATAGGTCCAGTAACTGATTTGAGTTGGTTCCTCTCCATGGTACTTTCCTCAGATTCTTCAATTTCTTCCTTTTTGCCTCTCCAAAATGTGATTATTCCTCATTTAATTCCCCCCCTCGTCCTCCTCGTCCTCCTTGTCCTCCTCCTCCTCTTGAGTTTCACTATTTAATTGGACTAAGATGGGACCAGGGGTAGGTAGTCCTCCATCACTAGAAGACATGTTGTCTTCTTCTTCCTCTGCAGGATAAAAGTGACGTGCAGCTGACAGGAAATCATCAACCACATCAAGGAGAATAAGCCGGTCCTGAAATTGGAATATGAATAAACGGAAACACAGTAAAGGTGAAAAAATACATCAGAAATATGATAAGAAATGGCTCAAGATAAATCACAACCAACCCCAGTTATCAGTAAATCCTAGATTACATCACATTTCTATCTTATAGAACTGTGTGGTATAGCAAATATGGAAATATTGGAAGAAAGGCAGTAAAGATTTTGAGTAGTCCTGGGGTTACAGGTCTCCCAAATATTTTGTTAAATATTAGTTTCCCCAGCTTTCATTATTTTACTTTTTAAAATACTGTACTCAGTGATCCCTCCACATTTTTGGTGTGAGTGGGGGGGGGACACAAAATGCTTAAAGGAATCCATCTGAGAAAATCCAAAATCCTTCCTAATGCAACTCTAGGAGCAGTTAGAAAATTAATATTTCAGAGGGACTGAAGGACTCCATTTAAGTCTTTCCTAAAGGGAGCACATAAGCAAATTTTATGTGGTCATAAACAGAAGGAGATTAAAAAATGTGGTCTAGTTAGCAGCAGAAGATGATAGACTGATATCTGTGGGGAGGGATTGTGGGGAGTACAGATTACCACTTAACACAATAAAAGCAGAATGACAAGCAATAACAAAGTTAATGCAATTAAGGTGATTTTTTACTGACATAATGTATTACTAAAGAAAGTATTCGGAAATGACAGATCCACATTTTATAGAGGAGAGAGAGGTCATTGAAATGAAACTGAGCTGAAAATGTCCCTCTACCTACCCTTCTGGAGGCCCACGGGCAGGCCTCAGGAAGGCAGAAGACCTTCTCAATGAGTTGTCTAGGGAGAACCAGACAAGTATGGGCAGCCAAGCAGCCTTTGGAGTTTTTAAGAAAATTTGCTGGGCTACTGCTTCAAGTAGCAACAGCCCTATTTCTACCAGTTTCTCAATTCTCTCCCTGTAATGGCTTGCTAGGAATGGCACAACCAAGTAGAGTGTTGTTCCAATGGCATTGTTAGAAAATGAGATTTATTCTCCTCAACAAATAATGCTCACCTAGATGGCAGCAAAGAGATACAGAAAACCCAAACTCTTTGCTGCTCTCTAGTTGTCATCCATAGTTTTGAAGCATAGATGTGGTAGCCTAAGTCCAGGGCCTTCTGTGGGAAAGTGTGTTTTAAAAAGATCAAGATGGAAGCCATGCCCATATAGTCAAACCTGCTCCTTTTTTATGTGTGTTGCTGTAATGGTATGTGGGAATGATCTTGGGAGACAGAAGAAAGAAATGCAGACTGGACAACCAGCACGTAAAAGGTATCTCAGACCACAGAAGGAGGGAGGGCATGGGAAACATTTCAGAAAGGACCCTTCCTAGTTTTTCAGAGAGTAAAAGGAAAGGAGGGGATAAATACTTGCAAGATTCTGTTAATGTACCCTTGCAGTAAAGATAGAGCTAGTACTCCTGATTGGGCTTCTTGTCAGGACTACCTTGGAGGTTTAACAGTTGCACAGGCGATGCATATGAAAAAGGGACCAGGCTTCAGTTGTGGGTCACAGACACCATCTTGGCTTCTTTGACCTCACTCTGGAAACATCCCTACCAATCCCAGCATCTTGAGGGCTGGACAATGGCAGCTGCAAATAGAATAAATTTCAACAATCCTCTCTACCCTATTACCTAATGTTTGTCTCTTTCTTCCTTTTGATATCTCACTGCTTTCCTTTTCTATCAAAAAGGGTACCTAAAATTAGACCTTGGGATTTCCCTTGTTACATTTTGCATCAACCTTCTATAAATACATTATTTGTGTTCCACAGGTAATGATTTCAATTAGGTTGATGATGGCTTAAGGATTAATTCTTACTGTTGTTTATGACCCTCTTGGGGTGACAGAACAGTAGCAAGTCTTATTAAAGTTGCCCCAAACATCTTCTAACACTTGTCCACTTTAAAATGGACTACTTTTGGCTCAGACCACCTTTCGAAAGCTTTTTTCTTTTTCCAGGCAATGCGCCACAAAGTACATTAGAAGCAATCAACTTACATCTGCTCCACAACATTGTGGGAAGACGTACATCAAGTTTCCATTAATTAGGAGGAATTCAGCTGCTGTTCTCACCCTCCAAAATAGTTTCCATGATGCTGTGAATAATATCCACAGCTTCTTCTGATATTGCATTGTGTAGGCAGCATATTCTCCACAGTTTTCTCCCTACTCACCAGGACAAAGAGATATCTCTCTGGTGGACCACCACGGTGATGACCGAAAATGGATGACTGCTCAGCCAGGGTAGCGTGGAGCCTGCGGGCCTCTTGAGGATTGTGGAGAGATTCATATGAAGTACTGGAAGTTACAGTGAGTAGCCCATCTGCTTCAGCTTTGAATCCTATATTGCGGAAATATCATCATTCAGAATAACTCACATTCAGAATAACTCACTAAATCTTCCTCTGTTGTATTTGTATGCACTGCCAGAGAATTCCAGCAGAAACAACATGAAAATACACTTTCAAACAAATATAAAAAGATATTTCACCGAATTTCAGGTTGCTATTTAGACATTCTCGAACATGTAAAAAGCCTTTATCTGACACCAAAGGGTCCTCTGAGGAAGATATTCTATAATCAACATGCTACAAAAGGAAAGGCTTCCATACAGTATAATCACCACCTTACTTTAACTACCATAAAACAAGCCATAGAAAATAATCTTAAAGTTCAGATAGTTCCAGCATACAGCACCAGGACATCAATTGCACCAAAAATGGTGTCTGCCATCCTCCCAACTGTACTGAAATCAAAAATAGTTTTCAGTGGCCTTCCTGAGATTGTGGAAGAGGGAGGTGGCATTTGTGGTTTGGAAAAGTCAGAGAAATCTCTACCTGAACTACTTAGGTTTTCAGTGTCATGATGCACAGACTGAAAGTGCAGGCGATAAAGCCCTGGTAGAAAGTGTCTAGAGCAGCCTTTCTCAACTCTTTGACCCTGAAGGAACCCTTGAAATATTTTCCAGGCCACGGGGAACCCCTGCACATTCAGGCTCAAATATAGGCCAGAGGTTATAAAATTATTATATTTCTTTCATGGGTAGGCCTGTATATATGTATTAACAGTGTTCTTAAACTAAAAATAAAGAATGAAACTTACCTCTTTAATGTGAAGTTGCCCGAATTTGAAATAATTTGATCTCCCTGGGAACCTCTAGTGACCTCTCATGGAACTCTAAGGTTCTACGGAACCCTGGTTGAGAAACCCTGGTTTAGACTAATCCCAGGATATAAATTTACAACCCTGTATAGAAATAATTGAAATTTCTACAACTCCTTCCTCCACATGTACCAAGCCTTACAGTAACCTAAGCACGAGGATACCAAAGATGGATAATTGATCCCCCTAAAGTCAATGGGAGAGCCAGTTTGATGTAATGGTTAGGGCACCAGGCTAGAAACCAGGAGACTGTGAGTTCTGGTCCCACCTTGGGCATGAAGCCAGCTGGGTGACCTTGGGCCAGTCACTTCTCTTAGTCCTAGGAGGAAGGCAATGGCAAACTACTTCCGAAAGACCTTGCCATGAAAACTGCAGGGACTAGTCCAGGCAGTCTCCAGGAGTCAAGACTGATTTCAAGACACAGACACAAGCCAATGGAGGGAAATTCTATAGTAATTCCTGTCAGGCAGCCCAAATTTAAGCATCAGCCTAGAGCCTGAGAAGAAGCAAGAATACTTGAATGTTTTTTTCTAGGCCTAACTACCAGCTTAGTCATTGTTCATTTAGATCAGGGTTTTTTCAAACAGTTTGAACACACACACACACACGAAGTTCACTCGAGCACAGGGACTTTTCTATCACTAGAGCTCTGCCTCCTGATCAGGGGTTCCAAGATTTTTTTTTTAAGTAACAGATTTCGTGGCCTGGAATAGTTTGAAAATCCCTGTTTTAAATTATCAGAAGGCTACTAGACAGTTAATGGCAATACTATATGATAAGGGCAAATTCCATATAATCCACTTAATTCTCTAGATTTTTAAGAACAACTTTTGTTGGATTAAAACCCTTCAGATGGCCAGAGCCCAGAGAAGCCTTTATTTCTAGTTCCCTTTTTCTCCTCATTTGTAGGAACTGCAGAGTCAACCAACTGATGGTTATTTTCAATAGGCAATAGCAAATTTAATTCTTTGCAGCTAGAATACTTGCTAATGTTAGTGACATCCCAACAGTTCAGCCAATGAAAAAACAACTGCCATCTTATTATTAATGTGTACATTACTTTTAACATCTGAAACAACAGAAACAGTATCTGAGATCCTACATTTAAAAATTTCCTTCAGAATAGAAAAGTTCAAGATTATACAAATAGTTAAATAAATTAACTGGATAGAGAGATAGAGAGAGAGATCTAACTAGGACACTTACCTAAGACTTCCAAGATATGTTTCCATCGATCCTTTACCTTTCGACGGATCTGTCGGTGGGCAATGATGTCAAAGCTCAAACGTCGGTATCCCTTTGATAGAATAGATGAATCACGAAAAAAATGAAAAAAAATGAATCACAGAACTATATATATATCAGCTAAATGTGTGATGAACATGAAAAAAATGAACACAGAACTATAACTATCAGCTAAATGTGTGATTTTATGGAGGGCAAGGCACGTCTGTGTGAAGAGCTAGATTTTACAGAGGCACGAATGCAGGGATCTCCAACCTTGTAGGACCAGAGGGCTCATTAACATTTTGAGAATAGATTATGCACACTCAAAATAATAGCTGCTTAGGGTGTATGTCCATTCACAAAATGGATGCCACAGTGGTTGAGGCCAGTCAGAAAACACCAGTTTACCAGAAAGTTAACCAGTGACGTTGATCCCTGCAACCCTCCTAAGTCTCCAAGATTTTGCATCTTTTTACTGGACAGTGAACACATATACAAAGCAAGCATTGGACTAGAGTAATTTTCTATTTTTATTTTTTTAAGAATGGTTATGGACCTATATATAGTCCAAGGACTTTCTGGGAAATATGATTATTCGGAGGCTGGTGCTGTTTTGCAGTATTCCTCCTGCTCCTGCTCCTGCTCCTCCAAAACTATCTTTAACAAAGAAAAAAGTAGAATGGGACCAGGTGAGTACCAAGGGAGGTGCCAAGCTGGGATTACAGCTTTAAATTATTGCCTTGGGCTTCCTATGTGTGTATGTAGGTACAAATGAGATCTCTCCTCCCATCTTTAAAGACTGGGCTACAATTAATCTTTTTACTTATTTCTATAGAAGCAAATGGCAAATGATTGCTATCAGTAGTAATACTAATAATAGTAATAATACTTTTACTTCTAATCTGCCCAATAATTGAAGTTTTCTGGGCAGATCACAAAATTATCAGACACGCTTTTTAAAGAAGAGTAAAAAATCTAATTAATAAGTAATTCATTGATTATATGCCATCAAGCCATTGTTGACTCTTAGCAACCACATAGATTTTCTCCATGATGATCTGTCCCTAACCTGGTCTTTCAGGTCTTCCAATGGTGCACCCATCACCACTGTAACTGAGTCCATCCACCTTGGTGCTGATCATCCTCTTCTTCTCTTCCCTTCCACCTTTCCCAGCATTACAGCCTTCTCCAGAGAGCTGGGTCTTCACATAATGTGTGAAATAGGATAATTTTAGCTTTGTCATTTGTGCCTTGAATGAGAACTCTGGGTTGATTTGTTCAATGATCCATTCATTTGTTTTCTTGGCTGTCCACAGTATTCTCAGGAGTCTTCTCCAACACCAAAGTTTAAAAGCATCAATACTCTTCCTATCCTGCTTCTTCAGAGTACAACTTCACTTCCATAGAGTGTCACAGAGAGTACCATGGCTTGCACAATTCTCATCTTTGTAGGTATTTGAATATATTTTCCAAAGCCTTCATGGCTGCTCTACCAATTGTTAGTCTGTTTTTTTTTCCCTTGACTGCTGGTTCCTTTACTGTTGATGGTTGATCCTAAGACACAGAAGTTATCCACTACTTCAATAACTTCACTGTTAACTCTAAGGCTGGTTGTTCTACTGTTCTCATTAGTTTGGTCTTCTTTATATTTAGTTTTAGTCCCATTTTTTCACTGTGCTCCTTTACTGTTACTACTAGAGCTTGAAGGACCTTTGCATTTTTGGCAATCAGAGTAGTGTCACCAGCATAGAACAGGTTACTGATGTTTTTTCCTCCAATTTTAAAACACACTCATCTTCCAATCCAGCTTTTCTTAATATATATTCAATATACCCAACTTGAGGGGCCCATCATCTGCCATTATATTGTCAATCATTTTATATTTTCTATCCATGTGGTTTTCTTGGTAAAAATATAGGAATGGTTTACCATTGCCTTCTCCCGCAGCATATTAATTGATGCCTTTGCCATTGTCACCAAAGTGATCTTCTGCCTCCAACATCTTCCTATATCGCTGCTGCCCAACACAGGTGCCTGCTTGCTTTTGCTGGGCAGCTGGGATGACCTTCACACCTTGGGTGATCCTGCTGGGAATATATATTCTTGGCATACACCGCCAACGTTCCTTACTTATCCCTCCCAGGAATAGCCCCCCTGCCATGTTGAGGCAGCACAGAAGGATTTGGGAGGAATTAATAAATAGTACAGATATAACCTAAAACATAGAACATCCAATACAGCCACCTTAAAATCTACTATCTCAGTGCACTAAAGCAGGTTTTTAAAATCAAACTGACTATTCTCCTGTACACTCCTTATTGTGAGCATACTCCTTCTCCTTCTTTAAGAGAAATCCCATTAACTCTGGGAAATCTCTAAAGGATCTGTCTTGCTTGCTACCACCACTAAATCTTTTTCTAGTTTATATATTCTTTTGTTTTTCTCCTGTATTTCTTTATCTCTGTAAAATAACATGATTAGGTAGAATGTGGGGAAGATATAGGTCAGCATAGTCATTTACTATTTATAATTAACTTTTATTAAATAACATAAAATGGATTATAATTGGCTCATTTAATACTAAAACATATCTACATCCTTCCTTGTCTTCCCTGGCAGTAAATGTATTAGTAACCTTGTCTATCTGATAGATTGAGGTTTTCCTAGACTAGGACACTGAGTGTCTCTCAGACCTGCCCTTCCACCCATATTTCCCAAATCCATTTCTCCTCCCTGTGGAATATAAAAGGGAAGGTGGTGCTCGTGTTGCCACACTTTGATTGGCAGTTCCACTACCCAACCATCACAATTCCAAAACTATAAAAATGCCCGGGAGAGGAAAATTGTCTTAGCTTGGCTCCAGAAGAACATCAATATGTGCCTTATGCAAACTTCCCTGGGGAGGGCATTATGCAAGAGGGGCCTGCTGCTACAAAGACCTATTTACCCATTTTGCTTCACTTGTTGGAGGCCCCTGGAGTAGCGCCTTCAAAGGTGAGAAAAGTGACCATACTGAAACATAGTGCATCTCTTGTGATACTCTGCTCCCAAACTATTCAGGGTTTCAGATGTCAGCACTGAGATCTTGAACCAGGAGGCCCAGAAAAAGAACGGCAATTAAGGGATGGATCCAGATTTGAGAGACATCATTCATTTTCCCTTCCTGATGGTGTTTTGACAAGCAAAAGTTAGATTTTCCATCCTCCCATCTCCCAGCCAGATTGTTTTCCTAGTGGCTTCAATGAAGGCCATCAAGTACCAGGTCAATGAGACAGGGGTGTCCACAGGGAGGTCATAAAAGTCAAGATGTTGTCCACAACCGTATGACATATGTAAAGTATGCTTTGATTACATGACTGTGGTCAACATCTTTCCTTTTTTTACACACACACACACACCGCTCCCCCCAGATACCTTGCAATGAGACCTCCATAACCTAGGTCTGCCTTGGGCACACTAGAGTATAACGGATCTTGAGCTTGGTTTATAATTTTTTGTTCTATTTTTGGAGAAAATACTTGTCTGTTTAGGTAAAGTTGCAGTTTAATCTCAGGTGAAATCATTTGTAGAAAATTGAGCCCCCACACCCCTGCATATCCTATACATGTAGGACTGCACAGCAGAGTGTTATTTAGTGAAGGCTTCAGTGCCTTGAGGACGACGAGTAATCAGAATCACATTTCTAGTCCTTATGAGCTCAGGAAGGCATGCACAAAGCAGTTCACTGACAACATGGCAAACACAGCGACAACTAGATGTAGCCGCAAGCATTTCCAGAAAGATCTTCAAAAGACCAATTCATACACTTACACCACTCCTTTTTATCTCGGCTCGAGCCAGCAATAACATTCTTGTTTATGAACATTCTTGGCACATACTTCCCTACTTTCACACGGAGGAAACAGCAGAAGAAACCATCTACTGTATCTCCCAATATATCAGGCTACATGTGGCTGAATTCCACATCACTAAATTCGGCTCCATATGAAAGGGCTCCATCTGTACCGGCCACTAACCTTTGACCCGCGGCGCATTTTTGACCTCTCCTCCAGCAGCTTGTAAAGCTCATGATCATCTCTCCGCTCCACATGAGCGTGGTCTGCTGGTTCGTTCCACAAGTTGGCTGCCTCTGACTGCCGCCGTTTCTGTAACTTATTGAAATACTGAAATGTGTCACTGCAACAGAAAATGGAGAAGATTCACTGTTTCGTTTTGGATAGCGGGATGTGGGGAATCCATAGCAATGGATTGCAATGGAGTTTTGGAGAAACAGTCTAGCCTAGCCTGGTCTTCTCCATGGTATATTATTTATCTCATCCAAAAATATTTGAAGGCTACAGCCTTGCACAGACTGACTTTTCAGTAGATTGAGGGCTTTGTGTGTTCTGATATATTCAAAACTATGTCTGGAAATTGGGGCTCAGCCATAGCTGCTGAATTGCCAGTCACAGGCTGTGTGACTTCACACTTGCTGGAGAGTCCATCACCACTCCTTTGGGCAGTATTTTTCAACCTTGGCAAGTTTGAGGTGTGTGGACTTCAACTCCCAGAATTTCCCATGGCTGGCTGGGGAATTCTGGGAGTTGAAGTCCACACGTCTCAAACTTGCCAAGGTTGAAAAACACTGTTCTTTGGAGTTGGATAGCTTTGGCACCAAGAGGGGATGGAAACAGTGGCACTGGGCACTTGATCCTTTCCCCCTTTGCTGAGGGAACCATAGCTTGCATTCTCCTCTGGCTCTGCCGAGATAATTTCCCTTCCTGAAGACCTCTTAGGAAAAGCCAGGGCATATCAAGTTGGGCAGCAGCCTCCTTGGATCAAGCCCCTGCCTGTTTCTACCCACCCAAAAAGGGCAAAGAGAGTGGGAAATACCACTTTCGAGCACCCAATTGGATTGAGTTCCTGAGAGGGGCAAGGAGAGATGAAATGGTGCTGCTTCCCATTTCCCCTCCACTCAGAACCATGGTCCCACAGGGTGAGGCCCAAGCCATTTTTGCAGGAGAGAGATCAAGAGAAGCAAGCAAAAAGAAGCAGCCACTTCACGCTCCTCATCACGCATGACTCAGATCCTCCCTTCAGATAAGGTGAGGACAGCACTATCTCTGGATGAGGAGGAAGACCAGCAGCAGAGGTCTTCAGGAGACCAGGAAGAAGATCCAGCAGGCTCTTCCAAAATCAAACTTCCCTGGGCTTCTTGGGAAAATCAGCAAAAGCGTAGATTTTGCAGAACTACAATCCTCTGCCCTCACAGATACTTCAATGGAATTTTGAGCAGCAGAAGTATTCCCTGTAGCCAGCAATTCCACATTACATTTCTCCTTCCCTGAGGCATTCAAAAAAGAAGTCCTTGAGAAGGAAGGGGAGCTGCTAGGGCAGTGAGGGTGCCAAGCCCTATGAGGTAGACCAGACTAAGAAACCAATGCCATATAGGTCAAGACTTTTATTTGTAACAGCTATGATAATAGAATCTTGCAAGTTTGAAATGTGCTTCCCCCTCCCTCACTTCATCTTTGTGTGAATTAAGGAGGGGCCCATCTGAGATGTTTACTCAAATTAGTTTCTCGGAATGGGCGCAGGTCATACTTGTCTGATCATTGCTTTGCTAGCTTCCTCCTGTCCTTCAAGGCCATTCTCTATTCCCTCTACAAAGGCTGGCTCCTTCCTTTTGCCCATCAAGCTCTAGACTTCCCCTCAGGCTGTCCTAGAATGATTCAGCTCCCAGCACTGGAGGTCCCCATGGCCACACTGGTATCAGAAACCACACTAAATGAAGTCAGGGAAGACACTCTGAAATATCCAAGGGATAGGACAATGGAGGTCCTGCAACACAACCATAGCCACAAGGGTCTCTCTCACTGGCTCAGTCTATGCTGGACCTTTTATCCTGTAGACCAAACAAATCAAACCTCCAGAGCAGAGGACAGCATGACCAGGAGACAGGAGGGCATGTTAAAGTGACACTGGAGGCACCACTCATTGGACAGGTCCTCCAATTTATCACTGGACACTGAATTGCTGTCTGTATGCTTGGTGGTCATGGCTGGATGTTCACTGGGCTTGTGAGAAATGAGGAAATGAAAAGGGAGAGGACATCCAGGGAACCAATGGTGAACTGAAGATGGCTCTGCCAAAAGTGAAGCCGACGACAGAGGAGGAATGAAGAGCTGGTGGGTAGACCGGCTCTTCATAATTCCTCTCCAGACAAGGAGAGGACTGGAGATCACCTACAAGTGCTCCAGACAGTTGCTCCTCATGAGGAAACCACAAGACAGCAGTCTCTGGAAGGTTTAGAGCTCTGGGAGTTGAGGGAAAATCCATCTTGCTCAAATCACAGTCATCACCTTTAAAAGGACACTAAGTTCACATACTTCCTTTTCTAATCATTTTTGGGAATTGCTTATTAACTGCTTTTCAGCTATTAGGAACTTTTGGATTAACAAGTTTTACAGCACTGGGTGAGTTTCCTTCAATCCTTAGCAAAATAAGTTTTAAATACAAGTTTAAGGACTTAAAAAAAATGGGTGGTGGTGGTGAATAAACAGCAAAAGGGTGATTAGAATGTTGATTTTGAAAAGTTACAAATGGACTAGGGATCCAGATGGGTTTGAAATAAGATTTTAGAATTAATTATAAGAATTCTTCCTGTGGGAAAATACTTTTGTTTTGAATTCTTTAAAAAAAACATGATAGGATGCAACTTTGAAGGTTGAACACTAGAGGGAACTAAAGATTACAATTAAAAGAGAAGAATGCTTAAATTCAACTTTCAAATACAGAATGAAGCAAAATAGTTTAACATTGGACATATTGAAGGATATTTTTGAACAATGGACCCAGAAGTTAATTTTAAGAGTATTTGCCTCAATAGATAGACAGTGTTATGGAAGAGGAACAAGTTTTATCTGACAAGATTGAAACTGATCTGAAAGTAGATTTAAAAATGACAGGCTACAAGAATGATATGGAAAAAGATGTTACACCGGACATACAAAAGAAACCAGCTGATGTCTGAATAATTAAAAGTGGGGCTGCAACTGGGGGGGGGAGTGGGGCATGTGCCCCAGGTGCTGCTTTGGGGGGGCGCCAAAATGAGCGCAGAATCCATGTTTGCCCCGGGTGACACAGACCCTAGTTGCAGGCCTGATTAAAAGGGATATACAAATAACAAACCAAGAGAGTGACCTGGATAATTTTCCTATACTGAATTTACAAAAGAGGCTTGTTAAAGCTTTGAAGAATTTTGCGAGAAGGGACAAAGAAAGAATGAAAAGAAATCAAGTTCTAAGACATTATTTGAAGGAACTAAAGATCAAGATTGTTAAAAGGAACGAATATAAAGTTGGAATATTTGATCAAGATAAAATAGATATGCTATTATCTCGGTAACCCTTAATGGACTTTTGCTGACATCAGAAATGAAATGCCGAGGTTTTAAGGATTTGTTTATATATAAGAGATGGGAAATGGGAAGAAGAGATCATTTGTTGTATTTTAAGAGAAGGTGATAAGTTACTAAAATTGTTTATACTGTACTTGTTGTGATGAAGGGGAAGTCATTTCTTTATATATTTCTTTTCTTTTTCTTTACTATATTCTTATTTTTTCTTTTGTTTCTATTTTTATTTCTATTTTTTCTACTATATTAAAAAAAGAAAAGGAAAAGAAAAGAAGGTATAAGGGAAAACAAAACGGCAGGGATAAAGATCTCCCAAGACTGAGGGAGTCCTAGGTGCAGATGACAGGAACATCTGCTCTCTAGAGCAAGGCAGTGCCTAAACTGGGAAATGAAACATCTCCTTCCGCTGGAGGTGACATAACCTGGTCTAACTCTGCCTCTGAAGCAAATGGAAGGGAAAACCCAATCTAAGATGAGAGGAAAAGCAAACTATTTCTCTTGCTGGCAAAGGAATACTTAGGAGATAAATGCTGTACAACCTGAGCTGTTAGATCCATGTAGCAGCTCAGGCTGAATAATTACTTCAGGCTACTCGTTAAAAACACCAAAGTTTCAGAATACGAAGAAAAGCAACAGTGCAGCATTAAGTACTTGTTTTGATCCAATACATTTCCTTTATATGTGGTCTTGGGAGATTTTGTAATTGACAGTTATGTTACCCCCATAATGAAATTAAATGCAAGAGATTAAGAGATCGGACACTGTTGAAAGCAGGGAAGAGAAGTCTCCCTTGAAGCTAAGTAAAAGCACTCACAGACATGGTCCTGTTATACTAATAGCAAGTTGTTACTTTATATAGCTAAAATGGTGGCATCCAGACCTAAGGAGATAGCTTCAGCAGGGTTGGACAAGCTTCCCCAAGGCTGAAGAAGTATTATTTTTATTTATTTTATTTATTAAACAAATCTATATACCAGCCCATCTCCCGAAAGGAACTTTGGGCAGTGTACAAAATAAAAATATAATACATTAAAAACAGTAATTTAAAACAGTAAACTGTGTTGAGGCCCCAGTAAAAAACTTCCATCCATCCATCATCTACCCCATGCCTGGCCCCAACATCCTGGCCCCAGAGCCTGGAGGAAAAGGCAGATTTTCACCGTTTTCCTGAAGGCCAACAGGGTTGGGGCCATCCGTATCTCTAGGTAGAGGCTGCTCCATAAGGCAGGCACCATAGAGCAGGCATGCTTCTGAGGCTCCACTAGGTAACACTGCTTCACCGAGAGCACCCAGAACATGCCCACCCTGCCAGATCTACAGGCAGAGACCATTGGGGGTCTCCCAAGTAACCTGGCCCCATGCAAGTACATTTTTGTCCCTTGCTAAAAACCTAGAAAAGTGCAGGGAAGAGATCAGCCCAAGGAGAACAGAACATGTGGAATACAAAAAGTTGTCCTTCTGTTGGAATTAGAGAGGAGTGACAGAAATTAAGGGGAACAGGCAACAGAATGGACAGTCCTAGAAGAAGACTCTTGGAGGTGGGTCTAGAACAACCAATTTTCCTATATGACTTTGAAAGCAAAACATTTTTACGTGAATTATGCAAATGGGTGCCATTGCTATCATGTTTATAGAATTTTGGGACACTTGTGAAATGCATAGGCATGTCGTTTGCTAAAATACATACCCAATGATCAATGAATTCTTCTCCAATTCATCTTCATCATGGCAACAGCAACAACACACTTGGCCCAAGAAATCCATCTCACTTGCAAACGCCGCAGGTTATAAGATATGCCTATAACTAGCTTATCAGAGTAACTGGGATAGCAGAAACTATGCTTGGAAAAAGGCAAAGAAGTCTGCATTTCTCTTTAAATACTGTCTGACAGTCATAAGCAGAGATCATGTGAATTGCTTCCTTCATAGCTTAAGGCGTTTGAACAAAATGTACGAAATTGAACATACTATATTGTGGTCTTGGTATTTATATGGGATGAAGAGTACGCTTGTTTCTGTTATCCTCCTCAAGACCTATCAGAGCAGTATTAAATAATGAAGAGCCTCTTAGATATGTCTAGAGGCACATATCTAACCTGGTATCAGTTGGAATCCCTGACTTGACTTTGTTGTTTAATCTTTTAATTTTAAAAAATGGAAGAGCTTCCATGAACCTCACATAAACCCCATAATTGAAAAAAGTGGTGGGAGGCTGCAACTCCATGCTTGTCAGGAAGTGTGTCTCACCACCCAAAAGTAAGCAACCATGGTAAACAATTAGCAATTACCACATTAATTTGACTTCTAGTGCATGGGTTTTTTAATGAATGGTCATTCTACAAGATGGCAGCCAGTTTCTGAGAGTGCTCTTGATATACTCTCAGAATTCCCAATGTCCCCCAAAAATCCCTCTAGATCACGGAATTAGAGGCTAGTTGTGAGATACCTCATAATTTCATGAAGACAAAGCACCCAGCACATTTTGAACTCAAGGCAACAGATCCACAGATGGGACTCACTTCGAAACCATCGTATATTATTTTTTATTATTTTTTAGATTTTTTTATCCTGCCTTTATTATTTTTATAAATAACTCAAAGTGAGGAACATACTTAAAACTCCTTCCTCCTCCTACTGTCCTCACAGCAACCACCCTGTGAAGTGAATTGGGCTGAGAGTGACTGGCCCAAAGTCACCCAGCTGGCTTTCATGCCTAAGGTGGGACTAGAACTCTCAGTCTCCTGAGCTTTACTGCTGAGGTCAAACACTGAGTTTGATATCATGCTGGATCTCAGTAGAGGTTCTTACTCCAACAAGAATTCTAAGCTAGGGAATCTTCTGATAGCTTTTCAAAAGGCTTGGAAAGGGAAAAGGAAATGTTTTAGATGTAGCAGACTTTTTCCAGTCTGGCACTTTCCAGATGTTACCTTCCAGTCCTGGCCACTTCATATTGGCCTACAGACATCCAGACATCTGGAGGAGGTCAGGTTGCAATAAAAGATACGTAGCTTCAATAACAAGGTGAGGATTTTGTGGTACATAGGAATGGTTTTTGTTTATTTTTTGCAATCACATTCCTTCACCCAAAATTTTACAACCTGAGAAGCTTGCATCGTATAGGAAATTAAGTCATACTATTTTTTCAAGTGGTCTTTGATAATATCTTTGTGGCATGGCCATAAAGATTTATAATAAAGTAGATAGAAGCTGACTGGATTTTTTTTCTTCTCAACAGAGTCTGTTACATTACTGTATTGATTTGGGATGGTTTTTTTTTTTTTGTCCTAGGCTGTAGCTTATGGTTCATATACAAAACAGCAGCAAACAACTTTGGATCTTACAGTGAAGTTACTCTTTGTTTCATGAATTGCATCCTTAGAATCCTGCATCTTTATAGCTAAAAAGTAGGAATTTAGGAGTTAAAGGAATTCCAATCTTAACATGAGATTAATACAACTGAAATTTCTATTTTACATGTAGTAAATGCTTCAGAGCACTTTTAATAACTGTGGCTACAGATCTCTATTTGAAGGGGGCTAATTTGGGAGTCAGAACCCTTATCTGCTCTAGGTTTGTTCTAATTATTGTTTCATTTCTATCTGAAATTAATAGGATTCTTGTTAGGACTCTACTAGGATCTTTGTTAAAAGAACATGTGTTCTTGTAGGCTACAGTCCCAATGTATTGAAATCTACTCTCATTTCAAGAGCTATGGCTACTTTGAGTATTCAGTATAGCTCAAGCATTACCGATTAGGAGAAATCCTCTACAACAGTGGATACATGATATATGCTGTCAGCTAATTAAAATTGGCTCATTTTTGACAAAGGCAAGAACTCTTTCCACTTTCATCCATTTTAGTCTATATACGATTCTAGAATAATTTTACGTCTCTATTCTCCTTTTCAATGCTATACATATATTTGACACTGGGCTTTAAACTTTAAAAAACGTTTCTTCTTTTATATAATCCTTTAGGACATATGTGTTAAAATGTGGCACTTGTAATTAAAGGTTCCCCTTCCCCAAATGACACCCCCCCCCCCCAATTGTGTAGTAGATAGGGTTGGTAATGTTCTTTCAAAATCGGAGGCAGAGGAGCTCATATGCATTTTTCCTCCTCCTATTTGTTGGACAATTGCCAACAGAAACCAAAAGAAATTACTCATTGCCCCTTTCATGACAGCCCAAATCAGTTAAAATAGTGGCCTCAAATTGCACAGGGTTAATAATTAGCTCCTCGTTCTATGATTCTCTCCATGCCTTGGATCAGTTTCAGTTCTCACTTCTGTATGTTCATATTGCAATCTCAGGCAATTCTGCCTTTTAAATCTGCCAGCATCCAACTTGAATGAAAATCCTTGCTCACAGTGGTGGTTTACTTATACACACAGTGGTTTACTTGTACACACAGAACTACAAACTGCAATCCTACAGAAATTCTGAATTTGGATGTCACATTGTTAAGTAGTTGGTAAGCTCTATATGGAGTCCTTGATGCTTTCTGAGCTTGGTTGTTTGCTTGCAGATGTTTCTTTACCCAACTAGTTGGGTAATGAAATGTCTGCAAGCAAACAACTAAGCTCAGAGAGCATCAAGGACTCCACAGTTCAACCCTGAACTACATATATTCTCTTCTATTCAAGCTCTGTATCTTCAGCAAACAGTTTTGACGTGCAAGCCACAAAATGAGGTACCAAGCACTTAATTATTTTATTTATTTTCTATCCTGCCTTTATTATTTTTATAACTCAAGGTGGTGAACATACCTAGTACTCCTTTCTCCTTCTATTTTCCCAACAACAACCCTGTGAGGTGAGTTGGGCTGAGAGAGAGGGACTGGCCCATGGTCACGCAGCTGGCTTTCACGCCTAAGGCAGGACTAGAACTCTCCGGCTCCTGGTTTTTAGCCCAGCACCTTAACCACTAGACCAAACTCACCGGATAGCCACATTAAACTCCATCTAAAAGGCTAATAATTAAGGCATAGCTTTGTGGCCTGCAGTCCATGAAAACATTAAATCATTTTGGTTTTTTAAGGCAGCACAAGGCTCTTGGTTGTGTCTATCTCACAAGATTGAATAAAGAAAATCATGGGCATGCTTATGAGGGAGAAGCTACAACAGAACACATGTGCACTTATGAGAAAACAAGCTTTAGGTCATGTTTTGTTGTTTATTCGTTTAGTCGCTTCCAACTCTTCGTGACTTCATGGACCAGCCCATGTCAGGGCTTCCTGTTGGTCGTCAACATCCCCAGCAACCCCAGGGATGAATCCATCACCTCTAGAATATCATCCATCCACCTTGCGCTTGGTCGGCCCCTCTTCCTTTTGCCTTCCACTCTCCCTAGCATCAGCATCTTCTCCAGGCTGTCCTGTCTTCTCATTATGTGGCCAAAGTATTTCAGTTTTGCCTTTAATATCATTCCCTCAAGTGAGCAGTCTGGCTTTATTTCCTGGAGTATTTCCTAGGTCATGTTATATATTAAAAAAACCTGCTAATTATATAATACAGAGAAGCAAAAACCTATTTGGAATAATGGGCACAACACTGATAAAGCAGCTGACATCTTACATTAGTGAACTGAACTGTTTCCTTCCTGTTTTGTAGTCTGCCCTAAACCTCATATACTTTGAACATTCACACTAATACAACTCCCATCATGCCCAACAGCCTTAGAGCTGAAAGAAAAAAGATAAATCAGGCTCAAAGGAAATACACAGTGAGACACTGGAGCTTTTATCACTGTACTTTATTTGATTAAGTCACAAATATTTGAAGCAAATGGCATGTTTTTTTATTCAGGTGGCTCTTTAAATGAAGTGTAAAGGCAAAGAAAATAGTTCTCTGTGTTAGATTTACAAAAGAGTACATCTACTTCCCAAGGATGTCCAGAATGCCTACAAATAACTGAAGGCATTTTAATAAGATTAATTACTAATCCTTAGAACTCCTGCATATATCTCATGGTGGTGCAAGTTATTAAAAAAATCAGGGTAAGTATTTTGAAGCAGCTTCTTGTTTGACTTTCCTCATCCCCAGAGATGGAGGACAGTAAGGTTTCACTTCAGTGGATAGGCAAGATATAAGACAGAGAGAACTGCTAGTCCAATTCATATCCTGAAGCCTTCTCGGGACATGCATTTATTAAGGAAGCTTCTCCCATAGAAATGAATTTTGGGGGGAGAAGATGGAACCCAACCATGTACCTTAAGGGTGCACAATCCCCACACTCTGGCCATAGTCCTTGTCTTTGCCCCAAGAAGCTCCATCCCCTATTATGACAAATCCAGCACATGCCTCATGATGTTGCATGGGCAAGGAGAAGAAGCAATGCCCGTCTCTGCCAGCAGATGACAAGATATTTTCAAGTAAGCTTCTCTTGCACTCAATGTACATCCTTGCAGAAAAGGTTTGGAATCTACTTCTCTGGATTAAGAAGTCATTTAGGAATATATAGAATATGAATCTTGGACTTGATTAGCAAGTTCTCCAGCTATTCACAACAGAATGCAAGATGATAACCAAAACTATGAAATGTCAGCCACTGTAGAAGGTTCAGTTCTACAGAGATGGGGCCTTCTTCACATTCTCAGGAAGAAGAAACTAAAAAGAAAGCATGATAGAACTAGAACAGCAGTCCAGAAGGACAGATACCAGCTTGAAGCAAAACTGTAATTCATGTATTCAACAGAGACAGTAGGAATTTCATTTCCTGTAACCATCACCTCTTCAAGGACATAATAGTCGAATTATGGCCAAACCTTTGGGCAATTCAGTCCTCTGTCATGCAGGGGTAGATCGTTCTTTAGGAAAGTGGAGGATCCAGAGTTGATACAGTAGTGAAAACTATCTGATTTATCCTGCTGCACTCCAACCACGTCACTGCATATATAGGATTATCTTCAACCCTGATATGGAAAACACTTGGGTGGGTTTATGAGTTTACAATACTCAGAAATAGTATGACTGTGCCAAGGGAGAAAAGAGGGACAGATAGAAGGTGATGGATTAAGCAACTGGATTTTGCAAGTATGAATTTGGCACATCTTATGGCTCAACTTATAATTGCAGTGTTAGCTTTGATCATCAGCAAGAGATTTGAAGATGCTGTCCCAATCTTTCTCTTCAACATGTTCTGATCTGAACCATCAGCCATCTTATTTTTCCTCTTCCCACATGATCATCTTCCTGAGTCCATTCACTGACATCCTGAAGACACCACCACAGGTTCATTTTTCACCCTTATCTTGAAGGTCAGCTAAATGATATACTTTTTTCCAACTAGTAGGAAGAGGTCTCCACTTCTTTGGGCCTTGATAGGTTCACAGAACATTCAAAAGGCAATATTAAACCAAGTTTTAAGAATTAGATCTTGATGTGACCTCTGTAATTCGTTTGCGCAGGTGGAACACAAATTCTGTCATGGTGGCACCCAAGCTTTGGTTAATTAGATATCGGGGAAGCCGACCCTACAGGACCAAACAAACAAACCAAAACAAATCACCTCAATGTTTACATATATTTTAAAGCTCATTGGTCTAATCTCATTTAGTCAAAATATCAAAAACTTGGTAGCAGTACTGCAGCATCTAAGATAGATCAAGATTTCCCAGTCCTGCCATCCAACATCATTTTTACCTAAGGCATTACTGAGTAAATTGTGCTTAACCACAAACTATGGCTACTCTCTTTTTTAAAGATTAACAAAAATAAAGAATTCAGGAAGTTGTTTTGTATAAATCAAATCATGTCCACGTAGTTTAATTTCATCTACACTAACTACAAAATTGCGGAACTGAGCTATTATTGATTCCACTTAGACTGGTGATGGCTTGTTTACTAGGGAGGCATGATTTTATTAGGACTCTCTCACCATTTTAATTTCTTCTCCCATTTTTTTCTGGCAACAATAGTTTTCTGAAGCCAGGAAATAATTAAAAATGACAGCACTGAGACCACCACCAATTTCTCCCATGAATCTCTGTACTGCAACAAACAAAGCGAACCTGGAACTAAATACTTCCACTGCAGGAAGCTGAATTCAACCCCATATTGATAACTTCATATTTTATATAGCATTTATAATCAAAGTACTTTATGTATATCATAAAATATCTGTACTGTAAATTAGTCCAGACTCATATTACCAGATGGAGTAAAAAGATCAATAGGACATCATTTTGTAAAGTGCCTGATGAGTATGAATGACTCAATCTGTGATATTTATACAATACAGTACTGAGTCTCCTAGAAACTGCAGGAATGTGGAAAAGATATACTAAGAAAACTCTGGGTTGGAACAGAATCCATGTTGTTACACGATCCATGTACAACATTCTGCTCAGTATATACCACTAGCTCCTAGGATCCAAAGACAGTAATAGCCAGCCAATTCTTTTGAAAAATATTAAAGTACAGTAGGAGCACAATGGACCAATTTGTAATTACAAGCCTGTGTTGAATCAAGACCTAGAAAGATAAAATATGCTTTACCTTGAGGTCCGTATTCAGTATCCAGAGTAAGGTACAGAGGTTTGGATTGGTGGGACATTTCAGGGCAACAAAACCTCCTGGGCCATTCTCCGCTCTGAGAAAAGCCAAAAGCATAAATAATGTTGAAAATACACTGGTCTATGACCTTAATAAAGATTTGATTTGAATGTTGACAGAGCAGAAAAAATTAAGATGAAATTTGGTTTAACGGCAGACTGACTATTCACCAGAAAAGTTCAAGGTAATGTACATTTACATTATGAAAACAAATTATGCATTATTATTATTCCCTTTTGTTTCTAATGATGCCCTTTTAGAGTCACTAATTGGTTTAGCTCAACTCCAATCCCACCTCCGGCTACTTAAAACCAGTACAAATAAGCTTCTGGCCTGGAGTTTCCTCAGGAACATTCCATAAATGGAGTGCTAAAGAGGGCACCATCCATTTCAAAGGTACTGACACCCAAAGCACCATTCCATTCACTTCAGATGGGAAAACTGTTGTCAGTTATACTGGGCCCAGGCCATACCATTAAAAACTTTGGAAGTTTATTGACTTTTTTATCTGTACACTGTGTTTCATGGGAAGTTAAAGTGTTAGGAGCAAGCCTCCAACCACAATAACAGTGTCGAGTTGCATCAGCTAAGCCATGCCTGTGCATTTATAAATAAAGCATTGTTACAAAGATTTCCATAAGTCCCCAGGGTCTTCTCAACCAAATGAAACTGGACCCCATGATGTACCTAGAGCAGTGTTTCCTTGCTGGCTGGAGAATTCTGGGAGTTGAAGTCCACACATCTTGAAGTCGCCAAGGTTGAGAAACACTGACTTAGAGCTTCTCACCAAGAAGGATGCCCTCCAAGGATAGGGATACTCCCCAAATTTAAGAACCAAGAAAGAGAAATGGGGGGAAAGATGCCAGCCTCTTATCTGTGTTTGGCATCAGAATTTTGCTATCAGATGCAAAAAATCAACTTTTTTTCTTAAATGAGCATTTTGAATACCAGAAACTCAGCCTCCTTGAACAGGATAAAGATACACAACACTCCATAATGCAGTCTGACATGTGAAATTAACACAGCCTTTCTCATATATCTTCCCAACTGCTACACAGATTCTGAGTTAAAGGCCAATGATGTTTTAATGCTGTTACTCAGAAAAATAAAGGTGGTAAACAAAACCACCCTGACTGGTCACCTGAGGCAGAAGGCATCGACAACAAAGAGGCCCTGTTGGAAAATGCTCAGACTGGAGTTTGCTCGTCATAAGACATCTGGAGGCCAAAGGCAGACTAATTGCTCAGAAAACACTCTATATAGGAAGCTCTGAAATGCCCCACCTTAAGGACTAACATTTCTTGATTGCTGGTCACATTAAAGTAAGAAGGTGTGCATGTCTGTATTCATACAGCCTTCCTTACACACACACAAGAAAAGCGGTATAAACGATTCTGAAGAATGAATGCTATGATCGTTCCATTTGTTTTAGCACAAAGAACTTCTGGATGCTGCCACAAAACTCAAGAATCCCTACTTATACAGGAATTATATATAAACTGCTACCACTCTGCTTACATCTAAGAATGTTCCTAAATTACTTACGATTATTATCGAACTGAACAATAAGTTAGTTCCTCTCCTTGCTGCTGTATGCACTGTGTTGTATTTATTTTCTCTTTGCCAATACAGGGAGCCTTATAATTAAAAAAGAAAAACTTTTCTATCTGTGCCTGCGTATTGGAAAAAGCCTACCAGGATCACGCACCTAGGCACAACAATAAGATTTTCATACCTGACATATTTGGAAGTAGGAGGACGCAAGCTGTGAACTGTTGCCATCCCTGATGAAATGTACCGGTCTCTTCTTCTCTCAATCCGACGCACGTTTACAAAATCTCTGAGAGCACATATAAAACATCATCAATTCACTGAAACAAAATGGATAGTGGAAAATAAAGTCTGAATCAGAACTCACCTAGGAGAAACGACACCACCTGCGGCACCAGCTGCCACATCATAGGATACAGATGTGTTATCATCAATCCGTTGCAAGATCTGGTAAGAAAACAGAACTTTTTCCCCGCTTCTGCGAACACAAGCTAGCCTAGACTACTTCCTTGGCACAGTTTCTTTGTCAAGGAATTTTGGCTTGTGAAAAAGCCAGAAAGATGATTAATTTCAGGCACATTCACCAAATTGACTTCTGGATTTACACAGAAGAGAAACAATAGCACTGACTCTTTTTTGGTACAGTAAATCTTTGTATATTTAATCTGGTACTGGGAGAAATTGTGAGCCAATATATCTGGAGAGCACCAGATTGGGTAAAAGTCATAGGCTTTGTCATTAAATAAGGCAGAAAAAATCTGTCCTTGGCAGAAACCAATGGATACAGAATGAAATCTAAATGCGGAATTCTGGATAACCTTGTAGAACTTCAAAGAGCCTCTTATTTTATAAAGCTGCATTAATCTAGTGGGAAACCTTTGTTTCTGAACCCTTCAATCCTAAGTGTGTAATGCTTGTGCAAGTGGCATCAAACACTTGAAAGCAGCCAAAGTTTATTTAGCAAACAAATGGATGAGTACACTGCAGTTCTAATTCCTAACCATTAGCTTGAGAAGAAAAACCCCACAAGAAACCTAGAAGCCTATGCAGATTCTTTTCACCCTCAATCTCCCCCCACCTCCCCCAATCACTTCCTAAAGATAGCAGTTCACAGCAAGAGCCGTGTACAGGACCTCAGCCTGGGGGATTAGAGAGGTAAGAATAACTGGTGCTACAAACAGTTTTAGGGATAAGTAAAGAATAGCTTTGGGGAACAGGCCCAGTTTGGAAAGACTTACCTGGCATGCTAGCAAAGTTTTATTCCACAGGACTATCTTCTCTGGCTGGAGAATCAGCTCCTGGTACACTATCTCAGCCGGACATTGTAGAACAGCCTGCCAGTGAGGGACACGGGTTACAGTGCAGAGCCTGCTCCCCCAAAAAGGCTTGCCACACAGGGTGAAATTAACCAACGTCAGTTGGAATGGAGGGGTGAGCTCAGACAATTAAACACCCCAAGCCTAGAAGCAATTATTTTCATTTGGCAGCCTATCCTCCACACTCACTAAAGCAACAATTAAAAGAAATATTCATTTGAGGCCCATGTGATCCTCAGAGGCTGTTGGGTTCCAACTCGTATCATCCCATGTCAGCTGGGCCTGATGGGAGTTGAAACCCATCCATGCCCCAATGCAAAGTCTCTCAAAAAACACCACTGGAAGAAGTGCTGGAAGGAGTGAAATGCCAGCTAGATGCAAACAAGAAACACACGTAACACAGGGAGGCAAGCAACCACCTCGCAGTATCTTCTCCTCCAGTTACTCAAAAAGCATCTCTTTCAGAATGTAGGTTGCATCTGCCCATCTCTACTCACTTCACTTTCAACAAAAGGTGTAGGAAAGGAAAGGAAAGAAGAAATGGGAGCTGGATGGAAAGTTCAGAAGGAAGCTGAAAGTCATCAAGGCACCTTACCTTTAGGATGAAAATCTTGCCATAGAACGGCATCTCGAGACAATGAACCGTGTCACCAAACTCCTGCACAAGAGGTATTGAAGGCACATGAGTTCAACATCTTCCCCTTGGCTGTCTCATGAAAACTTCTAGGGTTGGAGCATTCCCCTCACCCACCATTTTTAACTAACTGAGCTGGCCCCAAGGCCTGCCCCATCACAAGTACAAACAGCAGGCAACCCTATGCTAACTCGTCTACCTGATTCACCAACTGCCAGTCTAAACAACAGCAGCTTCCACTGCTTCCAGAAGATATCTAGCCCAGTGAGCATCCAGGAAGATTACTCCAGTTGAGGGTGAAGCCACCAAGAAGCCTCTTTGTATATGCTCTGGCTGGCCTAATTTGACACACAGAATGAGGTACCAAAGACAGCATTCTTGGTTAATCACAGAGGCTGTGATGGACCCTCAGAAGTAAAGAAGACAGAGACTGGGTGCAGCTATTTAAACTATGACTTATCCACAGGGATGTGTGCATTCTGCTCTTCCATCAAGAATCTGGTGCCAGGTGAATCCAGATATACTGTGATAGAGTATATTACATATACCTCTTATTCTTATTTTGCTTTGATAGCTATTGATAGGGAAAGGATATAGGCAGCTATGCTTCAGTTTTATTCCTGAGCAACAGAATGCTGCAAAAGCCTTACATAGCCCACAGGAAACCCTATATTCTTCACAAGCATTTTCTTTCTCTGGTACAACTGTTGTGTCTCCATGGTCCAACTTCTTCTTTATCTCTTCTCAACTTAGGGATGCAGAATGAGCCTCCTGGTGTTGAACAACAACTAAGAAGGAAAATTTGCCTCCCTCAAATTATTCAACCCCATTCCCAATTCAGTAGGTCTTTATTATTGTAATTTTTAATTAGAATTTTTAAATTAAATTTTGGTCTACGGACCTCTCATAAAAACTAAAATCAAAGAGACAGAAGGGTGTAAGACATCAGGTCCTTATTAAAACTTGCTTGAGAGGCCAGGCCAAAAAGCCTCAAAGCAAGAATGACAAAGCATTGATCCTGCACCCTGTGGCTACCAAAGCAGCGCAGGTAGCATCAGCAGTCTCTGGCATTGCTTTGGCTCTGGGTGGAAGGGAGAACACATCGCAAAACTTCAGCACTGCTCTTTGTAAATCAAACAGTGCTGTTCCCTCAAAATAGTGCCTTTATTTCATCAAGAGGGAGAAGCGTCTAAAAGAGCAGCTAAAAAGACCATTCGGATTTTTCATCCCACAGTGAGGTTTTCTATTTTTGATTTTTAAAGAATATTTGTACATAAAAAGATGATTACTAATCTTTTAGTAATAATAAAGATGGCAGCCTGGAAGTGTCGTGTATTATTTTAGTCTGGGCTGTCTGTCTGATTTTATGTTTTTAGCTGTTTTCTTGTTTTTTCTATTTATTGGACTGGGCAGCCAATATATTTAAAATAATAGTAATCATCACCATCACCATCACCATCATCTACTAAACAGCTCCAGCCACTCCATTAGTTCATGGGGATCATAACTTCTGTTTTGTGAAAAGGTGACCTGGCTGGTTCTAGGATTTCTAGCCAGCAGCCTCTCAGAACTGTAAACTTACCGTGCATTTCTCAAATGTCCAGTGTTCCTCTTGGGCTAAGATCTGGTCCACCACCTCCATTGCTTCTTTGCCTTGCCGGACATACTCTCCCTCCTAGGACAAAATATGAAACACAGCTTAGCAACACATAACCCACCTTATACCCAGCGAATGCTGATATCTCAAGTTCAAAAGATCAAGACTTAATTTAATCTATTATACAGGAGGTACTCTTGGCCTACACCCAGCATCAGCCAGACAGACTTTCCTTCCTTTACCACCTGCACTCTGCTCCTGAGGGTCAAAGTGAACAAATTCTACTGGCAAGTGCCATTCCATGAGAGGATGGAAAGATCACACTCTGTTATCCATTGAATAGGTATAAAAACAGCTTTCCTTAAAACAGGGGTTAGGTACTCTTTTAAAAGCCAGAAGTCATCATATTTTTTGACAGACTGAGGGCTGCAATCTGAGCTGTGTGTGTGTTTGTGTGTGTAATGACACACAGTGGAGATGATTTGTCAAACACTTGGATTTCTTCTTTTCTCCTCTGGTTGGGGGAGTTTTGGTTAATGTTATTATTATTTTTTACCTTTGGTGGGGAAGGAACCTTATGTTGAACTTAATCTAAGGTATATATAACAATTTTGTTGCATTTTTCATCTCAAAATAGCCCAATTTTACCCCAAATTCAAACTGAATTTAAGGAAAATCTCTCTTCACCCCCCAAAAAGGTTATCTTGTCTGCCTTATTTTATTCTCAGTGAGTTGAATATTTGTTAATTTTCAGCAATCTTTCCACCAATATTCCGTAGTATTGCCTGAAGAGATCTGAAAGTCTTTAAAACAATTTAATATTTTATGTGGCTTCCAAGCCTCACATTAACATTCTTTCTGGATATTGTGCAAATATATCCAAACGAGTGTCCTGTCATTTTAGGTATTTTAAGTTATTGCAACATCTTTTAAATAAAATTGGGTGTTTTCTTGTAAAACAAAACAAAACAAAAACTCTAACCATCTGATCAGTTTAAATATTACAGCCCTAGTTGTATGGCTTACTTTGAAAGAAAATCAGGTGTCATACTTACTGTTTCAACAGTAAGAATGAATAAGCAAGTCCAGCCTTGTACACATTTTTCAAAAGCTTCCTCTCCCATCTAAACCAGCACCAGCCCACCATCTTTGCTGTTTTATTTCTCCCAAAGCTAACAGAACTATTACTCATTCAAGGAAGCAGGTGCAGATCACTTGTCCATGTCACAGCAGAACTAGCATTGTACTACCAAAAACGCTTCAGCAAAGGATCGTTACCTTGTCGTGGTGCTGGAGCCTGAGCACCTCAATGATGCCATGAGCTAAACCGTGAAGGGCCACCCAAGACGGGAAGGTCATGACAGAGAGGTCAGACTAAATGCGATCCCTGGGGAAGGTAATGGCAACCCACCCCAGTATTCTTGCGGTGAAAACTAAATGGATCAGTACAACCAGAGATATGTCGGTATACCATCGGAAGATGAGACCCCCAGGTCGGAAGATGGTCAAAATGCTACTGGGGAGGAACAGAGGATGAGTTCAACTAGCCCCAGACGTGATGACGCAGCTAGCTCAAAGCCGAAAGGACGGCTAGTGGCCGACGGTGCTGGTGGCAAATGGCGAATCCGATGTTCTAAGGATCAACACACCATTGGAACCTGGAATGTAAGATCTATGAGCCAGGGCAAATTGGATGTGGTTATTGGGGAGATGTCAAGATTAAAGATAGACATTTTGGGCGTCAGTGAACTGAAATGGACTGGAATGGGCCACTTCACATCAAATGACCACCAGATCTACTACTGTGGGCAAGAGGACCACAGAAGAAATGGAGTAGCCTTCATAATTAATAGTAAAGTGGCTAAAGCAGTGCTTGGATACAATCCAAAAAACGATAGAATGATCTCGATTTGGATTCAGGGCAAGCCATCTAACATCACAGTGATCCAAATATACGCCCCAACCACAGATGCTGAAGAAGCTGAAGTAGAGCAGTTCTATGAGGATCTGCAGCACCTACTGGACAACACGCCTAAAAGAGATGTTATTTTCATCACGGGAGACTGGAATGCTAAGGTGGGCAGTCAAATGACACCTGGAATTACAGGTAAGCATGGCCTGGGAGAACAAAACGAAGCAGGACATAGGCTGATAGAATTTTGCCAAGACAACTCGCTCTGCATAACAAACACTCTCTTCCAACAACCTAAGAGACGGCTTTATACATGGACTTCACCAGATGGACAACACCGAAATCAGATTGACTACATCCTTTGCAGCCAAAGGTGGCGGACATCTGTACAGTTGGTAAAAACAAGACCTGGAGCTGAGTGTAGTTCAGATCACGAACTTCTTATTGCACAATTTAGGATCAGACTAAAGAGATTAGGGAAGACCCACAGATCAGCTAAATATGAGCTCACTAATATTCCTAAGGAATATGCAGTGGAGGTGAAGAATAGATTTAAGGGACTGGACTTAGTAGATAGGGTCCTGGAAGAACTATGGACAGAAGTTTGCAACATTGTTCAGGAGGCGGCAACAAAATACATCCCAAAGGAAGAGAAAACCAAGAAGGCAAAATGGCTGTCTGCTGAGACACTAGAAGTAGCCCAAGAAAGAAGGAAAGCAAAAGGCAACAGCGATACGGGGAGATATGCCCAATTCAATGCAAAATTCCAGAGGCTAGCCAGAAGAGATAAGGAATTATTTTTAAACAAGCAATGCACGGAAGTGGAAGAAGACAATAGAATAGGAACGACAAGAGACCTCTTCCAGAAAATTAGAAACATTGGAGGTAAATTCCAGCCAAAATGGATATGATCAAAAACAAAGATGGCAAGGACCTAACAGAAGAAGAAGAGATCAAGAAAAGGTGGCAAGAATATACAGAAGACCTGTATAGGAAGGATAACAATATCAGGGATAGCTTTGACGGTGTGGTCAGTGAGCTAGAGCCAGACATCCTGAAGAGTGAGGTTGAATGGGCCTTAAGAAGCATTGCTAATAACAAGGCAGCAGGAGACAATGGTATCCCAGCTGAATTGTTCAAAATCTTGCGAGATGGTGCTGTCAAGGTAATGCATGCTATATGCCAGCAAATTTGGAAAACATAAGAATGGCCATCAGATTGGAAAAAATCAACTTATATCCCCATACCAAAAAAGGGAAACACTAAAGAATGTTCAAACTATCGAACAGTGGCACTCATTTCACATGCCAGTAAGGTAATGTTCAAGATCCTGCAAGGGAGACTTCAGCAATTCATGGAGCGAGAATTGCCAGATGTACAAGCTGGGTTTAGAAAAGGCAGAGGAATAGGGACCAAATTGCCAATATCCGCTGGATAATGGAAAAAGCCAGGGCATTTCAGAAAAACATCTATTTCTGTTTTATTGACTATTCTAAAGCCTTTGACTATGTGGACCATAACGAATTGTGGCAAGTTCTTAGTGGTATGGGGATACCAAGTCATCTTGTCTGCCTCCTGAAGAATCTGTATAACGACCAAGTAGCAACATTAAGAACAGACCACGGAACAACGGACTGGTTTAAGATTGGGAAAGGAGTACAGCAGGGCTGTATACTCTCACCCTACCTATTCAACTTGTATGCAGAACACATCATGCGACATGCTGGGCTTGAGGAATCCAAGGCTGGAGTTAAAATCGCTGGTAGAAACATTAACAATCTCAGATATGCAGATGATACCTCTTTGATGGCTGAAAGCAAAGAGGAACCTTATGATGAAGGTGAAAGAAGAAAGTGCAAAAGCTGGCTTGCAGCTAAACCTGAAAAAAACCAAGATTATGGCAACCAGCTTGATTGATAACTGGCAAATAGAGGGAGAAAACGTAGAGGCAGTGAAAGACTTTGTATTTCTAGGTGCAAAGATTACTGCGGATGCTGACTGCAGTCAGGAAATCAGAAGACATTTAATCCTTGGGAGAAGAGCAATGACCAATCTCGATAAAATAGTTAAGAGCAGAGACATCACACTGACAACAAAGGTCCGCATAGCTAAAGCAATGGTGTTCCCTGTAGCAACATATGGCTGCGAAAGCTGGACCATGAGGAAGGCTGAGAGAAGGAAGACAGATGCTTTGGAGCTGTGGTGTTGGAGGAAAATTCTGAGAGTGCCTTGGACTGCAAGAAGATCAAATCAGTCCATACTCCAGGAAATAAAGCCAGACTGCTCACTTGAGGGAATGATATTAAAGGCAAAACTGAAATACTTTGGTCACATAATGAGAAGACAGGACACCCTGGAGAAGATGCTGATGCTAGGGAGAGTGGAAGGCAAAGGAGGGACCAAGGGCAAGATGGATAGATGATATTCTAGAGGTGACGGACTCGTCCCTGGGGGAGCTGGGGGTGTTGACGACCGACAGGAAGCTCTGGCGTGGGCTGGTTCATGAAGTCACGAAGAGTCGGAAGCGACTGAACGAATAAACAAGAAAAAACCAAAAACTATGGCTTTATGCGGCTTCTTCAGGAAGTTGGCAGAAAAGATTAGATAGAATAAAGCTGCCCCCTAGTGGATAGCAAGAGACAAGAGCAAGGCACGAGTAAGTGGATTTTTTGGGTAGCCTAGGGTGGGTAGCCTACGGTGGGTAGTGACTGTTGAAATTTCTGCCGGAAAGATTCAATCCCTGATCAACCTTTGATGTTGCGCTTCAGGGAAGCATGTCAGTTAAAAACATGCAAATGTGAGATCAATAGGTACCGCTTTGGCGGGAAGGTAACGGCGTTCCGTGTCGTCATGCTGGCCACACGACCCGGAAAATGTCTACGGACAACGCCGGCTCTAAGGCTTAGAAACGGAGATGAGCACCGCCCCCTAGAGTCGGACACGACTGGACTTTACGTCAAGGGAAACCTTTACCTTTACTAACATAAATAAAATATAATTATAATTTCTGCAGCCACACTCCTACTTATGAACATAATATACTGTTGCATAGACCTACGTGAAGTGGCTGCAAATTTGATTCAAGCCGATACAACATCTGATCACTGCAGTTATTGTGGTAGATCTTCAGAGTATACTGGTTCTTCTAGGCATGACTTTTTGGATTCAGATTGGTGTTTGGGTAAAAATCTTCCTATGGTAAGTGCTTGGATATCTCAGAGTAGAAACCACCAGTACTAAATTTTGGGCACGTGTCCTGCGGAATATTTCCTTGGATATTTTAGAAGCCAATCCCATTTCTAGCTGTGTGTGAAGTAAAACTGAAAAGATGAAGCAAAGGGATTTAAAAAACCCTCGAAGTAGAAAAGATGGATGGGTGGTGGTGGTGGTATTACTAAATGACATCTGATTCTTTTCCATTACTATTATGGGTTGCTGCCCACTACTCTTGACTAATCTCCTTTTATTTTACTACAGTTCCATTGTGCAATTTAGACTGGACACCCAACATAAAAGCAAATAGATTTATTCTAAAGAATAGAATACAGCATGCACTGTATTATGTAAAAAAAAAAACCCAGAAAAATATAATCCAGAATGTGATAATCATGGTAGAACATAAGAAATATAAAGAAAAAAACAAACGGCATATGTACCTTAGTTTAGTGGCACCTTAAAAACTTACTATGCCATGTGATTTCATGGATTATATTTTACTTTGAAAAGTTGTCTCAAGTTATATAAACACATTTAGGGAGGGATGGGGCTCCAATCAGAGGGAACACTGATGATGTTATTAATAATGGCCATTCACTAAAACAGTAAACAATGGTAACAGTAATCAAGAACCTGTTTTTGCAAATAGCTCTATGGAAATCCAATCCCCATTAACTAGATCTTCGCCTTTTTAATCCAGAAGAACCCTTCATGCATCTGCTTAAATGAACTAGAGTCTATAAAACCTCATACCATGTTTGTCATTATAATGCCAACGAAGTCTGTTTTTATTCTAACAGTCTAACCCAGCTGTCTGAATTTTATCTGAATGGTGCTTTCCTCAAGACACAAAATGCTACATATGGTATCAGTACTGATTTCTCATGTGTGAAGACAATATGCCCAAGAATGCATTTTCCAATGAATTCCAACAAACTGCATGATTTAAGAATGTACGTTTTTGCCTCTCATCTTAAAACTCAACACTATGGCCATAGACTGTGTGTGTTTATACACATCCATCATTTGATCCCTTTGCATGATAGAAACCTATACCACTGCATATACCTCCTTCCATGCTAGCTAGCTTTGGAGTCTGACTGGAAACCAACCCAAAAGGGGCCATATTGAGGCTAAGTTCATCCCAAGGCATACCTCATCACTTACTGCTCTTTTTCCCATAAGTTCTTCATCTGACTCATCTGATCCTGCATTGGAAAAAAAAGAAATATTTACAAGTTGAGAGATGAATTTTAGAAATATTGTGTGTAAAGTAGGAAGAAGCATTTCCAGCCTTATAATTCCTTGACCATCCCAACTATTCTGGAAAAAACACAACAAGAAATTCTAGATATTTACTGTTACTCATCAGTTTGGGTTACCCAACGGTGAGTTTGCTTTTAGAACATGTCAGTATGTAAGAATTGCTAACTCCAATCCTTCTTCGTTTCTGCATGAATTAATGGTTTGTCTTACAACGGGAAGGAGGCAGGCCTAGAATGTAATTCACGTAAAGGAAGAGGGCAACCTTGCAGATTGGATAATTCTATGCCAATTTTGCAGCAATATGGATCTAATGTTCCCATAAGGAAACATTACCTACCATCAGGACAGCGCTACAGAGTACCGTATGTCAAAACATCTAGACATCAAAACTGTTTTTTCCTTGTGCCATTGCTCTGGTGAACTCCTAATTAATGTAGCATGATATAATGATTGACAATGTATGGTAAGACATGACTGCTAAGATGTGACCGGTAATGCTCTGTTAAATGTGAACATATGTTAGACAACAGATGCAGTATACTGTCCCTTAATTCTCCCTTAAATATGAGTGTGTGTTAGTTAATAGTTGTAGTATTAATTCCTTCTATTTTTTTTCTTTCTTGATTGTATAGTTTTAGTAAATAACATTATTACTTTACTGTTGTTTATTTTTGATGTTATGTAAATATATTGAGAGCTCTTCCACCGAAGTCAAATTCCTTGTATGTCCAGTCATACTTGGCCAATAAAGTGTTCTAATTCTAATAAATATGCACCAATTTTGAAAGTGGCTGAAACAGATTCTTTTCTTCATAAAAAATGAGGGGATACAGCTCAGGACATACAAACTGTGCCCTTTATGTCTGCTCCTTTGTGATTTCTTTTAATGAACAGAGAAGTGAAAGAGCCTGGTCACATTCATATCAGCTATTAAACCAAAGATTTTGCAGTCCACAAAAGAGAAGCCCTGTGAATGTCATGTGAATTTATAACTTCCATGTTCTTCTGCAGACCAACTCTTAAACTCATCATATAGAAGGCTGATTAGCAAGTTTTTGAGAGGAAGAAAAAGCAGTCACCTGCAACAGATTCTGGAGGGGAGTAGAACTGGCCATCTGAAAGTGCCCCTGAATAAAGGAGTGGTCCTCGAGCCACAGCAGCCTGAGCTGCCAAGTACCCTGAAAAGGAAAAGAGAAAAGGAAAAGAGAAAAAGAAAAGTTAAGTTGGTTGGCTTAATCCTTAATCATGTGGCACTTGTTGCTCAGTCTACACGACCCATCAATGACATGGGAAAGCCTGCTGAATGAAGGGGAAAATGATGTTTGGAAATAGCGAGCCATCTTAGAAATTATGCTATTTCACAAACTGGGATTATAACTGTCACCGAAGCCCAACTGAAACTGAAAGACTCAGGAAGCTTGATCACTGTTCACTGGTAGAAAAGATAAAAACCTATGCCTAATTAGGAGAGACTGGCCTAATTACGGACTGACTTGGCCTTCCTGGAAGATCTATCTGTGTGAAAGTGGAAAGCAAAGCAAAGTGAAAAATGCATTTTAGTTCCTTCAGTTTGGGTTATTAGACACTCAGTGATGAAGAGTTTGTAGGAAAACACAGCAGCCTGGCTGTCTGGATCACTGATCCAGCAACTGAGGTTTCTGTCAGATACTACGAACAAGTGTATTCTACATCCTGTCAAACAATAGTTTGTATGATGACTCTATCATCAGGGTGAAAATTACTATTGATGTGTTCTTCTTTAAGAGCCTCAAAATGACAGACATACCAGTTCACCCTTTTACTTTTCCAACTGTTTTATTCATTTATTTCTCATATTTATATATCAGCAGAATCCAAATACCCCTGGTGGTATTGGATTAGTTAGACTAAGTATTATCTCCAAGGGATAGGCATGGTTTTAAATCCAGGCCTTCCAACTGCTAACTAATACAGACTAGAAATTGTGGCTAGAATACTTTTGGGGTGATAATGGGAAAATATGACAGAATTTGAAAAGATGTGACAAATTTACTGCCCACTCCAACATCCTCGTGCTAAAATCCTTAGTCTTTCTTCCTAAACGCAAGTCTAGATTTCATGATCACGGAACAGTGCTTTAAAAAGTCCCCAGGCCTTTAACCCATCTGCATATCAAACTACTGCAGATTGAGACCTCAACATCAAAGTCATACAAAAGTCTAATTACATCATAGCAGATCACGAATCTGGACATTCTGCTGGACAAACAAGGCAACTCTTTGCAGCATAACAGACACATGTTTGGACCCAGAAAAGCAGACTTATCTTTCTCTTGTATAGGAGCTGGCCAAACTACTGTAACTTTTCAGCTTGGTCTCTCTGCCTGGCACATCTAAAAAGCAATTGTCTAAATCACTAAAGAGCTTTTTTCCTCTAAGCAATCCAGGTTATGTTTCTAGATTAAAAGTGGCATTTTAGTTCTGCCATCTTTAAAAAAAAATTGCAGAATGCCAAAAATAAAGTGAGACAGAAAGAAAAGATTTGTCATGGGTATATTCTAACTTCTTTCTCCTTAAAGGAAAGAAGGAGCTTATTAAATGAATTCAAAGCCTTAGGAGATATTGGTTCTAATATAGCAAATGCTACCTTGAAGTCTATGAGGCAGTCTCCGGTCAGAATGCCTCCCCAAGAAAGCTGTTAACACCATTTTAATGGGTGGAACAGCAGCTTTATTTGATACATCCACCTTCACTTGATAAGCAGACTCACATTGTTCTTCTTCTGTCTCTTGTGGCAAGACTTTGAAATCCAAAAACCATGTTTCTAGCCAGGCAAGGACAAAGGAAACGATGGGCAGAAGGTAGCCAAATGCCCCTTTGTTCAACAGCTGTTGGATAAAGAAAGAAAAAAAAAGAGAAGTTTCAAGGCACATATTGGAAATCACTTAATATTTATTATAGCCTTCCAGTTGGGTTGGACCTATAACCTTCATACATTCCAGACAGAATGGCCACTGACTACAGGTAGACCTTGTTTAGTAACTGCCTTGTTTAGCAACCATCTGCAGTTATGATGGTGATGAAAAAGTAACTTTACGACCAATCCTCGCATTTACTACTTTTGCAGGTCTGTTAAGTTGCTGGTCCCAATTGCAGTCGCTAAACGAGGACTACCTATATGGGAATTACAGCAACACATCTGGAGGGTCTTAGCTTAATGAAGGCAAATATATTCAGTACTCCTTAAAGACTGATATTCACCATCTTGGAAGATCAGCTGTTACAGATAAAGCACTTCATCTGTAAGCACACTTTTGTATCTCCCATTCCATTAGCACCAGTGGAGTTTTAATGATTTTTGCATAATTTTAGTAAAAGTTTTAAAATAAAGAATAGTACAAGCTAAAAGAAAAAAAGATGCAACAAAACAAAATGAAAGAAACCCCCTAAGAAGTGAAGTTTTAATGATGAACTGAATACCCATGGGCTAATTTGAGATATTCTATCCTGCTCCAAGCATTAGAAAGGTGGCCACAAATTTCAGAGTAGAACCCACATTTTTTTTCATGAACTCACATCTGAGAAGATAACTTTCACTATCAGGAAGGTACTGGACACCAATGTAGTGATCTTGGGGATGAAGCAGTGGGAAGGAGGAGAAAGAAAAAGGAAAAACCATGAACAAACAAACAAGAGCTATCTCTTAGGCAGCCACAAAGATATGTAATTAAGTGAATTATGCAAATAGATTTTTCTTACCGCTATAACCCACCAATGACGGAGTCTAAAAACAGCATATCCAAGAAGTAGCACCGAGAACCGGAAAAATGCCAAGAGCTTATAAAAATGAACACACAAAGCATTTATGAACAATGATGAAGTTCTGAGAAATACAATACATCACAATTATTTTTGAGTGAACTAAATTAGTACAAGACTATATAAACTGCTGGTCCTGCAGGAAGCTTTTCAGAGATGGAAAAAGAATTCTATAAAACGCAACTGCTGACATCCTTTAACAGTTACCCATGTGAATTATTTAGCAATAATTTGCCCTGGCCAAAAAAGCTTCTCTTTTTAAAAGACAATTTCAGCAGAATACTTACAAATATGTCAAAAAAGGATGTTTTAAAGTTGTAATGGATGACTTCTTCCTTTAAATTGACTTGGATACTTTTGATAGTCTGAAAGCAAGTAAGGTTAAAGAAAATGACATTAATGAAGTTTGATGGATAAACAAAGGCTAGGGTACTTTTTAATGCAGTGAAGTTCCAGTCAGTTTAAGGAAAGAATCTAGATTTACTTCAGCCTAGCCTTCCCCAATTGGTGCCTCCAGGCATGGTGGGACTACAATTCCCAGAATTCAGAACCAGCATAGCCTCTTATCACGTATAAGGCCACATGTCATGAGTGCCGTTGAGCTAAAGTCATCAGCGCAAGGGCACTCATGACAATGACAAGGAAATAAGTGAAGGGGCACAAGTTAAGTAGCCATCAACCCACAACGACTAACGGCTAACAAACAATAGCTAAACGAATCACGGAGCCACCCAAGCCATCAGCGACAATACAACGGGGATCGCCCAGCTGAAAGCAATCAGCAGAAGAATGGAAACCTGAGGATGGGCGATCCTGGAAACCCTCAACCAATGGCAGGGCAACGCATGGGACAAAGGGGGGTGACGTGACTGTGAGCGAGGGGGCGCTGACCGGCGCGGGGTATTTAAACCCCGCACCGGCGCGCTCCTGTCACTCTCAGCTTTTTTCTACTAACGTTGTACCTAACCTGAAATAAACCAGAACCTGCTTTGCAAACCAGCGTCTGAATGTTATTCAGAGGTAGGCAGCGCATGACATAAAGCTGAGAGTCATAAACTCAGCCTCGCCGAGCCCCACCGGACGACAACGAGCCGCGGGAGGAGTAGACGGCGAGAAGACCAGCAAGATGAGGCCGGAACGGCGCGGGCAAGGAGGGCGAGCCGCGTGGCAAGAGACAGAGGAGGACCGACCGAGGCCAGAGGCACCGCGGACTCCCGGAGCCATGGACGCCCACCCCACCCGACCCGAGCCTCAGCTCCAACCCCAAGGGGAGATGGCGACGGAGGCAACCCGACCGCGGGAGGGAGCAGCACGACTTCCGAAACCAGCGGAGGACCCCGCGCCCCACATCGCACCCCAGCAACGGGCGTGGAGCGACAGCCCCACGGTGCTCAACACGGAGGAGGACGACGGAGACACCCATCAGACGGAGGAGGAAGCGGACCCGCGGCGGAGGGACGATGAACCCCACCGGCAACCCACCCCCGAGGACGCGCCAACGGAACCGGCCCCAGCGGCGGCGCGGGCTGTGGACGAGGAGGCACGAGCTGAACTCGCGGCCATGCGGGCTCAGCTGACGGAACTCCGGACCATGCTCCAGGCGCTTATGCCCCCCACGCCACCCAACGACGTCCCCGCACAAGCCCACACCCCGAGCGAAGCACCGAACCCACACGGGCCAGCGGAGAGCCAGCAGACGGCACAGGCGGCCGACACCACACCCCAGGAAGCGAGAGGCGGGGCCGCACAAAACGCCCGGGCCCCAAAGGACTTCCCCATCTTCTTCGATGGGACCCCCTCAAAGCTCTCGTTTTTCATCACCAACGCTAGGGAGTTCATGGGGAGGCACGGACACTCCTATGACTCCGAGGCCGACAAGATCGCCGCCGTGGCGATCAAACTCCAAGACAGGGCGGCGGACTGGTACGTCCAACTGTACGAGTCCAGCTCCCCCGCCCTCGCCACCTTCCCTGCTTTCATCAAAGAGATGAAAAACTACTTCGAAGACCCCCTAGCTAAAGTACGGGCGAAAAGCGCACTCCAGAGACTTAAACAGGGCACACGCACGGTCCCTGACTACGCCCTGGAGTTCAAAGCCCTCGCGGGAAAGGTCTGCGACTGGTCTGAGACCACCCTGCTGGAAATCTTCAAAAGGGGGCTCAACCGCGACGTTCTCCAATGGGCCCTCTACCGCGACGACCCAGAAACGTTACACGGGTGGATCCACCTCGCGGGGAGAGCCGAACACGCGCACCGCACCTTCCTTATGACAACCACGGAAGACACAAACTATGTCGGGAAAAAGGTACCCGCACCACACGGGGGGATGGCCGGCCCCATATACTCAAAAAAGAGGTTCAACCGGGAGCCCTGCGGGAGGTGTGGCAAATTAGGGCACAAGACGGCGGATTGCTTCGCCAACCGACCGCCGACCAGCGCGCCCAAGCCCGCCCCGAAAATTAGCCCCAAACCACCCAACCCGGGGCCGCCCCCTCACCGCCGAATGACCGTGGCCACAGCGACACCGGAAGAGGGCTGGGACGCGCACTGGGGGGAAGAGGACAATACCGACCCCGACCAGCCGGCGGGAAATGCTCCCCGCCTGCTCTGAGACGCGTGGCAAGGCAGGCGGTGGGACAGCAACGCGGACCACCTCAACGAAACGACAAAAGCTCCGTAATATTGGCAGCAATCCAACTCTCTGCCGGCAACGGAGCCACCACGGCCGCGGCACTAGTGGACTCGGGGTGCTCAAAAAACCTCATCCACCCCGACCTAGTTGCCAAACTCGACCTCCGCTGCTTCCCCCTCCCCACGCCGCTGGCATTCCACCAGCTGGACGGCTCTACTGCGGGAGGGAAACCAGCCACGCTACAAACCGAGCCGGTCACCCTGCAAATGGGCACTCACACCGAGCGCACATCGTTCGTAGTCACGCCCATCGGACGGCCCATTGCAGTCCTGGGGATGCCATGGCTCGCGAAAAACAACCCGCGGATCAACTGGGCGACCCGCACCTTCACATTCGGCGACGGCGAGTATCGAGCACCAGCACCAGCTGGCAAAAGCAACCCCACGGTAGGACGAGCGGAGGCGACCACACAAGACAACGCCGCCACCACAGCAGACCTACCAGAACAATACGCCGACTTCTCCGAGGTCTTCGGAGAGGCAGAGGCAGACCAACTACCCCCCCACCGCAAGACGGATTGCCGGATCGACCTACTGCCCGACGTCCCCCTACCTAGACCAAAGATCTATTCGATGACCCCGAAGGAGATGGCAACCCTCCGGGAGTTCATCGATAAAAACCTAGACAGGGGATTCATAGAGCCAGCATGCTCACCGGTCGGAGCCCCCGTCTTATTCCGGGAGAAGAAAGACGGGACCCTACGGCTCTGCACCGACTACCGGGGCCTAAACGCGGCTTCCCTGTCCAACAAATACCCCTTACCCCTGGTAAAGGACATGCTCGCCCACCTCTCCACGGGCAAAATCTTTTCCAAATTGGACCTTCGCGAGGCGTACTATCGCATCCGAATCAGGGAGGGGGACGAATGGAAGACGGCGTTTAACTGCCCCCTAGGCGCCTTCCAGTACAAGGTACTGCCCTTCGGACTCGCGGGGGCCCCTGGGGTGTTCATGCAGCTCATCAATGAGGTACTGCATGAACATCTGTTTAAAGGGGTCCTGGTCTACATCGACGACGTCCTCATTTACACAAAAACACACGAGGAACACGTAACCTTAGTCAGGCAAGTCCTCGACAAGCTCAGAAGGGCGCAGCTCTACGCAAAGCCTACAAAGTGCGAGTTTCACAAAGAGCGCCTAGACTATTTGGGGTATCGAATCTCCGGGGACGGCATCGAAATGGACCCCGCAAAAGTCGAAGCGGTGCTAAACTGGGAGCGGCCCCGCAACAGACGGCAACTACAGAGCTTCCTGGGATTCGCGAATTTCTACAGGTCCTTCGCCCGGGGGTTCGCTGAGATAGCCCTCCCCTTAACGGACCTCCTCAAAACCAAAGGGGTGGGGGACACCCGACGCGCCAAGAACCCAGGCACAGTGCTGAATTGGACTCCCGCGTGCCAGACCGCATTCGACAAGCTGAAAGCGCTGTTCACGACGGAGCCAATCCTCGCACACCCGGACCCAGAACGGCCGTTCGTGGTCCAAGCCGACGCCTCAGACTTCTCCCTGGGAGCCATCCTGCTACAAAAAGACTCCACGGGGCTCCTGAAACCATGCGCCTACCTGTCAAGGAAGTTCTCCGAGACAGAGAGGCGATGGCACGTCTGGGAGAAAGAAGCCTTCGCGGTGAAATCGGCACTAGAGACATGGCGTCACCTACTCGAGGGAGCCACCCAACCATTCGAGGTCTGGACGGACCACCGGAACCTCGAGGCCCTACGAACGCCTAGACGCCTTAGCCCAAAACAGGTCCGATGGGCCCAATTCTTCAGCCGCTTTGATTTCCAGCTGAAGTTCATGCCGGGCAAGAAGAACTTCCTGGCCGACGCCCTCTCCCGGCTGCCCCAAGACGAAGAGCCCGCCCCAGACACCATTGGGACGGTCCTATCCGCCTCGCAACTGGGAATGGCCGTGACCACCCGAAGCGGCGCACGGAGGCAGCTCGACGCTACGGCGCAGCCGACGGCGGGGCAACCGGCGACGGAAAGAAGCCAACCGCAACTACCAGGGGGAATGCGCACGGACCTCGCCGCCGCCCTCAAAACCGACCCCTGGTTCCTGGCAAACCCCGACAAGGTAACGATGGCGCAAGACCTGGCATGGGGGGAAGGCAGAATCTACGTCCCGGACTCGCAACGCCAGGCGATCTTGCATAGGTCACACGACGCCAAGCAAGCGGGACACTTTGGGTTCCTCAAGACCCTACACCTAACACGGCGCCAATTCTGGTGGCCCGCGCTCAGGCGAGACGTAAAAACCTACGTGGCGTCCTGCCCAACGTGCGCTAGGGCCAAACGGGCACCAGGCAAACCCGCGGGGCTATTGCAACGGGTGGCAGAACCCTCCCGCCCATGGGAGGAAATCTCTATGGATTTTATAGTGGACCTCCCACCCAGCCAGAAGAAAACGGCCATTTGGGTGGTGAAGGACTACTTCTCAAAGCAGGCCCACTTCATCCCCTGCACGTCGGTCCCATCCTCACAACAACTAGCCAAACTCTTCCTCATCCACGTGTACAGGCTACACGGATGTCCCGCACGTGTGGTGACCGACAGGGGCACACAGTTCACCTCCAAATTCTGGCGGGCCTTCCTGAAGCTGACGGGGACCCAACAGGCCCTATCTACGGCTTGGCATCCGCAGACGGACGGAGCCACTGAGGTTCTTAATGCCACCTTAGAGCAATTTATACGATCATATACGAACTACCACCAAGACGACTGGGCTGAACTGCTCCCGTTCGCCGAAGTCGCATACAACAACGCCGTCCACACGAGCACGGGGAAAACCCCGTTCGAAGTGGTCTCGGGGCGCGACTTTGTCCCCATACCGGAGCTACCTCAACCCCCGGAACCCCAGGTGGACGCCAGCGACTGGGGACGGAAGATCGCGGAAGCATGGCCAGTAATCACGGCGGCGCTAAAGGAGGCACAGGCTGCTTACAAAGAGCAGGCCGACAAGCACCGGCGCCAACAACCGCCGTTCCAGGCGGGAGATATGGCCTATCTCTCCACCAAGTTCCTAAAGTCAACCCAACCCTCGAAAAAACTGGGGCCTAAGTACATCGGGCCGTTCCGAGTCACGCAAATAGTGAACCCGGTAGCAATACGCCTGGACCTGCCACACAACCTCCGGAGACTCCACCCGGTGTTCCATACCAGCCTCCTAAAACCGGCAACCACCTCCCGATGGCACCCAAGCACGCCACAGCCCGCACCGCTAATGATCGACGGGCAACACCACTTCGAGGTCAGGGACATCCTCGACTCCCGCAAGCAACGAGGAACTCTACACTATCTGGTCAGGTGGAAACACTTCCCCCACCCGGAATGGGTGGCGGCGCACAACGTTAACGCGCCTGACCTGACCAGAGCATTTCACCGGGCATACCCCGACAAACCGCAACCAAGGTCAGCAAAACCAACCCCCCCCCCGCAGGCCCCCCCCCGCCTCCCGTGCCCCAAGGGAAAGGGCCCCCCCCAAGCCCGCGACTTGGGTGGACCTTCCCCCCCCCGGGACTCACTCCCCCCGCCCCGGGCCCACGGGGTGGTGACAAACGATCGCCAGCACCCTCCCCCCGCCCCCCGGCCGCGGGGGAGTGGCAAGCAAGTCAACAGGGCAACCTGGGGGCAACGCCCAGGAGACACAACAAAGGCGACGCACTCAAAATAAGAAAAGAAGGGCCCTACCTAGAGCTGAGCAGCACCCGACCAGCCACGCCTCTCGCCTCGCCGAACTGAGCCAAACAAACAGGGTGTGGTTGGAGCATGCGCACGCCAGGTCAGAACCCGAGCATGCGCACCATGGACACACCCTGGGAAGGCACGTGGTAGAGGGAGGAGCAAAGGGAGGGGCGACAACTACTCCGGCGGGAACTTTGAAAAAGAAAAAAAAAAAAAAAAAAAAAAATGTGGCGTTTTGACAGCTCCACGGGGAAAACCAAGAAAACCGGGGGAGAACACTATTCGAAAAGGGGGCAGTATGTCATGAGTGCCGTTGAGCTAAAGTCATCAGCGCAAGGGCACTCATGACAATGACAAGGAAATAAGTGAAGGGGCACAAGTTAAGTAGCCATCAACCCACAACGACTAACGGCTAACAAACAATAGCTAAACGAATCACGGAGCCACCCAAGCCATCAGCGACAATACAACGGGGATCGCCCAGCTGAAAGCAATCAGCAGAAGAATGGAAACCTGAGGATGGGCGATCCTGGAAACCCTCAACCAATGGCAGGGCAACGCATGGGACAAAGGGGGGTGACGTGACTGTGAGCGAGGGGGCGCTGACCGGCGCGGGGTATTTAAACCCCGCACCGGCGCGCTCCTGTCACTCTCAGCTTTTTTCTACTAACGTTGTACCTAACCTGAAATAAACCAGAACCTGCTTTGCAAACCAGCGTCTGAATGTTATTCAGAGGTAGGCAGCGCATGACACCACACTTCTGGAGATACTGGAATAGGAAAGCTTTAGGATCATGCACAATTTGTATCTTGAGTGCGAAACTGTTTTAAGTACAAAATCCTCTGTTTCAAGCTCAAAACAGAGTACTTGAAGCATTGTTAATGAGCTTGAAATGTTTCCAAAATTTCTGAAAAAGCATTTCATGCTCAAGAACAGCACTTGAGGTGGGACATTTTCTGAAGTTTTGTGCTTGAAATGGTACAGAACAAAGTATTTTCCACATCCTAGGAAGTTCTTTCTAGGCAATACTGGGTATCTCAACTACATAGAAAAAAGCCAGATTGTTTCAATACACGATTACTGCAGAGAGATTACTGTATAGTATGCACAGAGACGGAAAGATTCGACACTACCCGCTATGGAGGAATGGTTGGTGAAGTTGACGGATTTTGCTGAAATGGATAAGTTGACTTTTTTGATTAGAGAAAAGACACTATCTACATTTACTGGTGACTGGAAGCCTCTTACAGACTTTTTGTGTAAAAATGGGGAAAAAAAGAACTTGTGATTTACGGTTTTGATGATTAGACAGGATAGATTACAGAAAGAAGAGTAACATGTATTGTTAGAGAGGTTATAATATATTGTACTTATAACTGCTGTGAAGGATATTGGAAGCCACTTTCTTATACCTTTTTTCTCTTTCTTTTCTATTTTTCTTAACTTTTTCCTTTTCTTGCACTTTCTGCCTTTTCTTTGATTTCTTTCTTTTTCCTTCTTTCTTACTTTATATTAGTTTGTGTTAGTTTTTATCTTCTTTCAAAGTTTTAGTAAAAATTATATATATATCTCAACTGCAGAATAACATATAGCACTGGGATTAGCTCTAGTCCAGTCTGATTTGGCTCATATTTTCTGTTATACATCATTTAGTTGTGAATTGCTGAGAAAACCGAAGATGGGTTAGCTCCACAAGGAAGGGCAGCAAGTTTAATTTGGAGTGATTGCATCCTTAGATCAGCCTATTTGGGGATTTCATAGATCAACCAGGTTGTAGCTATAATCACTAGTCTGATCCACTGAAATATATGTGAGAGGCATTAGGGAGGAACCTGAATCAACTAGCCCACATAGGAAGACTAATTTATTGGGCCCCCATCACTAGAACTAATTTAAATTTCACATTCAAATTGCACAAGTTCTAGTCCAAGATGAATTGTTGTGGCAGTAATTAAATCTTGAGCCATATATAAGTAGGCTCCAGCAGTACTGCCAAGTTTCCTCCCCTACCTGTTAAGCAACAGGGTGACTGGGTAATACATTGACAGAATTACTATCCTACATTCATGGCCTAATTAGATCTAATCCATACTTGAGACTGGAAGATGGCACTCTTGGCAGAGGGATCGGGTCCTGGACAGTCGGTGTTGCTCCATTCAGTCAGACTACTTTCAGCAACACTTAAGAGATTCAGTGGGTTGCTAGAAGAACCACCAGAGTTCTTGCTGAGCAGAACCGTCTTACACCTTCTCTAATCAGCTACCATCCAAGTATGCCGGACTTCAATGCTCATTATTCTCAGTTGGCCTGGCATTTTCCAGGTTGGGGAAGAGTAGTTCTCTACCATCATATTTTTGCCTGAAATCTGCCTAACAGTGGCAGTTAGACTCCTTTCATCTTTAATGCTAGCTTCTTGGTCTGCACCTTTCAAACACAGTATCAAGCAACAAGTCATAAGAGTTAAAAACAAACATGCAACATGAATGTTAAGAGTGATAAACCAAGCACTAGACATGTAGCATGAATGTAAGAGTCCCCCGTTGGGGGAGATGGGTGGTGATACATATTTAAATAAATAAATAAAGGTGCAGTTTCAGTAAAATTATTCAGACCAATATAAGCTAACAGCAATAACAAGCTATGCTATGAATTATAACTTTTAATAGGCACCAGCAAATAACAAGTATCTTACTCTTAATACATATCAGAGGAAAAGATATCCAAAAAGCCAAACCTGTCCTGAACTAGGTGCTATTCCACCTCTAAATGCTTTCCTCTATAACAGGGTTTTTCCCCAGCCTGACAGCTAGGGAATTCTAGGAGTTGAAGTTCACAAATCTGAAAGTTGCTGAGGTTGAGAAACACTGCTCTACAAGAATCCCTGAGAGGTAGACAATATGGAGCCCTGCAGAATGATTTGGATACTCCTGCGAATGCAGGTCATTGGCCATAGTGGTTGGTGTTTATAGAAACTGTAGCCCAGAACATCTGCAAGATGCCAGATTGCTGAATGCCTTGGTACTATTATCTAAAGGGGATGAAAGTATTATGGAGATTCTCCTCTCTCCACTTGTTCTTATGAATGTGAGGTTCCACTCCCTCCATTCGTTTTTATGTTGTTGAACAGCCGCCTATACAGAATCTTGCTTCTAGCAGGACAAGTTTTCCTTTAATTGTACATTCCTCTGTGGCGAAACTGATTGGCTCATCTGAGCCTATAATTTTACCAGGGAAATCACGTGCCACTTCCTGTGAATATAATATTTAGACTTCTCATTGTTTCCCTTCCTTTCAAAAAAGCCCCTTTTTCTAATGCTTTGAAAGCTAGGAAACAGAGTGAATGGGTGGCCATGTGATGAATCTCTGCTCATTCGCCTGTCAAAGAGGTCGCGGTTTCCAAATCTGCACTATAGTGGCATTCAAGAAGTTTGTAAGTTACTGTACTTGGGCTAGTTTCTCACAATGGTTCCTACTGTGGAATATACTGGTATGTTGCATGTGAATCAGGGTAGAGTGAAGTAACAAAGGCATTCCATTTCCATCACATGGTTCCTTCCATTTAGAACCATTCTGTTCTTGCTGACATGCCATATTGTGAACTGTTTTATTTACTATTAATATTGTTGGAATGCTCCACAGTTACTGCATATTATGTATCTTGAAGTGATTGTTGATGACATTTCTATTCACAGCTTGTAGTATGTCTTTGACAATTAGCCACCCTTTAGACACGATGGACTACAACTTCCATTTCCCCTGGACAAACAGCCAACAGATGTAGAAGGTCCCAGGTTGGAAGAATTGATAAAAGTTGTATGTTCTATAGTACTAACTGCTGCTGGTGAGCAGGACTATAGTATGGGAGTAGTTTTTTCTAATGCATTGAGGAACCAATTGGAACATCATGTTTGCAACCAGGAAAGAATGTTTTTTTTTTAAGTCAAACTGGCTTCTATTCCTATAGCACAATGTGTAGGCTGAATAATTCGCCTGAGTCATTAGCTCACCAGCCTGCAGCACACAATGGCATTGATATGTGTAGGTTTGTTTATAAGTGGAGACATGAAGTTGCCTTCCTTCTTTGCCCAACAATTAAAACAGTTCCAAGAGGTTAGTCATCACTGTTTCTGTCCCAGGCTGGTTTACTAGTTAACTGAATTTAAAAACTTGCAGCCTCTCTTTTGGTTTGTGTTTAAACCTGAAATGACCAGGCAATCAGACCAAAACTCCAATGAAACAGAAGGCCCTTTTTAAAAACCTTCTTCGCTAAGATGAAACAACACGCAAACAAAAATTGGCAACTGACAAGCATCCACACAAGCCCCAGTACTTGGGTGAAGAACTACCTTGAATTGCTAAGTAGCTCTGTTCTTAAGGTGGTCTCTCTAACTGAGCATAACTACTCAGACAGAGACAGGCTGATATCAGCAGAATAGCAGCACATCACGGAGAATGGACTAGCCAAACAGAAGCGAAGCTTCTTCTGAAAGAGTCTGGTGCGCTGCTGTTAGCTTGGGCAACCCTTTAACAAGTACAGGGAAAAGCATTTCCAGCTTATGCATTGTGTTCCACCAACTGAAATAGCTATGTAGAATAGTGACTCTGGGGAAACTTTTATTTCCCTGTTTGTTTGAGCAAAAAGGGAGGAATGGGGGAGGGGGAGAAAATCTGACTTGCAAAACCAGCTCAACTCACATTCAGTTCAATTATCCAGAGGAGTGAGATGAAGAGAAGGTCGAAGGTCACAAAGAGGCAGAAGGTTCGCCGCACATCAGAAATAGTCCTCCTTCTCTCAGGAGAAAAGTAGTAATGTGGAGAAAACACCTGGGTGTGTGAAAGTGAGGAAGCAATGGCGGGAAGACTCTGCTCCAAATCAGTGTTCTGCAAGCCATACAACTTGCTCATCCTCGGAAAGAACAGTGAAGTTGCTGACACTCACGTACAGACGTGTCATCCGTGATCTTGTCAATGGATCATCTGTTTTGAGGAAAAGGGGGAAAGAGAGAACACACAGATGAGGCCTTCTGGATGTTAAAGCTATTCTTTCTGCCAAGGAACTCAAGGCAGCAGATTAGATAGATACCCAAGCATATTCTTCAATAACATATTAACTCAGGTTGATTTGCCATGGTTGTACAGCGAGCTCATGGCAAGGGGAACTCCATCACTAGTGCCTGTTCACACAATGTACATGTGCAAAGAAATTCAGGATCCTAACACAGAGAGGAGGGGGATGCGGAGAAAAGAAAAACACTTGAGCAGAATGACCTGAAAAAAATCTGAGTACAAACAATTCACTTTCAATATTTGCTCTGATTTTCACTCCATCAGGTTGGGACCTAGCCTCTATCCTACTTCTATTCTCCTTTAAGAAGGATAAAACAGGCAACAGTAATGCAGGAAGTCCCCTGAAGGATCTTGAACATGTGATGTTTTGGGAAAAATGAACAACTGGTAAGAAACTGTAAAAGTCACATGCACTTCTCAAATATATCATTTGGTAGGTTCGATGGTAGAATGAAGGCAAGTATGAAAATGCTGGGCCACCCCATTCCAGCTTCTGTCAGTTGATCCATATGGGGGATGAGAAAATTGTGTCCCCCTCCCTAATAACTACAACTGTTGTATCAGATGGTGGTTTGCAGATTTGGAAACAATCAAAGGTCATCTAATCCAACTTTCTACCCAAAGACAGCAGGGCTGGAAGAAGTATTCTGCAATAACTAGACTCTAGCAGCAAATTACATGGGAGGAGGGGGACAGCTCAACTCTCCCCATACCTCATTTACAGTTGCTTGGGATAAGACCAGCCACTTACCCAACCAACCCAGCCAGATCAAGTTATGAAATCAAAATTGCAGTTTCAAAACATCTAACAGCAGAAGAGCTCTGTTCCTGCCATCTCTGGGTGTGTGTGTGGATTTTTGGGAGGAGGGGAGTTCCAGATCTGCAAAAAAGTAAACTGTCCAAATTATGAGTCACATGTTACATCTCCCCAAGTGGCAGCTTTCATTATACAACTTATGCCAGCCACAACCAAGAGGCAATTAGACCTTCCATCTGTGCATTTTGCAAGGAAAAGCTACAATTTACACATGTGTGTGCCCTTTCCATAAAGGTTGCTATGTATGTAGGCATCACACTTGGTTCCCAGGCAACATGCAAACAGTCCCTGCTAAAATGACCTTCAAAGCACTAAGCTTCACTGGACTTGGGGGCGGGTGGGGGGGTGTCACTTTAAATAATTCAGTAAAAATTGGCAGTTTCATTTCTTATTGGAGACAAGAGGCCTAAAGTTCAGCCATTTTACAATTCCCTTATAATATATGACTGTACTTCTGTTGATATCATTGCACAACTTGGAGGCCACTTACATATTTATCATAATATCCATCTCAAAAAAAATAATCATGAATCATAATCAATCCCTCTTCAGTGCATTACTGTATTTCTGGTTAAAAGGAACAAGAATGGAGATTTCTCAGAACAAAACCTGGGGATTTATGAAGAGAAGGAAAACAATACTATGCAACTGGTCACCAAAGTTGGAGGGAAGTGAACATATGCTACCAGTCAGAGGAAAAAACCATTTTATTATAAATAAATAAAAAAATACAAAGAGCCCCAAATGTCTATATAATATCGATTCAGTTACAAAATAAAAAAGTTGCCATTTTAATGAATAAAGTCAGAAAAGTTGCCTGTTTCATCAGATTGTAGAGCCAATTTTGCCACATTAAGCATTTTTAGCAGCTCTTGCTTCACAGGGGGCACAGAAATGGTCCAGATTCATTAGGAAAAAATAATTATTTTCTTGTAACAACCCTCTTTTAAACAATATACTTTTTATGCATCAACAGTCAACCTTACTCTGATCATTTGATAAGTAATCCAAGTCATCTGACTCGGGAAATGTCCCCCAAATATTGTAGGGAGTCCTCCTAGATTCACGGCTGCTGTTGGATGGGCAGGTGGAGGCCATGGTGGGGAGGGCCTGTGGCCAGCTTCAGCTGGTGCGCCAGTTGCAGCCCTACCTGAATCATGAAAATCTTGCAATGGGGACTTAACATCTTCATCGCTTTGCAACTAGATCATTGCAATGTGCTATGCGTGGGATTGCCTTTGAAGACTACTCAGAAATGGCTATTGGTACAAAATGCAGTGCCCCAGTTACTGGTGGGATGTTACCTGCCAAAACATCATGCCTGAACTTCAGGCCCTATGTGGGTTGCCAATGTGTTTCTACGTGCAATTCACAGTGCTGGTTTTGACCTATAAAGCTGCATATGGTTTGGTACCTGCAGGACTGCCTCCTCCTACCTGAATTGGCCTGGCCAGTACATTCGTCCTGGGAGCAGCTCTTGATTATACTTCTGGGAAGAGAATGGAAGCTGGGAGGCATTATTTCCCGTTGCAACCCTGGCCCTGTGGAACAATATCCCCCCAAAATTAAGGCTTGCCCCATCCATTTTAACATTCCAAAAGCTACTCATGATGGAGCTCTTCCACAGAGAGTTTGGTGTTAGTTTCTAGTCACCATCTTCACTATTACGGTTATGAGTATTGTCATTGCTTTATTACTTCTTGTATTGTTACTGTTAATTGGTTAAGCTTGTTTCAGTTATTTTTAGCTTTATTCCATACCTTTACCATGGACATTTCAGATGCTGGATTGAATATTGTGAATGTTTTATTGTTAAATGCTATTCTAAACTGCCATGAGTCCGCAAATGATTTAGCAGCATATAAATGCAATAAATATATACCAAAATAAATGAGTTCAAACAAGTGAAGTCTTAGAAGGATTATTCATCATGGTAACTTGGGAGAATTCTGCTTACTGTGTTGGAAATTTCCTTTTTATTTCTTTATTCTATTATGCATCAACTTCACCTGACAAAGTATTGATTTGACTTTTATCTCACGCTTATTTTTGATCAACTCACAGCAGCATACACATTTAATGCTTCTGTCTTCTGCACAACAACAGCCCCGTGACTTTATGCCAATACACTAATTAAGGTTAATAACCTCATCTTCCAGCTTCTGGTCTGCACTTCAGGTCTAAACAGTGGTGTGCATTTTTTTAGCACGCTAACACAGCAGTTGCTCTGCTTCTCTATTTTCCCATGTCTTTATATGAGATGGGGGAATCCCCTCCTGAAACTGTGTACTTAAAACACATTTCGAAAGCAGGAGGAGGCTATTTCGGATTTTTTTAGTGATCAGGAAGCGATTTTTCTCACACATGCATTATTCCTCAGTTGGATTCTTACTCCCTTGATTATTCTATTGTCTGTTTAAATTCCTAATAATTTACCCTAGATACCCTCAGTTCTAATCCCAAGCAACAGTTAAGTAATTAGCAATATGTCAAAAGCCTTCCTTGCTACCTCCGCTGTTGTCCAACCTTTTATCATCTGTTCCAACCATCAATAAACCAATCTTAAATTGTATAGATTGAGTACATTTTGCTTCATGTTCTGCACATCACTTTTCCTTCTGATATCTCAAAGGCTAGAGAGCTGTTAAAAGATCTTAAGCGACAGGAACTGTTGAAATCTAGGCAAATGCTGCAGAATAACCTTGTAACTAAAAATTAAAGGCATACTGCCTTTAACTTTGTTACGTCCCACAGAAGAAGAGTTGAGAGAAGCTTTGGAAGGCCCTGAACCCATAGATCAAAGGCTGGTGCAAAGACTGGGGAAAAACAGACTCATTTAGGCCCGGGACCTGCTTTTTTAGGTTCCAGTTCGGATGTCCTATGAAACCCCAAACCCAAGGGAGCAGTGCCACCACTGAGTTTAATTTCAGAAGACTGAAAGGTGCAGAATTACCAGATTACTGGGAATATTTTGTAGGAATAATGGTCTCTTAGATGTTGCTGTTACTCTTTAATAGCCCTGCATCCAGCTGGCTAGTGTTTGCAAGTCTTAGATGGAGGCTTGAGACCTGTAGCATTAAGCTTTTCCTTTTAGACCAAGCAAGTACTGAAAACAGTGGGTGTGTTAGTCTTGGCAGAGTGCTGGAAAGCGTTTGGCCCAGAGAGATCAGAAAAATCACACACCAGGTATTTCTATAAAAATGAATTTATTTACAGAAAGCACACAAAAAAACATATTTTACAAGCTTGTGCATTCACACATGCTCAGAGAAGACAGGCAGGAAGGCAGGCAGAAAGGAAACTGAAACTAACAAGCCCAGGCAAGCTGCCCTCCAGGCAATTTTCTTATTTGGTCATTCTTCACCCCCAAATTGAGGATACTTAAGTTTGACCTTCTCAACCTGCCAGAGTGATTTGTTACCATAGTAACCTTAATTTCTGTAGCAGAAAACAATATACCAACACTCCCCTTTTTATGCTACAGAATGAGATGCAGACCAATTTGCTTTGTTAACTCTGTATGTCTTGGTAGAGCAAGAGGTTTGGTTAAAAGGTCAGCCATCGTATCTTTTGATTCACAATATTTTAACATTTCCCTTTTGGCTGTCATATCTTTGATATATTGATATCTAATATCGATATGTTCTGTTCTATTCTTGCAGGCTTCAGATTTTGTCATAGCAATGCAAGCTTGATTATCCTCATAAACAGTTATAGGCTGGTTCACTTCCATGCCTATGTCCTTTAACAACAGTTTAAACCATATAACCTCATTACAGGTTTGTGCTAGTGAATAAAATTCTGCTTCTGCAGTGGAAAGAGGAACAAGTGTTTGCTTTCTAGAATGCCAGCCCAAGCTTGACCCAGCAAATTGAATTAAAATCCTAGAAGTGGATTTCCTGTCACTGACATCTGCTCCCCAGTCAGAATCAGCAAAAGCCTGCAATTTCTCTGTTCCACAGGCATTTAGCTTCAGGCAATAATTCTTTGTTCCTTGCAAATACCTCATTAACCTCTTCAATGCTGCTTTTCCAGTAGATGTAGGCTTCTCTAATTAAAATGGCCACAGAATTTGAGATATCTGGATGAGAGTGATTTGCAATGTACAGTAAACTTCCAATTGCAGATCTATATTTCTCTGCCTGAGTTGAGTTTCTTCTATATCTTTCTGAAAATCTGCTATCATAGGAGTAGAGACTGGTTTACAGTCTTGCATGTTAAAATCCTCTAGGAGCTTTTGAATTTTACTCCGTTGGCTGAACAGAAAGCTACCATCCTTCTCCCTGTGCATTTCCAAGCCTAGGTAATTTGTTACTGTTCCAAGGCTTTTTAATGTGAAATGGCTTTTCATGCAGGCTTCAAAATCAAGCCTTTGTTTTTCTGTTGATGTGAACAGCAGCAAATCATCAACATAAATGCACAGATACATACAGCTTTGTTTGTCTTTCTTCACATATACACATGGATCTGCTTTTCCTTTTTCAAAACCAACATTCTGCAGTTTTTCATCTAATTTTTGGTTCCAGGATCTAGCAGCCTGTTTTAACCCATAGATTGACTTCTGCAGTTCACAGACTAGATTCTCCCCTTTTTCATAGCCAGGGGGTTGCTGCATATATAATTTGTGGTCTAAATCACCATTGAGAAATGTAGTTTGAATGTCATAGTGAACTGATATTCCTTTGAGTGCAGCAATTTTTAACAGTAATCTAATTGATTCACCTTTAGTAACTGGTGCAAAAGTCTTGTCAAAGTCTAAATCTTTCCTTTGAGTGAACCCTTTTGCAACCAACCTTGCTTTATATTTTTGGATTTTGCCATCAGCATCCCTTTTCAGTTTGAAAACCCACCTACAACCTAGACAGCATTCATTGGGAGGTAGATCTACCAGTTTCCATGTTTTATTTTCTTTCAAGGATGCTAATTCTTGTTGCATGGCAGAATGCCAATTGTGTGCAATCTCAGGTGGTAAAGCATTCACTTGTTCTAAGGACTCAGGTTTTGTGAATATGTGAAAAGCCTTTACTGTTTCAGCCTGAAAACGTGATGGAGGAACACTTTTATTGCTCCTCTGAGATCTGCAAGGTAATATAGAGCTTACATTTTGACTCTTATCACTTTCCTGAGAAGCATCTGTCTCATCAGACAGATCTTCAGTTTGCTTTTCTGGCTTAATGTCCTCATCAGGCAAAAGATCACTATCAGCAAGTCCTTGCTGTTCTCTTGTTGTTGTTAGATCAACTGGAGAGCTAGAATTTAATCTCCCCCAGTTTTGCTCAGCAAAAGAAGCGCTTTTGCTAATTATTAATTTCTCTCCCATTATGAACCTGTAGCTCCTCTGGCTTTGTTCATAGCCAACAAAGATGGCTTTCTTTGTTGTGGGGCCTCCTTTCCTTCTGTTGTTTTGGTATATGAACCCAAGCAGTGCTACCAAACACTCTAAGATGGCTTACCTTTGGTTTCACACCATAAAACAAATGGAATGGAGTGTCCTGAATCACAGAGTTATACAGTCTGCTTTGCACATAACAGGCAGTGGACATTGCCTCTCCCCAATACTTAAAAGATAAAGTTGAATCTTTAAGATGCGTTCTATCGCATTTTGCAAAGTTCTGCCCTTTCTTTCAGCAACACCATTCTGCTGAGGGGTGTAAGGGTTAGAAAGAATTTGTTCTATCCCCTTTTCCGCTAGGAACCTTCTGAATTTGTGAGAAAGGTACTCTCCTCCTCTATCACATTGGAGTGCAGATACAGGCCTTGGGAATTTTCCATTTGCCCATGTCACAAAACTTTTAAATTCCTCAAATGCTTCATCTTTATGTTTTAAGACGTAGATAAATGTGTATCTTGAGAAATCATCAATGATGGTCATTGCATACCTTGCTTGTCCAAGACTTGGAGCAAAAGGACCAATAATGTCAGAGTGTACAATTTCCAAAGGTCTAGTTGTAACTCTGTCACTGTGCTTACTCACAGGAGCTTTTAGTGTTTTGCACTCTTTGCAAACTACACAATCTAAGTATTTGTCACAGGGTTTAAGCTTTAGGTCAGCACACAGCTGTGGCATTTGTGCTATATACTTGAAATTAGCATGACCAAATCTCCTATGCATCAGGTGTACACATTGGTCATGATATGGCGTGTTGCCAACTGCAGCCTTGCAGCCTGGCTTCCTTGCATTTTGCACAACGTACAAGGAATTTTAACATACCGGTAGCACACACTTTCCCATTTTTACGTATCTCACAACCATTTTTCTTAAATGTTATGATATACCCTGTTGCAGCTAATTGTGCCACAGATAAAAGGTTTGATTGTAAATTTGGCACATACAACACAGCTTTCACAGTTTCTCCCAAGCAGGATAAATACAAGTCACCTTGTCCCATAATTTTGGTCACAGACCCATCAGCCAAAGATACACTTTGTCTGTTTGTTTCAGACAGTGACACAAAAGAGCTTTTACAATTACATAAATGACAATTGGCCCCAGAATCTAACACCCATACATCAGAATTACCCTTCTCAGCAACCTGTGCAATTTGGGTTGTCTGAAGAGCCTTCTTCTGTGATGCCCTTGTGTCCTTCTTCTCTGTCTTTCTACTCTTGGGTCTCAAGGTACGGTCTTTCTGCAAAAGTCCAGCTGAACCACAACTAAAGCATCACTGGCTGGCTAGCGCTGTAGCCTCAGCTTCTTTTCCCTTCTTTTCTGATGCTGCAGCTTTCCAGAAGAGATGGGGGGGGGATCTTTCCTTTCTCTTCTCCCATTCAGCAAGTAAGCACTGTGTAACGATGGGGTGAGGTCTGCTTCAGGCATAGCCTCCAAGGTACAAATCAGCGTGTCCCACGTTTCATTCAGTGAGGACAGCAGGATATAGGATTTTGTGAGAGGTGTGAATTCCATTCCTCTCCTGCAACTCAACGAACAGCTGCTGAATATAATGCAGGTGCTCAGGAAGGCTATCTCCTTCTGCAAGGTAGGCTTTGTACAGCTTTTTGGTCAGGGTAACTTTACTCCCTGCTGTTGCCTTTACATACAAGTCTCTCAAAGCGTCCCAAAGTTGCTTGGCAGACTGCATGCCTCTCACGTGCACTAGCTGATTGACTTCAACTCCCAGGATAATGGTGGCTCTAGCCCGCTCATCCTGTCTCAGCCATTCAGCACTGGGATTTTGGGGGGTTTGCTCACCAATTGGCAGCCAAAGATTCTCTCTGCGAAGATACATTTCCATCTTCAGGGCCCAATTCAAATAGTTTGTCTCTGGCGCTCCAGAGGCATTGCTGAGGGTTGGGAGGTAGCCACGGCTTCTTCCTTCTTTTGCAAGTCACCTCAGCTGGCTTCTTTGTCCTGCAGACCGGCAGTGGCTGGAAAATCTCCAGGCGGCTCCAAAGAAAAATCTTCACAGGTCTTTGCTACCTGCCTTTAAATTGTGCATGAGGTGTGGAGCTGATCTCTCTGCTCTCTCTGGGGTTTCCCTGGGTTTCTTACTGGGTTTACTGGGCCCATAACCTCTTGGCAGAGCGCTGGAAAGCGTTTGGCCGAGAGAGATCAGAAAAATCACACACCAAGTATTTCTATAAAAATAAATTTATTTACAGAAAGCACAAAAAAAAAACATATTTTACAAGCTTGCCCATTCACACGCACTCAGAGAAGACAGGCAGGAAGGCAGGCAGAAAGGAAACTGAAACTAACAAGCCCAGGCAAGCTGCCCTCCAGGCAATTTCCTTATTTGGTCATTCTTTTCACCCCGAAATTGAGGATACTTAAGTTTGACCTTCTCACCCTGCCAGAGTGATTTGTTACCATAGTAACCTTAATTTCTGTAGCAGAAAACAATATACCAATAGTTAGAAAGCATGCTAAACACTGGTTTACAAATCACAGTGGCTAAGCCAAAACTACATAGAATGTATTTCTTAGTATGACATGTGAATTGAACCATCACATCAAGCCACTGAGTGTGCTTTTATTCATTGTGTGAACACAGTCAATGTCTTTGAACTCTTTGACCTTTTTGATCAGCAGACCTATAACCTGCCCTGTATTGCCTGCCTGCCTTCATGGATTAGAACTTTGAACTCTACTTTTCTTTGTATTCATTAGGACTAGACTTTTGTCATGTTCACCGTTGCGGTGTTTATACATCGTAACGGTTTACTTGCCATGGTGCTGATACGTGTGCTGGCTGGGAGGGTGCTGCTGAGAGCCTTGTACTCAAGACGTGCTGGACTGTGCCAGGGAGGAATGTGTTTGGGCTATCTCTTAAATGTCAAGGTCTTTTTACCCGTTGATCAGCAGAGCTTGTTAGGAGCACCTGGGAATGTGGGGTGGTACTGTATGCGAAGGAGGGGGTGGGCTGATGTTTGAAACGGTGATATTTAGTTTGAGTTTAGGCGCACTTTTCTCATTCTCAGCTTTTTACCTGTTTGCACTCTTTTCTAAACAAACCCAGAACCTGAATTGTGATTTTGAGTCTGAGAGTTTTATTTGGAGTAAGGCAATCATCACAACTTTGATCACTGCTCAACATGTTTTATTAGGTTGTTTATTGGCTTACATGATCCTTATTTTGCTTGTGCTTAGCTGAAGTGCCATTTTAGAGCAGGACACTAGCAGCATGAACTTTTTCATACTGAGGACACCAATCTTCTTAGAACTCCTTCACCCAGTGTAAAAAAGTAAAATATACCTGTGAGATAAAAGTCATTGTGGATAGCCCCACATTACTTCTAGACCTCGAATCATACCTTGCAAATTATACTGTGGAATGCTGATAGATTTTCCCTTCATAGTCCAATCTTTCCCACTGAATTCTTTCCAGAGATATTGGTCTAGAGTTCCCTTCATTCCAGCTAGTATTGCCAAGATGGCAAAAAGTGAAGGTAGTTGCAATCCAGGGCATCTTTAAGGAAAATAAATGCTGCTCTGGTCCTTGTTCCTTTGTGAAGTCTGGAACCCAGGTGGAATTTTTGTACTCCTGCTTTTTGTTAGTGGTGCACTTGAACTGCTTAGCTACTGCCTTGGTATCATGATTCATGGTAATGGAGTGTTTCAAATAAAATATTCAAGACCAAGATGTCTTAAAGAGTATTGACGGCAGTTCATACAGAATTCCAATTTTCAGATAGACATCCTACTTAGAGAATAAATCAACTGTAATGTTCAAGCCTGAGGAAGCAGTTAAAGGTAGAGGGAAATGGGCAATTTCTCTTCTGCCCCCACCCCCTCTCTTACGTAGGAACCGGGAGACAGTGAGTTACAGCCCTTCCTTAGGCACAACAGCTGCCTGGATAACTTTTGGCCAGTGACTCCCAAACAGGGAGCAAACCCCACAGTCACTAGCACTGATGATGTTACCTAGTTGGCTAATGAATTGTCTGCAAGCAAACAACCAAGCTCAGAGAGCACCAAGGACGCCACAAGGATAGCACTGTTTCATTACCTACGTGAAATATTAGTACCTATTCATGTTCACTATTACAAGGTAAAAGTGTGTTGAATCCTGAACTAGTCAAAATTCATAGCAGGATGTTCAGTTCAAACTCTAAGAATTCTCCCTCTGTCCACAAGTAATCAGGGTAAGTACGGTGGTGATGACTAAAAGAAATCGCTGTAGCTGCAACAAATAGTAAGCACATACATTTGGGCAAGTATGTATTTGTTGAGTTTGTAAGTAAAACCTAAATTTGCAGCCTGAAGCAATGGCTGAAGCAAGGCTTAGCTAAAAGGTGGAAGGACAGATAACCAACCAGATCAAACCAACTTAATCAGAGGAGCTAAGTAGTAGCATAATATCTTGCACCTAGGTCATTTATAGTTTGCAAAACCCAACATAGCATTTGAAAACTGATGTGGCAACTCTGAGTTTTAAACGATATCTAATTTGGCAATGTGCTTAAATGTCCAAATGTTACCCAAAGGATATGAGAGAAAACTGTATTGTGCATATTTCAAAACATGCAATTATTTCTACTTCCTAATATGAAAATGTTCTATTCCCCCCAGGGAGAAGACCTCCTTTTACTGAAAGCAGTGCCTCCACTTTCTGCTTATTGGAGCTCACATTACCATGCAAAATAATGACATAAACCACAAAGACAAAGGATATATTTTGCAATTATAAGGCAACAATTGGATACAACCCCTATTATCCCAAAGATCCTTTTTCACTTTACAATCAATAGAGAAAAGACTAGTATTTACCGACTGGAAATATTTTTAATTCTACTTTGCTGCAGTGCTCAATCACCTCTCTTGTGATCCAAAGTGATTAAAAAAAACGCTAAGCAAATTATAAAAAATACAGTTTAATATGAATCCAGTATAAAAAGAACAGGCAAAAAAATATTTGGGCAGTGTGAGAGAGAGTGAGCACAACAAAAGTGGATCTAACTTGTTTTCCTGCCATACAAACTTTAGAAACTGGTAGAATGTGCAAGGCCTTTCCCAGCAACAAGTGACAACAGGTACCTTAATAAGTAGTAGAATAGTATTTTGGACCTACATCATTTACAGCTTGCACTACACAATCCTGTAGAAGTTTATCCAAACAAAATTTAAATAGGACTCACTACAGATTTCCTCCTACAAGGTAACAACCAGCACTGAGAGTCTGGAAACAAAACAAGCCAAGGAGCAAAGTAGCCATCTGTTCTCGATCACTGTTCAAAGACCAACTGCAACTTGTAAAATTTTCAGATAAGATTTCATTTACCATCAATAAACCCTTATCTGCCTAAAGCAGTGTTGCAAGGAGCCAGAAAAGCAGGAAAATTCTAGAATCACTCTCAGACCTGGTCCTTCCTAGCTTCATTACTGTACCTGTTATCACTGAAAGGGGATAAAAACCCTGAGACTCTTAACCACTACACTAGTACCAGCATTTTCACATACATGTGCATTATCTTGCAAGTTGGTATGGCTAGAATATGTTGAAACTTAAATCAAGCAACTTTCCTTCTCCCCTTCTAAACTCCCTAGAACAGTGTTTCTCAATTTTGGCAACTTTAAGATATGTGGACTTCAACTCCCAGAATTCCCTGGCCAGCATGGCTTATAATACAGTATTGATTTCTCTTACTGTTTGTGAAGTCATATGGACACTGTAATATTTTTTTGTTCCTATAACTGCTCTTTCTTTTTCAATGGCTCAAAAGCTTTTGCATATTTTATAAGTCATGTTGCCAGGAAATACTGTTCAGTATTTTGTAATATACTCATGTTGTTTAAAACCCCCCCAGAAACAAACAACAGCAACTTTCCTTCCCCCATTTTACTGTCAATTTTCTTCCTCCTATATAGTATCTCTTGTTATTTGCAAAAGGACATGTACTGAAGTCTAAGATGCCCTCCCTTTAATATAGAAAAAATCATATAAGAAAGACGTATTTCCTATACTTAGGGGCACAATCAACTTTTTAATAACATGACATTACATAAAATGATGATTCAGAAAATCTCAGATTGAAGTTTTATCTTTGCCACAAGTTGGCTGGATGTTAGATAAGCCACTATTCATTCACAAAACCTAAGATCTCAACAATTCAGCTTTAAGATGCCAGAAAATAGAATATCTTTCTGCTACAACACATAAACACAAAGTATTTGGGTATTCTAAAGGTTAAATAAAATATTTTTATTTGAAAAACCGATGTGACAACTGAGTTTTAAGCAATATCTAAATTTGGCTCTAAAGCAACAAATAAAAACTGTATTTATAACTCATCCCTCACTGGGGCACAGCCCAAGTACAAATAAGATTAACATGCTAAAACAGAAGTGAATCATACAAACAGTATAAATCAATATACATCATCATATATTTACCATCACCATAAAAATAACACTTAACAAAACCAAACCCTGTATCTATTACCTGACACTCCCACTTATGAATTTACTAAGAATTTACCCTACCATCTAATTTTACTAACCACCATTTCAATATTTGCTTACACCACTTCCACCAATCAGTCTATATTATTGAACACATAAGCTTTCATACGTCTCTTGAATGAACCAGAGGATGTGTGGGACCAAGATGGAGTAACACACAAAGATGGAATGAAAAGAAGCACCTGTCCTCACAATTGTGTTGTACAAACAGGACTATGCCAAGACAGGAGCTGGAACAAATACTCAAGAACGGTTAATTGCGGGGCTTAAACTCTAGCACAAAAAGCTTAAATTGGGCTCTAGCCCTAATTGGAAGGCAGTGTAAAACCCAACACTGGAAATTCACATGGGATAAATGAGGGAAGTCCAGAACAATGGGCACTGCAAAATTCTGGATCAGGGTTAACAGAGAAGGAAGGATAAAGGAAGACCTACCCCCAGACTTCTGTAATAGTCCATGAGAAATTGAACTTCATGAAAAATGAAGTTACAATCTTTCAATTTGTATCTCACACCCACATAACTTTAGCCAAATTGTATTTTTAGCCTCCACACACCAACACGTATTATCATCATCATCATCATCATCCTCAATCAAGCCACTGCAGGAGGAAGGCCTCTTCATCAAAGGCTATAGAACATAATCTACCACTCTGGTCCAGTACAGTTTGGCAGATAGATGTTTTTCGACTTCCCAGCTGACAGAAGCTCAGTTACTCAGCTGGCTTCCATGCCTAAGGGAGGACTACAATCTGGGTCTCCCTGCTCCTTGTCCAGCCCCTTAACCACTATACCACATTTTGTCATTAAACTCCACTACCCATTATGCCTTCTCTTTTACCAGAAGAAAGTAAAGTAGCGTCTGCAGGTACAGTATCAAAGTATCTCCTGCTGCCCACCAGTTTCCCTGTCCCGCTTGACGGTTACAATTAGAGAAATAAATAGGAGGCTAGCACCAGTGTCTTTAGGGGATGGCAGAAAACACACTGGGTACTTGTTTTCTGCTGGTAAATTTGATTTTGGGACTGGCTATACCAACCATCACAGCCATTTTGTGAATAGGAAATTCTTTTACGGCAGCTCTCAAATGTTCCCATAAGCTCTCAAATCTCTATCCAGCCCCCAAAAGTTGCCTAGCCCTATTTTTTTAAGTGCCTTTGAATCAGTGTTAACTCCTGGCAACTGCCTGGACAAGTCCCTGCAGTTTTAATGGCATGATTTCAGAAGTGGTTTCTCATTGCCTGCTTCTTAGGGCTGAGAGAATGACTGGCCCAGGGTCACTCAGTTGCTTTTATACCTAAAACAGAAATAGAACTCACCGTTTCCTGGTTTATAGCCTGATGCCTTAACCACTACACCAAACTGGCTCTCAGCCCTAACAACGCATACATTTATCTACCAATAGAACATGGTATGACTCTGCAGGCATATCATGCAGTGGGTTCTAGTCACTCTCAGCACAACCTGCCTCATAGGACTGTTGTGGGGAAAAATGGAAGAAGTAACCATTATGGAAACTTCCTTCAGCTCCTGAAAGAAAGGCAGGATATAAATCAAACAGATTAAATCTTTAAAAGGTCACTCCAGTCTTCCCCAATCTACTACCCTTCACATGTGTTACCCCAGTTTTCAACGCTGCTGTCCAAAATATCTGTTAAGGCAATAGATTAGGAAATGTTGATTTATACCGTAATAGACATATCAATCCCTTAAGTGTTATAAGGCAGTTGTTTCAGTCTCTTACCTCCATAACATAACAACAGATAACATAAAGCTAAAAAAGGCTCTACGCTATCACTCACTAAGCCTAGCAAAAACTGCGGCAGATTCTGCCCGCCCAAACCTTGAGCCCCAAATCTGCAATACAAGGAAAACACTAACGTTTCTCATAGGGTTGTTTTAAACCTTCCGACACTAATAAATATTGAATCATTTATTTTGAACAATCTATCTGGCAACACAATATAAAAATACTGCTTTTTATTATTAAAGACTAAATGATGTTAAAGTATTAATCCTTATGATAAAAAAACCCCACTCCGTAAGGCACTCTTTCCTCATGAAGCCCCCATTCTTCGGCGCTGCACCCACTATCTGGGCATTTACCTGGACAGTCGCTGCCTCAATTCCCCACCGACAAGAGGAATCAAGTGAAAAAAAGGCGGAAGTCACCCCATTCGGGTCGCACACCACTTCCGGTCACATGGTTTAAATGTGACCAAGCATGAGCCGGAACACCCCCTACTCTTAGCTTCGATTACTCCGAAAGAGAAACAAAAAGCTGGAGGACAAATATTCTAACCGGGATGAGAGGGTGGGGCATGGAAGACAAAAGGTCATTTCTACTGGCTGAGGCGGATGGGAAGAAGGAAGCCACGCCCATTGGTTGAGAGCAAATCGATTTGATTGGCTAAGGAGAGGAAAAAAGGGGTTTTAGAGCGCGAGGCAAAGCACGCTCGATGTCGGAGGAATTGAGTAGGGAGTGCTATTTGGTTAAAGAGGTGTAAATGACGGGAGAAATTGGTGGAAAGAAAAAGAGAAAGCCCCAAACACCAAATTATCTCGAATGCAAGAGCACCGATTGGTTGTTGCTCCGTAACAGGACGCTGTTTGCTCGAAGCAGAACCATACTAACCGAAGAAGGAAAAACAAACGCAAGAGCGCCGATTGGCTGCTCCTTGTGGAGAGGCGGAGTCATGAACTCTTCCCCGAAAGGTTGAAGTGTGTGGGCATGCGCGTGGAGGTACACCTGGCGCGAGACTTGAATCTTTTGAGTATATTACGTTTAAGATCCCAGCGTTCCACTTTTGTGTCAGCAGACGGTAAATCACCCACAAGAAGGCTGGTTGTTGGTTCTTTGTACATTTGTGTCCTGTCCCCTTTTTATAACTGCCCATGCTTTTTGTCCGTGTCCAGTCTCAGTTCATACAGTATATAACTCAAGGCAGCAGACATACCTAATACTCCTGCCTCCTATTTTCCCCACAACAACAACCCTGTGAGGTGGGTTGAGCTGAGAGAGTGATTGCCTAAAGTCATCCAGCTGGCTTTCAAGCCTAAGGGAGGCCTAGAACTCTGTCTCCTAGTTTTTAGGCCAGCATCTTAGTCACTGCACCAAACTGGCTCTCAGTGCTAATATGCCCAATAGAGTGGAGCGATTACAGTAGTTCCTGTGATTTGCAATTTACTTTGCAGTTACACCACACTGGTGGCTCATATTAAGTTTGCAAGCAGCTAGCAACTATCCCAAATCCTTCAAAGTACTGTTACCAAGCCAGGCATCATCCATATATTTTTTTTAATCTGTTCAGTTGTGTCCGATTCTTGGAGACTGCCTGGACAAGTCCCTGCAGTTTTCTTGGCAAGGTTTTTCAGAAGGGGTTTGCCATTGGCTCCTTTCCAGGGCTGAGAGAGACTGGCCCAAGGTCACCCAGCTGGCTTTGTGCCTAAGGGTGGGACTAGAACTCACAGTCTTCTGGTTTCTAGCCTGATGCCTTAACCACAACCCAAAACTGGCTCTCATCATCCAGATAGAAGTGTGTATTTGATGTTTTCACAGGGTGCAGTTTCTAATTATTCCAGGTGGGGAATTTGCATCCTTTACCAAAGGGTAATGCTTTATAGACACTTTCATTGGGATAGTCGCCAATTATGTTCCTTATTATTCACTGCCAGCTCAGATCCCAATAATCTCTCTTGCTCTCAAGTTGGTTTTTTTTTTATTTGATTATATAGGACTGCATTTGACATTTTCATGTCCAGTTATTTTTCACCAGTCCTCTCATTTTGGGGAAGTTTGCTCTTTCAGAATCAAGTATAATCATGCTGAACTTTTTTTTTAGCAATCATTGAATTGCATGCATTAATTCAGTTAATATAAACTGAAAACCTAACCTTACATGTCTTGTTCTGTTTAATGTTGTAACACATGTCAATCATTCTTTAGATGTTGACAGTTTCCAATTACGTTTTAAAACTGAACTGAATTGCTTGCAGTTTTAGTTATCTAAATTTTATTTTCTTTATTCAATTTCTTTCTGGTATAAACAATAGTAAAGAGTTATTAAATGTGTATCAAAGTATATCAGCAGGAAAGTTTTAAAGCTGTATCCTATTCCTGTGGAATAGAGGCAGTAAGTTACCATTTGTAGAAAACCTTTTGGTTATGTCTGTTAGATTTTCTTAAGAAAGAGGCTCCTTATGTGAGGACCCCCAGCAAAAGGGCCTGTCCTTCATTTCTGCCTAAGGTGTTACTGGAAAATAAACACACAAATCTGCTTCATATCTCACAAAGCCATTTATGATTTGTTTTATTTTTGCTTTACCTGTACCATTTGTGGTTCATTAAACCATGGTTAAGCAAATATTCCCCCTCAAGTCCTGCTCTGCTGCCTCGTTATGGGGGAAGGGGGTTGTTGTTTCTGACAGGGATGAGTGAAGGATTCCAGGTGTTTATGCCAAGAGGACATATTGCCAAAGTGTGAAGGTCATACCAGCTGTCCAGCTAAAGCAGCCTTTCTCAACCTTTTGACCCTGGAGGAACCCTTGAAATATTTTTCAGGCCTCAGGGAACCTCTGCACATTCAGGCTCAAATATAGGCCAGAAGTTGCAAAATTATATTTGTTTCATGTGTAGGCTGTAAATACTGTATGCATTAACAGTGTTCTTAACCTAAAAAGAGCGAATGAAACTTACCTCTTTAATGTGAAGTTGCCCGAATTTGAAATACTTTTTAAAATAAATCCTGATCTCCCAGGGGACCTCTCGCGGAACCCTAGGGTCCCACGGAACCCTGGTTGAGAAACCTTAGCTAATGCAAGCAGGCCCCTATATTGAGCAACAGCCATATAGGAAGATGCTAGAAGCGGTGATCACTTTAGTGACAATGATAAAGGCATCATTTCATACTGCATGGGAGAAGGCAATGGTAAACCACTCTATCATGCTTTATCCCATATTCAGGAGCTGTTTTTTGACAGATGGTTGTGAAGATTTATGTCCACCATGGCTCCTACTACAGTACACTGAACAGGAACAGCATAGAGAGTAATCTTTATGATGATGTTGCTGTTGATACTATGGCAATCTCGCTGCTGTTTCCTCTCTATAAAAAGCGGGTCTAGTACTTCAAAGTCACGTGCACTGCTGCATGGAATGGGAGCAATGATGGAGAATGATTTTCATGGCAGTGTTACTGTCAGTATTCATCTTGCTGTTGCTCCTTCTCCACTCCTCTTTTTTAAAAAGATGTTATTTTAAAAAGAAAAGTGTAGTGCTTTCCTGTAGCATACTCACACAAGAGTGTTGAACATTACTTTGAAAGAGATCTAGCACTGTTTAACAAGAGTGGTGAATTCATGTTAATACGGAGTTTGAGTACAACCTGATTAAGCCCCAGCCTAGCAACATATGGACAATGACACGTGGAAGCCAAGTGTCCTGTTAGTCCGGCAACACAAATCAAAATGGCCTTAGAGGGTAGTGCTCAGCAACTGGAGTGGAGTACAGTACACAGTGTAGCCGAATATGGCCAATAGAAGTTGGGCAGATCTCAGGCTCTAATGGTGTAATCATCATGGTTGCTGATGAAATTCCAAAGCCAGCAATTGGGCAATATTCTGTCTTCAAGATCTTGCCATTTCATCCTACTGCACCCCACACTGACCACATGAAAACAAGCCATCACGAGCTGCACAGCTTTCCTGGACAGAAGGGGCTTGATTAAGAAAAGGCAAGGCTGAAGCAGTGAAGATGCCATGAAAACAGCCCTTGTATCCTCAAGTAGGGTGGGTGCCAAGAGACAGCTGGCTTTACTCGCTTCCTTGTAGAAGGCCAATTGGCTGGTTGCAAGTGGTTTTCTGGCAACAACAATGTTTCTCACTGTAGACATGGTCCCATCTGGGATCTGGTGTAAGAAAACAGTTTCTGTGGTAACACAAAGGTACCTCTCTGAAGAGATCAGACTTTTCCTGTGAACTGAGGGGAGAGTCAAAGAGTGACGGGAAGGATTAGGTAGAGGAAAAGAATCCCCAAACTTTCTATAAGCACACAGCCCCACAAAATCAGCCATTTGAGTGGAGGAAAACAAGGATGTTAGTTTTAAGAGATGTGAAAAAATGTTTCATAACATAGTTGGTGTGCAAATCAAATAAGCAATCTGCTTAGTTAAGTACAGTGCAATGTTTTGCTTCAGGAATTCTGAAAATATGTATTTTTCAACAAAACTGCCCCTTTCTGTTTCAGGAAACCCATTTGTACACCGTTAATAGCTCCTCAGACTGAAAATATTCAGCTACTTAGAATTTCAATCCATTCATGCTAGGAAAGCTAGGAAACCTAGTTTCTAAACACACTAGAGAGAACTGAAGGAGATAAAGAGACGCAAGTATACAACAGGATTAGAAATGTGCATCACAAAGCACATATAATTGGGAAAGGGTGCAGGCAACCTACATTTATTTAGATTATTGGGGTTTTATGTGCTTCAATCCACAGACACTGAAGGGCTAACAAATTCTCACTTTTGGTAATTCAGTTTAATAATAATAATAATAATCAAACCACCACAAAATCAATAGTATAAATGTATCACAGTTATAACTTTTGCCAACTTGGTGCCTCCTCTCAGTCTTAGAACAATCCTTGCATACCCCAAGCCCACTGGAAGAACCAGGTTTTAATAGCACTCTTAAATTCTAACAGACAATGGAATTTTCCCTGTTTCTAGGGCTAAGTTGTTTCAGAGAAGGGGGACTATAATGAAGATGTGAAGTGACAAGGACATGAGTGACCATCTGCAACTGGAACACAAGCTGAACCTATGTAAAAGCTTTCCTGGCCATAACTTCCACCTTCATTTCCAGCAGGACCTCCAGATTGCACATCTATTCTTTATGCAGGTGCACAACCCCATCTAGAGTCAAAGATGGGCTTTCTTGAGAATCTGAAGGCCATAAATTCCCAGCTCTCATAGACAGTCCAGCAGATGCTGACTGCATGGAATTACACAGTGCATTTGAAGGGCACTGAACTGGATCTTAAGACTCTGTATAAAAAAAACTGTCATGCAGAGAGGAGAGGTAGACTGTAACAGCTCTACTAACTGCAGATTAAAGTCATGCAGATTGAAGCAGCATAGAAGTTGAAGTAATATATAAAGGAACATATAAGTAAGCAAACTGTTGATGTGTTAAGCATCCACTTGATTTCTTTACTACAAAAGCACAGCCTTGAATATTTGGCTTGCTGGTTTGCTTGGGCTGCTTTTTGGAAGCCAAAATTAAGATTTTGCTGGAGATAAACATTGGGGGAATCATCATGGATCCATCCTTCCCACTCTCCCAAATTTGTCCTAATGTTCTTACATACCTACTGCCAATGCACTTTGGTTTATGTACTTAGAGGTTATTTGCAGAAAGTCAATTACACAAAGTTGTGAAACTCTTTTCCTTCTGTAGGTGCTGGCTGATGCACTAAGGAAGAACTGGCTTAAACTTTGGTTGGTGGCTGTTCCCTCTATAAAATAATCTTTAAACACAGAATTTATTTACAAAGCTTTAATAGAGCAGAGAAACATGGAAAGGCGTTGCCCAATACACAGGGGGAAAGGTGTGGTGGAGTGGCCAAGAGAGAAGGAAGGAAGGAAGGAAGGAAGGAAGGAAGGAAGGAAGGAAGGAAGGAAGGAAGGAAGGAAGGAAGGAAGGAAGGAAGGAAGGAAGGAAGGAAGGAAGGAAGGAAGGAAGGAAGGAAGGAAGGAAGGAAGGAAGGAAGGAAGGTGGTTCAACTATACAAAGTGATTGAACTGCAGCTTTCTGAGCGTTGAATGGAACACTGGATGTGAGAGACAGAAGTTAAAGATCTCCCATTAGCTTATTCATCTGAATCCAGCTATAAGTGCTAGTTACTGAAATACCTGACATTTTCCGATTTGGTTTTCAGAAATCAAATGGCAATACCTTCCGACAAGAAGTGCTGCCAGACAAGGAATTTATTGTGCAATTGACCTCCTAGATGAAATTTTACATGGTTTACAGAGGACATTGCTTTCCAGTTATAACGTTCTCTTCTGTTTCTCCTTCTCCCCAACACACAATATTTTCGATTTTTTTTAAATAATGAAAAATAACATAGTTATATAATACTTTTTGATTACTAGAACAAGGCGCTATCTGTTCGGAAGCACCCCAGCAATCTGATTTCCTTGGATAAGATAATTATTAATCTTACAAACCATATTCATAAAATCCTCAGATCTGGATGGGTGAGCAGAAACATTAAAAAAAACTCAAGAGTGATCATGCTAGATCCCACCAAATGAGCATCTAGCCCAGTGTTGCAGGTCAGACAGTGACTGCCTGGGTGGCCCCCTCCTTTCCCCCTGCAGAGGAATCTACAGGCAAGGCCCAATAGAAACAGCCACCCTGTCACAGGTCCACCACAACAGGCTGTCAGAGGTATCTTGCCTTTGAACATGATGTTCATTTCTAAACAGCTTTCCATTCACCTTCTCTCCCTTCACCCCTTCTACTGAATAATTCACTGAACATAACCAAACATTGCCAAATAAGATACAAATTCAGAACAGAAAAGATAATAAGAGAGAAAATAGTTGTTAAAGGAAGTAATCCAACTGGTCTTGTGAAAAATGAGAGACTGCCATCAACAGGATATCTCCCAGAACTACACTTCTGGTGCTAGGTGGTAGTGTGGATTGGGGGTGGAGAAGAACGGTTTTCCAGTTTAACAGCGCAGGGAGGTCTCTCTTCCCAACTAGAGTGACTCTGTTCCATGTCATGATCTATGAAGAAAGGGGAAAAAAGATCAGGAAGGGGCAAAATCTGCTTTAAAAAATGTATTTCAAACCAATGTAAACATAAGTTTCCTGTTTGTGAATCCTGGGAATCCAAGTTTTGTAAAGCATGGAAATGTCCTTGTTTTTTTAGAAGGTTACAATTCCCAGGGTTTTTATTTGAGAGTCATGACATCTTAAAAAGGGATTGCATTAATTAAGAAGACAGATCTGAAAAGGAAGCACTTCCAGATGAGCTAAATAATTGAGTCAATTTCCCTGTTAGAAGGAAAAGGCCATATTAATCATATTAAAGGGATGTATGTGTGCTCTTTAGAGCTCAAAAGAATTTAAGCTATTCTCTTTCCAGATTTTTAAAATAATGGATATACGGTGCTAACTGGGTGAGACAAGGTTTTCTGTGTGCCTTTGGGCCAACCTATTTCATGAAAGGTAATTCTAACAACACCAGTTTAGAGTTTGGTAGCAATAGTGTCACAGCCTTGACCTAAGAGGATGATTAGGGGTTTTGTATCTTTAATAGCTCCTCAGAAAAACACTTTTTTCTTATGAGCAGACATGCTCCTAAAGCTAGAAAATTGCACCTGTTTCTCAGTCTCCCTAGCTTCAAGACCCACAAATATAAAGCACTGAGTAATTTATCCTTTCTGCCTTAGTTCTTCCATCAAGCAAAAACTGAAATAACGGGGAGCCCCTTCATGTGAGATGCATGTAGTCAAGTCCTTTACAAAAGAAGAAATGCAACAAATTGTCCACAGGAGAAAAGGCCTAATATTGTATTGTTTAGCAAGCATTGCAGTCCAAGGCCAGCTCCATTACCTGTTAGTGGTGGGTCTCCCTCTTCCAGTTTCACATTTGTCTCCTGTTCTGGGGCATCAGCCCCTTCTGACTTCTCTGATCCAGTAGGGACTTCTTCAACAGATCCTGCAAAGGATACTTTCTGCCCACCTAGAGAGACCAAACTTCATTGTTACAAAAAAGAAGGAAAAATAGCTCCTGCTCCTTCAGAGAGCTCAGGGTTACTTCAATAAATATTTGCACCTCATCCTAGAATTAAACTTCCCATTCTGTTTTGAAGACATGTATGCACTTAAAATGTTTATTCAAATTCCACAAAAGCAAAGCACATAATTTGAGAGGCTCAAAGACTTTTATCTATATTTTGGAAATGTTTATATCAGTCCTTTATTATAGGTGTTATTTAATATAATCTACATATTAGATCTGTTTTATTCTTTATATAGGTAGTCCTCGATTAGCGACTATTTGCAGTTATGACGGTGATGGAAAAGTAATTTCACAACCAATCTTTGCATTTATGAGCTTTGCAGGTGTGTAAAGCAAAGGAAAGTTTAAGTAAAATTGTAAAATCATGTTTCACTTAGCAACTGCTTTGCTTAATGACCAAGTTGCTAGTCCCAGTTGTGGTCGCTAAACAAGGACTACCTGTAGTTGGTTTAGTGATTCAGAAACTACTGGCTCCTAATAGTCCATTGTTGCTATTTCATCATATATGACTCCAAAAGGTAACAGAGATGAGAGAGGACTTCAAGGTGAGGCAGAAGGCTTACAGTGAGTCTGGGCTGTGGTCCACTGATATTTTCAAAACCAACAAATCTCAGCAGAGATGCAAAACACATTGTGGCAACAAGGCAGTGGAGCCAGCTAATGCAAACAGTTGAGTTGTTCTGGCAGCTCTCCTTTTCTCACATGTACTCTCAACACACACAAACATATTTAAATTCATGAACTAGCACTTCACACAACATAGTCTCAGCAGGTCTCCCTTTTCCACCTGTATTTTCTGCAGCCATCTTACCTTGGGGAAGCAGGCTCCATCTGGGAAGCCTCAGTAATGTGCTGAATAATTTGCTCTTTGTTAAGTTGCTGATTAAAGTGGGAACATGGAAATCTTGTAATATGGGATTTACACAACAGATTGTCACCAACAAAAGTGAGAGTAAGACTGCCTGCATTATACTTAATTTTTTAATGTAATGTAAACTGCCAAAAGGAAAACATGTACAGAATGACAAGAATCAGTGAGATGCCTAAACTTGAAAGGGGGGAAAAAATGACTGTTCTCGCCCCCACCCAGGCGATGAATATTCTCCATGTTGAATGTCTTGTCAATATGACAAATCCTTTTGATTTTATAACGAACAGAACTTTCAGACTTTATGCAATAGTAGATCTGTCACAAGTAGGAGCTTGCAGGAGCTCAAAGAAGCAGTTACTGACAGGCAATCCTGGCAAAATGATGTCCCTTGGGTCACAAAGAGTTAGAAGGAATTGAATGACTGAACGACGACTGTATATCTCACTTGCTGTGCTATGGGAGTTTTTTTTTTTTTAAATAATAGTACAGAGATGATTCTGTTTGAATCTCCTATCCTGTTTTTTAATTTGCCTCTGTCTGATGTGATTGCTATTTAGTGCCAGTGGGAATGTTGTTGTTTTTTATGTTGCTAATTGCAGAATAAAGGATTCAGTGAATGTTTAGCTAGAATTGTGATGGAGCAGAAAAGAGCTAAACCTCCTTTTTCTACATACTAGTCCCAGAACAAAGTGGATTCCTTAATGCTTATTATTAAATATTTTATAATGTAATTTAATTTTAATTTTTGTAATGAAATCCTTTTACTTTGTATGATGCTGTAGGAAATACATTTAGCTTTATGTAGTTATGCCCAAAATGTTGATCCTTGGAGATCATCCTTTATTCTCTGTGAAGTTAAATCACAATCTCTGTTTCTCTCTTATGCATTATCTCTAGCACAATATGCATGTGGACAAACACTTAAGCACTATGCAGTTCCTCAGCTTCCCAGCCTGGTGCCCTGCAATGTATTGGGATCACAGCACCCTCAATTACCTGGCAAATATTACTTTTGTAACAAATTGGAGGGGCTTTTGTACATGGTCTGCCATCTGATGTACTGTGGCTGCTGAATTCTGTTGGAATGGTTGGTAACTCAGCAGAAAAAAAGTAACAGTTCCATTATATAATGATGTCTTTAACAAAAAAAAAAGCCTTGTTTCTTGGCCTGGGTGACAGGACTATATGGAGCATAGAGCAAGCTGTCAAAATCCCTCCCCAATAGGAAATAGCGAAGGAAGTGGTACTTGTGATCCATACCATGGAACTACAATATTATGAGCTTCTCCCTATTTTTATGTATAAACTATTGAAGGGTAAGCAGTTGCTCTATTTGGTGCATTGCTTTCTGTGACATTAATCAAAACAGCAGCTGCACTTGCTGACAGTTAAGCCATAAAATGCATTTCAGTGAACCTTATTGCAGTTCAATTGACTCAAATGTTCTCTTTGCAAAAGCCAGAGAATCTGCTGGGTAATGGCATGGTGATTCTGGAAGGTTTCAGGATTACTGCACAGATATTATAGTATACTAATGAAGGATGGAGAACCAGTTTGGTGTAGTGGTTAAGGCACCGGGCTAGAAACCAGGAGACAGTGAGTTCTAGTTCTGCCTTAGGCACAGAGGCAGCTGAGTGGCCTTGGGCCAGTCACTCTCTCTCAGCCCTAGGAAGAAAGTGATGCCAGACCACTTCTGAAATCATGCCAAGGAAACTGCAGGGACTTGTCCAGGCAGTCACCAGGAGTCAAGACAAAAAAAAAAAGGATGGTGAATCCCAGGGTTTCTTCATCTACATATTACATCCTCCCCACACACATATACTGTAGAGCAGTGTTTCTCAACTTTGGCAACTTCAAGATGCGTGGACTTTTGCGAGTTGAAGTTGCCAAGGTTGAGAAACACTGCTGTACAGAGATGACATGTATTGTCCTGTCATATGAATAATACAAACTTCCATAAATTGGTGCCTGTTGGTGTCTGAGGAGATTACGAGAATCAGTCCAACACATCAGGGGGGCACCAGGTTAGGAAAGGCTAACATACATAACTACAAGATGCATGGTGAGAGAGAATATGTTTTCAGAATCCAACACCCAAATAGTTCATATTCTGCAGTGCAGAAGTTGAATTCTATGACCTACTGTATATGAATTATGCAAACCAAGCAATGCTATACATATTTACTTTGCATAATGCTACTTTTGCTTGTCAGGTGGAAGCAGTAAGTATAGTAGCGTCAGAGAATCATCACACGTTCTAGCAGCAAACTCAAGTATCAAGTTCAGACATTTTTTTTTCAAAAAAATGTTTAACCCTTGAGTTCTGACCAGTTTAGAATGGAAACAGATTTGCTCAAAAAACATGTACTAGACTGTGCACACTTGTTAAGATTATGCAGTAAACATACTGGATAAGCCAAGAATTTTAGGTGCCAAAATATACCCCCAAAATTGGGTGCAGCTTATCCACAAGCATATACAGTAATACTTTTTTTAAAATACCTATACATCCTGTATATACTCGCATGTAAGCCATCCATAGATAAGCCGACCCTCAAATTTTTCACTAAAATACCATGAAAAATGAACCACCCATGGATAAGCCAATTGTGAAAATTAAAACACACAAACATTACGAGGGCTTGGCTTATCTGCAGGTGGTGCATTTTTCATGGTACAGTATCTTGGTTAAAAATTTGAAGGTCGGCTTTTCCACAGATGGGCTTGTATGTGAGTATATACAGTAACAATATGCACTTGAAAAATAAATCATGCTTAGCACAGTATGTGAAATCAGCCATATGCATACTGTTCTCCAGTCACAATTATTCTAAAATCCTGTTTTCAGCAGGTAAGAAACTTTTTTCCTTTGTAAGAAAGACATGTCTAAATTAGGGGCAGAAAACTTTTTTTGTGGCTTGGGTTGCATTTTTTAAAAAAAAATGGCTTAGCAGATCAACATGTAAGACCTGCCCTGGCATCTTTGTATAGATGGCTGCTCCTAGAGGCTGTTGTGACAGGCCTTGCTTGCCCTCCAAATATCCTACTCCTTTAGTCTTACTTGTCTGCAGGCTACTGTTTGCAGAGAAGGTTTTCATGATTGTGGACATTAAGTCTTTAGTTGAGGGGAGTCGAGCCACAGAATGGAGACGTTCTTTCTGATCTCTGAAATCACATGCTTGCTTGGAGCCCGCATTGGCATCTTCTTCAGCCAAGGAGAATGTTTTGATGGGAAGTACATACTTGCAGCACAAATTCTTCTGGATGTGGTTCCCACCTGTCCCCTCCATTTCCATTAGATAACCATGTTAGCATAAGTGTTTGGATTCTTCTCAATGAGCAATATTTCTTCTGTTTTCTGCATAGTAGATAAGCTTTCTTCATTTTTCCCTTGTCCCTTCTGGTTCTTATTGTAAACCTTTTATTAAAATCCTTTTACTTTGAATTCCAATGGTGTGACTTTAGAATATTCTTGTAACTATTTTCAAAGTGATGACATGTCAAAGAAAAAAACTCTTTCTCGTTGGACTAGAAGCCTATGGCTTGGTTGTTGGATGCAGGATCTCATCCTTCTGTCGTTTCAGCAAAGAGTAACCCCTGAATGCCACTGGTTTCTCCTAAAGATGTTTCCAGAGATGAGCTAGAATCCAAGGGTTGGCTTCAGGTGGGGAAATCTTACATTCTCTGGTGATTTGGGGTTAGCATAAAGTACCACGGATGTCTCAGTCCTGTTTGTCCAAGATCAAAATCTAACCTAGCTCTCTGGGATCAAGAAACTGCGAATAGCTGACCTGCAAGCAATCCATTTGAAGAAGGCTATCACATTAGATTCTCTTGGTCACAGTGCTAGGACTTAGTTCCTATGGTTTTTAAATACACATACCCCAAACCTAGAAACTCCTTCCTTTGTGATTGTGCCATTCTTTTTACTTTTCTGCTGTGCCTACAACAGCAGGGAGAAATTTCTGCCAGTTCTGAAGATTCCAGATCTAGCCATTCTAAATCTCATTTATATCACCATCAACTCCAGTGCTAAGCCCTATGGTACCAGGAATTCCATGTTATATTTATTGTATTGTCTACTGACCCAGAGTCTCACTAGGCATCTCTCACTATTCTGATGACTCCCCTGCTTGTGAAGACCTTTTGTTACATTGTTGAGATCTGCATGATTATCACTAGGCCTCTGTATTTTCAGATCAAGCTTCCTTTTATCACCCAATCAGGTGGTGATGGATTAGTCAGCTACCTTATATGATCTTTTCTTTCTGGATTTTGAACCATCAACACAGCCTATCAACTTCCTCTCTGAGAATATTACATCCTGCACTGGACAGTTGCTACAACTTCCAGAGATGTTAGGGCCTGTTCACTAAGTGAAATTATCAGTAAATCTATAGATGTAGCTCTGCAGCTACATCTTCCCTTTCTCTATATATTCTCATACTTGGGGATTTTTGGTCTAGGCCTTAAGGGAGGTGGGGCTTATATAGCTTTAGAGGTTATATTATCTACTGACCAGTAGGGGGCACTACACAACCAGTTTTTTTTCCCCTTATTGGGACTCTTCAGGCATTGTATAGTCTGTTCAGTAGCCAGTAACATCTAAATAACTCTGTATTCCAGTTTATCCACACCAACTCTTACGCACTGGTAGCCATCATTATATTACCAGCTTTCCTTCAGTTTCTAAAGAAAAAAAGCATGTGGCAGCTTCCTGATGCTATACAACCAACCTTGAAAAAGTAAGAAAATTTGTATCAGGTCCAAATTTGGGAGCAGGGGAGCTGCCAGTTTTTATTTTCAACAAGCTCTGCAGTTGTGGATATGGCGAAGAACAAGTCTAAGGCTAAACCACACTCTGTCACAGTGGATAGTGAAGGGAGAAAGCTGGATTTCATAGGAAGGAGACCTGCTTAAGACCTGCTTAGCAGTCTATCAACATTTTCCGTGAGATAAACCTACTTGTTTATTTTCTCATCTCCCTTAAGAAAAGTGAAAGGCCAGTTTTTCTTCTCATAGGCATACCAAAACACCAATTCTATAACACTGGGACTGCCAATCTTAAAGCAGATCCGTTGCTTAGTTCCAATTCCTTCAGCAAAGGATCGTTACCTTGTCGTGGTGCTGGAGCCTGAGCACCTCAATGATGTCATGAGCTAAACTGTGAAGGGCCACCCAAGACGGGAAGGTCATGACAGAGAGGTCAGACTAAATGCGATCCCTGGGGAAGGTAACGGAAACCCACCCCAGTATTCTTGCCGTGAAAACTAAATGGATCAGTACAACCAGAGATATGTCGGTATACCATCGGAAGATGAGACCCCCAGGTCGGAAGATGGTCAAAATGCTACTGGGGAGGAACAGAGGATGAGTTCAACTAGCCCCAGACGTGATGACGCAGCTAGCTCAAAGCTGAAAGGACGGCTAGTGGCTGACGGTGCTGGTGGTGAATGGCGAATCCGATGTTCTAAGGATCAACACACCATTGGAACCTGGAATGTAAGATCTATGAGCCAGGGCAAATTGGATGTGGTTATTGGTGAGATGTCAAGATTAAAGATAGACATTCTGGGCATCAGTGAACTGAAATGGACTGGAATGGGCCACTTCACATCAAATGACCACCAGATCTACTACTGTGGACAAGAGGACCACAGAAGAAATGGAGTAGCCTTCATTATTAATAGTAAAGTGGCTAAAGCAGTGCTTGGATACAATCCAAAAAATGATAGAATGATCTCAATTCGAATTCAGGGCAAGCCATGTAACATCACAGTGATCCAAATATACGCCCCAACCACAGATGCTGAAGAAGCTGAAGTAGAGCAGTTCTATGAGGATCTGCAGCACCTACTGGACAACACGCCTAAAAGAGATGTTATTTTCATCACGGGAGACTGGAATGCTAAGGTGGGCAGTCAAATGACACCTGGAATTACAGGTAAGTATGGCCTGAGAGAACAAAACGAAGCAGGACATAGGCTGATAGAATTTTGCCAAGACAACTCAATGTGCATAACAAACACTCTCTTCCAGCAACCTAAGAGATGGCTTTATACATGGACTTCCCCAGATGGACAACACCGAAATCAGATTGACTACATCCTTTGCAGCCAAAGGTGGCGGACATCTGTACAGTTGGTAAAAACAAGACCTGGAGCTGAGTGTAGTTCAGATCACGAACTTCTTATTGCACAATTTAGGATCAGACTAAAGAGATTAGGGAAGACCCACAGATCAGCTAGATATGAGCTCACTAATATTCCTAAGGAATATGCAGTGGAGGTGAAGAATAGATTTAAGGGACTGGACTTAGTAGATAGGGTCCTGGAAGAACTATGGACAGAAGTTTGCAACATTGTTCAGGAGGCGGCAACAAAATACATCCAAAGAAAGAGAAAACCAAGAAGGCAAAATGGCTGTCTGCTGAGACACTAGAAGTAGCCCAAGAAAGAAGGAAAGCAAAAGGCAACAGCAATACAGGGAGATATGCCCAATTCAATGCAAAATTCCAGAGGCTAGCCAGAAGAGATAAGGAATTATTTTTAAACAAGCAATGCGCAGAAGTGGAAGAAGACAATAGAATAGGAAGGACAAGAGACCTCTTCCAGAAAATTAGAAACATTGGAGGTAAATTCCAGGCAAAAATGGATATGATCAAAAACAAAGATGGCAAGGACCTAACAGAAGAAGAAGAGATCAAGAAAAGGTGGCAAGAATATACAGAAGACCTGTATAGGAAGGATAACAATATCGGGGATAGCTTTGACAGTGTGGTCAGGGAGCTAGAGCCAGACATCCTGAAGAGTGAGGTTGAATGGGCCTTAAGAAGCATTGCTAATAACAAGGCAGCAGGAGACGACGGCATCCCAGCTGAACTGTTCAAAATCTTGCAAAATGATGCTGTCAAGGTAATGCATGCTATATGCCAGGAAATTTGGAAAACACAAGAATGGCCATCAGATTGGAAAAAATCAACTTATATCCCCATACCAAAAAAGGGAAACACTAAAGAATGTTCAAACTATCGAACAGTGGCACTCATTTCACATGCCAGTAAGGTAATGCTCAAGATCCTGCAAGGGAGACTTCAGCAATTCATGGAGCAAGAATTGCCAGAGGTACAAGCTGGGTTTAGAAAAGGCAGAGGAACTAGGGACCAAATTGCCAATATCCGCTGGTAATGGAAAAAGCCAGGGTGTTTCAGAAAAACATCTATTTCTGTTTTATTGACTATTCTGAAGCCTTTGACTGTGTGGACCAGAACAAATTGTGGCAAGTTCTTAGTGGTATGGGAATACCAAGTCATCTTGTCTGCCTCCTGAAGAATCTGTATAACGACCAAGTAGCAACAGTAAGAACAGACCACGGAACAATGGACTGGTTTAAGATTGGGAAAGGAGTACGGCAGGGCTGTATACTCTCACCCTACCTATTCAACTTGTATGCAGAACACATCATGCAACATGCTGGGCTTGAGGAATCCAAGGCTGGAGTTAAAATCGCTGGAAGAAACATTAACAATCTCAGATATGCAGATGATACCTCTTTGATGGCTGAAAGCAAAGAGGAACCTTATGATGAAGGTGAAAGAAGAAAGTGCAAAAGCTGGCTTGCAGCTAAACCTCAAAAAAACCAAGATTATGGTAACCAGCTTGATTGATAACTGGCAAATAGAGGGAGAAAATGTAGAAGCAGTGAAAGACTTTGTATTTCTAGATGCGAACATTACTGCGGATGCTGACTGCAGTCAGGAAATCAGAAGACGCTTAATCCTTGGGAGAAGAGCAATGACAAATCTCGATAAAATAGTTAAGAGCAGAGACATCACACTGACAACAAAGGTCCGCATAGCTAAAGCAATGGTGTTCCCTGTAGCAACATATGGCTGCGAGAGCTGGACCATAAGGAAGGCTGAGAGAAGGAAGACAGATGCTTTGGAGCTGTGGTGTTGGAGGAAAATTCTGAGAGTGCCTTGGACTGCAAGAAGATCAAATCAGTCCATACTCCAGGAAATAAAGCCAGACTGCTCACTTGAGGGAATGATATTAAAGGCAAAACTGAAATACTTTGGCCACATAATGAGAAGACAGGACACCCTGGAGAAGATGCTGATGCTAGGGAGAGTGGAAGGCAAAAGGAAGAGGGGCCGACCAAGGGCAAGGTGGATGGATGATATTCTAGAGGTGATGGACCTGTCCCTGGGGGAGCTGGGGGTGTTGACGACCGACAGGAAGCTCTGGCGTGGGCTGGTCCATGAAGTCACGAAGAGGTGGAGGCGACTAAATGAATAAACAACAACAAGTTCCAATTCATATCACAGGAAGTTAGGTCGCATAGAGAGCTCCCTTTTGAGATCAAAGGTTTCTTTAGTTGACAAAGATGACACCTAGAACAAGGTTCAGAGAAATAAGAATATAACTAAATAAGAGTGTTGTTTATAATTCATCTATAAGTCACATCTACCCGTAATAGGCAACTGGTTGATAGCAGCTTGATCTCATTCTGTGCTTCAGAGTTGCTTCTATAAGATGCTTTCCAGGTACCGGATCTTTGAATTTGTGAATATTTATGGACTTCAGTGGCAAGAACTCTGCACTAATGGAGTCTCCAGTTAAATGACCTCTTTTTTGATGTAGTTTTTAAAGGTTAATAAAAGACCTCCAAGCAGCTAACAACAATCTTGCAAAGTAGAAGCGTGAACCAAAAAGAAACTTGCACGTTAAGCTTAATTATATTCAGAAAATAATTCAGTCTTCACACAGTAGTTAGATGAAGAGAGAGAGGAAAAAAAGTAGCTTACATTTATTCAGTAGATCTGGATACAAGTAGATTCATAGTAGAAAGCACTTATTCATCACTGGTTCTTTGTAGACACTTTCTATGGAAATAGAAAGTCTGCGTGCAAGCGAGATGAGAGGAAGAGGGCTGCATTCTGCAGCACCTCCTGCTTGTGTGCCCAAGAGGAAAAAATGGAGATTGTTAATCCCCAAACCCAAGAAGAAGGAGGAAGTGGAAATCCGGTGACCCATGTGACATCCCACAAGCACAATAGAGATGCGTTTACTAGAAAGACCCCCTTATGCTTATGAGACAATGCTGAGTTGACCCCTGATAATTCCAACATTTTTATCAGCAGAGAATGGCCACTGCTGTCAAGTCTGAACAGAATGGGATGGGATCTAGGACCTAGATCTAGGACCTAGATCTAGGCACGTGTTCCTTCTACCTTGAACAGATCTGCTACTGTACATAGTCTTTCCTATTCCATTGCTTATCAGCTAACTTAACCAGCTCTCCAATGGAGACTTGGTGTACATCCTGGTACCACCACCCCCTTGGGGCTTCAACCTGTTTCCAATATCAGGACTCCATATCATTGACTTGCACAGACACCAGACTTTAATATTTGGGAACAGGGTTAAATATTCAACTTTGACCTATCATCAAATAATACTATGGTTTATGTTTACAGGAGGTGATGGGTATTTTGGTTGTAGCCCAAATGGTATCAACTTGCATTTTGATGCAGCCAAATAGCCAATTATTCCACCATGTCTCTGATTTGTGTATGGACCTTGTTAATAGTTTTTTACAACTATTTCCCTGTGTTCCAAGGAATTGGCCTTTTCATACAGGTACATTCAGCAACTCTCTTTTCCCATCTTACTCATATAGATTTTTACTCATTAGTTTGCACCTTCATACAAAATATTTTCTCATGGGATTTTCCAACCAGGATCCCTCATTAGGACAGCTGTAAGAACACAGAGACTAACTTTTATTCTTTCCTGTTTGGCCCATAAATATTAAAACCTTTAGCTATGACTGCCTTGCCTCTCCTCACATTTAAGGTTGCCTTCCTTGGGGTGGCCTTCTGCCATGTGTGTTCATAGAACTGATCACCCCATCTCCTTCTCCATAAAGACAATATGGTTTTATGGCATGACACATTATTTTTATTTATTTATTTATTTATCATATTTTTATCACCGCCCATCTCCCCCACACGGGGGACCCTATATTATATCTTCCCGGGGTTGATTCTGAATCTATTTCATTCAGCCATAGTTTTCTGCACTTTTCACCTATTCTTCATATTCCAGATGTTTGTACAATGTTGGCTTTGTATTTTGGATCATTGTGCCTCCATCCAACACCTCTTTGTTTGCTACCAAGGTCAGAAGAATGCTCTGTTCAGTATTTGGCAAAAACGGTCACTACTACCACTCAGCTCTGTTCCTAGTCCATGTACTGTCATCAGACTTCTGGAACTTGGCTGAACCCTTGACCTTCATTAGAACTGTAGTTCTTTCAGTGGTCACCTGAGTATTCACATAAGCCACTCAGTGCCCGCTCTGGTGCTCTGTTTTCTGAAAGGCTACTAAGGCTGTCTTGGGGAGCTGGTATGAACTATACCCAGAAACATGTGTTCCAGGTGGTGTGCTTTCCACCAAAACTCAATAGTGCTAGAAGAATCCAATATATGCTTTGTATAGGCACATCACTAATTTGTGTAAATGAACAGATGACCATTTGAAAAACCAGTACTATAATAGGTAAGAATGTATCCCTGTGACCTGAGAAAGAAAAGAAAAAAGAATGACAAGGAAGCACCTTATTGAAGGACTTCTTTCGGTCTTTGCCAGCCTGAAGCTTCTTTCAGAAGTGTTGTACTACAACTCCCAGAAGTCACAACCAGCACAGCCAATTGCCACTCCAGCTAAGACTAGTGCACCCGGTGAGCCTTTAGATTGGCTTACCGCATGGTGGAAGGAATTATTTGATTCATGGGGATAGGACGCTTTGGGCGAGAAAACGCTTCTGCCCTGCAGAATTTCCTGTCTTGCTATATAGCAACTTCTGAACTTGAGGTCTGGCAGCCACTCCAGATCGTGAGCTTTTACTGCGATAGCCAGGTTCACATATCACATTAAGCCATTGCTTGTTTTAACCACCAAACAAACAAAACCACGCTTGTGGAGTAATACAATGCATAACTTTGTCTATAGCTTCAACTCCCAGAATTCCCCAGTCCACACATCTTAAAGTTCCTGAGGTTGAGAAACGCTGGTTTATATATACCACAGCAAAAGAGCAGTGAGAAAGGGAAGGAAAAGTTATCTTCTGGAACACCCAAAATGTTTATGTTTATCCCAAGTCCCTTCTTGCCCTCTCAGAACATTCACTGTTATGCCTTCAACTCTGAAGGCAAGCATTGGAGATGGACAACAATTAAAAGCATTGGAAGAGATTGCCTGTAAAGGACGCTGCTGACTCTCTGCAAGTTTTTATTATCTTCCAAAGACCTGTGAAAACTGTTTGGCTATGGATGAGAGAACGAGAGAGAGAACTGCCACTACCAACCTAGTGCCTCTGAATACCTCCTCCAGCAATAAATCCCCCTTAACCCTGTATGGTAACACCCACATTTACCTTTCCGTTTCTGTGATTTGGAGGGAGCTGGGTAGATCGGATGCTCAGATTCCTTGGGCTTGTTTTCCAAGACTTTGTGGGGTGTCATGACAATGATTATGAAAGAAAGCAATAAGAAGAAAAAAAGAATTATCCCTTCAAAGATAAAACAGCAATTTTCTGACATTCTGAGCCAGTTTCTTTCCTTCTTCTCTTATGTTTGGTCTGCCGTCTTTTCCAAAGTCATTGTTTCTTTGTATTGGTCTAAGACTGTAATAAAAATTATGATGATGATAATTTCTCACTGGTTCTCTGACTGCAAATGAATCCACTGATCTACTTTCATTGGTAACTCTAAGCAGACTCCCAGAAGCGTCTTGAATTTATCTGGAAATGGCCAGCAGAATATGCTTTTCTACCTGCTGGAATAATTTCCTGCAGTTTTCATACAGTGTACATCCCTCTTACCTGATGCAATTGTTAATTCTCTTGGTAAATATTTCACCCAAAATTAGCTCCTTCTGAATTCTCCTGGAATTCCCCTGGGCAGGGAAGCCCACGTTTCTGGAGGTCATTCAAGTTGGGACATATAGACTTTATCATGGAAGAATGAGAAAAACAATCCTGCTTGCAAATACAGATAGTCCTCACTTAACAACTATTTGTTTAGTGATGGTTCGGACTTTTACAACGGTGTTGAAAAAAATGACTTCCAACCAGTTCCCACATTTATGACCATCACAGCATCCCATGGTCTCATGGTCGCCATTTTCGACCTTCCTGGTGGGCTTCTGGCGAGCAAACTCAATGGGGAACCACTTAATTTGCTTAACAACCATCTGGTTTGCTTAACACCCACAGTGATTTGCTTAATGACCACTGCAAAAAGGTCATAAAATTGGATCAGATTTGCTTAATGACCACTTCACTTAGCAACCAAAATTCTGGTGTCAATTGTGATTGTTAAGTGAGGACTACTTGTACGTCTTCTGCACTACCACAAGATAAACATGGGAGAACTATCCCTTGCTGCTGTTCAGTTTCAGTGCTGATTATTTTAATTATACAACCACATAGTCACAGTGTAGTACCAGTATGTCATGAGATCTGGCATGAGGAAATGCTGGTTTATCTTACCAGTGCATTGCCTTAGCAGTCTTGCCTTGGAAGCTGGACCCAGCTGTTTCTGCCCCTGGGATGCTGTAACAGACAATAAAGAAATGTGAACCAGAAACACACTGTTGGTGCTTTATGGGGAGGGAAAACCTGTATTACAGGTCTGTGTTGTTGTTTTTTAAGAGAGCAAGCTTCCAATACTGATGATTGCTCAGACTGAGAGTCAGTGGATTTTCACTCACTTTCAGTTACATTTGTCTGACTTCCGGCCACATTCCCATGTTACACTGGAGCAGTTCCACCTCTGTTTTTTCTGCTGATTAAAAGCAGCACCATGCAGCTAGATTTCATGGTGAGAGTCTGAAACCTACAAGTCTGCTTTAGAGCACCAGGCAACCAGTGCAAGTTTCAAACCTTTGCTCTGGGATAGCTAGAAAAAGCAAATATATGGACAGAGGGGCTGGGGGTGGAAGAAAGAGAAATTCCTTCTATAGATTCCACCTCTCCCCTCTTGCAGCTTCCTCCTGCTGAGGAGAAAGCTGGTTTCCTAGGAGACTGGCAGCTCCCCGTAGCCAGGATAAGGAAAAAGTGTGTGGGGGGGAGGGGGAGACAGTTACAGATTTCTCTCTGACAGACAGGTGCTAAATGAAGGGAAATATATTCAGCACATGCAGTATGCCCCTAGTGAGTGGGATCCGTAGGTAACAGCGGGAGAAAACCCTTTAAATAGAAGTGTGTCACTACAGTAACAGCCCACCTGCCTAAAACTGCTTGACCCCAGGAATCAGCCCTGCCCTCTCCCTGTTCCTCACAACACCCTTTGAGGTATCACCCCAGGTTGAAGTGAATGCACTTATTTATTGCATGTGATCGTCTGGTTCAGTTAGGCTTTGAAAGCAGGAAGAAGTGAAAACCCACACACAAATTCAGGCAAGGATTTATTTCTCTTTCAACAGCAAGGAAAACTTCAGAATCTGATGGAACTATTAGGGTCTCCACTAAAAGCATCTAAACTCCTCCCTCCCTCCATATGCTCTCTTAACTGCACAATTGGTTGTTCTAATCAAAGCAGGATCCCCACTAGTGATTTATAGCATCTTCTGGCATCACCCGGCTATTGCTATAAAGCCTGTCCTCACTACTGTTATTTCAGCACCACAAAATAGTTGGATGGCTGTAGAAGACAGTGTAAGTCTCTTGTGGGGATCCTGCCTAAGAACATTATTCCTTTACTGAATCAAACCAAAGCTCTACTGAGTTTCCAGCATTCAGTCTCCATCAGCAGATACGTGCTCCTCTGAGCTCAAACAAACTGTGGTAGTCTGTCCATCTCTTGTTATTTGACTCCAGTATCCAGCGGAGAAATATTGTTTCCAATCTTGGAGGTTCTGCTAGGCTTGTATTTAATGGTCTACTGTTCGTTCAAAAGAGCATGTATATACAATTCCATGTATATACAAAACCCCATGTGAGACATGAGTGGCACTTCCCAGTGTGCTGGTTAGGCCCCTCTATGGAAGCCAGGTCATGGAGGGCAGTGCCCAGTGACTAGAGGGGAGGGGATATGCCATCAGCATCCTCAGGTGGCAACAGAGGCTGGCCAGATCCCAGCCTCTTGCTGCATCATCACCAGCATCATTAGTGAGGCATGTAGATCACTAGTCTGGCAAGTTTTGAGTCAGGAGAAGGTGAGACACTACTTTAAGACCAGAATAGCTAAATACAAATTTAAGCTCCTTTCACTGTGGGTTGGAAATTTGATGAAAGTAAAATCATGAGGGTATGTTCTTTAAAAATAGTTAGCAAGGCCTCTTTGTGACATAGTTTGCAGGAAGTGAGGACAACCCCTTAATTCTGCACAAAAATAAAATAAAATAAAAATTCCTGCATGCTTAATAAATATGTTGGAAGATAGTCAGAATTAATGGTTGGGGAGTTCATGGACATGTTTTTAAATTTGCAACTGTAGAGGACAGATAATTGTTTTTCAGAGTATCAGTACAAATGGCTACTAAGGTATAGGGAAAATGTGAAAAGACAAATAGGATGTTGGGAGGGTTTAATCTCCTGCAACCATTCCAAGGTGGGTAAGTAAGCAGAGGTAGAAATGTATTGGAATGGAAGCTAGGGCACTGAAACCAACACCAATGTCCCAGTGATATGGACACATGACAGAAAGTTGGACTGTATTATTAGATGGTATCCAGGCAGATTGTAAATATCATTTCAACTGTAGTCTTGGAAACCAGGCAGTTACTGTATTACCTGGGCCTCTAAAACTTGCCTCCATAACCCGCTTGTATGCTTCCTGGAGCATTTGGTTAAAACAGAATACTAGACTTTTTCTCTGTATTGCAGAAAAAGCCGGTACAATTCCCCAAAATAACTTTGGATTTTCTGGTTGTGGACTCCAATAGTCCAGTAATCCTAGGCCACCCTTTCTTGCTCAGCCACTCCCCAGATGTGTCAGACTGTAACTCCCACAATTCCCAGAAGACATAGCACATGGGCTGAGAATTCTGGGAGTTACAGTATTTTAAAAGATATTTAGGAATACTGTCATATAACCAAAGAAACCTCCTCTCCCTCTCTTCCAGCACAGGTACCCAGAACAGGCAAAGAGGCTCCATACTATAGCGTGACATGGAGGCAGAGAGGCCACATCAGTAGCAATAAATTATTCCTATCATGTTAATCAAGCAGGGTGAGCATGAAGTCAGTGCTAAGCAGTCAGTAGTGGTACTAGATTGGTTAATAACAAACCTGTAAGAAAAACTTTTGAATAAGAAGCATTTTCAAAATGTTCCTCTCTCGGGAACTCTCTGCTGTCCCCAGCGGATTGCCCTCTTCTTTCATCTGCCTCCTGTCATTGCTTACCTCCTGGTTTATACAGGCCAGTCATCTCCCTTACAGTGTCATCTGAATCCTGAGCTGCTTCCTCCTCCTCCTCCTCTTCCTCCTCCTCTTCCTCTTCCTCCTCTTCCTCAACATCTTCAGCATAGTCTTCCTCCATCCAGGAACTGTTGGATTCCAGATGGCTTTGTGCTAGGCGTTGCACAGCTGTCATTAAAGGAAAAAAAAAGACATCAGTTTGGAAATATTATATGAGAAATGGGAAAAGGGGGACTCGGTTTGCTTTTTAGAGTCATAAAGATTTTTAAAAAGATGCTCCTGGACTCTAATAGCACAAACAACAACAACAAACAACCCAACCCATCTTTAAAGCAGCACTTGTATGATGTTTATGAAAATCCAAAAATCTTTAGGCTTCCTGGTCATAGTGTTTCTAACACCTTACAGTGTTACACTGTGATTCTATCAGCTAGGTAATGTCAGTCCCCACTATTTAAAAGAACTACATTTCTAACTCTAAAAACAGCTGAAAACATCACTAAAATTGTCTTCTTTAAAGCTGCTGTTGCCTGCCCTATTTTCTGAGGATAGCCTGAGACAACTGTGTGTCCTTGTTCCTCCGACCCAGTGTTTCTCAACCTTGGCAACTTTAAGGCATGTGGCTGGGGAATTCTGGGAATTGAAGCCCACACATCTTAACGTTGCCAAGGTTGAGAAAATCTGCTCCAACCATTTTAAATGGCATCAAGAAAAGTCCCGCTACTCTAGAATTTTGAAGTGGATTGTGTGAAACCTGTCACTGATCTTAGAATTCAAAAAAATACATTCTTCCCCCATTTTCTAGGTAGAAAATCCAAATGGGACACCTCTGCATAAGTAGCTCCCTCTCTTTCTACTACATTATAGAGGACAATTTACCACCAAGAAAGTGCAGGCTACTCACTGAAATGGAGTGGATGTACACAAGGGCATGGGGTTGGAGCAAAAGCCCTCCTGCAGCTCCCATTTCAGCAGGATGCACTCAACAGCCACCCTGCTGGACAGGTGCCTCACAGATCAATGCACCTCTCATCTCCCACCTTTAACAGCACCCAAAAGCTGCTGTCTGAAGCAGCTGCCTAACCTCATGTGGTCCCTGCAGCAAAAGGTTGGTAACCATTTCCTTCAAAAGGAAAAAAAGTCCCATTTATCAGGAAACAGACTGATGTCCCCCATGATCCTGACATCAAATATTGGTGGAACCAAAGAGCTGGCCTTTTCCTTCCCAGATATCTTTGCTGCTTCTCTCTGCCACTTCCCCAATGCTGGATTCTTTTCTTCCTTTTGTTCCTAATTCCCACAGCCACTGCCTCTCCTGGCTCTCTCTGCTGGTTGCACTCTTTTCTTCCTTCAATTCTTTGCCTTCAGTCCCTTTAAAAAAAATCTTTATGTGGCTCTTCCCTTTTTTGCAATGCAGCCTTTCCACATGTGGTTCCAAGGCTGCTCTGCCTCTCAGGCCAACAAAAGTTGCACATCCTGGTGTTATGGCTAATAGAGTCTCCCCGGCCAGGACAAGGGAGACGGAGCGTTTTTCCTTATTTGCATCTAACTGCAGACATAACATGCCCTGGCAATCTCTTCCTGTCTGCTGTGTCTGCATGACATTCCCTTTATCTGATCCCCAGTCCATACCAGAGACAGATTTCAGATATCCTAAATCCCACCAGCATTAAACTAGTGTTTTCCTCCTTCTCCCAACACAGGTTTTGCAGTGTATACAATCTAATGCACTTCACTGACATTATGTCCATGGTACAGTCAGACTGGTGGGGTCAGCCTGGCATCTGCTGGCCACTTTAAGCTGGTGCAGGCATGCCCCCCCCCCCACCTCTCTGGTGTCCGGGCACTCTTTCCCAGGGCTAATCAATATTGGGCAGTGAGAATATCTAGTTTCCCCCCCCCCCAAACTGTTCTCTGGCCCCTGTGTTCTTCAGGTCTCCGGGTCGATTCCTAGCCCAGAACTGAGGATCAGCCGAAACAGCAGCTGAGCAATGGTAGTGGGGGGGTGAGGGAGAGGTGCACAGTTAAGCAGAGAGAAAGAGATTGCACAAAGTTGGCTCGCTCCCTGCTGCTTCATGGTACAACCCTCCCTGACTCTGTCTGCTGTTGCTCAGGCTGATTTTGAACATGGGTTTAGTGCTCTCCTGGAATAGTTCTAATATTTCTAATTACTGATAACAACTAACAATGAGGTTCCTGTTAAAGGTCCTCAGATGCCTGCAATAATTCTCTTTGAAACTCCGCACACTCACAGGGAATCTAGGGCTTCACGTGTACGTATTAATTTACAGTAGCTACAGCAAACTAAAAGAGAGCAGCTTTTACCAAGCCAGAGACAAGACGTACAGTATACAGAGACATAATGCAGAGTTAAATCTTGGGTTTCTTTATGCTACCCTAAGAAAAAAGGACTTTTCTTAGGTTTAGCTATTATGTCCATCTGCACAGTGTTTTCATAACAGATTTCTCTGCTTCCAATCTTCCCTCTTCCCATCTTGCTAACTTCAACCCTGACAGCTTCTTCTGAACACACCTGCATAAAATATTTGTGCAAAACCAGAGAGAGTTTTGGCAGATGGCTCAACACACTAGTCTAGCCATCTGTTAAAATTCACTTTCTCTCCAAACTGAGCTATCCCCATCATTAAGGAGGGATTGGTGGATGCTTTTCTGCCAGCTGGCGATGTTTGGTGGGAAGGAAAGCAGACAAAGCTGGGGGAATCAACCTGCCCTATCCTGAACTTGCCCTACATGATGAAAATAAGGACAGCAGCATGTGCTTGCATAATTCCTGTGGCAAAATAGGAATAGGCTGGTGGATTCAGCTTTGTTTCACCCATGGGGTGGGGGGAGCAATTTTTACATTATAGTTTTCTGCTGGTTCAGAGACGAATGGATGGCACTTTTGCTGTGAGGGCGAGTTCTGAGTTCAAATCTCAACCCAACCATGAAGCACACTGGTAGACTATGGCTCAGTGGGCCTGACCTTTTACCAGGTTGTTGTGCGAATAAAAAGCAGAGAGGACAAATATACAGCCTTGAACTCCTGGAGGAAAGATGGGGTATGCATATAATTTTAAAACACTAAAGAAAGGTTTGAAATGAATTTCATTTCTTCTATGCCATCCTTTTGCTGACAAGGCTGCAAAACTAAAGGCTATTAATCCTGAAGGCAATATCTGATAAAACCCATTTGCATGAAAACCTGAGCCTGCCTTTCTTGAGAGCTGAAACCTGTCCTGATGATTTTGAAGATGGGGCCAATGCATCCAGAATCCCCCTACCCTGGGAACCTTGCAGCCTGAACTCAGGGCTTGCAATGCCCGATTTGCTGCAACTACAACATCAAAGAGAGATGGTCTAATAGCTCCAGGCAATCTACATAGTTCCCCAAATTTCACTTCTGGCATTCTAGCAGAATAGTAAAACAAATACAAAAACCTACAACTCTTCCATCATTTGCAATAAGTGTTGCAATGTACTTATTGCAATACATTAAGCAAATAGCCTGTATATCAGATAATATCACTGAAAGTATATCAATATTCTTGATTGAAAGCAGGAGGAGGAAACGTATTCTGCCAGTTAGAACCATAGCGAAAGGAACAAGAAATCCAAATGATGGACAAGACCCATTTGCAAAAGCATTTGCTAACGACTCCTCAATATTATCTTCGTGGCACTAAATCTTGAGCTACTTTGCTTGCTTTGATGGATCCCGTGTCTTATTTGACAGCCTTCAGAAAGCAGCGAAAGTACTCAGAATAACAGCTCATTCTGTCTCCTGATTTTGTCTTGACAATCTTATTGATGTATTAAGTGTGAAAAGAATTTCTTTGTACTCTTAAATCTGTTTAAACATTGGTCACAAGGAACTTGAAGGACAGGTATGTGGAGAAGAAGTAAAATAGGACAGGGAGTGAGCCAATTAATAACTAAAGGCACGAAGGCTGAATTAGCAGCTTTTTCTTGATCAGTGGCTGAAGGCATCCCTCTGAATTTGGCCCCTATCGTGTGCATCCAGCTCCTTTTCCTGACAGGGCACTGCAGCAAGGCCATGACTTACAGACAGAACAAGAAACAGAAAGCCTCCAGATCTTGCAGCTCAGGCCTTACGCTCTGCTGCAGTGGTTCTCAACCTTGGCAACTTTAAGGTGTGTGGACTTAATTCCCCATGCTGGCTGGGGAATTCTGGGAGTTGCCGAGGTTGAGAAACTCTGCTCTACCGTTATCTTGGCTCCTTGCCTTGCCTTGTTGACTTAAAACACTAAGTCATTCTTTCCCTCAATTCTTTTTAGCTTGCCTGAATGACCTCATAAGATGGCAAAGATGATTAGCTATATGTACAGTGACTATATGTCCTTTGTTATAAAAGACAGTCCTTTATTTCAGAAAGCAGTCCTTTAGATTTTTTTTTTTTTTTCAAAAGCTCGCTTTTGTCCTTTATTTTAGCCATTGTACTTTTACCATACAAATGGTTCCACTTAATACGCAGTCTTTCACATTCATGTGAAAAATATGGAAATTGAAAGGTCTTTTTAAAATAAATTTACCTGTACTATTTGATTTTAGATATTTGTTTTAGAATATGCACTTTTGTAAAGTTTTTCTTGGTTTTGCTTTTGAATTTTCCTTTGTAAAGCAAAGTTATAAACAATTAAAGTTCTTTATCCTTATGAACGTCCTTTAGATTTGCTTCTTTTCAGGTTTGTCCTTTATTTTTCTGAGAAAATATGGTCAGTGCAGCTATACAGCCTCATGGCCAGCTTGTCCAGAGAATGAGAGCATGTTCTGACAGAACTCTGGCTTATCCCCCTAAATTTGTAAACCACCTCTCCCATTTTGCTTCTGATGCTTCAGGGATGGCAACCCTCCATTTGAGAACTTTAGGTAAGGGTGACCAGCAAAAAAGAGGGCAAAATAAGACACAGATTTGCATTAAATATGCATATGATAATTTTTTGCAGTGATGTCCGTTTAAAAATAATTTCTAGACAGGTAGTCCTCATTTAACAACTGCAATTGGGATCCGCAACTCTGTTGCTAAGTGATGCAGTCGTTAAGTGAAACATCACCTGACTGCGCCAGACTTACAACCGCAATTCTGCTGTGGTTGTTAAGCAAATCACTGCAGGTTGTTAAACACTATATCATATGACCGCGACATGAAACTTCCTGCCAGTTTCCCCATTGACTTTGCTTGTTGGAAACTGGCAGTGAAGCTTGCAAATGGCGATCACGTGACCACAGGATGCTGTGGCCATTGTAAATGCCTGCCAGTTGGGAACTGCTTAAATGGTGATCATGTGGGGATGCTGCGGCAGCTGCAACTTCCAGGACTGGTCATAAACCTCCTTTCAGCACCATCATAACTTCAAACAGTCACTCAGTGAGGCAGTTAGTAAGTGAGGACTAGCTGTAGTTTAAATACAGATACAGTTTAAATCCTAGACTTAATCGCTGCTCCTCTGCCTACCTGACAACTATTTTCCCCTAGATCCCTATCAAAAGAGCACAGCCACAACTTTTCCTGCCCTTAAACTCTCTACAATATTGTTATCCAACCAAAAAGTTCTTTCATTCTCTCAGATATGATGGTTCATATTACTTTTCTATATCCAACCCAACATTTCAAGTAATTAGAACGCCCCTTAAACCTTTCATGACACTGAAAGTCTGATCAACAAGATTTAAAATTTAACGCAAGACTTTGCAGTTACAGAAACTCTACAGGAAACCAGATTAAATGCACACCTCCCAATAACAACACTAAGATTTGGCAGACAAAACCTCAGTTAACAGGATGAAAGAAACATGAACAAACATTTATTGAAAACAAGAGATTAGCGGCTTTAGAAAATGAAGTGCTCAGGGTAGGGCAGGAATTTTCTCACCACAGAACACAAATCTACTGAAACATTTGCACAAATAGTTTCCTTGTTCAACAGACTTGGCAAGAATCTAGTCCTCAGTGAGAAATGTGTTGTTTGGAAAAGAAAAAGAATCACAAGGCAAAAGGACAAAGTCTTTTGTTATAAGAAACTTTGGGGGGGGCAGGTAGTTTCAATTCTTTCTTTAAGGTCTTCTAGTTCCTTTGCAGACGCACCTTGTTTTGGGTTCCTTTACATAATCCTGCCCCTTTGTCAGTTATGGTTTTGTAGAGTTCATTCAGTATATGAACTCAGCTTGAGAGTTCAAAGCTGACTGCAGATGTTAGCTTTTCTATGATTATTCAGGATTGGGCTGACTATAAAGGCAAAGTGGGCAGCAGCTTTAATGCCTGAGCTAAGCTCCAGAAGCTGGTGCTGTTTTGGAGACCAAGAACCAAATTTGCATGACAGATAGAAACCTGAAAAGTGAGAACCCTTATGGTAGATTGATTGTAATTGGGATATTCCTTTCTCACCTAACCTTGACCTCAGTAAAACCCTTAGTTTTATTCATAATTTCTTTTGTTATCATTTTAGGAGGTCACTGTAGCGCAAAGATTGAAAACTTCTGCTCTAAGCCATAGTTAGCTTACTTCAGTGGTGTCAGCTGGTATTAAACTAGAGCTATCGGGCTGGGCTGCAAATTGTACTTAACCAGGGGTGTCCAACCTGTGGCCCGTGGGCCGCATGCTGCGCTGAACAGCTAGTAATGCAGCCCCAAAACATTATTTTGCCATTTTTTTTCGCGACTTATACCTTGCAATCGGCCTGGCAGATGACAGCAGCCAACGGAAGGTGCGGGGTAGGGCATGCGTGGCGGAGGGCAGATCTGGGCATCAAAGAAAGAGGAGGCCCGGGAAGGGTGGTGGGTGCACTGCAAGCCACATGGTGGAGAAGCGAGCCGCCGATTGGCCAGCCCCGGATTGCCGCTTGGGTGAGTGTGCCATCAGGCATTTGCAGCAATGGGCAAGAAGCACAAGGTGGGCTGCTTTCTTTTCCTGGCAGGACTGGCGAGGCTTAGCCTATAAATGTCTGCACCGGGAAGCCAGGGCGGGGGGCTGCCTGCCCAGCCCTCTCCTCCCAAAGGAGGGGTTTGGGAGACGCAGCGCTGGAGGTATCCTTTGGGGGGAAAGTGTGAAGTATGCATATCAAAGTAGAAAAATGAGGAACTAAGCCACATTGCACTTGACAAATTTATGTTTATCCTCTATGTCCCTGACATCTCATTTGGAGCTAGAAACAGCTTTTGCTGGATTTTTAGCAGTCCAAATCAAGAAGTTTCAAGGGGACCCAATGATGTCAATACTATGGGCCTGATGAAGAAGGACAATTACACAATAAACATTTATCTGAGAGCAGCTGAAGTCTACGATAATGGCAATAGTGTCTGTTTCCTTCAGTTCTCTTCCTGTTTTCCTCTACATTTCTCACCAGGCCTAACCAATTAATAGCTAAGTAATTTATGATTTGGTTGCAACTAATAAATCCAAGATCCATTATGTCATGGATCATCAGGGCCCCTAGACTATGTCCATGGATCTCCAAAATAAAATAGGACATCTATTTTCTTTTTAAAAATATTCTTAAGAGGGAAAAATGCCTCAGAATTCATGAAACTACCAAATCTCACATTTTGTATTCTGATATGGGATTTTTTGAGATCTACCATGGCAGCAGTGAAATATAAATTTACTCCAACACTTTTTTGCGCAGATGATGGTGTTTCAGCTACAACTCGTTTTGATTACTGCAATGTGCTCTACATGGGGCTGCCCTTAAGGACACCCACAAGTTACAACTGGTCCAGAATGCAGTCATGCATGTAATGTTGGGCGCTCCTAAGTTCACCCATTTTACACTCTTATTTGATTACTAAACTTTGCTTTGTTTATTTGCCTAACAATTTACGATGGGCTTGTTGTGTTATTTCTTAAAAAATATATTTATTTATAATTTATATTTATTCCTAAATAAATTTATTCCAGCATGGTTTCAACGTCATTTCAACAGAAAACAGAACCCAAAAAGGAAAAGAAAAATCGCAGATGAAGGAAGAGTATTCAAGGAAAAATGGACAGATGAGTATGTTTTTGTTGAGACAAATACTAAGCACTATGCTTAATTTGTAGGGAAAATGTGTCAGTTTTCAAAGACTACAATTTGAAACGGCATTATCAGGAAAAACATGCTGCCAAATTCGACGCGTATCAAGGAATTTGTCATAAAGATAAATTAGCGGAACTGAAAAAAAGTCAGTCATCTCAATAATTTTTGTAAAAAAAGTCACAACTCAAAAGGACTCTATTATAAGAGCTAGTTATTTGGTAGCAAATCTAATTGCAAAAAATTCAAAACCATTTACTGATGGTGAATTTATTAAGCTATGTATGGAAAGCGTGGCAGATATAATTTGTCCTGATAAAAAAAGCAATTTTTCTAAAGTCAGTTTATCTCACCAGACTATAGCTAGGTGAATTGAAGAAATAGGAAAATCTATCGAAAGAGGTTTGAAGAGTAAAGCTGCTAATTTCAAATTTTATGCTTTGGCGATGGATGGAAGTACTGATGCTACAGATACAGCTCAACTTGCCATTTTTATTAAAGGTATTGATAACGAATATAATGTCACTGAATAAATGGCTTCTTTGGTGCCATTAAAAGACACAACTAAATCTCTTGATTTGTACAAAGCAGTAAAAATGACATTAAAGCGATTTCCTTTAACCATTGTCAACATGTCTGGTATATCTACTGATGGCACCCCGCTGATGGTTGGTAAAAGTGAGAGACTTACAAAATTGATAGAAGACAATGCAACTCATGTTTGATGAAGTATCATACATTTGTTTGATGAAGCATTCTACATCAAGAAAATTTATGCATGAAAGCTTTAAAAATTGGATCATGTCATGCAAATTGTCATCAAAGCAGTGAATTTCATAAGGGCCGAGGGACTGAATCACTGCCAATTCCAGGAGTTCCTTAAAAGTATGGATGCTGATTATGGGGACATCTTTTACTTTTCTGAAGTACGGTGGCTAAGTTGGGGTAAAATGCTGAAAAGATTTTATGATTTGCGAAATGAAATCAAGTCATTTATGGAATCAAAAAGAAAATGTGTGCCAGAACTTGAAGATGAAAAATGGCTCACAGATTTAGCATTTTTGGTGGATTTGTCCGCTCATTTAAATGAGTTAAACGTGCATCTTCAAGGTGAAAACCAACTTATCACTGCAATGTTTCAAACCATAACAGCTTTTGAAATGAAACTTAAAGTATGGCAAGCTCAAGTTATGGAAAATAATTTTATACATTTTAATACGTTGGCTAAACACAATCCTGTGAACAGTGAGAAATATGCAGCCTTGCTTTTTGGTTTGATACAGGAATTTGAGAACAGGTTTCAAGATTTCCAGAAAAATCATCAATATTTTGGTATATTTTCGACTCCATTTTCAGTCAACATAACTACATTACCTCTGAATTTTCAAATGGAATGCATAAAGTTGCAATCAGACGTTCAACTCAAAGAAAAATTTGATCATGTCTCTCTACTGGACTTTTATAAGACCTATCTTCCCGGAGAAAAATATCCCTCGCTTCACAATCACTCCTTATTCATGACACTGCTTTTTGGCAGCACGTACATTTGTGAGCAACTATTTTCAAGGATGAAGCACATGAAGAGTAAAATTAGAATTAAAATTTCTGACAAGCACCTTGAGAACTCACTGAGAATTGTAACCACTTTCATCGAACCAAACATTGACACATTCGTTTCACAAAAACAAAGTCAAATATCCCACTAGTTTTATGTTGCTCTCTTTTTTAAAATTTTATAATAAAAAATATAAAACAATAAATGAAGTTTTATTACTTATATACATTAACTATATTATATATTTTATATGTGGCCCAAGACAATTCCTCTTCACTCAGTGTGGCCCAGGGAAGCCAAAAGGTTGGACACCCCTGTATTTAACCTTTAGATGGCAGCCAAGAGTTACCGAAATATGTAATTCTTTGCTGCCATCTTGTGGTCATCCAAATTTTGCAGATCTGCATACCACACTAGGCCAGTGTTTCTCAAATTTCTCAAACTGGGGTTGTGAATCCTCAGGGAGCCATAATGACAGCTAGCTAGCTAGCTGGCTTTATTTATTTATAGCCAAAGACCACAACTGTTACAGGGTATGAATAAACATACATAAAATATTGCTAGGGAAGAAAATCAATTGGTTAATAACATACATGACAATACTTACAAAATACAATAAATCAAGAACACAATTCTGGTATTAGACCCAAGTCTTCCTTACAGCAATTGCAAAATGTGGCAATCTTCTTAGTTATTTCAGGAAAAAAGTCCAGTCAGCCAGCTAACATGGGGGATGCCAATATCTTTATAAGGACCAATATAACACAACGTGTGGAAACAGCTCTGTTGAACATTTCCAACAGGAGCAGAGATGATCCTGCAGAAGGATGTTAAAATCACTGATGATACAGCGTTGAATCTAGCCACTGAAAACGCTCGTCTCGCCAGAGCAGACAAAATGCCAATAAAATAATTGATGGGCTCATATGATTGTACAGGACTAGACCTCAATACCTCTGTAGATTCATCTCCCCAGAGATGCTTTCTAATAACTTTGTGAAAGCAGAAATTGGACTGAAAAAACAGAGTAACTTAAATCTATAACTTTATCTTTGCTTTTCTTCAAGAGAACATGAACCTGTCTGTGAGAATTAAGGGTATGATAATCTTTCATAAATTTACCTTTAGTCAATATGATAACTGTCAGGTTTGTATATGTGCTTCTGTTGAAGGAAGATCTAGTTAGTTGCATTAGCACATTTGTAACCCAACAAAGTATCTTAAGCATTACTCTTATATATTTGGTCTGAACGACCTCTAATGGTCTTGCAGGCAGAACTGCGCTCTGTAAAGCATTAGGCCTAATACTTTTCCCTTAAAGAGTTTTTCTCCTCCTGGGACCAAATTTTCACCTCTGTGGCTGGCAAACTCAACTGCACTGGATGTTTCCCATCCAAGCATATTGACGTCTTTGATGGTTCTTCCAAGTTAGGGAGAACGGAAAGTAGTTAACATTCTCCACTTGCTCAATGATGATGTTGTTTCTTTCCCCACTTTGCATTCAATTGATATATATCAATTGAATATATATCAATTATATATATATAAGCCAGTTTGGTCTAGTGGTCTAGTAGTTAAGGCAATGGGCTAGAAACCAGGAGACTGAGAGTTCTAGTCCTGCCTCGGGCATGAAAGCTGGCTGGGTGACCCTGGGCCAGTCACTGTCTCTCAGCCCACCTCACAGGGTTGTTGTTGTGGGGAAAATAGAAGGAAGAAGGAGTTCGCTACCTTGAGTTATTTATAAAAATAATAAAGGTGGGATAGAAAATAAATAAATAGATAAATAGATAGATAGATAAATAAATAAATAAATCCCCTACTTGAACCTTTAGGAACAAACGTACAGTCACTCAGGTCATTTGAGGAGGCACACCTGACCTGCATGGAAGGATTTTCATGTAGAAGAATAATTAATTGTAATAATATCTGGTCTCCTGTAGAAGATGCTAATTTGGTCTATCCTTTCTTCCTCAGAATAGAATCAAATGCTGCCTTCAAATCAAAGAAGGTGGTATAAAGAACACCTTGAAGATTCATACAGTATCTCTGCTGGGTGCTGTAAAACTACATACTGGCTGATGCTGGTTCTAAATCCAGCTGAAGCTCCCACCACCCAAAGTTCAGATTTTTCAAAAGGGCTTAGAGTCAGTTTACAGCTTGAAAGCCAGAAAACTTAATTATATGTACTTAGGCTCAAGACACTAGTTAAGGCATCAGGCTACAAACTGGGAGAGTGTGAATTCTAGTCCCACTTTAGGCACAAAGCCAGCTAGGTGACCTTGGGCCAGTCACTCTCTCTTAGCCCTAGGACGGAGGCAGTGGCAAATCACTTCCAAAATCTTGCCAAGAAAACTGCAGGGACTCATCCAGGCAGTTGCCAGGAGTCAATACTGACTTGAAGGCACTCAAAAAAAAAAGGGGGGGAGTCAAGGAAGGAGTAGTGGTGGCAGTTTTGATCCTATGAAATATAGGCTTTTTCTGAGAAAAAACAACAGTTTTTTCTTAGTAGAAACAGTTTATCTACCCCATCAATGTGAAAATGTACCTGCATCTTTGAGCCCACTACTTTTTTTAAAAAGATACCTGTTTATTGGAATCTAAGGAAAAGGTGGAGAACAAAGCTGTAAAGAATTTATTTATTTATTATTCCAATTTATATCACCGCTCATCTCCCCCTAAAAAGGGGGACTCTGGGCGGTTTACAAGAAAATTACAAGAATGCTTGCTTGTGGGATAAAGTAGAATTTTACTGTTCATTTTAGTATTTTTGGATATTAGTATTATTTTGAAGTATAAATTTATGCATCACTTTTCAGCTCCAGAAGTGCCCCAAGGTAACTTACATATTAAAACAATATCATTAATACACTGAAAGAAAGAAAAATGGTTGAAAACAGGAAATGGAATTAAGATAAATTTGAAATCATGCAGAGTTTTAAAAATTGCCTGTTTGTATTAAAATAATCTCTAATTCCTAAGAAGAAGAGCCATAATTGGGGGTGCTACCATGGAAAAGGCCCTGTCCTATTTTCCCACCAACCTAATCTATAGTAATGAGACACGGAGCAGAGAGTTTGGGGCAAATCTTAAATGAAATTGCTGGACACATTCTTCCTGGTTAGTTCTTAGTATAGATAATCTATCAAGGGAATCAATCCTGTATCTATCCAAAGCTGGGTTTGAACTAGAGTTCAAGTTTAAAAGCATCTAAATGACCAGCTTCATCCTCAAAAGCTTAATGTTAGCATGATACCACTAGAATGCAATGAGAAAGAAACACTGAATACTAGGAGAAAATGATCTAGTATAATGAAATTCAGTTATGTTTAGATGCCTGCCTTCCTGCCTGCCTGCCTTCCCTCCTTTCTCTTACAAAGCTCTTGTTCCATGCAGAGTTAAACCTACAGATTCCTTCTTGAGATGTAGTTGCTTGCAATATTCTGAAGCAGAAATCTGTTCACAGGTAACAGTAGTTTTTAAGTAGGATGGAAAACAAGGCTGAGAGAAAGCAGTGGTGCAAGACACAACACAGAGAAATGCCTACCTTTCTTACAACGGGGGGCAAACAGAAATCAAACTATGAAGTTTTCCTAACATGTATGTAAAATTGTATTATTAGCAAGCCTTTTGTTAACTGTTCCTTTTTTTAAAAAAGTGAACAGAAACTGTAAGAGATTCAACAAAATGTTTAGTTACTGAAATGACAAGGGAGATGTAGTGAGCCACATTTGTGGTCATCTCCACGCTACACAAAAATGATGTTCCATGTTTTCATGAATAAAAAAAGTAAAATCATACATGAATAGGCATTGGCTCCTAGTGACTACCTTTCAAGTTGTTTTCTTCTCAAGAGTACAGAAATGGAGTGCCTTTGCCTTCCTCTGGGACATTTTTCCTCTAGTTTACAGCCCTGGAATTTCCTTGTATCTCCCATCCAAGTACTAACCAGTCTTGACCCCACTTAGCTTCTTTGAGATCATCAAAGACCATGCAGTAACAGCCAATGGGGAATCATCATGTAAAAACTGGTAAGCATAGTTTGAGCATGTTTCATTGGGAGTTCTTGGATGGTGAATTCCAAGGTAAGATTTCTATTTCTTAAACATCTTGTCACTACTTATTTCAGGTATGACCCTCCCCATTTTCTTCCATATTATGCCATTTCTTTTCTATCCCTGTAAAATCAAAGGATAAAACGGTTATGCCTTTGAAGAACTGCACTTTGCTACTTGCACACGACCTCCAGATTCTTCCCAATTCTCTCTGGGTGGCACATGCGGTGTATGTCTGTATGCATGACAGAAAGTATCTTTAAAAGCGCACCCATAGAATAAGGTAAAAGCTTCAGGCTTGTGTGGGAAGGCAGTGTGTGCAACTCAGCCTCAGAAGATCAAACAGCTGTAGAGAAAAAAGATCCAGAGAGACAGGTGAGAACAATAGGTGTGGGGGAGTGATGATGAAAGCAAAGGCTGATGGGAAATGGATGAGTGCGGTACGCTGTTCTGAGCAAGTGACAATGAGTGTTTAATGTCAGGAAAAGGAGGAAATGGGCCTCTTTGGTATGCTTGCTGCGGAGGGGGAACCGTTTCTCAACTACTTTGAGACCTACTGCTCAACCTCATCCCAACTGCATCCACCCCAAAGACTGAGACCCACAGCTGTTTCTCTGACAGGGGAATGATGGTCTTTTTCAGCCCCTAGATCAGGATTATATGATTGCATGTATGCGGGTTTCACAAAATACGTGTGTGTTTCCACTGCCAATTTATCACATCTTTTCAACCATGTTTCCAGGCTACCTGAGGTGGTGAGCTTAGGGTCACAGGTCAGGTAGCCCATTCCTTAATGGGTAGATGGGGGGGCATTAAATTTGCAGGGAGAGACTGAGACCAAAATGAAAAACAGCAGTGCCAGGCATGGAGAGATGTGCAGGTACGCACACACACACACACACACACACACAGATCAATCCACTCATTTGCAGATCCCAATTTTAGCACGGGTATCAAGGGCAGTAGCATCTGTCTAGCCATCCAATGACAACTGGGAGTGTCTTCCCAAACCAAGGCTGAAAGTGCCAAGGCAGTTGGAGACAAAACTTGTTTGACAACAAGGTCCTATTTAAAGACCTCTTCTTGCCACGTGTGTTTTCTACAATCTGCTGTTCGGATCATGAATGCTGCCAATGATTACAGTATTTTCTGCCGAATTCTTCCTGTGAAGGGGGGCATTCCAAGGGCAAGAGGCCAGCTACAACAGAATTTTAAACTCAGCTCTTATGATAAAAATTTACATCACTTTTAGAAGGCTGGGTGACAGACTGGTATCTACACTAGGCATCAGAAGGACTTCATCTATTCAAATCTGAGGAGCCAATCTTCCTCCTCCTCCTCCTCCTCCTCCTCTGAAACAAGTCTAAAGATTGCTACAAGGTCCAATTAAGCAAAAGTAGAAAACCTCTGGTCAAGAGCTGAATGAGGTCTGCAATCTCTCTCTCTCTCTTTTTTTTGCAACCCCCAGAACCTCTTCTGATCCTTACTCTAGAAAATTGGCACTGTGGGTTTTTTTTCCAGAAAATACATAAAAACTGTAGTATGACCCATAAAATAGGTTTGACAGCACTCAAAAATAAAGGGAGTGACCAAAACTCTCCCCAGTCCAAGGACTCCCCCCACATTTCAGCCTCAGCAATATTCATGATCAAGCCCTACCCACCTGTTACTGTCACAGCCACAGCTAAAAATAAAGATTCCATTTATGAGAAAAAACATTTCAGTGTGAAATTTTTTTGTTCCTCTTCTAGCAATCTGCTTTGTGAGAGAGAGTGAAAGAAAACAAGAAAGAAATGAGAGAGAAGAAAGTGAAAAAGAAAGGTGACACAAATGCAGATAATAGATAAACATAGCCTCTTTTGGTTCTGGGCACACCCACAGCTTGCTTCAGCTCCGCCCACTTTTGCAATGAGCCCCTTTATAGATTCATCTGAGATCTCTGATAGAGGAAAGATTGCCCACCTTTTTGCTGTGTGGGGATTCATGTGCTCAGCATCATGTATTGTTGGCTCATTCATTAATTGATCAATATATTGATTGAAACTGTTTTATGGTTGCCCAACTCACAAATATTAATTCTGAGCAGCTAACTTAGGGTTAAATGCCTTGGCTCAGGGAAAAAAACTACGGTTTCAAGACCTTATGGAAGGCCAACAGGCTTGGGGACTTCTGAACCTTGCAGCAGGGAGAGAGGAGCAGGGGATGAGCAGTATGCTACTGCAAAGGGAAGGTGCTGTGATAGAAAAGTCACACTTCCTGGTGCAATTGTCTACAGTGGGGAAATCAAACACTTCCATGTCAGCTGAAACCCTCCCTTGTCAGATGGGGACAGTCACATCATTTTGATTCACTTCAAAACTCCATAGGAAGTTGGGAAAATTGTAACCGATATCATATGATCCCTGTACCTTTCACCATTACTAGCCCACCTGCCATGCTGAGCACTACTTTCAATATCTGGAACATTTTTAGGGTTTCATCCATAGCTAAGACAAGGTGCATCTGACTAGCTCTGGGTGCCCTCTTTCTGAAGAGTGCTATTATACTCTAACCCAATCCATACTTTTTAGTTCATGGCGGAACATTCCCAATACCTTCAGTGTCTCTTCATAGGATTTAGTTCCTAGTCCCTTATTCATCATTATTGCTATTGTCTGAACTTGCCCAGTTTCTCTAAATCCTACTTAAAGTATCTGCCCTGAAAAGGACATAATCAAGGCAGGAGCTGATAAAGTTAGAATAAAGGTGATTATTCTTCTGCTGATGCAGCCTAAAACTGCATTTGCTCTTTTTTTTTTTCAGCCACATCACATTGCTGATTCATATTTGGTTGGTAATCAATTACTATTCCAAGCTCTTTTTCACAAGTACAACTGCCAAACCAGACATCCTCCATTCAGTAGCTGTGCATCTGAGTTGTTTCTTAAGTGAAGAATATTGCATTTGTCACTGTTAAATTTAATTCAGTTATTTCCAAACCTATTTATTTATTTAGATTTATATAGCCACCCCAACCCCCCCCCCAATTTGAAAGCATGCAAATGCAAGTAGATAAATAGGTACCGCTTCAGCGGGAAGGTAACAGCATTCCATGACTGTCACGCTGGCCACATGACCGCGGAAATGTCTTTGGACAATGCTGGCTCTTCAGCCATGGAACGGAGATGAGCACCGCCCCCTAGTGTCAGACATAACTAAACGGGAACCTTTACCTTTACCCCCTACCAAAGCGACTCTGAGCAGCAAACCAAATTCCAATATAAAAACCACAATATAAATAATTGGTAAATCTTACGACTCACGGAGAAAATCTATCTGGTCACTAAGAGTTGACAACTTGATGGCACATAATCAATCAATCAAAACAAAAAAAATCATACAAAACACATCCAATTTACCAAGATTATTTTGAGTTTCATTTCTGCTTTCTAGAGTATTAGCTATTCAACTGAATTTTGTGTCACCTACACACTTAATAACTGATCTCTTTTTATCCAGGTCATTAATAAAAATGTTGAAGAAGTCTCAGGACTGAACCTTGAGGTTTCTTACTTGCCAATCACTCCAGCTTAATGAGGAACCATCAGTGAGCACATTCTGAATATGTTTTTGGAGCCTGCAATGTAACACTTGTCATGTCACCCAATGTAATTTAAGTAGATTTCTAATCAGAATGTCATGAAGTACTTTGTCAAGTAATTAAGATATATTAGATCTACAACATTCCCACATCTATTAATGAAATGCCCAATCAAAAAATTCATGCTGACAAATCCATGCTGACTTCTGCTAATTACCACATTGTTATCGATGTGCTTACAGATACATTTCTTTATGGTCTGTTCTAGAATTTTCTCATGAATCAATGTCAGACTGATTGGCCTATGGTTCTTAGGATTCTCCCCCTGCCTTGTGAAGATAGGGACATCACTTGCTTTCTGTAAGGGCTAAAGCTGAAGGTCAGATGGACAGAATCATTATGTAAAATTGGAACAGATGTTCCCATTCTCAATTCTGGGGACAAAATGACTAAAAATATTTTGATTCAAAGTGGTGAGAGGAGAACACCTAGGACTTTGGATTTCATTACATTTTATATTTATTTACTGATATTGATATTTATGGATTAATGATATTATTTATGATTTTATTGAATTTTAAATTGTTTTATTGTGAACCGCCCAGAGTCTCCCGTATGAGGGAGATGGGCGGTGATAAAAATAGATAGATAAATAAATAAATAAATAAATTTAATCCTTGGAGATGATTTTGGCAGATCATCTATATATGACTTCTTTCTTGTCTGCAATGAAGCAACTTATCTAGCCATGTCACATCTATGAAGCTTTTGCTCTTAGTTAGTTACTGAATGTGGGTTGAGTTTCTGGAGAGTCAAGATTTATTGCCATGCCTGGTGTGAAGTCTGACATTTTTCTTCAATCATCTGACATTTTTACAGTTCTCCAGGATTTCTCAAAGGTAATATACTCTGTAAGATTTTAGCCACGTTGCCTTCTCCTGCAGTTCCTCATTTTTTTCCTCATTGGAGTTGTCTACAACTGAACTTTTAGGATCTCTGTTTTTAGGTACTCCCACAAATTTTTAGATTCTTTTCCAATTTGCTTGTCCTGCCATTAAAGCTTACCTATCATTGTTCTGAATTCATTACGACCAAGTCCTACATATACATATACATGTATGCCTGTGTTAGTTTCCTTCAAAATCAAGAACTGCAGTGCTACATGGTCACTTTCCCCTAAATGTTTTTCAGGAACATTTGAGAAGAGTTGTTTTTGTTCAGTTTGTGTGTGTGTGTGTGTGTGTGAATTCAAGTAGCTCATGGTTAAATGTATCCTGGCGCAGCATTATATAGAAACAAATAATCTCTTTTTTCTTCCACTTGTCTGCCTAGCAGGTTGCCTGTACAAAAAAAGGTTGCTCTTGCCAACAGGTCTGAAATGATCATTTGCAGAAAGTTTTTGAAATTGCCCACCACCAAATCAGAGAATGCCAAATGGAATATACCCACTTCCTTCTTTATTCCCCTCCCCAAGGCACCACTCAAACCATTTTTCTTCCACTTTTGGGTTCATGCTTGGTTGTCCTGGGAGTTATAATACTGGAAAAATCTATTGTGAGGTAGACCTGCAGAGTGTTTCCAATGGAAGCAGAGAGGATGTTCTCCTGCAGAATTCAAAGGAAGTTGTGATAAACAGGACAAACGTTTAATTAAGTTTATTTTTAATTTGGATAGTCACTAAATAGATTTTATCCTCCTTGTCTCATCATTTTGCTCACATTTCTCTTGCATGGAGGACAGCCTTGACAACAGTATTTCCAGGGCTGACCCAACCATTAGTCACCATGAAGTTTTTTTATAATGTTGGGTAAGAGATACTGGGAGGTGGAGGGGAGGCTGTGTGTTACAAGACCTGTACTAGACTGCACCCCCGCCTCTCCCCTCAGATGTAATGGAGATGCTCTGCCTTTACAAATGTTGAAGAAAGATTCAACCACCAGACCAATTGACTTTTGGCCATGAAATGATGAGGGATCTCATCAACTTATTTCCTTAAGTCCACAAAATGTTTTGGGTGACCTGGATATTTTCCACTAAATTTAATTATTACAGAGTGTTTTTTCAACTGATTCCCTAGAGACATGGATAATTTTGATGTCATGAAAAAACACCCATTTCAAGAAGATCTATGCTGGCAGTTTGAGCAAATCTCAAGTGACAGTTCATGAGCTGAACCGCATGTATTGTTAATCACATTTATTCCTCTGTCTCCAAGATTTTTATTTTTAGGTTAAAGTAGCTGCTTCATGAAGGCACAGATACAAAGCAAACCCCATATTTCGTTGACAAGCCTATTTATTGATTTTGAAAGATGAATATTGAAATATTTGAAGGAATTACTGACTGTTCTTTATCAGTGAAAATTAAGGTGGTCTTTGTTACTTTTTAAAAAACCTTTTCATTTGAAAAGAAAAAATATTTTAAAATTAAAACAAACAAACAAAAAATAGAAAAGAACTCATAGTTTCAGTTTGTTTTACATATATGCTCATACCATATTATCTTATTAATGCATGTACATTTCAGGTAATCAAGCTTTAAAGGGGGGGAAAACTGAAAGAATATCATGCCAGAGATTAATTAAAAATTGCTAATTAGCCTATTGACTGTGCCCAAGATTGTATTGTAAGTTATTGGAAAAGAAATCATGCCCCTTGTATATTAGACTGGTATTAGAAAATATGACATTCTCAGTAATTAAGCAGGGATAATTGGATTTGCAAGAAATGGATTTGGTTTCTTGCCTTCTGGAATGAAGAATTTCAAGGTGCTATATAATCCTTTTCACACTTCTCTTTGTGGGAACTGTATACTGTAACTTCTGTATAATTTATACACTTAGTGAAAAAGAGAAAGAATCCAGTATATGGGTCAGAATCATCTTAATCCTCTTTCAGGTCCAGGTCTTCCAGTAGTTTGGGCCATGTGAAGAAAAAGATATGGACATTTGTTTCTTTTCTCCCATGATACCAAAAGTAAATATGTTGTGAACTATGAGTAAAATATGCACTAATCTTTCATTAGAGGATGCAACTCAGATAACTAAAAGGGGGAAATAAAAATATTAAGATTCAGTGAGTATGTTCAGGATGGGAGTTGGAGTGCAGCCCTTAGCCAAGTTATGGTTTCATCAGAAGTAATTGTAATACTAGGATGGAAAAGAGATTAAGGTGCTGAACTCATCTGGGAGACCCAGGTTCAAATCTGCCTTCAGTCATGACATAGTCATATGTTTGTGCAGGTCTCATTTAAGAAACGGTATTCCCTTCTAAACTAATGTTATGTAGAGCTGGTGCTTGCAATCAGCTATCTGAATAAGCATTTGCTTAAAACATACATCCTTACATGCACATCTCAGTTCAGTAAGGAGACTTTTTAGTTTATTGTAAGTTTTTCATCTCTGAATGTAACCAATTCACTTAAAGTCTGCAAGTTGAATACTTTTTTTGAACAGACTGTACTTAATTGAGAGTGTTAAAAGAAACTCAGTGTTAAATGTTCCATCCCATTTAAAAATTAGGCAGGTTGAAGGGAAGCATAATCTACACACACACGCGCACACACATGCGCAGAGGTATGAGTCATCCCATCTCCCTAGAACTAGGTCTCTCTATCCAGAATTAATATAGTTAATGCAAACGAATGCAGAGTTCATGCATGTATAACACCCACACGTATTCAGTTCTCCCCACTGCTTTTCCCTGTGCCCCTAAGGTCACCTTCACTTCTGCAGAACAGCTAGTTTTGAAACAGATGGAGTTTAAACATTTTATCAAACATAAAAATTAAAGCTAGGTGCAAGAAGGGTCAGCTATTACATTCAAATTAAGTGCAAGAGAGTCTGTTTCCTTAAAACCACAAGTTCTTCAGTAGCCTGGAAAAGGAATTAGCAGTAGGAGAGTTTTATGCAAGTGTGAAAAAAGCAGTTGATGAAGATGTGAGTATCTGCACTTAACGTTTTCAGAGGGATTGCATACGACTGGAAATTAAGCTGTCCACAAATGTGAACATTAGCTAAATTTCCACTGATGCAAGTCATATTCTGTCATTCCTAAGAGCATTTTAAGAAGTTGTTTTTCATTTCTGCCTTAATTTAGTGTATTTGTGTGTGTGTGTGTGTGTGTGTGCGTGCGTGTGCACACACAGGAGGAACAGGTAAAGCAAATGGGAATTATGAAGTGCTGCAATTTTTTAAAAAATAGAGATTTGAAGATACAGGGCAGCTGCTCAAATTTTATGGGGACCGTGGATGTGGTAACCTCAGTGAGATCCTCTAACCTGGAAGAGACTGTCACACTAGCTCTGACAAGATCATTTAAGGTTACTAATGTTAAAAGTTAGGGTTAGGGTTTATGTATGTATTTGTTTCTTTCTATGCCACTTTGATCCAAACAAGCCACTAAGAAGCTTACAAAATAATAGGAACCTTAAAATAAAACAGTAGTAAAAATAACAGTGCCCCAAGGAACAGCCCACAGCTTCCAAACTCACAGCAGGAGCAGAGGAGCCAAATGAGGAAAGCCTGGATTTCTGTATATCTTCAGATCACCCTCACTGCCTTTCTATTTAAACCAGAGTTATTTTTCCCCCTCTTACAGAAAATGAAACAAAAATGGGATGTTCAATGGCTAAGTCTTGGCAGAAAATTATGTTTTGCCAACACCTGGTATGTAAACTATTTTCTCCCCAATCTTGCTCCTACAGTCTGCCATGAAAGTCAGCCTCTACATGGCCTAAAGGCCACTGTGCTCAAGATACTTCCTAAATGTGTGTTGGTCTGTCATCTGTCTGTCCACCCACCCATGCATCATCTCTTCAAATAGCTCAAATCGAGAGTGCTTACAACTTCCTGCTCTCCTAAAACAAAATCTTGTTTTTGTATAAAGCAACTAGGTTCACATATCATACTAAGTCATCGTATGCTTAATGATGGAATATTGAATAAGCCGTATTTGACTCAGTTCATGCAACCTGTTTAAAACCATAAATAAGGATTTGTAAGCTACAACAGCAAGATTTATGCTCTATGCTATGATAAAACCAAGCAAAGCAATTATGAGTTGGCATATTGTATAAACCAGCCTATCTGTATTTTGAGAAAGATAGATGGGTCACGTACATCTAACCATTTAAAAAAATGGAAATAAATAATATATATAATAAACTACCAAGCATCTATAACTCATCAACTGTCAAGTTTGTAGTTTTCCACCATCTTCAAGTGAAACTATATACTTGAAATAGTCAATCTTTTGAAGCTAGAGGCCTGTTTTGAACTTCTGAGAAACTGTGATTGGTGCACTCCCAATATTACTGTAATGGGAGACTTGCTTAATCACAAAATGGCTGCTATAGTGTGAATGATCAATCAGAAGAGCATATTTAGAAGAGAAGCTAGGCTCTCGGACTGCTTTCTATACCTCTAGTGGGATCTTTCTGGGGCCCAAAGTCATCACCCAAAGAGATATAAAGTTTAGAGCAGTGTTTCTCAACCTTGGCAACTTGAAGATGTGTGGACTTCAGCATGCTGGCTGGGGAATTCTGGGAGTTGAAGTCCACACATCTTCAAGTTGCCAGGGTTGAGAAATGCTGGTTTAGAGGATGGTGCTTAGCTTTGCAGCATTCCAGCTTCATGTTTAATTTCTTTTTCTTAAAATAATATTTTTTAAAAATTCATGTGAGGCAGAAGTTTGGGGACACTAAAAGCAATGTCTAAGGGTACGTTTATGCCTGCAAATACCATTAACCCAACCCTTGCTATGGGATCTATAAAGCAAGTGTATAATGACATTTTCAGGAAGCTCTGCAAATATTTTTCCAGGTGTCAGTTCTTGTCCTATAGCCATTGCTGCTATGCAACACAGAGACTATGGCAGCAAATGTATGGTAGTAGTGAGAAGAATTTAACTGTGTTTGAAGACTTACATTGTAAATAGTGGACAATAGAGAGCTATCTTACCTTTAAGAGAAGGAGGGGTGTAGACACAGGGTGCATTTCTTTTGTTTTTAAGGTGGTAGCCTTCACCCAGAGTTCTCTGGAAAAAACAAGAAAGAGAGGAAATTTGAAGGCAAAACTTTTCTTAAAAGATTATTCCTATGAAACATTTTTTTAATCCATTCAATCGTGTCTGATTCTCAGAGACTGCCTGGACAAGTCCCTGAAGTTTTCTTAGCAAGGTTTTTCAGATGTGGTTTGCCACTGCCTCCTTCCTAGGGCTGAGAGAAAGTGACTGGCCCAGCTGGCTTTGTTCCTAAGGTGGGACTGGAGCTCACGGTCTCCCCATTTCTAGCCTGGTGCCTTAACACTATACCAAACTGGCTCGATGAAACAATACAGGACAACAATTGTAACCAAATGATTAAATTAAGATATTGACTTTGATCCAGAAAGCACTGTATGTGCACACATAGCACTGTATATATGGTTAGGTTGTGTACAGTATAAGTTTTTCACATTATACTTGTTGCTTCGTTTGTTTACCAGCACTGTTCCCTAATACCACAACACTGGGATCACGTTCTGAAACACGCAGAGTTTTGCAGAACTGTAGAAGAAAAGAACTGTAAATTGATTTTTAAATCAATTGTGTACATTGGACCTAATGATTTAATCATGAATTGATGAATTCATAACCCTAGAAGGGCAGTCTCTCGTGTGTTAGAAAAGGGGGAATGCTTCTTCTAAGGGGTCTGTCAACATCTGTGATCTTGATGAGATAACTCCGGGTCCAACCCAAAAAGTTTTTACCTGTTACCCATTTAATTCAGTGATGACCCTTTGGTCAGTTAAAAGCTCGTTGATCTGATTAATCAATCAAATTAATCAATATTACATTCAATGCATTGATTTGTCAACAATGCAACCTTAATTGTATAGAGCAGTAGTTAAGGTCCTGGATTGGAACAGGAGAGACCTTGATCCAAGTCCTCATCTGACTGCAACTCACTGGGTGACTTTGGGCTAGTCTCTCTTACTTCACAGTTGTTGTTGTGGGGATTAAATGATAAATTAAATAATAAAATGTTCTCTTGAGCTCCCAGAGGAAATGGCGGATAAGTGTAATTGCTACTGAAAAGAATTCTAAGCAAACTGTAGCATATATCTCTGAGTATGGGCCATAATTTATTGCTGAGATGAAAAATATAAGAGGGTCCAAAACAAGATGGACCCAAAGCAGGATAATAGTAACACAGATTGTCTCCTACAACAAAAAGCAGATCTGATCTATTGGAAAATCTCTGGGTGATCTGAAATACTGTAACTTGAATGTTTTTTCTGACTCCCAGGAGCAACAAAATAGCAATTTAACAATAGGATTGTCTACACAAAAGTTTAAAAAAGGCAAAATGTAGGGCCAGATTATGCAATAGAAGCCCTGCCCTTTTTAAATGTGTGTTGCCTGGGACAGGACTTCTGTCCCACAATTGTGCCCATCGGTTTGACTTTTCTGACCTCTCCCCACAGACACCCAGGATAGTAGCAGTAACAAATCCACCTCTTCACCATCCAAATTACTCTGCTGAACAGTGAAAGACTATAAGCTCCATTTCCTTCTGATACTCAGAAAAAAAATCTGAATGTGTTCATTATCATCCTGTATCTATGGCATCAGCTTCTGGATGGGAGATCTCGGAGCTCCAACTAAAGGCAAAATAGATCCAGCAAGTCTGAAATCTGTCCGTGTCGTAAAGTATGGATGAACATTCTTGGTTAGATTAAGTCAGTTTATGATAAAGGGAACATAGCAAATTTATGAAGAGAATTATAGCATACCATATAAGAAACTGAGCTGTGCACTAATAATCCTCCATTCAAACATTACTTTTTCCATAAAGTTGTATATTATCTTAGGCAAGCCATGATTTTCTCGTACACCTTGTATGCAATATGGAGGTAGAATTAATTGGATTTCCCAACAACACATGGAACCACCAACAATAACCCTGTTTTAGTCAGCACTGGTAGTGGAATGCCAATCCAGCCCTGTAATTCCTACTGAATTCAGTAACTCTACTTGAAGTATAACTGAGGCTTCTTCTGCAAGAAAGCACCACATTTATGTTTCCGCATCCAAAGTCATATGGGGCTTGCATGCTGCTGGTCTGATTAACTGTCAGTTCCTGCTCCAAAGTGACACGGTGAAACTGGTTGGAGCTGCAAGAGAGACAGTTACTCGGTGGTTCAAATCTCCTGCTCTGTCCTGCCTCCCAGCTCTGGAGAGTTTCTCTCTTCTTCCTGGAGTCAAGGCTCCGTCTGCTTATCTTCCTCCTCAGTTGCTCTGGGCAGTGATTTTGCCACAGCACAGCAGCTGTTTGTTGGGAGGTGGGCAGGGGGAGGAGTCCCCCCTTGCTTTGAAAAGCAAACTGTGAAGGAAAAACACACTCAGGGGGACCCAAAAGTGGAGTGAGGGCCCTTGGGCTGAAGAGTTTCTCAGGGAAAGAAAAAGGTGAACATATAAATAGAACTAGGGGAGGAATTATATCGAAAAATGGCATATTGGTATTTTAACATTCTGGAATTAGAGCGTGAAATTAAGAAAAGAGATACAGGTGTGTGAAGTACATTATGCAGACCACAATTTGGGTATTTAAAGAGGAACAAGAAAGGAGAGGAGAGGAGAGGAAATGGGGGGGAGCAGTGAAGGCAGGGAGCAACTTTAGAGGACTGGTCTTGGTCCTTGGTCTTTTTGCTTGTATGGATTATCCTCATTAAGAGAAAAAAAGGATAAAGGGAAATAAAAGATGAGGTGATGACTAAAGGATTATGGTAATATCTGGATGCCCCTTGAAATTACTGTAAGAAACAATGTCCCGGCCCATGAAAAGGGGCATCTGGAAGTAGCCAGAGGCGGCACAAGAACAGCGTTAAGGCTCGTTTAACACCTTGGTAAGGCTGCAAGCTTTAATCAGTAAATTCAGCAACTGAAGTGTTAGTTGTTTAATTGGTGATTGAAAACTTCAAAAAGTAGAGCTGAGAATGAAATTCACACTTTAATTTTTGAGTCTATTTTTGTTCGTGTGGTGATACTGTAATACAAATAGATTTTATTTACTTATTTATTTATTTTTAAAAAGCTGGCTTTTCCAGCATCAGATTATACATTCTCATACTTTCCGGCCTCTCAGATATTTCAGTAACTTGAAAAAGCCATGATATTTAGCCACTTGGTTAAAAGAAAGATTTTAAGTGAACTAATTATTCTGTTCAGTGGCTGACTACTATAGGCTGACCATATTTCCTTGAGACAAAAACAGGGCATCGGGATGGCAAAACAGGACGGGGTTAAACTTATGTAAACTTATGTAATATTCTGTATTCATGAAAAAGTAAGACAATAAAAAAAGTTTTAAAGAGTTTTTAAGATCCATTTGCTGGTCTTTGCTGGGAAGGTGCAGGAGGGGGAGGTGTGGCAGTGGTTGGGTCTGGAGAGGCTGGTGCAGGGGTGGCGTTGAGTGGAGAGGTTGCAGGAGGGCTGAGGGTGGCAGCAAGCTGGGACAGGAGGACAGGAACAGAGGAACGGTTGTCCCCGACAACTTGTTCCTCTCTGGCACGCCCTTTTATTTTATTTTCTTCCCACTGTTTTGGCCTGAAAGCCAATCGGCTTCTTTTCTGCTGGGCGCGCTTTTCCAACCCTCTTCCAATGCACTGATTGGTGGCAGCGACTCTTCCTCTTGCTCACTGCCGATCAGCTGTTCTTGCAGTTCTGCTCTAGGTTTCCCGCCGGATTGAGAACTATTGCCAATGGGTAAGTCAGCCTCCTTTCCAATTTCAGTTTCAATTTTTTCCCGCTTTTCCCAATAACGGCTCCAACGTTTTTTAAAAAACGGGACAAAATTGACATTTCTATTAAAATGACGGGACAGTCGGGAAATGTTAAAAAAATGGGACTGTCCCGTTCAAAATGGTACGTATGGTCAGCCTAGACTACTATATAAGCCAGGCTTCGTTTATGCTGCTAACTCTTGCTTAGGAAACTTCCGCTGTTTGTCCCCAGATGATGTTTTGGAAAATGTCCACGGTTCCTTTGCTCTCCATTGGGAAATACAGTAGGTGAAAAAGTGACACATTCCACGTGACCTCTGCCAAGGGTTTTAGCTTTGTAAAATAAACTGTGTGGTAGGAGGGGAGGTTGAGCAAACGCAGCAATTAGATGGATAATCTGAAAAAACAGCAGACAAGTCATGGGGTGAGTTTGAAAACCAGCCAGTCTTTTTCAAAGGCACTAAGCTTCTGGCTCCTAACTCTGTCCCCAAAATTTCATTAAAGTAAAGTAGTTTGCCTTGTGTTAAAGCAGGAATTTAATATAACAAGTAAATAAAAAAAGAGGTAGGAGAAGACAAAATACCAAGTATGAAATCCAGAGAAGGTTTAGGAAAAGAGCAGGTGATAGGAGAGGAATTTTGATGGCAGTTGGAGTTCAATTGTTGCTCCCAGGGAAGAAATAAGGACAAATTCTCATTTTTCCTGGGTCTTCCTTTTTGGGCACCATCCATAACACCGGAATGATGCGTTATTGAATTGATACTGCCTGCCTCTGGCTTAGAATCAGGACTCATTCAATTTCTGTGAAATGGATTTAGGATTTTACACACAGATTTAGTTCTGTCTTTTTTTGCCTTTTTTTAACTACTTATCTCAAGAATTATCTAGTCCCCTTAAATTGCCGGAAAGTTTTCTCCTTGTTGCTGTTAATTGCTTGCAACACAAGAGTCCCATTTTCTGTGGATCCAAAAGTGGTCTCTTCCAACCATCTTCAAGTGTTGCTTATGGATTATTCCTATTTATATCTCCAAAAAGATCTGAAGCAGATCCCAGTAACCTCTATCTCATTCACTTCCATTTCTCACCTCTTATAAATACTAACTTCCCCATTTGAATTTAACATATTTTCAAAAGCCCCACCCAGTGTCAGAACCATTTCAAGTAGCTTCTTAGCCTCATACATATTTTCCCTTTGAAATGTAAAAAGACTGAAAATAGTCACAGAATTCTAAAAATGGCTTTGAGGATGGAGTGGCTTTAGTGCTATTTTATATCAAGAATATCCTGGGGGATGACAGTCTGTTACATCAGAAAGTAGAATTGGAACAAAGATATCCAGCTCACCATGATGTTGAAGTGGGTTAGGATGGACACATTTCATGATTTTCTCTATGGAGCCAATTTTGTGTTTAAAGATAATAATCCACCCACATCTTAACCACTTCAAAATTAAATGCTATAGGACACAGATGGCTTGTAGCTCCATCTCTATATGATTTTAGACTTTAGTATCAACCAGGAAAAGTGTCTTGGCATATTCATAATAGAAACAGAACAGCTACATGGTCTGAAATATTAAATGAAGTAATGAAAGTATTATGTCAAACTGTGAATACTGAAGGACTTGATAATCAGCCAGCAGCTGTGAGAATAGGACTGTTGGATTTAGTGGGTATATTCTATATCTTCTGGAGCCTATTCATAAGAACAATGGCACCTTGACAGTATTTAATCATTTTACACATTAACCCAAGGTTTCCTTTTACAGCGATGAAAAAGTGTTGTAAGTTTCTATGAAAATAGTACATTGGAACTGCCAGCTATCATTCCATCAGATCAAGGTCAAGATTTCAAAAATAAATTTATTAAGGCAAATGTTAAATTTATGTTAAATGTTCCCTATCACTAGAGAAATGTTAACTTGTATACCATTTCTTATATCCCCATGGTGATCAGAGAAATTTAACAGAACTTTGTTACATGTATTGGGAGGAATAGAGTCTAAACAGATGAGTCAATGGAGTCTGTATCAGCTTTTTAGTTCGTTGTTATAATTGTGCTAAAATGATGAACTGAATATTTTCTTAAATGCCTTTGAAAGCATTAGGTATATTGGGGAAAACACAGAAAATGATAGGTAGAGTTCTAAAACTATGAAGCCATGCATCAACTTCCCAATCTGCCCATGTGTAAAATCTGGTATGAAAGATGTAAAGAACCTGTTAAAACTGTCTGTGTCAATTATTTATTGCACACAGGATTACTTATAAGGTAATTGATAAAGAAAAACAGAAAGACCTCTTCCATCATCACCTGTGACATAAAAGTAGACTACAGTAAAACCAAAACCAGGACAAAAGCTTATGGGGCCAATAGTTTCAAATGAATCTTAGGAGAGGAGGAGGGGAGGTTGCCTAGTTTATTCCAGACTGACATACAACCAGTGAAACGGTTTGCAATACAATACTACCTGTTCTACAGCAGAAAAGACCTAGGTCACCCACTGCCTAGATTGCTCCTCCAGTTTTGCTCAGTGTTCAAAAACTATGGAAAGGAGGACAAAATCTAAATTGGAAACTCCTTCATTGGATACACATGTGCCACATTGTTCATTGTCAGATATGAATGCAAAAACTTCACTGAAAAAACTGAAATGGAAAAAAAAATAGTGTCAAGAAAACAGGGGGTAGTGTAAACATGCCATGAAACTGATAAGCCTGGCATATCCCTAGATTTAGTAGTGCCAATTATCATTAAGATATCAATTATTGACAGGATGTTAAAATTGCAATTAATGCATTTTTCATTATATGTTGTTCTGTATGCCTAGTGAAGATATGTGAAATTCTATCTCTCTTGAAACATTGTTAAATTTTCCTTGATGAAATCATTCAAGCCTTCAGAAAGACGTAGGAAATTGACTGGGAGTGTGTGGGGGAAAATATATATCAAAATGTTAGAAAACAAAGTATTAAATTCAGAAAACTCTTAGGAAGAAAAGCCAATAGAAGAAGAGAAAAAAGGGGAAAAAAAGGAAGAGAGTGGGAAGAAATCTAAAGGAAAGAGAATAAAAGGGGCAAACAAGAGATACAGAGACTTTCTCCACTCTGAGTTGAAGGGCCATCCATCATCCTTAAGTCAGCAGGAAATGATGCCAGTGTGAAACTTACAGCCCCCATTGTCAATTCTATCCTGCCCCTATTGTGCTAATGCCTAATGGCACTCTTCGGATTATGAGTGTATAGTGTATGATTGCAGAAAGCAACTGGTTGATTCCTCCAGCTTGCCTGCCTGCCTCCCTCTCTCTTCTGCACACCATCAGCTTCCGGGAGCCACATCTGCCAACCACAGCACCGCGGCAGGAATTGCATTTCTTTCTATGTATTTTCTTTACTAAGGCTTATGTGCTATTCCAGTTGCATGACACCAAGCTGCTTACAGTACGATAGTATAAACAGTCACATTATTTAGCAATAAAAGCAGCCAGAACAACAATTGAAACAAACAGTCCTATTGCAGAAGCAATCAGCACTCAAGGTACCTCTCCCAAAGGCCTTCTGGAAAAGCCAGGTTTCAATAGTTTTCAAAACCTTAACAGGATTGGAGCTGATATAATGCCAGGGGGAATGCTATTCCATAGAAATGGGTCACAAACGGAGAAGGCCTACCCACAGTCCCAGATAATAACACTCCGCAGGAATAGCGATCGAGAGGGAGCCTTTCCTTCCAGGACATACCAGATAGGCAGCTGCCACTGGGAACAAGTGGGCCTATAGATACCCATGTCTTGAGTCATGTAGGGCTTTAAGGTGACAACCAGCACCTTGAATTGCACCCAGAAGCAAAGTGGTAACTTCTGCAGCTCTCCAAGAAGCAATGTTATGGGGGCCAACCAGGTAACACCCAGAACTACTCAAGCTATCACATTCTAGACCAGCTGTAGCTTTCTGGTGGTCTTCAAGGGCAGCCCCATGAAAAGTGCATGGCAATAGTTCAATCAAGAGGAGACCCCGCATGAGTGACTATGATCCAGAAATCGGGTGGGTCTGGCTGCAGGACTCTGTTATCTCTATGCTCCTTCCTTTAGCCATCCTCCTACATCCCATTCTGTAGCCACTCAAACAGAATGCAGTTTTAAAAGAAATCACAAAAGGAGGTGAGTCACAAATAGCACTTTTATTTAGAATTTCTCTCCCCTTCCTTTCCATGCTTTATATGGGCAGCAAATGCTGATTTCCAGATTCTTTTGTATTCTGTTGAGCAGGTGGAGGTCCTGTCATTTTAGTACTGAGCTATTTCAACCTGTTACCCCATTTCACTGTCACAGTATTTCAAGTCCAGGCAGTGCTCTTTATGTTTCCCACCCTTCAGTGTCCAGCATTTTAAGGAAAGAACAGCAGAATTGTGGCAAATGAGGCTGATTCAAAGGGGAGGGGGGTGCCTGCCTCTGAAATGCCCAGTAAATCCCTCTCTTGACCCCATCCCCTGATGGTTACCTGACTTTGCTTCTCAGAAAATGGATGGCAAAGCAGAATAGAGTGTTTGCATCTTGTGGGCATAACCAGATGTTGTTGTCTCAAGAGGAAAAGACTGCTTTAACATGGGTACAGCTAAAAATGACTCTGGGTGTTTCACCCACGGGCTGGAGACATGATAAAGGCACCATCATGAGGACATGGCAGAAAAAAGATGTTGCCACGGCAGGTTTTGCTGTGGTTAGGTACAGCTGGGGAAGGCCCACAAGGAAGAAAGAAAGCATTCAACAGCAGCATCTACAGAATGGACTCCATCACAGAATAAACATCAGTTTTTAAAGCCAAGTTTTCTTCAGCCCTTTTAACTGTCCCTACCAACAAACTGAACTCCATTTGTTTTGGAAATCTGCATACTCACTTCTTTTATCAATTCCATTATTTTTATTTGTTGTTTTAAATGTAATTTGTATACAGTGAATGTTTAGCCTCCCCCTCCCCCACCCACACAAACCTCCAAAAAACCACCCAAGAATGAACCCAGCAGTTAAGGAAAACTATACACTCAATAAAGGCTACATTAATGTGATTGAAGATGAAGGGAAGTCATGGAAAAATGCAGGCTGAAATAAATTTGCTCTGCAGGAGGCTCAGGTGGGGGTGGAGGTGGGAGCAAAGCTAGCAAGCTGTGCTTTTACAGCAAGAATTTTCCATTGGAGTAAATTCCAAAGTCTCCTAGGGCAGCAGAGCCCCTGTGCAACCTGTAAAGCCTTTTGTTTGGGAAGGAAATGCAGAGCTGCAAAATTCTCATCTACTAACCTTGACATATTTCCTTCACCGCTGCTTACTACAGTAGACTCTCAGTTAACCGGCACCCATGGGGATTGGTAGATGCCGGATAAATGTAGTTTCTGGTTGCTTGACAGATACTATTAAACCCTAATACCCACTAGATGGCAGCAGAGAGATACAGATTTTTTTTTTTGCCGGTTGCTTGAGAGTGCGGGGGTTTTTTTCTGGATGCTTGAGAGTGCCGGTTTTCTTCTGGTTTGATTTTTGTGCCAGATGCTTGAGAGTGCCGGTTGCTTGAGTTCCAGTCAACTGAGAGCCTACTGTATTACTGAAGGAAATGAAGAGGCCAGAGAAGCCCAAGAGCTGAGAAACAGAAGCTGCTGCTCACACTATAGCCCTTAGTTCTGCTCCTACTTTTCAAAGTCAGCTACAGCACAGTTTGCTCCTCCATCTCCCTGCTAGGGATTGAATTAGTGGGTCTGCATATCATGCTGAACTCTGGATTATTTCTGGAATAAACTGCAGTTGATTAGATTTATATCATACGAGTGATTGTTTTATAAAGTTCAATAGCCTTAGTGTAATGTCTCTAAATTAGATCTACTCCCTTTGTAATCCTCTTGTCCTATTCTCTCTCTCTGCTAGGGTTACCAGATATCTGAACAGGCAAAGGATGACACAGACAATCAGAAAAGAGGACAAATGGGGGGAAAGGAGGACACACTATTTAACTTCCATGGCATCCACAACAAAAATTACAGTGAAAAACTGAAAAAAAATAGTGCTTAGCCCTCCTTGTATAAGTAATTAGTTTTTCCACCTTCAGAAAGACTGGTTTTTCAATCACAGGAAAGTGCTAGAACCAGTTAGGAGGTAAAAGCCTTCAGCATGTAACTGATTAAGGTCTTGTCAAAAAGCCAGACAATATTTGATTTTAAGGCTATGCCTGCAGGAAGGAGGACGTGAGGCCAAAAAGGAGGACGTATCCTCCTTTTTCAGATGTCTGGTGACCCTACTCTCAGCAAACACCTGCAGAAAGATGTTTAGGCCCCAAACTAACACATAGCAGATTGGTAATGTTATAGTGCAGGAATGTGACTTTACTGGTTTTCTCTTTCATGGCAAGTGAAAGTACACACAAAAAAGTAGTAGGCAAAATTTTCCTTGACTGAGGTAAGTGGCAAGAAGGATAGGACGTGGCAAATGTGACCGAGATTGTTTTTAAATGGTGAGAAAAAACTTGCTGTAAAGGTAGAGCAGTGTTTCTCAACCTTGGCCACTTGAGGATGTGTGGACTTCAACTCCCAGAATTCCCCAGACAGCCATGAGGTATTGGTACCAAGGTAGAGGGTTGCTAGGACTCTCTTCTCCCTCTCACCTCTTAACTGAGACAATATGAACTATGATCAGCTCTCACAACTGCTAAACATGGCTTATCTTGAGGCAAATGACTGAAGGCAGGCTGGTAGGCAGCCTCTGTACAAGTGACAAAAGGCTTCTCCATTTTTTGCCTTGCAACTTGGTTGCTGCATGGAATTTGCCTCCCACCAGTGCATTCAAGTAGCATGGTTGAATATATTAAATAGACTGCTCAGTAATTACTTGGTCAAATCTGTTATGCACAGCAAGGGAGCTGCTGTCTTCAGGTTTTGCTATTTAAAATTTGGTCCACTCATGAACAGGGCTATAATTGGACTCAAGGCAATATCCAGCCAAATAGATACTAGGCAACCTTGCTATGTCTGGAACCCTCTGCAAATGTTGGACTACAAGTTGCATAATTCCCAAGATAACCAAACTGGGACCAATTACACACACACACATACACACACACAAGAGAGCAGCTTTTTTGAGACATTGAACTGCATTAGGTCCATGGTGCTGCAGTAGGTGATTTAATCCTCCCTCCATTTGTTCGACTGAAATCACCTCACCCCATCCTCATTGTTACTCAAGACAAAGTCTGAAGGCTAGCTGATACACAATGTTCTGTGGAACTCACAAGGGGCTTCATCCTTCTTTGATTGTGACTCACAAATCTACATTTTCTCTTAATTAAAACAGGAGAAATCTTCAACTGTTCCATCCCAGGTGACAGACTCTGAGAGCACATAGTTTGACATGCCCTTGGAGGCTTCACCACCCCGTATTCTCCAGAATGAATCATGGACTTGAGTAGGCTTCCAAGTTGGAAGGAAATAAACCAAGAGCACTGAGTCATGCACAGGTCTGGCATCAGGGCTTTGCATTTGGGGATAGTTTCTACATCCCCAACTCTTGGAGAGACTTTTGCCTACCATGCTGTTGATCAGAAAAGTGATCCATAGCCTCTCTGAGCCCTATTTATTTATTTAGGTAATTTATAATGCCACTCCTCTCACAACAGTGTTCCTGGACAGTATACAAAGTAAAAAACAATGACAACAACCATCTAACCTGTGACACCTGGGATTAAACCATAAACTTAAATAATAAAAGCTGCATTACCAGCAGAGCTCCCCTAACCTCCTGATCCAAATGCCTGGGGGGACAGCCAGGTCTTGAGAGCCCTACAAAAGGTTAACAGGATCTGGGCATCCAGATTTCAGGAGGAAAGCTGCTCCTCAGAGAAGGTAGATTCCTGGCTTCTATAAGATGGCATTGTTTGATGGAAGAAGCCCTGCGCATGCCCTCCCTGCTAGTTGGAATCATGATATCTTGTGGGTGGCACCTGTCTCTTCAACCCTCTAAGAATTAAATTAGAATGGGTCTTTCCAAAGCAACACTTCACTGGGGTCTCAGAGGAGTTCTAGGGAACAGTGGGCAGTAGCACTATCAGCCAAAACAGTTTTTTCTTCCTTTCTTTTTGTAATTTATTGTTGTAATTTGTGATTAATTCTGATCAGTTGCTCCAGTTTAAGGATGAGGATATTTTAATGATAGAAAGTTAGTGGAGTTAATGGTAGAAAGTATGCATACCATGAACTTCAAGTAGTTCAGAGTCGTGTATGTAATACTCCCCCTCCCAATTTAATATTGACAATAATCACCCTGAGAAATACACTGGGAAAAGAGGTAGGAACCGGCCTGAAGAAATCCAGTGAGTTTCCATGGCTGAAGATGGCCTTGAACCTGGGTCTCCTGTTCCTGCCCAACACCCTAACTATCACATCACGTGAGCGCTGATCATTCAGGCTGGGGGATGATGAGGTCCAGCTGGCTTAGCCTGCACCACCTTACAATAATCCATAGTACTGACCTGATATGGGGATGCTTCATCTTCTGCAGCAAGCAGTATGAAGAGAACAGGGAGGGCAAAAGAGAAAGAGAACATTATGAGTAAAAAGAGAATTGTAAAGCACACCTTTCTTTGATAATGTAGGTCTAAAAGATGAAAATGGTGCTCATGACTATGTTATACCAGTCTTGTGCTACAGCTTAGTTGAGGAGGAGAATCGACATACTTGGGGTTGGCTGGTGCCTTGAAGTGCCCCTCCTCCATGATGGTTGAAGAGATCATAGCCATCTGGATTTTATGAGCTAGGGTAGTTAAGAAATTGTTTTGGTTTTAATGGGATTTTATTGGAATTTTATCGTGCATTTATTTGAGTTTTTATTGTATATTTATTCTGTGTTGTAAACCGCCCAGAGTCCCTCCGGTCGGAGGAGATGGGCAGTGACAAATTTGATAAATAAATAAATAAACAAACAAACAAACAAACAAACAAATAAAGTTTATTTCCACAGCTAAGCAGCTGGGCTGATAGTTTCTTTGAAAGTAACTATTTCAAGGCAACACCACAGGGCAATATTTGTGTGAACACCTCCACATTGGTGGTTACTTTGGGCAGCATTGATGTATACAGTGGACATTCACAGCCAGGAGTATAATTGCCACAGCTGTACCATGAGGAGCCAAGTACACTTTTGACTTGGCTGCTGCATGGAGTTTGCCTCCCACCATTACATTCAAGTAGCATCTACTGAACTGCTTAAATAGGCTGGATGTTAATTTCCCTTTAGTAATTACTTGGTCGAATCCATTCCAGGCAGTATGGCAGCGGCTACCTGTGTTTAGCCACTAAGAATTTGGTCCATTAAGGAACCATTAAGGAACTTTTTACTTTTTTACTCTTGTTTATATTTACTTATTAGAATAATTTTATATTTGTATATTCTATTTTATTGTGCAGTTGTTGTTTTAATTGATTATTGTAAACCGCCCAGAGTCCCCTGATGGGAGGAGATGGGCAGGGACAAATTGAATCAATGAATAAATAAATAAACAAACAAACTAAACCATAAATGGAGTACCCAGCCAAATAAATAAATAAATAAGATTAAATACGCACACACATATATTTAGATATACACACACAGGGTTTGTTTGTTTGTTTTTTGCATTTCTGTCACTGATTTCTGAGCTTTCTCTGGGTGCAAAAAACGGGGATTTTGGAGGCCATGTCTCCTTGAGTAGCCTGGAGCTGTAGGTTGCCAATCTCTGCACAAGAAATAAAAGCACTGTATCACCTACCCCGTAAAAAGCCACACTTTTAATGCCCAACTCTTAAATATGAAACATAGCCAACTGCAAGCAAATTCAGCTGAAATCAAGTAAAAAATAAACTGTTTATTCACGACTCTGACTGTGAAAATCTCCTAGCCAAACAAACTTTGCTGAAGAAAGCATTAAGGAAAGTTCCCTGGGAAGAAGCAGGCTATGGAATAGGTAAGTCCTGTTCTCAACACCAGGCCTTTCCTTGTACAACAGCAGGGCTCTTGTTCGAAGAAGGGCTACGGAAGCAATAAAGCTGGCATAGGGACAAACACACACTTAAACAAATATAAAACCAGGCACATTGGCACAAAAACATCCCAGACTTCACCTATCCAGTAATGGGATCTGAGCTGGCAATGAATAATCAGGACAGGAGTCTTGCAGTTACGGTGGACAGCAAAATGAAAATGTCACTCCGGTGTGGACTGACGTTAAAACAAAGAGAGGCACATTCCATGCTTGGGATGATTGGGAAGGGAGCTTAAATAGACATGCCAATACCATAATGCTGTTATAGAAATCTACAGTGAGCTCCTTGTGTAAAATTCTGATCACCACATCTCAGGTAGGAGATTTTAGAGCTGCAGGTGCAAAAAGGGGCAGTCAAAATGATTATGGGATGGGAGCAGCTCCCTTACGTTGAAAGACTACAGCCATGAGGGCTCTTTAGCCTAGAACAAAGATGGATAAGGAGAGACATGATAGAGGTATATAAAATCATGTATGCCACAGATAATGTGGAAAGAGAAGTTCTCCTGCACAATCCGTACTGGAACTCAGGGTCATCCTCTGCCACTAAATGTTGGGAGATTCAGGATTGACAGAAGGAAATACATATTTACATCGTACATAGTGAAGCTATGGAATAGCTGCCAGCAGCATTGATAATGACGGCCTATTTGTGTGGTTTTGAATAGGGACTGGATGGCTTTGTGGAGTTCCAGGCTGCCAATGGCTGGTAATAGATGTTCAAAGTAGCTGTTCTGGACCAAACAAACTTCACCGGCACAATTGAACGAGAAACTGCCGAACTCACGTGCATCAAAAGGTTTCACGCCATCTCAGAAGATCTTAACAAATACAATGGGCTTGTAACACATTATAATTGATACTTGATAATGTACTTCTAATCTGTCCCACATGTAACGTGCATATGCATAATCATCCTGCCTTCCCCCCTTTATCCCCCCCCACCTCATCCCAATTTAAATCCTACATCAGTTTAGCCACTTGATGCATCTGATGAAGTGAGCTGTGGTTCACAAAAGCTTATGCCTTTCATAAAACTTGTTAGTCTGAAAAGGTACTACCAGACTCCTTCTGATTAATGGCTCCTAGCAGTAATACTGATGGCTGTTTACTACCTCCTGAATTACAGGCAGCATGCCTGAAATACTGGTTGCTGGGAAGCAACATTAGGAGAAAATCATCCCCCGTTCCAAAATGAATCCAGTTGGCAAATACAGTATATGACAAAAAGTGCTGGACAAGGTGACCTATAGCCCAATCCAAGAGGGCTCTTCTTATGCTCTTATGCTGGCTCCTCTATGGCTTGTTAACCAAGTTAGCACATTGCACAAATGCAGGATTCTGGCTTTGCCTGCCTAGAAGAAGCCAGAGAATGAAGCCATTAAAAACTAAATGAAGCCACAGCTTTGTTCCCTGGTTTATTTCAGGCAAACAAAGCCAGACCCCCACATTTCAATTTCACACTAGGCTTTGCTAACCAAGCTGTGTGTACCCACTCACAGGAGAAGCCAGAAACACATCCAAATGTGCCTCCTTCCAAACTAGCCATAGTAAGTGAAAGCAGGGGCACCTCAAATCTCTTTTCATCTGCAACCTACTAAACAGTCTTCAGAAATGCGCAGTTTCCATTTTCTACTACATTATTCCATATGGGACTGAAAGCACTAGCCAACCTTACATAGCAATTGTAAGTGTTGCTGATAAACAAAATGTTCTTAAATGTTCTTTGCAAATGCAGTCATCAAACAATCACAGAAGAAAATATTGAGATCTAGAGCTGAAATCTGAAGGAACTGAATTTAGTTTCTCTCATGAAGATTCTGGAAATAAGCCTTTGATTTAAAAAAGATTTTGACATTTCTTTTCAACGCTGCTCTGCCCCTGGCCTGGGATCTCCTGGTAAAGGATCTCTAGGACCATCGCTGGATAAAAAAGACCTGTGCATAAGCTTCTGGGTGCAAGCCAATCCAGAAGAGACAGGAATCCTCTAGATCATGCTGACTGGGGAATTCTTGAAGTCCACACATCTTAAAGTTGACAAGTTTGAAAAATACTGTTCTAGAAGGGCAAACATTCTGACCTGATTCAGCAGCTCAGCATATGCATCTTCTCGTACCTTTAGCGGGACCCCTCTTTGCTCACCTCCACACCCAAGCCCTCCATTCCCTTTATCTGGGATTGATAAAAGAATAATGACTCACCAGGGGAGGAAGTTTCTGACAGCTGGAAAAGCAAAGCTGGGGTCGGTCTCCGACGACGGATCTAGAAGAGAAATCATATAGAAGTTTCGTTTTACTTCTCACAGTAAGAAGATGGGAGAAATGTGGGGAAGCATCAATGCATGTTTGGGGGCTGCAGTTCTGAGACCCTCTCCATTGCTATTGTTTTTCCATAGAAATGAATACAGGGTGCCCTTGTAGATTGTTTGGAAACTGTGACTGGCAGCACTTTTCTGAACTGGAATCAACTGCCCATCAGTGCCCAAAGATCCTTTAGCCTGTGGGGCACAATTAAGGTGCTGCTTTCAGGATGCCTTTCCATTCCACCAGGGAAGCCCGGCCATCATAGGAAAAGGAGACTGTGCCCACCCCCACCCCCTCGGGCCAAAATTCCATGGGTATATCTCCTTGTGCCACATTCATGTCTTGAACACACAGTCATAGCCTGCAGCCTTAGAGGAGGCACCGAGTGCAGCGTTTCTCGACCTTGGCAACTTTAAGATGTGTGGACTTCACCTCCCAGAAACATGGCTGGCTGGGGAACCCTGGGAGCTGAAGTCCACACAGCTTGAAGTTGCCAAGGTTGAAAAACACTGTCTTAAATAGTGAAATACTTTCATACATACCTAAGCTAGAGATAAAAGATTAAGCTGTCGGGCCTTGAAATATAAAACAGTAAAGCATTTTGGCTTTGTGGGGTCTTTTTGCCCCATTCTTTACAGATTTGCCATCCTTACTCCTACATTCATGTATAAGTGTATTTATCTGTGAAGGATAACACTTTCTTAGCCTTTGTTGATTTGCCTGCAGTTACTTTTCTTTATCATACCTGCCTTTTTTTCACAGCTTCAGCCCCCTCTAACATCCTACTCTCCTCTCTCTCTGTGGAGTTAAAACATCACATTCATCCATAAATTATTTTTTGGGGGGGGAGGGTTAGCTAAACCTGAACCCAGCTACTTTGATTTGTAACCATGGTTTATATTTTAGCACAATGTGTGAACCCAGCCTTAACAAGTAAAGTCAAGCTTAGTGTGACGTTGCAAATACAGTAGATCAATGTGTATACGAAGTTGTTCCATAGATAACATTAGGACTGATACTGTTCACATGATAGCCAATGATAAAGCATGAATGTAACCATGTTCCTAAAAATAAATCTTAGATTGTATTGTTCTTCTAGTATGCAACTTCCACTATTTTATGTCTCATATATACAACCACAGTGTGACAAGTTGTTTATAATTTGCAGAGGAGTAACTATGGTTGCAGACCCATGACCAGGTCAAGAAAACACCTGCTTCTCATGGGGAGGGCCAGGGCCAAAAGAAGAGCCTTCAAAGCTCCAACCTTTGACCCCTGGGCCTTGGTCACAATATATCTTCCTTGGCATCCATATTTCTGATATACAGGTAGTCCTCACTTAACAACCATTCATTTAGTGATGGTTCAGACTTACAGCAGTACTGGAAAACCCGACTTACGATCGGTCCTCACACTTACAACCATTGCAGTGTCCCCCACAGTCACATGATCACGATTTGGGCACTTGGCAACTAATTTGCATTTATGACCATTGCAGCATCCCATGGTCATGTGATCGCCATTTTCAACCTTCTGGGCCAGCTTCTGGCAAGCAAAATCAATGGGGAACCGCATGATTTGCTTAACGACCATGTGGTTTGCTTAACAGCTGCGGTGATTAGCTTAATGGCCGCCACAAAAAAGGTTGTAAATTGGGTTGGATTCACTTAATGATTGTTTCACTTAGCAACCAAAATTTGGGCCCAATTGTGGTCGTTAAACGAGAACTACCTGTAGCAATTTCACGAGAAACCAAATTTCTGATATAGTGATTTCTCCAATGATGACTGGGGTGTGATAGGAATGTAGTCTAATACAGCTGGAGAGCAGCAGGTTGAGGAGCTAGGAATGATGCATTTGTTACAAAAGAGGAGGAGGGCCTACTTTTGCAAGGCATTTTTCTGCACTTGGTGTGAAAATCTATTCAGGAATCATAGAGATCACACGGGCAAGTGTGAAAAGCTGAGAGTCTGCATCAGATGTGAGAATTTGCATATAAGAGGTTTTTAGGTGTATGACAAAGTTTGACCAGGTGCAGACTACAGAAGGCTGACTATGCACAAGTAAGTAAATGTGCCTCTGTGCACCTATGAGGAAGGGTCTTGAGTTTAGCTGTGTACATACATGAGCAATACACATCGATACAGTATGTGTACTTATATGAAAGAAAGGAGTATGTTTTTTTTCCCCTTCTGGGTTTGTGGATGTTTTCTGACACACATTCACAGGTTTGTGGGTCTGTGTCCTTATTTATTCCAGTGCTGTATCGATATAAAGACCTATATGGTATTAAGTAATGAAGTAAGTATTAAGCAATGAATTATTTGTTTACCTGATTACCATTTTCAACCTTATCTCCCCCTGGAAAAAAAAACTTTCCCGAGTGACTTACTAAAAGTTAAAAACGATAATAATAAAACCAATTAGAAAGTAAACAAGAACATTCACAAAGTATGATATAACAGAGAATTAAGCACAGACAGGCATTATTTATAGGAAACGCGCACGGTGTAATAAACGCCTTATATAAACCCTGCCCGTTTGAGAACTCCGATAATTGGGCAGATTGGAAAGACAGTAAATAAATCACACAGGGATGACTTGGAAATAAGTTTAAAGCAGTTACTAGAGGTCTCGTTTCCTCTGGGCGCTTTGGAAATCCACAGTTTGTAACTCTAACTGAAATCCGACGATTTCGGGATGTCTGGCTCTAAGCCTTGCTAAGTCACGACCATCCCAAGACTCAGTGCCAGCCGGTGGCGGGCGCGTGTGAGAGACAAGAGTTTGTGTTAAACAGCACTCAGCGCATTAGACGTACTGCTATGCCTAACAAACTGCAAGACTTCGGAGAAGAAACTCCCCGGAAAAAAGGAAAGGAGAGAGAGGGAAAAAAAGCTAGTGACCGCTGGTACTTTCCCAACTTCGCTCCACGTCTCGAATCCCGCCCGGCCCCCGAGCGCTCCTTCCTTACCATTTCCACTGCACGGGGGTCCAGCTGGCTGGGCGGCGCAGGCACGGAAAACTGGATTTTCTTCCGCTCCTTGGGGTCCATCGCGGAGTCCGGGGTTCAGACAGCCTCCTACTTCCCGCAAGAAAAGCTCCCCACTCTGGGTTCCCTCCCTTTGCCTCTTTTCAGCTGCCCAGGATCCCCTTAGCAGCAGACGCTGCCCGGCGCCAACTTCCCGCGCTGCGAAAGGCAACTGAAGGTGGCAGAGCTCAACCCTCTTTCATGGCTGCATTAGGAAAGGCTGGAGGGGGAGACGGGAGGGCAGGCGAAGAGGAGGCGGCAGGGGTGGAGGAGGGGAGGGGAGGGGAGGGGAGCTTGGCCCCTTGCCAGCCGCCGCCTGAATTATTGAGTCCTCCCGAGGAGGCAGGTAGGCATCAGGGCTCTGGCTCCTAAGAAGCCCTCGGCTGGACGCCTATTAAAACGACGCCACTCAAAAGACGCCGCAGCTGCCCGCCTCAACCCCTTCCGAGGAGCAGCAGAGCGCTGCGAGACGGAAAAGTTCATCACGCGACGGTAGCTTTCTTGGCAACTCTTCATCGAGCTCCATATCTTTCTTCCCCTGTCCTACCCAGCCCAGCCCAGCGCCCCCCGCCCCCCGCTCCCGGTTTTCTTTAGGTCTCAGCCCCAGGAGGTAATAGTTGTCTTGCAAGACTTTTGAAATCATAAACAATCAAGAATTGTAGAGCTGGAAGGACGAGATGAATCCCCTAGTCCAGTGCATCCCACCCGTGGCAACTTTTAAGATGTGTGGAGTTCAATTCCCAGAATTCCCCAGCCAGCATGCTGGCTGGGGAATTCTGGGAGTTGAACTCCATATATCTTATAGTTGCTAAGATTGGAAGGCACTGGACTAGTCCAACCCTCTGTAATGTGCAGGAAAACCAGTTAAACTATCTATGAGAGGTGGCTGTCCAGTCTTTTCTTATAATTCTGCAGGGATGGAGCAGCAACAACCTCCATTGGTAGACTGCTCTACCATTGGACAGATTTTACAGTCAGGAAGTTTTCCCCTAAATTTAAATGAAATCCAGGTAGCTGCAACTTAGACCCCTTATTTCTGATCCTGGTTTCTGTGCCGAGCAGTCTTGTGGCTTCTGCAAGATGAGCAATGGCTTGTATCAGAATCCCTCCACTTGATCACCAGGTTCCTGTTGTGCTGGATCACAGCTCCTGTGACTCCACCCAAATGCAAGCACGCAAATATCCTGAATCCTGCAGGAATGAGAGTAAAGTATGAGCAGTGGAGTCAGAAGAAAACAGCAGTGGCCTTTCGCAGAACAGCTATTAAGTGACAATGCAGATGTGCTTGCATTTCTGAAGTGTGAATAATAGCAATAATCACAATGTCCAAACTGCAGAAGATAAACCTCTTCGTGAACTGAAGGCCATCTCTTTCAAGGAATCAGTGGTTGAAGATCCTTTGTTTAAGAATGGCCACCTTAAGGCTAGTGGCTGACAGTCCTGGAAAGGAGATTGTTTCTCCCTTGGGAGGACTGTTTGTTTCAGTATTGCCATTTCTGATACTTGGTTTGATTGTCTGCAGCAAATTTAGCTTGCTTTACCTAGGAGTTGGCTGGCTGGGGAAGTCTGGGAGTTGAAGTCACACATTGTCAAGCTGCCAAGGTTGAGAAACACTGAATTAGTGTATGAACCCAGAGTATCTCTGAATATTGGTGGCCTTTTTGGTTCTATGGCCTTTTTGATTCAAGAACTTTTAAACAGATTTGAAAACAGGGTCTCTCTTTTTGAAAATTAAGACGGCGCTGCACTGGAGCAGGGTATCATGGGCATTGGCAGTATTTAGGATAGTGGTCAATATGAGCAATTTCATAACTAGCAGAGGTGTATATGGTACAGTTCTTGTAGCCAAGCACCTCACCCTGTTCAAGCTGGAGTTGGACAGGATGTGTTCATAGAATAAACTTCTTAATTTCTTTCATTGTGATTCATTTCTGATGAGAATCTGGTGGAACTTTCTGCCTCAGATTGGCAACTTCCATATTATTAACTGTGAACTGCAGAGAAAGCTCTGAAAGATACCAGTTGGATGAATGACTAATTTGCAAGAGAGAAAACCCACACAAGATGACCTAGTGTCATTCCTGACTCCAATCCCATCCTTCATACCTTGTCTGATACGGATTCAGCTTACAAATTCCCCAGTGAAGTAACTGAGTTAAAACAGAGCAATATAAGAATATTTGTCCAGTAGGACAAAACATGCAGTTCCTAAAAAGCAAATAACACATGGAAAATTTGAGAGAGTTTTCTAGAATGACATCTAAGCTGACTCTGAGTTTCTGAAAACTAATTCTGAACAGGCAGAATTCAATATGGGGTTTGCATTAACTGTCAGAATCAGAGAGAGAGAGAGAGAATATGTTAGGAGATACTAGTATTTGTGGCCATCGATGTCTGTGCATCAAGCTACCCAGATCCTCCTATAATTTTCTCAGCTATAGATTTTTCTCCTTGCTCTGTTTGTTTGTTTGTTTATTTATAATTTTTATCCTGCCTTTATTATTTTTATAAATAACTCAAGGCGGGGAACATACCTAAATGCTCCTTCCTCCTCCTATTTTCCCCACAAGAACAACCCTGTGAGGTGAGTTTGGCTGAGAGAGAGTGACTAGCCCAAAGTCACCCAGCCGGCTTTCATGCCTGAGGTGTGACTAGAACTCACAGACTCCTGGTTTCTAGCCCAGCACCTTAACCACTAGACTTGCAGAGCAAAGGAGAAAACCTTCCTTCTACCTTAACCAAGCAAGGAACACAACAGAAACCACTATTCCACCCAAAATAAGACACAACATTCATTTTCCCTATTACAGACAAATAGGCTGAGTAGTAGCTTGGCACTATACTGTGCTGACACAGGAACCCACAATATCCTGGTCTGGCCACATAGGAAGGTTATCTGAGTTAAATGCTGTCATAATTATTGAAACATATAGAAACTCAAGCCAGAGTGATGGTTTAGCAGTGTGTTTCTCAACCTTGGCAACTTTAAGATTGGACTTCAACTCCCAGAATTTCCCAACCAGCAAATATAGGTACAGGTAGTGAGAAGACATAGGCTTCATCTGTAAATATTTAGAAGTCAGTTCACAGCATTGTTCTCATCCCCTAAAGACCTAAAGTGCTTAGGACCAGATCCTTTGATGCCCCCAAATAGTCTTGCCCATATATTAAGATCTATTTCTCCAAGGTACTTCTCAAGTATTGGTTAGGGTGGCATCTGCAGGAGATCTGATCTTGATGGAGGCACCAAAACTGGAATTCCCTTTCCTCTTTTGTGTTAGTCAACCAGTGGGACCTGAAAACCTCCTTCAGTACTGCCCATGACCTGAAACTGTAATAAGTTGATGAATGCTGTCAAAAGTGGACAAAACTGTACCTGATTGAGGAAGCAGTTGCAGTGGCCTCATGCCTTGCAGTAATTTCTTGCAAGGATTCAAAAACTCCAGTTCATTCTACAACTGTAAAAAAAAAGTGTTTTATTCTTCATGCCGAGAAGAATATATCTTGCTACGCTTGTCCCTATCCTTTGTTTTCTGGAAAACTTCCACATTTAGAGGTAGACTCCCTGCCACATCTCCTGCCTTCCAAGCCATGGATTAAAAATGCCAGGAGGTAAGAATAAGTGAGGCATTGGATGAGTGGGTTAATCTGATTTGTATCCCAACTGGATTGTGGTGCAATATGATTAAGTCTCTGGAAGCAACTCTTAATGCTCCCCATGTATTTGCTAAGTAGCAATATTGGTTTGTTCATTTATTTTGGCCTTTCCTCCTTAATGTACTTGGTTTTGTTAAGGCATAACCATATAAAGCAAGTGTAGGAAAATGTATGTATTTGTATTTGTGTGTGTGTGTATATCTGTATGTATATCTGTGTCCATGCATACATGCCTTAATTAATACAATCGGAATTATTTCCATTTGCACTCTGCAATAGCATATGTAATATAGAGTATAGTATTACTATTTGTGTCCATGGAGCAGAAACAATTCTCACATATCCTGTTAAGAAAAACTGAACACACACTTCTTACATTTTTTAAAAGGTCTGGGGGCAGAGAGGGAAATACTACACATGGAATTGTAGTTTGTAGATGCGTTACTCTGTATCTCCCATCATCCCTAGTCTTCATGGCTGGAAGATTATAGAAACTGCTGTTCAACACTGTGTTCTGTTTGCTGTGTTTTAATTAGCAAGCATACTTATTTGCTGCTTAGTAATTGGATGGGGGACCATCAGGAAATCCTAAGCAATGGCAAATAGGCAGCCCATTTTAGCTGCCTAAATTTGCTTGTTTACACAAAACATTAAAACAAATCAGGGCAATACTCCATGTAAAACATACCAAACCCCCCAAGCAAACAGCAGATAAGATGAAAATTTAAAAGAGAAATGGGTTGCAATCCTATATATACTTCCAAGAGTAACATTTGTTGAAGTCAATGGGATTTATTTTTGAATAGTTATGCACAGGTTTGAGAAGTGAAATATGTACTTAATTAAATCAGGTTTGGAGCAGTAAGATGGAAAAACATTTTTTAAAAAAATAGAACTTAGATCAGCCTTTCTCAACCTTTTGACCCTGGAGGAACCCTTGAAATATTTTTCAGGCCCCGGGGAACCCCTGCACATTCAGGCTCAAAAATAGGCCAGAAGTTACAAAATCATTATGTTTGTTTCATGTGTAGGCCTGTAGATACAGTATTCATTAACAGTGTTCTTAAACTAGAAATAAAGAATGAAACTTACCTCTTTAATGTGAAGTTGCCCAAATTTGAAATAATTTTTTAAATAAATCGTGATCTCCCAGGGGACCGCTAGTGACCTCTCACGGAACCCCGGGGTAGTTGGAACGCTGAATTCTGTGTCTAGTGAAAAAAAATCTAGATTTTTATGGTGTGGCTTCCAAAGCAATACATTTAGCCCTGCTTGCTACCCAACTATTCTCCACTGGCATATCTTTTCTATCCCTTGGCCTATCCATCTGTCTTCTGCCATCACCTCTTTTTTATTACATTTCAGTTCAACCTTCCTTTGGGGAATGGAAACTGTCAGCACATTCCTACTCATATTTATTCAGAAGTAAGCACCATTCAGTGTATGTTTACTTAGTCAGTTATGTACAATGTATGCTTACAGCTATGCATGGGATTGTGCCACTGCTAATGCCAAAAAGACCCTGTGAAATAGTGGTGTTCCCCAGATTGGGGGGAGGGGAGCAGTTAAGGACATGTTGACTTACAGGAAGCAAAATGTACACAGCCGACTGGAAAAATGTTCCTTTTAGAGCTTGCTTCCATAAACAAGTTTAGCAACTTGCAAGCTCCAGGTTAATCCAGGTGGCCCCTTTTACCCAATAGCCACATCATTACATGTTTGGCCTGCATATTTATTCTGGAAGTCTCTGATGGAATAAAATAAGCAGCAGGAATTGGTTGGAACCCAGAAGAAAACTTTCTTTCTGGCAATGAGCAGTTAATGCAATGAAGTTGGTCAATAAATGGGAAGTGTTGCTTTTACAGCCAATTGCTTATTCAAATTTCTTTTGAACAAACAGCCCAGAACAGAGATAAGATCCTGCAATCTAGTTAAACTGTCAAAGTATTAAGGACTGCTGAGTTTACTGGGAAGCCAGAACAGAAAACAAAAATGCACAAAGGATTTGTGGTGGTTTTCAGCTAGAACAAGCTGACAGTCTCAAATATTATAGAATCCACTGAAAGGCAATGCATTATTCCCCAACCAATATATAACCATTATGAATTTCTCATGGGGCCTGGGGGAAAACTCAGTGGACACCCATGGATGAGCTTTACACTGAGACGTATAGAGCTGTGGGATGTCAGTCCTTTTAGAAATCGGCTTCTTAATTATCTTAAGGAGAGAATAATGGTACACCAGTTGCGTTATGATCAGCAGAAACTGACTGGACCTCTATCAAAGCCAGAATACAAAAGAAAATCTGTTCGGCTTTTTTAAACCCAGCATTATCTTGGAGGGAAGTCAGATAATGCAGTGACTAGGAACAGAGGCAGGACAGGGATCAGCAATGGGGAAGGCAAGTGTCAGACCACTGTGGGTTTCTGCTGACTCATGGATGGGTGGAGAGCACCGTGACTTGATAGAGGCAAAAGATTCTCAGCATAATTCAGGCTTCTGTTTAATTTTTTATTCAAATGTCAAGTTCCACTAACTGGGAGCAGGGATGAAAGTGTGGCTCCAGACTGAGCTGCTGAGCTCCAGGTGACCATTAAATGGCAGCAACAAGTCAGAATTTTCCGCATCTCTTGCTCCCATTTAGTGATCATCCAGATGTTTGCAGCCCATAGCTGGTAGCCTTAGGCTAGCAGAAAGAAGGAACTGGCTACTGCTGAATACATGGATCAGGAGAAGAATTTGCTTTAGGTATCTAGAAATGAGCTTACAGTCCGAGCACGCTAGCCTCATTTCAACAGCCTAATTATTTAAATAATTAGCAGCGGCAAAGAACCTTTGTAGATTTTTTGCAAATCCCCCAAAGAACAACCAGACCTGTCCATCCCTACCCTAAGAAATGCCTGCTGGAAAAAATTGCCAAGAAGACTTAGACTTGGTTCACATGGTGTGCTAAACCAGGGGTTCCTAAACATTTTGCCATTCCATCTCCCTTTAGTGTAATCTTAATGTACACACCTCCCCTTAAAATCCAAAAACCAAAATAAACACAAATGAATACTCAATACTCAATAGTTCTTCGTGCCTCCCCTGGACTTCGTCTGCACCTCCCAAAGGGAGGTACACCTCACAGTTTGGGAAACCCTGCTCTAGACCATAACATGGATGCCTGGTTTGGGCTTAGCCTGTTGTATTAACTGACCATTGTGGCTTGTGAATCATGCTTTATAGTTCAAGGTAATGTATTAATCCAGCTAATTGGGGTATATTCAATTAATCATGATCAAGCAACCCATAGTTTAGGGTGATATGTGAACCCATTGGAAAAGTTGGGCAATACAAGTTGGAAGCCTGATGCTTAAATGCTGCCTGCCCACAAGTACCTTAGGCACAGCAGCTTAAGACCTCTAGTTTTCCTCTGTATGGCTCTTTAACCTTGAACCAGCCTTGGGTGGGACAACCTTTAAGAGAGAAGATCTGCCCTCTTGAAATGCATCCGATAAGAAACAGCTATAAGGGCTCAGCTCTTTTGTTCAAATCCAAGCTATTAGTCCGTGATTCTTGTTCTCTCCCCACCTCACCCCCAACACAGACAGACAGACAGACAGACACAGACAGACGGCTAGGCTCCATTTCTCACCCACTCACCTCCAGCTTGCACATATTCAGACAGATTTAAATCCATGTCCTCTTTTGTCTCCATAGTAGTGGCATTTAAGGAGCCACCTTACCTGGATGGTAAGATAGCCTCAGAGGTATTTCTAAGAGGCTTGTGAGTATCTGAGAAAATCCTGGACTTTGCTGGACTCAGTTCAGGATGGCGTATTTTGCCCAGCTCAGAAGAAAAGGACTGAAGTCCTCAGCAATTGAAAATTTTTGAAATTTAAAGGCAACTCATCTGCCTCAGTGGCTTGCTTCCAGAAGCTCTAGCAAGAAGGAAAATATTTACCCTGACAGAATGGCCAGCCAGCAGCTCCATTCTGTCTTATACCTGGATGGTTGACAAAAAGTAAGTTTGTGTGTGGGAATGAATCTGTCTGTTCCCTTCCTCTATATTTTTAGAAAAAGGTAGGCAAGCTCAAGAGGATTCCATACTGTGAATTTTGCTGTGTTATTATTTCTCTGTCTTCTTCCTTTGGATAAGAAAATGCAGCTGCAATTCTAAGTCACTTGCAGTGCAATCCTATAGAGTATGAAGTTCATAGAATAAACTGAAATTCCATCTCTCAGGGCAAAGAAGTAGAAATCCCACCTCACAGGGAGAGTAGATCCAACCTTGGCATTCCCACTTCTCACCTGCAGAAAGATCCACTGCCTTTTCCTTTCTGATCCCACAGCATTAACATTAGAGAGCAAGAACAGGGAGTCGATCAGTGTCCCAAGCCTTCTACTCCCTAGATACTCCCTCAAGAGAGGCAGAAATGTATGGCAGGCTCAAGATCTGAAACACTAACAACTCTTCTTCTCTGTCAAGTTCAGGTTGGCAGGGTTGAAAGTATGATCTTAACAACACTTTGCAGTAGCCATCAAAATTGATCTACTTCTAAGTCATTTTGAGTGGGTCTTTCTAAAGCCAGTGTCCACCAGATGTGCAGGATTATATTTCCCATTGTGCCAGCTGGGAGTGAGTGAAGTTGCCTTTCATATCAGGAAGTCACCAGTTTGGGTAAATCTGTTTTTAACATCCAGAAAAGTTTTTCAAAAGAAAATACATTCAGTTAATATGTATATCTATATAACTTTTCATTTGGAGGTTAGAAAAATACCACAGAGTCATGTAGCTCTGGCATGAAAAACTGAACTGGATTGGAAAAGGAATGGTTTATTGATGATTGAGAAGAAACTGAAAAATGGATGGTCTCACCATACTCTGACTGTAACCATTGAGAAGTTGTTATGAGATACCCCAAATGATAATCAGGATGAACGAGAGTATCCACTCCTATCTTTCTCCAGCACAATGGGATACAAAATATGCTCTGAATGTATCTAGGTGCACAAAATATAAAATGTCAGATGCATGACTTGGCCATCAGTGTCTCACCCGTGTTCCATTTTGGAAGATCTTTAAAGCATTATTACTTGTCCTCCTGTGAAAGGAAGTATCAGAGGAAGGAGCTGAATAAACTTGAACACTGGCTGCAAGAAGCCACAAACAATTATAATGCCATGCCAACCTATGGGGATTCCAATAAATTAATGAAACACAAATTGCTTTTCTCTCAAGTCGAATTTGCCTTGACCTGCATTAAATAGAATGATTGGGAAGGGTGAAAAGTCTGGTAAATTGTTTAGCTTTTGGACCTCAATAGACAGGCAGATGTAGCTCAATTAAAGACACTCAGGGACAGATTCATGTTACTAAGACAGCAATTAATATTCAGTTTGAAAACAGTTCTGCTGAGTTCTTTATTGTGCAGACAACACAACTAATAAGAAGATTCTGCCTTTGGGGACAAAATGAACTCTAATCTTTGGATAACCAGCAGCAATAATTTTTACAGCTTCATTAACTGTGCCTAAAACAGGACCAGAAATTAAATTATGAAAAATGATAAGGTTCTCATTCAGATGGTTGTCTTGTTGAGTAGTTTAGGGCTAAACCATAATGTCTTGCTCATTTTTTTTAATTTTTTCCTTAGAATGAAATTGAGGGAGGGAATCTGGAAAGAGTAAAATGTTTTCTGAAACAGCCATCCCTGGATCATGTTTTTTCACATCTGCCTTCTTCTCATTGCTGACATGTGCTCCTGGATGTCCTGATGCCCCACAGCCACCCATTTCCTGTTCACAGGAAGTTTCTGCTCTCAGCTGCCCTCAGTTGACTTCATGGTGCCAAACAGGGGAGAGGTACAAAAGGTGGTTAAAACCAATGGGGAACTTGAAACCAGAGGTCTCTTTTTGGGAATGGCCACTGATGTTTTCTTATATGTGTATTTATTTGAAAATAAACAGGTTGAGTAGAGCTGGAGGCACAGCTGAAACACTGCAGCGGGTAGTCACATATACTGCTTTCGTACTAGATTTCACGTACAGATCAGATCTCTATAAACACTTTAAAATGCTCAAAAAGCACAACAAAATGACTTCCCCTGCTCCCTCAGTTAAGGATGGGAAATAAAATTAATAATCACCTCCAACCATCGCCCAGTCAGTTTGGAACTTCATAGCTCCTAAAAAAAGACCTCACTACCATTATTCACATTTTTGGCAAGTCAAGTTCGCGGGCCAGGAACAGCCTCAGAGCAACACACACTGAGAAGCATCTCAGAGGTATCTGGTGGGCACTCATAACAGCTCTATCCAGACAGGCAATTATTGGGGAAGATAATGCAAAACTGTCTTTATTTCCTTGGCACTTGGCGTTTGTGTGCATTCAAGCACATGTACTAAAATCAAGATAAATCTGCTTCTTCTTCCCCAGATATCTTGCAAGATCCCTGCTAAGGGGGTCAAAAAGGCAGCTCAGCATATGAATATGTGCATTCGGTGTTGTATAAACATTCCCACCATGTCTTCAAAGGTGCTACCGTGATCGTGGTTTACTTTAATCAGTCTTCAGAATAGATGACATTCTGCCAGGTGAGGCTTGGTGATGAGAACATATTTATTACTTTTGCTGGTGTTTCCAGACCCAGTTCAGGGCATTATTTTAGATCATTAACGTCCTTCAGCAATGTGAAGGACAGACCCTTTCTACATATCTGGACCTTGGATCTTTGGAGGTCCTTCCCTGAGAGCTTCACTAGGGCAGATAGCTGCCTGGTTTTTTTTTTTCAGTGGTGGCCCCCTTGGCTGCAGAATGAAGTCTCACCTGGCCCTGGCGAAGAACTTTTCATTTCCCCGAACCTTTAATTTGTATTAACCATAAGTTGCTTTCACTTTTTCAACTGGTGGTTTTACATGCTTTTCTTTCTTGTTCTGAGCCACCCTAGGAACTTTTTTTATAATTTGGCCTATAAATACTGTTGATATTTTTTAGAAAAAAATTAATAATAATTAAATAAGCAAGACCAACTGCAAAGAACCCAATCTGGACAAAAGCCTCCTCTTTCATCCAAGACCTTGCATCATCTTCTTTTCGATTTAGATACCCTTTCGTCATAACTTACCTTTTCTCGTTCATTTCAGTAGCTCTGCATTTGTTTTTGTTCAGCTCTTTGCTTTTGTTTCAGTCCTCAGATAACTTGCGATAATGGATTCCTTCTCATGCATGGTGCTTGCCTTTGTTAGCTATTTATAGCATCATTAGAATGGCTTCGCAAACCTAATGTTATCCTCTGTCCCCGCATGATTCTGGCTTTATATTGTCCACAAGCCATTATTTAGGTACTTATCCTGTTCTGTTCTGTTTTATAGTGCCAGCTGCAAAATACATAAGAGAGCAAAAGGAATTAGGATGGTGCATAATCATGCGGGCAGCTTTGTCTTCACGGCAAGAACCAGGTTCTGCTAAGAATCTTTGGTGAGGAAAAGGTTACACTTTCTGGAACTGCGGGATCACTTTATGGCCAGTTGAAGCCATATCCCACAGCCTATCATTCTTTCTGTCCTCAATCCTAGGCTCCTGCATTTTTAGTAGCTGACTGGTAGGCATAAATATAGTTGACTTTCAAGATGAATGCCTATCTTTGCTTTCACTGACAAAGGAGATAGCCTTTCCTAACATGATGCCCCCCCACCCCTTGTGTGTTGGGATGAAATTCTCAGGGTTGCAATCTCAACATACCTGGAAGGCAATTTGGGAAGACTGCTTTAAAATGTACTATCTTCATCACCATCTACAACTTAAAACAATTCATGAAAAGCCAGAAAATGAACTATTTCTAGAGTAGAAGTGAGCAACCCAAGGTCTTGAATGCCTTTTGACAACACCTAGAAAGTCCTCTGGTCATCATGACTGAAAACTGGCAGCATAGTTTCTTGCCATTTGTAGGGGGAGGAGGAAACTCATGGAAACTTTAAAAGGAACCTTAAAAAGGGCTTTATATAGTTAAAAAAGAGACCTCCCTTTTAAATCCCCATTCTAATTAAGGAAAACACAGAACATCCAGATTTTGTTCATGTGTATGATTTTGTTCTGTCCACTTGGCATCTTCAACCTGCCCTCTGCAGCCTTGGCACCCCAAAAATGTATGATCCCTGGCCAACCAAAACTTTGCCCATTCCTGCACTAGACTCTAGATCCTTTCTAGAAGGTCTCTGCGTCAGTCTGCACTTACAAAACCAATCCATTAATTACGGCATGATTTTTGAGGATTACACCTATTCCTCCAAGGCACCAAGTATTAGCCCCTATATGTTGTCGTGCTTTGCCTGTTACTTTCTTAGACAATTTCAGATTCTCCCAAGTTATCCAGAGGGATGGGCACCCCAATCTTGCTTGCAAGAGGTGAGTCATGACTTTGCTACAAGGCTGTCTGGAGATGCAGACTTTGCCTGCATGTTGTGCAAGAACTGGTGACAGAAGAAAGAATGCCTGCTGATTATACCTGCCTGATAATACAGTCCTTGAACCTTTGGAGAGAAGTTTGGAAATATGAAGGCAGCAACTTCAAAAATCTTAAGAATCATCCTAGAAGAAAAAGTGTTTTTTTGAGGACCTGCACAGCTTGGTGACTCTTCTTTGTAGGGCTGATCATACGAGGAATTTTTTATTACACTGTATGATGGTTAAACTACAGTAGATTTAGTTAGATTTCCTGTTCTTTCTTTTTCTCTCCTGTCTTTAACTTATTTTGCTTGCTACTTTTCACTCTTTTCCATGCTTTGCTAAACATTGCTTACCCTGGAAGAAAATAGCACAAAGGATATGTATATGCATGCAGAACTCTCTTCCTAGGTATGTCAGGAAAACAAAACTGTGAACAGAGATTATGGCGCCACATGGAGAAAACCTAGCTCAGATAGCCCTCTCAACTTTAGCCTGGTTGCCAGATTTATTTATGCATATACAAAGACACTAATTTTGGACCAACTGCTCATATATTTGAACAAAACTGGGAATTGGGGATTAGAAGTATTTATTTACTATGCCTGGTAGAGTGGTGTGGCTCATACATGAACATTATTATTTTAGCTCTAGCACACCATTTTAACTGATGTTGAGCTCCATTCCTCTGTCCCACTGTCACATGAAAACAGATCCTCTTGAACACAGAGAAGCACAATCACTGGCAGCAACTTAAAATACGAAATGAGATAGGATACTTCCTGATATTGAACCAGATCATTGGTCCCTGTGGCCTATTCTTGACTAATTGGCAGCAGCTGTTTAAGTTCTTAGACCACAATCTTTTCTGGCTCTATTACCTGGTATCAGCTCCTTCAGGTAGGCCAGATCAGGATCCAGACACTGCAACAACTACTCGATCTCTGCTTTATTATTGTGGAGTATAATAAAAGAACCTTGAAAGCCTGTCATAGTTCCCGTCTGCCTCCTCTTATATCAAAGAGAATTAAGGTGAGGTTATCTTGAGTTTCTTTCTCACCCGCTCTTCCTTCCCAGGACTGTGTTAACATTTACTTACCAATTCTTGCATCCTGTTTTCAAGGTTATCTCTGTATTCCTTTACACCTGGTTTCTCCTTTTACATGAAGACACCAGAAGCTCTTGGATGCAGAACAGGTCCACTTGCTGATGAGCTGCATGAAATGCTTTTTACCACTTCCTGGTAGCTAAAAAATAACAGAGTCTTATAGCACTTAAAGGCTAACTCATTTATTATTGTGGAAACAAGGCTGATGTAGTAACCTGATTAACACTGTGCAGTAGATCATTAGTGTATCTGATGACAGGGACATCTCAAAAGTACATGTCATAATAAATGTATCAATCTTTAATGTACTGTAAGATACTGGTTTGGTTCAACAGATTAAGCTCTATTGTTTCCATTGGGTCAGAATCAATAATGGGGGAATAAAAAAGTGTTAGCTATTAGGTCTGCTGTGCCTGGAGCCCACAAACTGCTACTATTTTAGTTTGGAATTAGCAGTTTCACAATAAGAGCAAGCAAAACAGAAAGATCCAAGTTGGGCAGTCTGTAGTCACTTCTACATGGGATGCTGGTGTCGTTTCAGAACAAGTTCCATGCCCATGTGATCTCATGCTATCTGCTATGCTCAGCTGCTCAACTGTGTGTCATGTTCACTGTTCCAATGTTCCTGGTACATCGTAACGTTTCGCACGTCATTTACCTGATACGTGTTTGATCTGGGAAGGGAGGAGGATTCCATCTCGGGGAGTCGTTATCTGTTGGCTGCTGGGTTGGAATGTGTTTGGGTTATCTCATGTCTTCAAGGTTACTTTCCCAGGATCAGTAGAAAATGGTTACCAGCACCTGGGGGGGGGGAGTTTGCTACGGCCGGGCGAGGGGAGGGATTACGTTTTGAGCCGAGGGTTTTTAGTTTGTATTTGGCACGCTTTTATTCATTCTCAGCTTTCTCTGTATTTGCATACTATTCTCACAATAAATCAGATATCATTAAGTACCTGCTTGTGAGTCTGACTCTGTTAGGATAGGCAATCATTACATAAAGCTGAGAATCTAAAAAATTTTTCCGTTAGCCCCTTTCCAGATTTATTTGTGAGGGGACGTGCTAACGATGAGCAAACCAAATCCACAAGCCATGGAAAGCGAGGAGTCGAGCGAGGGGGAACCTGATTCTACGGTGGTAAGAACGGAAAAAGTTCCCCCCAGAGAGACTTCAGAAGTTCGGGAGGGGTCGAGCTTCAGCATCGGGGATGAGGAGGTTGGAGGCAAGAGAGCCCCTGAACCAACCGGCGAGTCGCCAGGCGAGTTGCTCACCTGGGATGAGACACAGGGAGCCCTACCCGGGACGTCAAGAACGTCTTGGAAGCAGCGGTACCCGTTGTCCCCAACTGTGGTGAGGCAAGAGAAAAAGGAGGGATCCCAAACCCCTGAACGTATAAAACTGCTGGAGGCTAAATTGGAGTCCTTAGAATTTATGTTCCAAAAAATGTCCATGGACTGGGGTCCCCGAGAGAGGAGGAGAGAGGAGTCCAGTCATAGGTACTCGACTCCTTCCTCGCCCCCACTTTCCCCAGAGGAAAGGAGTAGGACCCGGCACAGAGAGGAAGTGAGAGCGCCGAGGGTGAGAATTTCAAGGTCCCCTCCTCGAGAGCGGAGATCTTTGGGGGCTACGAGGAAGACCGATCGTCCAGCTGTGGCGAAGGGACTGCCCAGAGTGGGGGTAAAGGACTTTACAGTTAAATTTGATGGAGATCCAACTAAGCTGTCGTTTTTCCTTACCAATGCAAGGAGTGATATGGACGAATGGGAACAGTGTTTCCGCTCAGAAAGAGCCAAGATTAATGCCATTGCCACTAAGCTTAAGGGGCAGGTGGCCGATTGGTACGTGCAGTTGTGTCAATCAGAGGCCCCTGAGTTGGAGGAGTTGGAGGAATTCCTGTGGGCATTAAAATTACACTTTGAAGACCCGTTAGCTAAAGAAAGAGCAAAACGGGCATTGAAGGAGCTGTGCCAAGGGCCACGATCGGTGGCAGACTACGCTCTGGAATTTAAGGCTTTGGCTGGGAAAGTTGAAGATTGGTCCCAATCCACCTTAATAGAACTTTTTAAGGATGGTCTAAATACGGAAGTCCTAAGGTGGTCACTGGGGTGAGATGACCCAGACTCCTTGTATGAGTGGATACAGCTGGCAGGGAAGGCTGAGCATGCCCAAGAAACTTTTGCCCACCGAAGGGTGATGAAATATGCTAAGCTCAGCAAGGGTTCCCACACCGCTGCACCCACTGGGAAGCCTGGGCAACGTGCGTGGGAAGAGGAGAGAGAGCGCCGCTACGCGAAGGGACAATGCCTCCGATGTGGGAAGGAAGGTCACCGAGCAGCGGCGTGCCTGAGAGGAAAGACCGAGGAACGTCCAGGAAGGTCGTTGGGGAAGTCACCCTCTTTACCCAGGAAAATGAAGGCAGCTTTGGCTGAGATCGAGGCAGAGGAAGTCCCTTATTTCGGGGACGAGGGGGAGCCCGAGCTGCTCCAGCCGGTGGGAAACACCAGCCACCTGCTTTAAAAGGCGCCGCTGGGCAGGTGGTGGAGGAAGGGCGTGACCACATTTCGGTGAGTGGCAACTATCCTACACTGACAGTGAAAGTGAAGTTAGGCTCCCGCACAAGAACTGTTGAAGTGTGGGCGTTGATCGATTCAGGGTGTTCACGTTGCTTGATGCACCCTGATGTGGTGGCTGCTCTGGAGTTACCCAGGTTTCCGTTAAAACGTCCCATGATTTTTACCCAGCTGGATGGTTCTATGGCGGGGGGGAAGCCAGTCACCCATTCCACAGGCATGGTGGCGTTGCAAATGGGCAGCCACCGTGAGGGGCTGCCATTTGTAGTGGCGCCTGTGGGGGGTCCTTTGGTCATTCTGGGGATTCTTTGATTGGTCCAGCAAAACCCGTATATAAACTGGGTGCACAGGACTTTGACTTTTGGGGATGGTTTCTACCAAGCCCCTGGAGAGGATGATGCCCCGCAGGTTGCAGTGGGGAGGGCGGCGGCAGCAACCCCGCATTTCGCTGCCACCCCACTGGAGGGCTTACTGGAGCAATACCAGAGTTTTGCAGATGTGTTTGGTGAGAAAGAGGTGGACCAACTCCCACCTCATCGGAAAACTGATTGTGCCATAGAGTTGGTCCCTGATGCATAACTACCCAAGCCAAAAATCTATGCCATGACACAAAAAGAACTGGCGGCGCTGCGGGAGTTTGTGGACAAAAACTTGGCCAGGGGTTTTATTGAACCAGTGAATTCGCCAGTAGGCGCCCCCGTTTTGTTCCGTGCAAAGAAGGATGGGACATTGAGACTTTGTACAGATTACTGCGGATTAAATGCGGTATCAATATTGAACAAATATCCTTTGCCAATAATAAAAGACATGTTAGCACATCTGGCCAAGGGGAAGATCTTCTCTAAGCTGGATTTGAGAGAAGCCTATTTCTGTATACATATACGGGAGGGGGATGAATGGAAGACTGCTTTCAATTGTCCTCTGGGCTCGTTCCAGTACAAGCTTTTGCCGTTTGGTTTGGCGGGGGCACCTGGGGTGTTTATGCAATTGATCAATGAAGTGTTACATGAACATTTGTTCAAAGGAGTACTGGTCTATTTGGATGATGTTTTAATTTATACTGAAACGATGGAGGAACATGAGCGTTTGGTGAAACAGGTGCTTAGCAAACTGAGAAAGGCTGAGCTTTATGCTAAACTATCTAAGTGTGAATTTCACAAGACTCAGCTTGACCATTTGGGGTACAGAATTTCCGACAAGGGTATTGAAATGGACCCTGCAAAAATTCAAGCTATTTTAGAATGGGAGCACCCACGTACTCGCAGGCAGCTCCAGAGTTTTCTTGGCTTTTCCAACTATTATCGCCAGTTCATCCAGGGGTTCGCAGAAATTGCATTGCCTCTCACTGATTTATTATGAACAAAGGGGCTGGGGGACACACGGAAGGTGAAGAACCCGGGAGCGTTGCTCAATTGGACACCTGAGTGCCAGTTGGCATTCGACAAACTTAAGAGCCTGTTCACTGCTGAACCCATTCTCCAACACCCTGATCCCACTAAACCCTTTGTGGTTCAAGTGGATGCTTCCAATTTCTCAATTGGAGCGCTCTTGCTGCAAGCGGATGCTGAAGACTGCCTGAAGCCGTGTGCGTATCTGTCCCAAAAATTTTCCGAGACGGAAAGGCGATGGCATGTTTGGGAGAAAGAGGCTTTTGCAGTCAAGGCTGCTTTGGACGCATGGCGCCACCTCTTAGAGGGGGCCAAATGTCCTTTTGAGGTTTGGACTGACCATAAAAATTTGGAAGCGCTTAGCACGCCCCGTAAGCTCAGCCCTAAGCAAATCTGTTGGGCTCAATTTTTCAGCCACTTTGATTTTAAACTGAAGTTCATTCCAGGAAAGAAAAACTTCCTGGCTGATGCGCTTTCCCGCCTGCCCCAGGATTCGGTACAGGTACCTGACGTGGTGGGGACACTGTGGACTGAACCCCAGTTGGGGTTGCAAGCTGTCACCTGCAGTCAGACTCGTGCGCAGCTGCCCTCAGCTTCAGTTTCACCGGCTGGGGGAACGCCGGCGGTTCCTTCGCAATTGCAACAAAAGTTTCTCTCCGAACTGAAATCTGACATTTGGTTGCAAGCGAATAGAGGCAATGTTACATTTGACCGAGGCTTCGCATGGAAGCAGAACCACCTCTATGTCCCTGACAGTTTGCGAAGAGAGATTTTGAGTAGATCTCATGATGATAAGGTGGCTGGTCATTTTGGCTTTGTGAAAACCTTACACCTGGTGCGCCGGCAATTCTGGTGGCCTACATTAAGACGTGATGTCAAAGACTATGTTGCTTCTTGTCCTGTCTGTGCCATGTCAAAACGGAAGGGGGGCAAACCGCAAGGCTTGCTACAGCCAGTGGCCAGTCCCTCCCGCCCTTGGGAGGAGATCTCCATGGACTTTATTGTCGATTTGCCTCCTAGTCAGAGAAAAACCATGATTTGGGTGGTGAAAGACTACTTCTCTAAACAAGCCCATTTCATTCCATGTGCCTCCATTCTGTCTGCTCAACAATTAGCCTGCCTCTTCCTAATCCACATCTACAGGATCCACGGGAGCCCCTCCCGCTTGGTCACAGATCGTGGGACACAGTTTACTTCCCAGTTTTGGCGGGCATTTTTAAAGCTGGTGGGCACTAAACAGGCGTTGTCCACTGCATCGCATCCTGAGACTGACGGATCTACAGAGGCTCTTAATTCGACCCTTGAGCAATTTCTGTGCGCATTTGTTAACTATCAGCAGGACAATTGGGTTGATCTCCTGCCTTTTGCTGAAGTGGCTTACAACAACGCTGTCCATCAGAGCACAGGGCACACCCCTTTCCGTGCTGTTTTTGGCCGAGATTTTGTGCCCATTCCTGATCTGCCTCAGCCCACTACACCGCCTTGTTCTCCTTTGGATTGGGCTGCACACCTGGCCGATTCCTGGCTGGTGATTCAACAAGCGCTGGCTGATGCCCAATCCGCCTATAAACTGCATGCTGATAAGAGACGAGCACTTCAACCTGCCTTTAAAGTTGGGGATAAGGTCTACCTTTCCACCAAGTTCATTAAGTCTCCTCAACCCTCGAAGAAATTAGCTCCTAAATTTGTTGGTCCTTTTCCCATTGTGGGAGTTGTGAACCCTGTCACATTTAAATTGGATTTACCACACAATCTTAAACATTTACATCCTGTTTTTCATTGCAGCTTGCTCAAGCCTGTCACCCCCTCCGATCGCTGGCATCTCCAGCCTACACCTCCTGCGCCAATCATGATTGACGGGCAACAACATTTTGAGGTGAAGGAGGTCCTGGATTCTCGCCGGCTTTGTGGCACTCTGCAGTACCTAATCCGATGGAAGCATTTCCCCCACCCTGAGTGGGTGGCTGCCCGCGATGTTCACTCTCCTGTTTTAGTTAGACGCTTCCACATTGCTTATCCTATGAAACCTGCTCCTTAGTATTTTTGGGGGGGTGGTATGTCATGTTCACCATTCCAATGTTCCTGGTACATCGTAACGTTTCGCATGTCATTTACCTAATACGTGTTTGATCTGGGAAGGGAGGAGGATTCCATCTCGGGGAGTCGTTATCTGTTGGCTGCTGGGTTGGAATGTGTTTGGGTTATCTCATGTCTTCAAGGTTACTTTCCCAGGATCAGTAGAAAATGGTTACCAGCACCTGGGGGGGGGGGAGTTTGCTACGGCCGGGCGAGGGGAGGGATTACGTTTTGAGCCGAGGGTTTTTAGTTTGTATTTGGCATGCTTTTATTCATTCTCAGCTTTCTCTGTATTTGCATACTATTCTCACAATAAATCAGATATCATTAAGTACCTGCTTGTGAGTCTGACTCTGTTAGGATAGGCAATCATTACACCGTGTTAGTTCGGCCTCAGCTGTAATATTTAATACTGCAGTAAAACTGGTCTTTTCCATAAAGGCTGTGGCCTTGTGGATAGTCCATTTCCCTGTTTGTGAGAACTCCTGCTTCATCCCAGCTCCTGAGCTTCTTCAGCCATCCTAGGAGCTCTTTCAAGGGAAAAGCTGGTTCTCAGTGAAAGGATTTTTTTGGGGGGGGGGGTACAACCAGACAAATGTACACATCATGAAGTAAGGTCATGGGTTATGGCATGCAAGTATTTTTAAAACATCTTCTTTTTGAGTGGAATGGAGGTGAGGGGATTTAAGATCTATGGTAGCTTGGGGCTGAACAATGATTAAATGATATTCTCTATTCATTTGTTCAGATTGGCAGAAGTGAAGATCATTACGGATTGTCTTCAAACTGCTGTGGAGGGTTTGGGAGATAGAAATGGAAGTGCTTACCGGCACCCTTAGTCCATCTGAGATCACAAACCAAATGAAGAGAGGAACCTTTGTTTAGCCTGGCTGAGTGGGATAACTAAGGAGAACTCTGACCTCTAAGCAAACATGGACTTCATTAGACCAAACCCCAGCCTTGGCCTTATAGGCTTCCTGGTTGACGGCACTGGGGATGAGAAGCTAGAGATGCCGGCTTGGACAAAGACAAAATATATGAGGTAAGGATGAATATCACCAAAGATGGATTGAACAGGTCCAAAAACTTTTTCTCCCTACTTTGAATCAAGCTCTTCCTTGAGATGCTTCTTGCCCAGCAGAGACAGAAGAGACTGCATGGTTGTTATAGCAACTAAAGGCGCACATGCACGCACATATGTATTTTAAGGAGTATTAGATAATGTTTCTCTGATTTTTTAAAAATGCAGGAAAACTTCTCTGCTAAGATTACTCCCCCATCTTTGCTTTGACAGAAATTTCTGCTTGACAGGCGTGCAGCATGCCTTCCCACCACTTCTCTTCTATCCCTAAAATGGGAGCTGTGATCATAACGGTTCCCTCAGTATTTTGTTAATTGCCTAGCATCCTCTCAACAATTTCAGTGGAGTTTCTTGGCTCCCACTTTTGCAGTGCAGTCCTATCTACTTGTTGGTTTGTTGGATTTATACCCCACTGTTTCCCCAAGAGCTTGAAGTGATGGACATGGCACTCACTACTCCAAATTTCTCTGCACCAACAGCCCAGTGTGGTAGGTAGGGCTGAAGGACAGCTTCCATGGTGACTGAGAATGGACTTGAACCTGGGTCTCTCTACTCCTAGTTCTACATTTCAGCCATGGCTCCACACCAACTTGTTGGTCATATTTGCACAATAGCAAGATTATCCAAAATTAATTGAATCATGGTGACTGAGTTAACCTAGTTATTCTGGTTTGCACAACACAATGAATTATAAACTTAATACACTGGCTGGGTTCATACCAGAATAAGCCACAAACTGGCAGCTACATTTTAATAAATCTAGCCATTTACTTCAATGGGGTTTCTTTCCCGGCAATGTGGTTTAAAGATTAGAGTCTTCAGGTTCATTGATCACTCACAACTATTTTGAAACCATACCAAATATCTGAACATTAGATTTCCTTCTTTTCAGTTCTATTGTTGCCACTCAAATAGTTACATAATGTAATCATCTTTTTGCAATGTAAAATCTAACTTCTTGTACTTTACAGATAATATTTCTATTTTGTCCTTTGGGGATATTTTAGGGATGCTTCTTTTTAAAAAATTGCTAATGAGTGGTAATGGAGTTGTCATTTTTCAGGCTCAGCTTCTTTCTCTCCAAAACTCCAAATCTCTTGAAACTGACTCTACAACCAGGCCTTCCACCAACATCTGGCATCCTTGGGTAGATACCAAGAGCCAACTGGTGACATGCCCCAAAGTGACATAATGTGAAGGCATTCTGGAAATCTAAAATGGAGGGCATTTTGCAGGTCTCCTCTAGTGCTGCTGCCACCACCTGTGGAGCTTACCTGTGGAGTTAATGTTGGGAGAGTTGGCAGGCACTGGAAGCCCTTGAACCCTGAAACCTTTTGAGGTTGGCTCTTCAAATCTATCTCTAAACCCCTGGGTGTAAATGAATACATTAATGAAGCGTAAACAGACGTATTACACCACACTTTCCAAACTTGGCACCCTCCTGATGTGTTGGACCACAACTCATCATTCTCTGTAAGTGGCAAGATTCATATTATCAGATAATTTTCCAGCAGTGAAGCTGTAGTAATTTAGCATTCATCCCATGAGCAAAGCAAACCATGCATATGAATGATGTCTGCTGGACTGTTGCCTCTCCAGCTGGTCAGTTAGTCAGGGCCTTTCCAAGTGACACCTTGACAGATGTGACCATGTAAGCAGACCAGCCAGCCTGGTCAACCAGGAGCACCCAAGGAGGATTGCTGCTACGGTACTAGGTCAGGAGAATGGGGACAGGTAGAAAGCTTAGGAAGAATGCCTTTGCAGGTTCAGGAAGTATCCAGGCCTCTTTGTGCTATGCTTGTCTAGCTTCAAATAGCAATGCATCTCTCAGGTTTATCTTGAAGTCAAAAATTCAGCCCAAGTTCATATACAATGAAACCCACTCATTGGCAGACTGTATCTGTAGAGGCAGAGAGGAGAGAGGAAATCCAAAGACAAACCAAGTCTATTTTCTAGAACAAAGGTCCTAGCCGTAAAAGCTCTAAAGCAAATGCTGATGAGCCATTCACAGATTGGCAGTGTTCCAGTGAAATACCAAGACCATTCAGGTTGTTTCTTATATACCAGCAGATCCTGACCCCATGCAATCATAGCTGGCTTGGTTTGGGTCCATCTTCATGCAGGTTTTCCTGAATAACCTTGTGAGGTCCATCTGTCCCTCAGCAAAGCCAAGCACTCCTATATTTCTCTGTTTTTGCTTCTCTCTTTTTAGAGGCCAGCATTCTTGAAGCCCCCTGGTCTTGGTCAAAATCTGTTGGGTCCAGCATAGGAATGTTGGGGCCAATTGCTGTCTTAGTGTCATTGCTAGGGAGTAGCAGATACGTCTGTTTTTTGAGATGCCTCCCTTGGTCCTCTTTCTTAACTGAGGAGGGCTCTTAAGACCAAATCATAACTGTCAGCCTTACCAGGTAGACCAGAAACAAAACATGACCAGATGAGCTAATTCTACTTTACTGTAAGGCTACATGAGCAGAAACTTGCCAGTCTGAAAGTACAATTCTCCCCGTCTCTTTTATACACCGAGAAATTAAGGAGAGTCTCTTTTGAGCCTCTTGCCCCGCCCACTATCCAGCTGTGGACTATGCTGTCTCTTATCTGACCATTCCCTTATCTGACCATTCCCTCTCTGGGCCCAGGCTCCCAAGATCATTCCCACATACCAAGGGGCAGTTCTCTCCCTGGCCCTCCATGTCCATTATCTGTGGTAGCCATCTTAATCTGCCTAATGGCTTTGTTCTAAGTCTTTAATTGTTTAAGAGCAAGAAGATTGTGCTATTATGTGGCAGAATGGTAAACCCATACTGAAACAACCACTTCAACTATCACTTCCTAAACTATTTATTCTTCTCCTTTTATTTCACCTCTTTATGGTTCTGATTGACCTCCATCATTGATCCAAATAGCCTCTGGGATATTTGAAGAGCATTTCCCTGCAACTGTGGGAAAAGCTGCATTTTGCCACAATGGCAATTTCCCATGGAGAGAGAGAATGAGAAAGACAGTGCATAAAAATAGAAGAACATTTGCGATAATTACCACTTACAGCCTCACCCTTCTCAAGGAATTAAATTATATTTTATGACTTTAGGTTATTTTGATGGGATGGGACCTAATGTGTTTCCTTTTGTTTCAGAAAAAGTCATCAACTTTGGTGGAAGGAAAGGGGAAATGATGGTGGGGGTGGGGGGAAGCACTGAGAATCAAGGGTAGCCCAACCCATCAAAGCAATATACAAAGAAGGGAATAAAGTATACACTGGGAGGCTGAAGCTTTGCCTTACTAGTTTGCAGATTGTTCTGCTTCTTTCATATTCTTTAGAAGCTGCTTCTGTCCTCTGTTCCTGAGTTTCCTTAAAATGCACTCACAATTTACATAGTGTGGCCTTGGTGATCACTGAGCCTGGCCAATTCCTTATGAACTGGAATGTTCCCCACTGCTAAGACAGACAGAAAGTACATTGTGGTCCACCACTGGACTGGTGGAGGATTTCTAACTGATGTGATCTTCACATTCAGGGACCATGTGGGAACAGGTAGACAGAGAAAGAGAAGAGGACTGCAGAGAGAAGAGGTGGATCTGATCAGGAGATCATAGAGGAAGGAAGGCTGCCATACCATTTACATAACCAGCCAAAGGTTTGATGTTATGCCCCTTTAGTTATGTAGGTGCTGAACTGGGTCTGTTAAAGACCAAGCAGTTGCTGCATTCACGCATGCTAAAGCTGGGTTGTTGTTAATCTTAGGGATTTGGAGAAGAAGGGTGTCTAGCATGTTGTGAACCAGCCCATTTGAATTAAAGATTCAATGAAGTGTGCAACTCTAGACAAAGGGTTAATTTGTTAACCCTGTTAAGCAGGTTGTGGTAATGCAGCTGCTGACATATCCTTTCATTTCTTCATCATTTTTTGTTTCTGATGTCATGTGCGTACCTCTGCTGGAGGAATCAACCTGCACTGAAAGCAAAATAGAGAAGAGATGCTTTGACTGGTCAAAGGAAGGCAAAGGATCTCCATACATAGCACACAGTATCATGGGAAGGCAGAGGAAGAGCACATCTGGCCTCATTCTCTGGCTGATTACAGGAGCCCCTTTGACCATTCTGTTCATAAAATAAATGGTTGGCTATGAATAAAAAATAGGTGATTTGTTAAAGGGACTGGCACACTGTATGTGTGCAAGCCAGCAACTAAGTCTGCATGGGTCACAGACTAGTGGCATGTTGGATCTCAAGACCCTTCTTTATTTATTTATTTGTCATATTTATTTACTGCCTATCTTGTAACAATGACTTCATTCCCAGCCACCAGATCTTCTGGCTGGTTGGAAGGAAATTTTGAAATGAAAATCTGGAGGGTGCTAGAAACATAGCTACAAATTAAAACCCAGAATGGGGTTCTGGAGAGAAGAGATATTTTATTCCCAGTGGTTGGGAACAGGAAATTCACATTAATGTGCCCCTAACCAGCAGTGTTTCCACGTAGGGCACAGCCTCCACAACTATACAAAAGACTAGGTGATAGAATTGTGGCAGAGAGATCCCCCACATGTACGTGCCTCCTTCTTACCCAGTCCTTGTGGCTAGATTGTATATCTCAGTAGAAACCCCAGGAGTGTCATGTTCCCCATTGCAAGGCATAAGTGCATCACAATGGGGAACATGCCCATCAGGAAAGAGGAAGGGATAACCACTATCCTTTAAACACACACATCATCCCTTAAGCACCCAAACTCCTAAAACAATCACCAGGACAATAGAAGGGCACCTCGGACAGGACATGGAAACCATTAACAGATCAGGGGAACTCCCACACATTACCCCGGGGGACGCACCTGCACCGGATGAAGGCAAAGGGACAAAGGAAACCATCGGAGATCACCCGAATCGCCCATCACCAGACCCATACCAATTCAAATCACCCATCCGGACCCGGCTTGGGGAACAATAGGGGGTGGAGGAGGACAAGGTCCACCACCAGGGTATAAACGGGGTACCCTGCTACCACGCCCGCATTCCTGTCTTTTTTCTCCGTATGCATTCTGCTTCAATAAACCCGGAAATCCTTAGACCCTCTAATGAGTCCGTGTCTTATTCGAAGTAAGGCTACCCTGACAAGGAGGTAATGTGAGGAAGGGAAGAACATGTGGAGAACATAGGATCAGGCCTGCAACTAGGGTCTGTGTCACCCAGGGCAAACATGGATTCTGCGCCCATTTTGGTGCCCCCCCCAGCGCTCATTTTGGCACCCCCCAGCGAGGCGCCCGGGCACATGCCCCACTTGCCACCCCCTAGTTGCAGCCCTGCATAGGATCCACATGGTAAATTTCCCAAAGGGTAGCACTCATCACATAAATGGTTCTACTCCAAACAAATTCCTCCTCATGTAAATCATTCAGGTTCTAATGGGAGTCACTTCCAAGTGAGCACTATTTGCATTCAACCAGTCCGTACTTTTTAGAGCAGGGTTTCTCAACTTTAAAATGTGTGGAGTTCAACTCCCAGAATTCCCCAGCCATCACTGCTGTAATATCAAATTGGTCTGCATAATTGGTCTGCATTATATATCACCACAGTGTTGGCTGAATGGCTTTATAAGCTGCTGAAAGGGGCATCTGTGTGTGGTGGGGGGGTGTTAAAAATCAAGATGGCTCCTGCAGTTGTGTAATTGAAGCCCTGCTCCACTGCTACACATATAAAAAGGGGTCAGGGCTCCAGTTGTGTGGTTGCAGCCACTGTCTCAACTTTTTTGACCCCCTTCCCAAAGACACCCCCAATGCCTGATATGGATTGTTCTTACTTCATGAAATAGTTAAATTTTGAAAGTGTTTTTCCTTTGAGCAGCTATGAGAGAAAAGGCAAGCTATTCATCTGAAAAAAAAATAGTGGATCTCTGGTCTCTTTTCTGCTGGTGGTCCATATCATCTCCCTCCCTCCCTCTGCCCTGTGTTCCCACAATAATGTGATCAGCAGAGTTCTCTAGCAGGGGAGGGACTGATTTTGTTCTTAATGGTTCCTATTCACTTCTATGCGACAGAGTAATAAATTACAGTCTTCAGGTGTCAGAGGTTGGAAGGAAAGAAGTCTGCTTTGGGTTTTAGGATCAGCAGAGGTCACCTGTATCTAGTCTCCGGAGCCACATCTCTACTCATTCCCATATCACAGAATTGGGCGGGATCTTAGACAGCCACCGTTCCAACCCATACAGCTGAATGCAAGACCCACCAGGCAACAGCCTCCAGACCCTCTCCAAATGCTCCCAGCCAAGGAGAGCCCACAATCTCTCTGGAGACCCTGCAGTTGGTTCACTCCCCCACTCCACCATTCGTCAAAGATGGTGGGCCTTCAGCTACCACTAAATAAAATGAGCGAACATAAAGGTAAAGGTTTCCCTTGACGTAAAGTCCAGTCGAATCCGACTCTAGGGGGCGGTGCTCATCTCCGTTTCTAAGCCTTGGAGCCGGCGTTGTCATAGACACTTCCGGGTCATGTGGCCAGCATGACTCACGGAACGCCGTTACCTTCCCGCCGAAGCGGTACCTATTGATCTACTCACATTTGCATGTTTTCGAACTGCTAGGTGAGCAGGAGCTGGGACTAGCAACGGGAGCTCACCCCGCCGCGCGGTTTCGAACCACCGACCTTCCGATCGACAGCTCAGCGGTTTAACCCGCGATGGTGGGCCTTCAGCTACCACTAAATAAAATGAGCGAACATACTGAGCCATTAATAAGTGCTTTCTTAAAAATTAATTTAACACTGTTACAATGCAAAACTTTAATCTGTGGCAGGTGCTGACGCAGAAAGCAGCAATGCCAGGACATTCTGAACATTAATTACCAGGTGACATTTTATTTACCCTAGTATGGGATCCAGGGTTTGGACATCTCAGATGGATTAACCAAACAACAGCTGTTAATGGCAAATATTGAATAGGAATTGACTTTGCAACCTAGGAGGCCACTGGTTATTGGCTTTGGTTCATTTCACAACTTTTTGCTTTTCAACAAAACTTTTGTCAAGAGCTTAATTAGAGCCTGATCTTGCTCTTGGGATGTGTGACTTAATGTGACCCAAGTGCCACAAGAGGCTGCTTTGGTAATGCACAGAAGTGCAAGTGGGCACCCAGATGGTTTGTCTCATTTAAGATTTATAAATGCAACATGTCCTTCTGCTTTGTGCACCCATCTAGGGTTTGTGCTTGAAGTAAAACAATATCTGAAGCATAACATTTTACTCCTCTGTTTGCTGAGATTTTTTCACAGACAGCAGAGAAAATATCCTGGACACAACAGGATGTGATTTTTCTTTAGTTTCTGTCTTGCAGGGACAAAGAGCAGAGGTGAGAGAGATACTAAAGGGCACTTCTGGACACATGCAATATGTATTTCCCTGATCTCTCTCTCTCTCTCACACACACACACACACACACACACACACAGATATAAAATCAATGATTAGGTACGGTTGGCTTCTACGTAAGGTGGCCACTTATACATTATCCCACGCACAAAAAGAAGAGGGGAAAAGGAAATACATCTTCAAAATAAAACCCAGAGAGCAAAGGAGATCTGAATAAACAATGTCCATGAGGATTTCTGTACGAAGATGCCAATTCAGAAATAATTGCTCTAATTTAAATAGAAACACATAAGTCTTTCATGTTTTTAAAAAATATTTGGACTAGATAAAATATTCAGATAGGAGATTGTCCCTGTAAAGCATGAAACATAATCTGTATAGTTTCCAGCCAGGAAGAAAATTGCAGCCAAGTTTACCTGTAGTCCTTTCACTTCGGAAACAATCTGATGCCACTGTGCCAAACAGGCTGTGAAACACAGTGTGGGTTAGGAAGGTTTTAGCAGGATTTGAAGGAAAATGCCATTCAGACTGAGTTTGTGCAGCCCACTAAACCCAGGCTTGCTTAACCATGATTTGAATGAATCACAGCTGGATAGATTCCTAACTAGTGGTTTACAATACAGCAAGCTAAACCAAAACTGAACAAAGAAAAGTGTAGCACAGTGTGCAAAGTCAGCCATAATGGGATTCATCCAGCAGGTTTCACATAGTAAGGGAAGACACCATTTTTAGATGTCAAACATTGACTCAATAGGACCTAGCCAGCCTTCCCCAACCTGTACACCACCTCTTTTGTCTTAAGTTTCCAATTTCTAGACCTTACATCCAGAAATTCAACAGTCCCATTCTTTCTCTTCCACACTGGGATTCTAGGAGTTGAAATCCCAACGTGATACAGAGAATCATCTTGGCTGCCATCTCATGATTGCCTTGGATTTTTGCAACCCAGATCTAAAAGCCCTAAACAGCAGCAAATTAAAGTGTTTTACTTAGAATGCAGCTAAGCTGAATCCCTGTATCTTCTAGGAGGGCCAAGTGACCATCCCATCTGTTGAAGGAAAAGGGCTATGCATTATACTACAGGCCCCTGAATTGTTTCATCTTTCCTGGCGACCTTCAATGAGTGTTGTGCTTGTGCAACATATTTACTACAGTTAACTTTACCATGGTTACTCAATTTTCTAAGTTTGCACAATACATTTAAGCCAGCAGCACCACACCAAACCATAATTACAACAAAATTACAAATTACAATATGCATGCAATTATGGTAATACACAAATGCTGCCATTATAATTTGTGTCCCAATGTCTGGCATAAGTATGTAAGTCACAGCATTTGCATGATGATGTTATCATACACATGTTGTCATTTCCCCTTCCTTGCTTCCCACATCCCTCTGTCAATGTCAATGAGTAAAGCACAGACTAACTGCATAGGTTTTGCTTGCACAGTGTGATAGCTAATATATGAGTAGCTAGTTTTTAGTTGTTAGGCCAAAGTATCTCCTAACTGCCAGCGCCGTATGATCAGAGATGCTCTACACAAATGAGGAGCAGCTACATTCGATGGCTTCTTATGACACCACAAAGTCAACTGGGAGGCTATTAGTTCTCATCACTTTTAAAATTAAATTTTCAGAAAAAAGTTAAAAGCCATGTTGATTTGGGTTAGCATATCCCAAGTGAGACTGATTTGGGAGGCTTTTCCACCATGTCTCCTTTTATCCCAAGTCTGGTCTAGTGGTTAAGGCTAGAAACCAGGAGACTGAGAGTTCTAGTCCCGCCTTGGGCACAAAAGCTGACTGGGTGACCTTGGGCCAGTCTCTCTCGCTCAGCCCAACTCATCTCATAGGGTTATGGAGAAAATAGGAGGAGGAAGGGGTATTAGGTATGTTCCCTGCCTTGAGTTATATATAAAAATAATAAAGGCGGGATAGAAAATAAAACGAACAAACAAACCTTGAAGAAATGATGAGGAGAAGGGATTCCTAGAGCAGGCACATTTTTATGAGGCTACTCTAGGACCATCTCTGCCAGCAGAAGAGAAAAAAAGGTTAAGCCTCCATTAATCTTCTCATCCTCATCCTTACAACATGCTTGATAGGACAAAGGTAGCTTAAAACAACCCTGAACTCTTTGGGGTAAAACTAGCCTCCCTAAGTAAGCCCTGTTCTGAGTGGGCTATAGGGTTTGTACAACATGGTAACTTTGCCCATGATTTAGTTCAGTATGCCATGTGGACAGAATCAACAAATGGCTTTTTGTGTGGTTAAGCTAATTTACCCTCCGCTTGAAACTAGAAGATGAATAATTGTGTCTGATTTCCAGCTCTCTGGGCACTTCAGAAGCATCACCTCAGCATAACCGCTCAGAGTCCCCCATTGGGGGAGAGGGGCGGAAATATAAATCTAATATAAATAAATAAATAAATAACCAACCTGTGGGAAATCCCCTTTTATCCAGGACAGCCAGGGGCCATGACACCTCTTCAGCCAACCTTGAAGCTGTTAGCAGGATAACAGAATTTGGTCTTCTGCAGCGCCAAATGCTTTATTTCTAAAGATTAATATCACCTAATCCTTGGCCTGACCGAGACTGAATGCATGTGGAATTCCTTAAGAGCCCAAGAGGTAGGAATTCACCTCCATTCAGGACTAGGTAAGGGTATGAGCTCCTTCAACTCAGTCTTGATTTCTGGTGCTTCATGGATACATCTGTGTAGTTGTTTGGGAAGCAATATGGAAGTAAGTTGCCATCACCTTCTTCTGAATTAAGGGTGTTTTTCAACTTCCCTCCCTAGTCTACAGCTTCTACAGCCCGGAAGTTTCCAAGTCTCCCATCCAAGTCGAATTAGGTTTAACCCTTGTTGTTTATTCATTCAGTCGCTTCCGACTCTTCGTGACTTCATGGACCACCCCACAGCTTCCTGTCGGTCGTCAACACCCCCAGCTCTCCCAGGGACGAGTCCATCACCTCTAGAATATCTCACCAATAACCACATCCAATTTGCCCTGGCTCATGGATCTTACATTCCAGGTTCCAATGGTGTGTTGATCCTTAGAACATCGGATTCGCCGTTCACCACCAGCACCGTCGGCCACTAGCCGTCCTTTCGGCTTTGAGCTAGCTGCGTCATCACGTCTGGGGCTAGTTGAACTCATCCTCTGTTCCTCCCCAGTAGCATTTTGACCATCTTCCGACCTGGGGGTCTCATCTTCCGATGGTATACTGACATATCTCTGGTTGTACTGATCCATTTAGTTTTCACGGCAAGAATACTGGGGTGGGTTGCCATTACCTTCCCCAGGGATCGCATTTAGTCTGACCTCTCTGTCATGACTTTCTCGTCTTGGGTGGCCCTTCACAGTTTAGCTCATGGTATCATTGAGGTGCTCAGGCTCCAGCACCACGACAAGGTAACGATCCTTTGCTGAAGAGGCTTAACCCTACTAGTGTTTTATCATCAACCAAGTTTGATGAGGTACTGAATCAGGAATAGCTCTCTTGACCTCACTGAATTACTTGAGAAATGTCTCCATTAAGAAGAACACATGAGGGACATTAAGATAGTTTCTGGAGTTCTTTCCAACTCCTTTACTAGCAGTGGCTCTCTCCTCATGCTCGTATGTAAGTGTGCAGTGGGAAGCATAGGGTGGGCTGTGTGCTTTCTGCTGTGGGTCATGTGACCAGCAGAGAATTGAGAGGGGGCCTTAGCATGGAGGGGTCAGCACATTCTGGCTAGCTTCCTAACTTCCTGTCCATAGGGAAGGGAAACTTTGGGGGATTTTTTCTATAATTTTTTTCTCTGCAGTCCCAAAACCGTATTTGGCCTATTTTCAAGCTCAGCTCTTTTTTGCTGGTTTCTCTTCCTCCCCCGCCCCCTGAAATTTAATTTAATTTCAGAATGGTCCCATTCTGTTTTGTTTTCAGAGAGTTACCTTGCTGACTACAAACAGACTGCCTGACCAGAGTTCCAAATCCCTTTATATAATAGCTTTCAACATTCCATTGGACTGGAAAGAATCTAAGCGAAATAGTATTTGGACCATGATTGCCCTCTGCTGGTTACATCCTATCTGGCGCAGACTAAAACGTTTGCTTTGTTCTAACCTGGAACAAATCTCAAATTTGAGTTTGAAAAACTGTAGTTCATTCTCATTCTCATTCTAAAAACCAGGCTTTCCCTTTTCACCTTATTTTGATGAGCTTCATATCCAGTTGAAACATAAAAGTAAATTCTCCTAAACAATGCAGTCCTATATGTGTCAAGTTAAGACAGTTTCCATGGATGTCAATTAAACTTTCTCTGAAATGTGAGGTTAGGTTTACACTATTAATCTGTATATACAGGTTTTCAAAGGCTTGATAGAGTGCAGACATTGCTAAGCTCCAACACCCATCAGCCCCAGCTACCAGGGCCAGTGGGGACATGATAATTGCAGTCAACAAGACCTGTGGAGCTGTATGTTCCCCATTCCGCTGATAGAGCCGACTGCTGCATGTGAATACATATGCAATAGTTTTCAGTCCCACTACTATGGGGATTGGTACCCTGTGACCCCAGCAAGCCTGCATGAGGCCCTTGGCTTAATTAAAGTGCCCCTCTTCTTAATTTCAAATGCCCTATTTCACACCTTTATTAAGAGTAGACAGTCCTTTCACTGCTTGGGGAGAGAAAGAAGGGAGTGTCAGAAAGAAAAAGGGGGATGTTGGAGACAGACCGGGTCTTCTCTCATACTTGTTCCAGCCTTTCTCCATGCAAAGTAGATCTGGGCTGCAAAAATCCATACAGGCACTAGATGTCAGCAAGAGTAAGTGGCAGCGTTTCCCAATAGTTTATTTCTGTGGAAACAAGGCTCTCAAATCCAGAAAGTAGGACATGAAAATAGACGATAGCCATTCTTCCCCATTACCTTTAAAATATGAGGATCGTCTTATATTAGGTGAGAATATAATAATGGAGGCAGGTGAGTTTTGTTTTGTCTATTCTTCCTTTTGAGATCAAGGGAAGATTGTCTTATATTTAGGGTTCTTTTCTTTGGGGTGAATACAGCATTGGAAGGGAAAACTGAGACAATGGTCAACAAGTATGGAAAAAAACTTTCACCAGATGTATAGTCTCATTATGGAAACCATCACAAGTTATGGAGATGGCCTTCTCTTTAGAAGGGAAATAGATCTGTCAATGGTTATTGCTTATGAGTTGCTAAATGAAGCTCTCTTTTGATATGCTGCAAGGACCACCTTCCTTATATTGGTGGTCCTTGCAGCATATCACTGCATTGATTGGGTCAAAAAATGAAGTTTGGAGAATACAGGCTGCTTGCGACTTTATCTAGGATATGGCTAATATCACATGAGACTTTACACCAGGAAGGGCCTATCAATACATCATTTGCCACTTCCCATTTGGCCAGGATGGGGCAGTAATCATGCCTTGGTCACTGCAGCCAATCAATGTCTCAGAGATCTCTGCTGCTGGATCTGTTAAATGAAATCTGTAATGGAAACACTTGGCTTTTCAGCCATTCTTTCTCTCCATTTTGGGTTTTTGGAGAATGTATGAGTCAATTGACTGGGTGTAGACATTCCCAGGATACCACTGAGTGGGTAAAAGCAGTTTAATTCTATACATGACTAGATCTGGTGGGAGTTAAACATAAACCCCTAGGGGTTAATTGACTATTAATTAACCCCTTTTTTGTGACTCACAACACACTACCCTCCCCCCAGACACACACATGATCCTTTAAGTTAAATGACCTTGTGGAAACAGGACCATAGTTTGTTTACATGAAGAACAGACTGCATGTCTGCCTGCAGTGAGTTTTCTGATCTAGATACTGAGGACACGTTATCACAGGCTTCCAGCAGGTGTCACTGTGTGGCCAGAGTTGCTGGCAGGACACAGGCAGGCATCTGGCTTTTGGCAGAGCCCCCATGTCACAAGTTAAGAGCTGGGCATTAGATCAATGACCTTGGCAGACGGAGATGCGGAAGGGAGACAGGGTTGGATTAGACGGAATTTGGCAAATTGCAACCTGCTAGGCTGTGCCAAGCCTTGCTGGGCAATCAAGGTCCTTCTTTGGGTTCTCCTGTTAAGAGAGGCAAATTGAGGATTCGAAGGAGAATGGAATAAACACCTCTTTCTGATGCCTTTTTCAGACTAGCACTTTGTCTGAGCCTGGAGGAAACTCAGAAATGCTTTTGGGTTTAATGCAAGAAACCCATTATATTGTTCTGGGTACCTTCATAATTCATTTCCTTCATAAATATAAGAAGGGCTCCTAAGTCAAGGGCAGAGGGAGATGAAGGCAGAACAAAAAAGCCCCCCCCCCCTCAAATGCCTAGTAGCTAAGGCCAACTAGTAGTGCTGGCACCTGATTTAGAAAATCCCTGAAATGGTGTTCACCATCCAGAGCAAAATGAATGAATGAATATTAAACTCCAAACAGCTGAGTGAAATGTCAGCTTTGTTCTACCTAATGGTAGGACCAGGTTTGGCCAAAGATCATTGCTTCTGGCCTGTTGTAAGTTGTGAGTTGAGTTGCATACACATATACCCATTCACATCCATGGGTACATGGAACACACATATACATATGGAGAAATATATGACATTCCCCCTCCCGTACAGCAACTCGTGTCAGCCCCATGGGAACCCAATGTTTTTCAGGAACATTGGAACAGTAACCATGACACAGCATCACAATTATTTTGGGGGCTGGCAGGCTATTTGATTGCAGAGGTAGGTAGTCTGGTCATCAAAAAGTTCCATGGTAGACCAATTACAGTTGGAGCCATCACAATAACCTTGGTTGCATATCCTAGTTGGGCAAAATAGTGAAAAGAAACCAAAAGCATCACAGATAAGGTTGTTAGACCAGCCTCATTCTGGTGGGTCCCCTCTAAACTCCCATCTTGATGCCACAGGCTGAAAGTTAATTTAATCTTTCATATTCTGATGACACGCTAAGCTCCGGATATGATAAACGTTCCAAATTTATCTTGTCTACTAAAAAGATGAAATTGACTCCCTTCTAGCCTGGAACTGCTTAGGTTTCCAGAATTGTATAACATCCTGGCTGTTGCTGACACAGGCCCAGGTAAGCATGTCCTGTGAATGAATGTGGGATTTATTTTTATTAGTTTATCTGCAGCCTTTTTCTAGCTGTTAAATCTGAATTTTTAAAATTACGGTTTATAGAACGTTCATAATGACCATATTCAAATACAATATTTAGCTATAACACATCAAGCTAAGACAAATGCAAACTGGAGGGCAGGCCATTTCCAGGGAAGATGCTCCCGGTGTCTGTTACCGGTAGCGTGTTCCGGCCCTCCAGGTTCATACCCAGGTCCTGGTCAGCAGATCCCTGAGGGCCCTGGTCTCCGGCTACTGCTTCTGAACGCCAGGTCAGTCAACAACAAAGCCCCCCTTATAAGTGACTTGATCGCAGAGGAGGGGGCAGACCTGGCGTGTATCACTGAGACCTGGCTGGGTCAGGAAGGGGGGGTAGTCCTTTCAGAAATGTGCCTGGCCGGGTTTCAGGTGTGGCACCAGCCGTGACACCGGGGCAGGGGAGGTGGGGTGGCAGTTGTCATCTGAGAATCTCTAGTAGCCTTCAGGGGCGCTGCTCCACAGGTAGCTGGTTGTGAGACCCTGTTTCTCAAGCTGGGCACCCGAGAACAGTTGGGAGTGTTGCTGCTGTACCAGCCTCCCTGCTGCGTGGCAACCTCCCTGTCTGAGCTGCTTGAGGCCGTCTCAGGGTTGGTGGTGGAGTTCCCCAGGCTTATGGTCTTGGGGGACTTCAACCTACCTTCCCTGGGGCATGCCTCAGATGCGGCTCAGGAGTTCATGGCTACCATGGCAGCCACGGGCCTGTTTCAGATCATTTGGGACCCAACTCGAGACAGTGGCCTCACTCCGGACTTGGTTTTCTTGTTGGAGCAGTGGCAATGTGATCTGAGGGGAGAGGTAGGTCTGTCCCCATTGTCATGGTCAGACCAAGCCCTGGTGGCCCTGAGATTCTCTTGTGCTGCCCCCCACCGCAGGGAGGCAGGACCGATTCAATTGGTCCGTCCCCAGCGACTGATGGACCCAGTGAGGTTTCAGAAGGAGCTGGGGGTTATACCCGGGGATCTACTGCATGGTCCAGCGGAGGTCCTGGCCGCAACCTGGAAAAGAGAAGCGGCCGGGGCCTTGGACAGGATCGCGCCTGTGCGGCCTCTCTTGCCCACTCAAACCCGGCACTCCCCGTGGTTTACGGAGGAACTGCGGGTGAAGAGATGCCTAGAGCGCCGCTGGAGGAAGACAAAGACTGAACCTGACCAAACACAAGCTAGAGCCGCTATTAAGGCCTACCTTGTGGCGGTAAGAGCGGTGAAATGTCAATATTTCTCCGCTCTTATTGCATCCGCAGAATGCTGCCCAATGGCCCTGTTTAAAATTACGCGATCGTTATTAGGTAGGGGGGCTATGTCTCCCACCTACAGGGCAGTGCGGAGGAATTTGCTGCGCATCTGCAGGGTAAAATTGCTCAGATTCGGTCTAAGTTGGACTCTAAGCGTGGGGCAGAGTCTGGGGAGATGCTGAGGGAACGTCCTTACCCGGTTATCTGGGAACAGTTTGATCCTGTTGGGCCTGAGGAAGTGGACAGGATCCTCCAGATTGTAAATGCCACCACGTGTCATCTAGACCCATGCCCTTCCTGGCTTGTGAAAGCAGCCCGGGAGGTGACATGTGGTTGGGTCCAGGTGATGGTTAATGCATCTTTGAGGGAAGGAGTGGTTCTGGTTTCCTTTAAGGAGGCACTGGTACAGCCCCTCCTCCAAAAGTCATTGCTGGACCCTACTGTCCTGGACAACTTTCGTCCAGTCTCCCACCTCCCCTTTTTGGGGAAGATGGTTGAGAAAGTGGTGGCGTTACAACTTCAGAGGATTCTGGATGAAACGGATTATCTAGACCCCTTTCAGTCAGGTTTCAGGCCGGGATATGGGACAGAGACTGCATTGGTCGCGCTTATGGATGATCTCTGGCGGGAGCGGGATGGAGGCAGTGCATCCATCCTCGCTCTCCTTGATCTCTCAGTGGCTTTCGATACCATTGACCACGGTATTCTTCTGGGACGACTCAGGGAGTTGGGGGTGGGCGGCGTGGTTCTGCGCTGGTTCACCTCCTTCTTCCAGGGCTGGTCCCAGTCGGTGGTGATAGGAGATGAGAGATCCGACCCTCGACCCGTTTTGCGGGGTGCTGCAGGGTTCCATTCTCTCCCCTCTCCTATTTAACATCTACATGAAACCACTGGGTGAGGTCATCCGTCACCACGGGATGAGGTACCATCAGTATGCTGATGATACTCAGATATATATCTCCATCCCGGGTGAAGTAAGTGATGCAGTCAATGCCCTTTCTCAGTGCCTGGGGGCTGTGGGGGCCTGGATGGGGAACAACAGGCTTCAGCTGAACCCTGGTAAGATGGAGTGGCTGTGGATTGATGGCTCCTCGGTATCCAGGAAGTTGTCATCTTTAGTTCTGGATGGGGTTGCACTGCCCCATTCAGAACCTGTGTGTAACGTGGGGGTCCTCCTGGACTCACGACTCCTGCTCGAAGAGCAGGTGGCAGTCGTGGCTAGGAGGGCCTTTGCACAACTTCAGGTTTTGCACCAGTTACGCCCTTTCCTGGATCGAGATGCCCTCCAGACAGTCACTCATGCCCTGGTCATCTCCCATATAGACTACTGCAATGCGCTCTACATGGGGCTACCCTTGAAGAGTATCTGGAAGCTTCAGTTGGTCCAAAATGCAGCTGTGCGAACAGTGATGAGTGCTCCAAGATCAGCACATGTAACACCTCTACTGTGTGAGCTGCATTGGGTTCCAGTTTGCTTCCGGATCCAATTCAAGGTGTTGGTTATCACCTTTAAAGCCCTACATGGCATGGGGCCAGGCTACCTGAGGGACCGTCTCATCCCTATAACATCAACCCGTCCCACCCGATCATGCAGAGAGGGCAAGTTGCAGACCCCGTCTGTAAGAGAATTTCATCTGGCGGGGTCCAGGAGGCGGGCCTTCTCTGTGGTGATGCCCACCCTGTGGAACATTCTACCCCCCAAGGTGAGGCAGGCCCCTTCGCTCCCGACCTTCCGGAGGGGCTTGAAGACCTGGTTTTGCCGCCTCGCCTGGGATGGGAAGGGCAATAGCTCTTCCTGGGGGTGGCTGGTGATGTAGAGTTCTCCCGATGGAATGGAAATCTCCCACTTGGATTTTATATTTATATTTTTATTATTTTAATATTGGTGATTTTATGATGTTAGGTTTTAAGGTGAATTTTATTGTAAACCGCCCAGAGTCCCCCTTTTAGGGGGAGATGGGCAGTGATAGAAATGTGAATAATAAAAATAATAAATAAATAAATAAAATTGTACTATGGTTTAGCATTCAGGTTCATATTAAAATAGTTTGGCTAAACTGGGTGGCCTCCAGATGCATTGTACTTCAATGTGGCCAATGGATGCTGTGATGAGGATTTGGGGAACTGAAATCCAGCAGATTTGGAGGGCATCGGGTTGTAAGAAAGCCCTCTGAAGATAATGTCAGCATTATTTGCACTTTGCAGATTATGGCCTAAGGACATCTTGTATGCTCTCTTTACCTAGAGCAGCATTCAACATACGTTTTTCCTCCAGATATATTGGACTACAAATCCCACTCTCTGCAGCCAACACTTGAAGATGATTGGTGTCGTCTAACACATCAGGCAGGCACAGGTCAGGAAAGACCATCTTTTAAGGCCTGATTTAATTTTTAGCCCATAAGGGCCATGAAAATAGTTTTTTTGAATTAAACATTGACACACATGACATCATATAAACAGGATCATCCCTCGAGATATAACCCACTAGTGGTGCCAGAATAACTACCATTTAGTTCCTCTCTTTTAAATAAATTATGTAATGAACATTGTGTGGTGTATGCAAATATGTGTGGGAGCAACTGTATTTGCATTGAATAGGGTTGGCAAATGAATTAGTCAAGCACAGGGCGCCCCCTATTAGCCTTTCAGAATAATGCAACGTATCTTTGCAAGCTTAATCTCTACTCTACTCAGAATGCCTATGAAATGGGCATTTTTGCAAACAGAATCAATACCGTATTGGGTTCTCTCTTGCAACAAAGGAAGGACCTTAAGCGGTTGTACATGTAATACACTGTGCTTAACTACATCAGTTAAAGACTTAGAAGTTGTAGTCATACAGTAGGTAAGCTTGGTAAGCGTTAACTTTCCTTTTTCCTTTTTCCTTTTTGTAGCTTATCATGTTTGGTGCAAACTCAGCCTGTTACTGTAATTAACACATTTGTTCAATGTATTATATGAACCCAGAACATGGGCTAATTTAGTTATTGCATTAAGCATAATGTATGAACACAGCCAGGAATTCTAATAAACAATTGACTTTTCCAGCAGATGATGGTCTTCTAGAACCTCTTCAACTACTTCAGAATAGCAATCATCCTAGATGCTACTTTCTCCACAGTTCTTCACTTAGCCATAGGGGTAACATTTATTAGGGGCAGGATGACTCAGGAATTTCTTGGGACTGACTCCCTAGATTAATCCTAGAGTGTAGTAGCTACCTGTTCCTGGAGAATAATTAAAAGGGTTATTTAAACCCATGCTTCATTTTGGGAATCTATTTTGAACACTTGGCCTTTACTGCTGAACATATACAATACGCACTTGCAGAAAAGTAACATTTCCTTCTATCCAAGTTCAGCTCCTGATAACTTGGTTCTTTTAGTTTTCTTGGCATGATACAGCAATGGCTTGCCATTCTTCCTCCCTCCCTCCCTTCTAGCTTCCAGCTCTGGAATTTCCAGATAATCCTCTATTCTTTTCTCAAGAGATATTGTCGCTCTTGTTGCTATTATTATTTCTCAAGATATATTATTATTTCCATCAATCTCTTCTGTTGTTCGCAAAGTGACTACTACAAGCCTTACACAAGCTGTCAAACTACACTGAATTCTTTGCTAGGCAGACAAGAAAGTTGGCAGGACCAACTTGTAGATTCTTTCCCCTGCTAATTATCAGTGAATGTTATCATACCATTAACTGTCCTAAGAAAGGGCCAGGAACACAATCGCCTCCACCTTTCAAATTTTCTTGAGGTCAGAATGGGGAAAATTAACTTCTCCTGGAGGGAATTCTCCACATATGGCTGGGAACTTGGGGGGCTGAGCTGTCTTACTGTCTGTCCTTCTGAATGATCTATCTGGAAAATTTCTTGGTGACTAGAGATGTAAAAGTTGTCCTCATTTCAAAACATCCATTTCACTGGGTTTATCATAATTCAAACCAGAATTAATGAATCAGTGAAAGAATTCCTGATCCTGTTTCTTCATACATTTATAAAAGCATCTTTCTTCTACAAAGTGTAGGCATTCCAGGAATATTTGTGTGAGGAGAAAATACTATATCCAGTAATGGATTAGAAGAAGCCTAAATCGATGGGTTGCCTTATTCATCTGCATATATAACCTCATGTGCGACAGCCAATATTTATCTTCAGTCAGATCTTTGGATTAGTGCCAAGATTTAAGAATGTCCCAAAATATCAAAATGTCTTGCTGAAAATCCTCCTTTTATTTTTGAAGGGACTGGAGAACATAAAATGAAATACTTTCTAACCTTCTGTTAATACATGAGTGTTTTTGAAAGATGTTACCTCTAATGCATAATTTCTGAATGCCTCCAGATTTTTTTTAATCACGGGGATGATGCTTGGCCTTAATTGACATACTGTAAATCCTTTTTTGGGGGAAAAGTGGGTGGTGGGGGAGCTATCAAAATATTGCCCATGTTTGAAATAGTGTGAATATTTTGCTCAGCATCTACCAATTTGTTAGCTGCCCACAAGAAAATGGATTTTAAAGAGCCTTCCCCTTGTGATCCTAGCTGCCAAAGGAAACCCTTTAGGTCAGCTAGTATTTTAAAAAATGAGCTAGTTTTTAGTTTAGTGGTCCTTTGCACAGAGAGGTTTTCTCTGCTGAACTGTCTTACAATCTGCTTAGGGTCCCCCTCTCCCAAGATGTTATTTTATACTCATAGATTTTTTGAAAACCCATTTAACAAGCTTAAAAAATAGGGTATATGTGTTTAAAAATAAAATACAATTTCTAGCTGTCATCATTTTTAGGTTCACTCCAATCCCAATTTTGCAATTTTAAATCACCAGTACAAGGCATCATTTTCAAATACTGAAAATATGGTGGAAAATAACACTGTTCTTTGGAAATATGCAAAGATGTTCTAAACACCGAGGGGCAGGGGGCAGGCAGGGAGTCATTTTTCAATGAACCCTAACTGCTAAAACTTGCAACATTTCATTGTGGTGCTGCTTGTTTTTTAATTTTCAGAAATCTCATTGGGCACAGTGTCAGGATTGCATGTTTCCAGCGCTGTTTTAAATGCTGGAGCTGTTTGGGAAATCTTGAATACTGTAACCAAAGGTATGAAATGGAAAAACAAATTGCTGTGACATTGCAAGGCATTTGCAGAAACTGTCTGGCATGGCGGAATTGTGTATTTTGTAATCCCCGCTCCTGATGCATGAGTGCGTGCACACACACACACACAATTTCACCCTGGTTGCTTGCAGCCGATTCTGGGCCCATCAGTAGCAGACAAGACTTGGGAGCTGAGCCAAGGGAAAGACCTGGCACGTGTCATGGGCATGGGGCAACGGCGCCAGGCCCACCGCCTCCTTGCAGGAGCGACCTGCTTTGCCACCCCATATGCCAAGTCCCCTGTGCCACTGCCAGACAAGTTTGAACGGCAGCCAAGAACCCAAGATGGAGTCAGCTGCGGCTTTGACCTCTTCTCTTCACCCTGCACAAACAGCTCTCTCTCTTTTCTGCACGGCTCAAAGAAAGGACCCCACTGGGAGAGAAGCGAGGGAGCCTGGAACTGCAGACAAAGCCGATCCCTTGGAGTCACAGCACAATGAAGATCCCAAAATGAACCAGCTCCTGTCTAGAGGTCAAAGAGACCTTCTCTGGAGGTGCATGTACCATTACTTATAGGCCCCCTTTTTAAACACAAATCTGCTCCTAGAGGAACAGTTGGGGCAGAGAAATGGCAGAATAGGTGATTCCAAGCCTTTCCTCACCCCTACTGTTTCTGTTTCCTTACCTCCTCCCAACACGTCAGAATATATTCAGAGTAACAGGATTCATAGAGAAAAAAAATGGGTGGCTGCCCTGATAGAAGAGAACGTGGAGAGGATTCCTGTGCAGTCTCCGTCCATACCTGGGTGTCTGGGTTATGTTCCCTGGCCAGGAAGAAAGGAACCGTATGGTTCAAAACAGAAGATTGCTGTGACATTGCAAGCTACAGCCTTCCAGTCCAGATGTTGTAGACAAGCACTCTTCCAGACCCAGCTGACCATGCTGGCTGGGGTGATGGTGCTGAACTTCAATAAGTTTGAAGCTCGCCAGTTTGCTCTATGCTATGATGGAAGGGATATTTGGAGGGGTTTGGAAGCTGCTGTTGTCTTGGGGTAGGTGGGTTTGTGCTGCATGCATGAGAATCTGTACCTCCGCCCCTTTGGTATTTTGAGGTTTTTCTTTATTTTTCAAATGCATTTGATAAGTTTGTTTGGGGGCCTACACACCTGTTTTATTGAGTTGTCTAAAAGTGGCAGGAAACCAAACCATCAGTTTTCAACAATAGCACATATAGGAATTGGCTATATAGACAGAGGAGTTTTTGAGAGTTCAACATGGGGTTGGTGTGTGTGGTTCTAAGATACAGGCGCCACCTTAGAATTAAGACCTGGTTTCCTTTCTTAGCTTTGAAAAGGAGGTGGAGGCTGTTGAGATCTAACAAAGAGAGTTTCAAGACTAAGATACTGAACCTCTGATTCAGACATCAGCTTGATGGAATTTGCAATGGGTGCATGTTTTCTGTACTTGTGAACAAGAAAGAGAAACAAGTACATTTATACTGTATAAAAGAAGAATGAATTCCCACCCTTGAGAAAGCTGGTGGCTTCTATGGAAACTTGCTCAACATTTCCAAATGATGCTTTTCGCCCAGTTTCTAGAAAGGCTTGGAGAGTGAATATTGATGGCCAGGTCCTGAACGATGTACAGTACAGTTTTCACAAGCAAATTGTTCCTGCAACCTCCCCTCTCCCCAGTTATGCTGTGCATGTTGCAAACAGATTGTCTATATTGTTCTTCAACTTCCTGTTGGCTACGTAAGTATTGGCCTCTTTACAGCTCTTAAATGCAGACATCAGGTGCATGTTGCAAACCAGGTGGGATAACGAGGACAGAAATTGAAAGCAAGGTAGGCATATTATTAGCCCAAATTAAAGGGGACGTGATCTTTTTGTGGTAATTTTATGGCTTCTTTTTTGCTCCATTATCAGTGGCTCTGCTTATCTCATACTATATCTTTAGGAAATATCAGATAGTATATAATACAGTGAGCAAGTAGCCATAAGGGCTAGAAACTTGTGTTACTCTTCATTTATTTTTAATGAAAGCAAGTTTTTCAGGAATCCAAATCTATACCTGCCATCACATTCTAGAGAGGATCCTACACTCATGGAATTACAGAATAGGAATACATCTGGCACAAGGATGTGGGTTTTAAAAAATCCAACACACAACAAAATCCCCAACACCAGGGCCGCAACTAGGGTCTGTGTCACCCGGGGCAAACATGGATTCCGTGCCCATTTTGGCGCCCCCCCAGTGCTCATTTTGGCACCCCCCCAGCGTGGCACCCGGGGCACATGCCCTGGTTGCCCCCCCTAGTTGCGGCCCTGCCCAACACATCAATTCCTCTTTGCTTTCTCTGCACTGTAAAATAAGGTTTGGGTCCTTTCTGGCTCCTGATGAATCTAAAGGTGGGAGCAGGGGACACGGGAAGGAAAATCTTCTGCTTTTGCCAAGGGGGAGGGATTAAATGGCACCCCAGTGGGCTTTTACCCCATCTGTTAGTTTCACAAATCCCTCAACACCATCGCATGTAAAGCAAGTGCTTGTGTGTGTAGGGGTGTGTGTTTGCGTGTGTGCATGGCTTGCTTACAAAAAAAGGGAAGGAGGGCCTAAACGGCAGACTTCAAAAAAAAACAACAACAGGCTGTTGCTGCCAGCTCTACCAGCTTGAGAGGCTGACCACCTCATTTTAAGGCTGACTTACCTCCCTACTGCTCTGGAATCTGATTGAGCAGCTCCAGATGTGTGTGTGTGTGTGTGTGTATTGGGGGCAGGGAGAGCAGAATTTGGAATCAGCATTGTCTTTTTATTAGCATGACAAGAAAGCATTTCTCTTTTTTCCTAAGCTACTACATAAAGGTTAATTCAACTAAGGTAAGTTTGATTTTTGACAAATCATAGCAGTATAACTAAGGCAGTGGTCTCCATTTTCCTGTCTTCCAGGGATGTTGGCACTGATTCCCCCAATCCCTAACCAGGTTGGTGAAGCTGATCTAGGAAAATGCTCTCTAAAGTTGGGATGTGCTGGTAAAAAAAAAATAATTGGACAGCTGAAGGCAGTAATGGTGACAGATATCACCACTGCAGTGGGAAGGAAGTTTAAAAGAAGACTTATATACAGTTCTTATTTGTACCAAAAAGATTGTAATCCAGTGGTTACTTTCTTGGGTATTAAGCTCTTTAAAGTCAGTAAGGATTATTTTTAAGAAGGAAAAAAGAATGACAAAAGAAAAATGAGACATTGGCTAAAATCTGGGTAAAGAGAAATGCTTGGATTTTATTTCATTTTTTGTAAGTTTTTTAAAAAAACCCTTGCCCCTAACATCACCTTCACAAATTTTGCAAATGTGAGTGTGTGCATTACACATCTATTGAGGATGTCAAATTTACCAATTTGCTATTTTCCTCTAAGGGGCGACAGGCTTGTGATGCTTGCTGGCTATCCACCTTATGTACGTTTTTTAAAAAAATAAATAAATCCCACCTTAACTGCCAATACTTCTACACCAGGCATTTATGGAAAATGTCTATGCTTCATCCATCTATCCATTCATTTTTACAGAGCATATATTATGCTGACATCCATTGGCCATCCTATGTGCTTTCTGTTCTTCCTCAAACAGTGGAAGCTCTGATTTTTTTTGTGGGGTGGGGGGAAGAAGAGAACAGTAGTGCAATGCAATTTTTATAGCATGTGATGAGTGTTCAGTATAAGTCTTCCAACTTACCAAAAGGTACAGTTTTAAAATGTGCAATGATGCATGCGACAGATTTGCCTATTGCCATTTAGTCATGATGATGACTAAATCATCATGAATGCCTTTTCAGTTGGCACAATTTTACCACCTTATTAATTGTTTAATTGATAATATAATTAACGTTAAAATGTGTAGTCAAACCTTGATTTAATGGATCCCCATTTAGTGGGCTTTGGACAATAATGGACCACATTGCTGTCCAGACCTCCTCCCTAAATAATGGACAATTATGTTGCATCCAACATAGGCCAGATGAGGCAGTTAATCATACATTAATTTTATGATATCAACATCAATTTATGACATTGGTGTAGTGATGTCATTATGCAAATGATGCAAATGACATCATTTGTGCCCATTTATGTGTCGTTGACACCAGTACCCAAATAACATAAATGATGAAACTTGTATTAGTTATGTAACGATGCAAAAGACACACTTTGCTATGAGTTAACAGACATTCAGGAATAATGGGCAACTGTTCCCCCACAATGGTCATTAAAAAAGGTGTGTGTGTGTGTGTGTTAGGGCTGTGTAGCACTGGATTTGAAGGCATAAAGGACCTCAGCTTGTGAGGGGGTGCAAACGTAGCACCTGTCGGCAGCTCCTTAAACCAAACATGTCTTTTCCCAGCTTTGCATGGAGGAGGGGCATTGTGTGATCACAGACAGGGGCTACATCCACACCGCCACATAACCCAAAGCCTTTTTGGTCACCACTGATTTAGCAACAGGTATGGGAGCCCATTTCTGTCAAAAACTTCTGTTCAAACACCTGGGTTCTAAAAAAAAACATTTTTTAAAAACGTATTTTCCAAGCCAGAACAGATACTGGGCAATCACACTTCACAAATCAGCATTACAGTGCAGTTTCAGTAATTGATTAAAAACAACCACCAGAAATAAATGCCGTGATTGTCGTTTTTAAAGGTATCAGCCCAAGTGAAGTACGTGTTTCTCTTCCCTGGGCTCGCTGCTGTGTTCCTTCAGCTTTTGTGGATGGGACACACAGGAAAGCCTCAGTGCTCCCAAAGGAGCATCAGCTAAATTAAAATGCTGCCTGCACAGTACAGCACCAGACACACAACTTTTGCTCAGCGGAGGGCTTCACTTCAAAGACAGCTTGGGCCAGAACAGAGAAGTGGGTCAGGCCAGGACAAAACTCAACTTGATTTAATTTAAATTAAATGTGAATTAAAATGAAATTAAACACAGTTAAAATGATTACTCTCCATGTATTTAATCATCTCCCCCTTCTGTCACATTAAAAATTACATATGATGGCAACTCTTAGAGAGGCTTTCAAGGCTTTTGCAGGCCGCCTGTGGCTCGAGAGCCTTGTGTTGTGCATTGGCAGAGCGGCAAAGGTTCAGTAGCCTCCTGAGCAACCGTTCTAGCAGACTTCTGCCATGGCTGCCCCCAAAGAATCGTGGGAATTGTAGTTGGGTAAGATACTGCATGAGACCCACTTTGGTGTAGCGGTTAAGGCACCAGGCTAGAACCCAGGAGACGGTGAATTCTAGTCCCACCTTAGGCACGAAGCCAGCTGGGCCAGTCACTTTCTCTCAGCCCTAGGAAGGAGGCAATGGCAAACCACTTCCAAAAATCCTTGCCAAGAAAACTGCAGGGACTTGTCCAGGCAGTCTCTGAGAATCAGACACGATTGAACGGATAAAAAAAAAGATACTGTGTATTCTCCATCACAGCACTAGGATTCCTTGGAAACTTCCCAAAGGCTCCTGTTCCTGAGGAAAGAGACAATAATGGCCAACGAGCTTCTTTGAAAAGCAGCTTCTGGTACTATACTCTTCTTTGCTTACAATAAAGGAGAATGCAGAGGGCATTCTGGGTCTCACTTCAAATACAAGTGCTTGGAATGAGAATAAGTCAGTCAATAGTATTGCGGTTGCTGCCACCCCAGATATAAGGCACCGGATCTATTGACATTGCTAAAGTCTGTGTATCTGCCCAACTCTGTGCTGTTAGGGAAGCTCAATCAAATAGTGCTAGAGACGTTACAATTGCTAAATAAATAAATAATCCCACAGTAGTCGGCACATTACAATACAGATTATATTCAGTGAAAGTTGCTCAATTAACAGTTATTCCATAGTACCACATAATTAGGCTGGACCCACAACATAACACTTCTAATTATTTAACACATCCTTTGATGCTTCGGTATCTCTGCGTGTCTTCAATTCCCGCACGTACCATAGTACCAAGATATACCAGCATGGATGAGCTTGTCCCCATAGAGATTCTTCCCATGCATCAGAGGGAAGCATTCTGGTGCCCTCTTGTTACTTTGGGTTTCAACTATCTGGTCATTATGGCCATAGGAAGCGGGCTGTGAGAACTGTCATTCAAGACAGTGGAGAACACCAGACTGTCCATCCTGCTGATATCCTAGAGTCGAGTCCATGGCCCAGTGTGGCTTTTCACATAATTTCATTGCTCCTTCCAAGCTCTTTAGGTATAGATTGGACAGAGTGACAACAGACACGCTCTTAGCTAAAGATTTATATCAAGCAGGCTGGTAGATGGCCTAATCCGTACTTTCAAGGGTGCCTTTTTATTTCTGTATGATCTCTAATTCCTGCCCCCCCCCTCTTTTGGATTAATGACATGCAAATTTTTTAAAAAAGAGTTTTCCATCCCATTTTAGAAATCTGGACAGCTCTTGAATTTTTCCCACTTTTTTCATGCTAGTTAAGAAGGATTGTAGGGCTCCAATGACTCCATACAAATGAGGAATTGATTAAAATATGTTTGCAGTGGGTATAAGTAAGTATATTTGCTGACAATGAAGCCAGTGAGAAGGAGGAACTTGCTTTGAGTAAGGTGATGCTAATGACTTGGAAAGCAGACAGAATCAGAGAAGAAAGTAATATGGAGACTAAGCCAGAATCAGTGCAAAACCTGGTCTTGATGTACTGTAGAGCAAAACAGATTCTGGAACTTCAGGATATTGCTATGGAAGGACCTAAGGCATATTTATCATTATAAGTGAATATTGTTGTTCTCTGAAATGCATTGGTTTTCCAGGCCCTAGAATGGTCACCCGATTCAGTAAATGTATTGCAAGGCCCATAATAATATTGGCTGGTTATCCCTGTTAGAGTGCAAGGCTGGCAATGATATTTTCTGGTTCCTGCAAGAATCTCGACCTGGGCATCCCACATCCCCAAAGTGTAGTGCTCTTTCTTACCCTGTTCCGTGTTGGCTGATGAAGATGTGAGCTGTAAAAGGAGGAAAGTTAATGATGCATCACGTCCAGCCTGCCTACACCAGGCAGAGTCACCCCACAGGACAGACCTGCTGTCCACAGACGGCTCTCTTGATGGGCAAGGGCTTGCGGAAAGGAGCCAGGGCAGAGACTTCCCTCCCTGCATCCTTCTCCTCCCTGAGTCCCAACCTGATGCTTGACTCACAATCACCAACCAGTTTGCAGCCTCCAGTCCCCAAAGAAAGACTAAAGTTAAAACATCTGTTAATTTATAAACCAATTTAACCATGACTGGTTAATAAATAGCGAACAGCTGCCAATTCCACTACCCCTTAGCTCAGAAGAAGGGCACTCTGGGAACCAGGATGGGAACAGATTAATTGAGCTGCCTTTTTAAAAAAACTCTGTTCTTTCTTGGGCACACATGTGGCTTTCTTTTACCCCTCCCCATCAATTCTCTGGTTAGAATTACTCCCCCAGAACTGAATCGCTTTCTTTAGGAAATTGAAGATTTGTAAGCGAGACGGATGGAAATACAACAAATGGAAAGATGTTCATTAATCTGATGCTGCTAGTTTTCTAAAATAGAGATGCTAAAGAAATAAGCTTCTAACCTACGGCAGGATACACATTCTGCTCTGAAAACCTTCACTTCCAACCCCTGCATGAATGAGGGCTAGTAGTAATTCCTCACTGGTTAAAAAGAGTACTCTTCATATGCGCAGAGGCAGAGTTACTTTATGCCAGCTTCCCTACAGAACTGCAGGGAAGAGTGCCAGTGATGCTCAGCTTCAGACTTTTCTACTTTTCTGGTTTATATTCACAAGGAAGAAATCAGAAGACATTTCAATCAAGCAAGACTTACGGTTAGTTTTAAACAAGCCACTTGCAAACCATGTTTTATGTATATCAGGCTAAACTATGACGCGGTATTATATGAGAACTGGATATCATAAACCAAATACTGACGTTTCATATATTTCAGTGCTGAGGTAGTTCATATTTGAGATCTTTCCTAAGGCATGCTACATGTTGAATTTAGGGCACATCATATATTGTTCCTGTTTCTTTGAACGGGGCATGTGGAGGAGAAGCTTCTAATGCAGCCTTTCTCAACCTTGACAACTTTAAGATAGGTGGACTTCAACTCCCAGAATTCCCCAGCCAGCATAGCTCCTGAGGTCAAAGGCCTAATTGGACAAAAGGTTGCAAGTCAGAGAAAGTTTTCAGCTTGCTCCCTGATATGCTGCCTTTCTAGATGTAGACATTTGGAGTGTGTCGTATTGTAAACTTTCACTTCAGGCTGAAATTCGGTAATTAAAAAAATCGCCACCTTACTGAATGGCTTACGTGATATTCCACACTTAGTGCCTTCTTAAATCTGCCACCTGAGGCAGCTCTCTCATTACGATACACAGGTTAATTATACATGAGCAGAAAGCCATTTGATATTAGGCCTGCCCATGGTATTTTGCTATCTAAGGCAAATGACAAAATGGCATCCCTGCCTACCAATTTCAAGTACAGAAAGCAAACAGATTAGAAAATGATGCTTTCTCTTATACTGGTGGCAGGGGCATGGGGTAGCAGGCAAGCCTATGACTGCAGGAAAGGCTGAGTTGCATACTGAGCCCTGAGTTTCTCAGCCCGACTCCCTAACCCATAGTAGCACCACCTTGCTCAGGCAGATGGTTCACTGAGTTTACCGAGGGGCTGGGCCTGACTTATTGCGCTAAAACCGTCCTACCACACTTAGCTGATTGGGTTTGTAAGCTGTTCCCCAAAGAACGGAAATCTGGACCTCGGACCCTCCACGCTGCTGTAGATGCAGTTGGTAGACTGGGAAGCAGTAATTCCAGATAAGGGTGAGCCTCTCCAACTGGACAACAAAGTCCAGGAGAGACCTGCAGAAATGCACATTATTCCCCAAGTAGGGGTGCACTAGGGCTCAAAAAATTCATTTCCAGCATTTGCAGAGCAGCTGGATTCTTCCCTCTCAACAATGCACCTCGCTGCCAGATTGCAGGCGTGAGAACATTGCATGTGACCTGAGAACACTACAGGATTAGAGATACATTTTTTTCCTGCATGTGGTAGGTCCCTGGGAGTGGCCTCTAATGAACTTTGCTGCCAGTTTAACTTGGTCTCTGTGAAAAAAATTATCCAATTGCTTTGCCATGTCCTGCACATCAGTCTAGGTACAGGTCTGATATAACAGGTCACAATCGGGGTGTGCCTCAAGGACCATATTTATATTGTCTAGATTGAAGCAACATTTTTGCAAGTGTTCAGAAATGTGTGGGGTTTTTTAAATCTAGTTGTGAAATGGGATGTGTCAATGTGTCAAAAATAGCCTGGGGAAACCACATTTTCAACCGACATTTGTATGCTTCTATAACTTATATCTTGCTCCATTTCCAGAGACTGAGCAGCTTATGGTATTAATATAAGAAGATTTTAAAAATCAGTTAATACCGTTATAATCAATCAATCTGATCTACCATCATTTGTGAACACCAATGTTTTACTCATCCCCAAATGCCACTTTGAAGAGCCATGTTTTTATAGCTCTCCAAAAATGAAGTAAGAAGGGGGTGGTCTGAATATCTGGTAGTAAGCCATTCCAGAAGAGGGGGCCATCACCAAGAAGGCTTAAGCCTAAGGTTGCTGAAGATGGTATGCCATTGGTGGTGAAACCTTCAACAAGCCCTTTCTCCCAGACTGGTCAGAGCCATTGAGATATCCAGGTCCAGAGCCATCTAGGTCTTTAAAGATGACAACAGTACCTTGAACTGCACTCAGAAACTAACTGGTAGCCAGTGTGGCTCCCCTAGTAGTGATGTTGCATTGGTGAACCTTGGTGTACCCATAACTACCTCGTGGCCACATGTTATGCCAGTTAAAGCTTCTGGACAGTATTCAAGGGCAGCCCCATGTAAAATGCATTGCAGTAATCTAGTCTAAAGATAAGAAGGCCATGAGTGACTGCGAGTAAAGCTTTTGATCCAGGAAAGACAAAAACTGACATACGTGGTGTAATTGTGCAAAAGCCCTCCTGGCCACAGCCTCTGCCTGCTATTCAAACAGGAACTGGGAATCCATGAGTATCCCCATGTTGCAGGTCATTTCTGTCAGTGTTACCCCATCCAGAATCAAAGACAGATTATCTTAGGGCTCAGTTGACTTCCAAATCCACAGCCACTCTGTCTAAGAACAGAATTTAACCTAAGCTTGTTTTTCCCCTTCCGGATTCACAGCCTCCGGGAACTCAGTCAGGACCTTTACCACATCTTCTGCTTAGCCTAGAGTATAGATATATAAGTGCAGCAATACTAGGGTATACAGCAAGATAGTATACATTGATTTATTCATTGAGCCATCATTCTAACTCAGGTCTGGAGAACTGAATGTGGAATTCTGAACTGCAACATTCAACACTACAAAATAGTTGTCTCCATTTGTACAACCTTATGACCCTAGGCTGTAATTACATTTCAAATTTTAAATAATATTTCCCCCCCCCTTTTTTTCTGGCTTTAATTTGCATTCTGTATGAGGCTACTTAGGAGCATATATTTTCTTCCTTGCCTTTTCCTAATGATAAAGTGACTTCTTTTTGGAAAACCCCACGGTGGGAAGCAACTCCCAACATTCTTCATTCTGAGCATGCTGCTGGGGGCTGCTGGGGTTTGTAGGTCAGCAGCACCTGGAGAGCCACAAGTTCCCATCTTTGCCTTAGAGAATCTTCAGCCATGTGGAATCTGGAATAGTGGCCATTCTAGAACTGTCCACATCCCCTTTTTGGCTGATGCAATGCAGCTGCCTACCAATGTATATGCTGGGAGTGGGGCAGATGAAGTAGTAGAAAATGAGAGAGGTCTAGGAAATGGGATTGGGCATTAAAAGTCTATACTTTTAGGTTGGTTTTTTTTTCAAATGGAAAGAAAACAGTCTACTCTATTTAAAGTAGTTTTGATATCGGTAGGATACATATTTCTTTCCATAAAATCTCACTGAAGATATCCTACAACAGGCCACCGTAATGTCTAATTTTTCCATCTATATTGTATAGGTGCTAAAATTAAGTTAAATTAAGTTATTTTCCTTCAGTTTGATCTTCAGATCTGTGACACCAGCAATTACTTCTGTAAACACTGTGCAGCCAAAGCCTTATCATATGCTATAGAAATAAATGCTGCTCTGTAGGATGCCTCAAATGAAAGAGTCGAGCTGACACCCAGAAGTGGGCCTCAGAGCGTCAGCTCTCTTAATGTCCATACAGCAGGGGGAAATTCTTTGGGACTCTGGTCCCAAGCTGTTTAAGGCTTTAAAATTTTAAAACCAACCATGTGAACTATGCTCAGAAAGACTGGCACCAATGTACTTGATGAAAAATCGGTAGGATATATTCTGTGTATCCAATCCCAGTCAATAAATTTGCCACTGCGTTTTGCTTTAACAAGTTTCCAGACAGTGTTCAAACGCAGTTTCATTTACAACACATTGAAGTAGTTTCTGTTATCTGTTCATGCATAAGTGGATGAAAAGAGGAGAAAGTGACTTGGGCCACCAAGGGTAGTCCTAAATCTCAAAGCATAATCTCACACTGCATGCCTGATCTTTTAGGAACAGTGGAACTGCATCCAGAAAGCTGTGTATAAGTGGCCTCTCATAATTCACCACCCTAAATGTAGGCAGGAAAATCAGGGGTGGGAGAGGGACCATTGCAATAAATCTTTCTAGAGCAGTGTTTGTTAAACTGTGGTCTGAGGACCCCTGGGGGTCCCCCACGACCCTCTCAGGGGTCTGCTAAATCAAATTTATTTGTCAGATATTGAAGATACTTGCAAAAATTAAAGCAATGTCACTCTTCTCATTGTTATTTTTTATTTGTTTAAAAAATAAAGGGTTTTTCATGAAAAATATATCTAATGGGTTCAATATTGTTATTTTTACATGATTCAATAAATATTCTACAAATGCATCAATTTTAGTTTTTAATACAGTAAATATTGATAAATATAATCCACGCAAACAAAACCTCTTTTGGACTCCTCCATAATCTTTAAAGAGGGAAAGGGTCTTGGAGCAAACAGTTTAAGAAACTGTTCTAGAGGAAAAAGATTTTTGAGCAATTTTTTGCACCCGAGGATTACAACTAGCAATGGGAAAACACAGTTTTTCTTCTTGTTTTTTGTCCAGTTTTGTGGTTGTTGTTATTGGCTATAACTATAAATGGCAGCAGTAATAACCATGTCAATAGATCACACCGTGCTCTAGATCTAGCATCATTTCAGAATATTGTGGGAAGATGGGATGTGACTCTTGATTCCACAAACATTGAGAAACATTCTGAGAAAATTCTGCAGTGGCCTTGAAGAAGGTGACAAGAGGAGAATCTCTGAAATGTTCTCAGGGGAAAATCCCTGAGACATCTTAACACCACTTCATTTTATTTAAAAATTGTTTAGTTGATAGCTGATTGGATTTCTATCTTAAATTTCTTCAGCAATCAAGGCAGCTTGTAGTGATAAAAAAAAACCTGTTAATTTACGTGAAGTGCTTTGAATTGTTGAAAGTGCTGTATAAATGTGAGCTATTGTTTACTGGCATACATGGAGCCTGGCAGCAGGAAACAATCCCGTGGATTTTGCAGCTTGAAACTACTGTTTCCTATCATTTCAGAGTTTTGGGTTGATTGATAATCTGGGAAACAAAAGATCATGGTCCAAAAGCTGTGCAGAGTCTGTTCAGCCTCTATCTGTATACTCAGTTGGTTATGGCTATTGGCCTGAACGAAGCACCGTCTTCTAGAAAATACTTCCCATGCTCTGGTTTGGTTGATTATGTACATCAGGCTGGAAGTGCAGTTTTGGAATTTGGTTTGTCTCTAATTACAATGATCACATCAACCTGAACTCTTCTTTTCCCTTCCCCCTTCCCCTCTTCACCATCAATAATGCATGGCTTTGTGTTTATTGCTACTTAATTAATCCACACTTAGGAAAATTAAAAGCCTACAGAATTCCCCAAAGTGGGTTGGAAGAGGGGGCAATATGCCATCATCATGACTACGGGCCAGGGGAAGTTGACAGGAGGAAATGGTCGAAATGGGAAAACTCATCTAGCTACAATCTCCCATGGATTCCCAGGAGTGGGATACCTATCTCCTCCTAGTGTAGAATGATGGGATGTTGCAAGCTCCAAGGCAGCCGATAAAAACTACTCACAGTTGTAAATGACAATTGTAAGCAGTGTCACTAGAGGTTCCAAAAAAGTTACAAATCCAAGAAATAGGGTTGGTACAAGTATTGGACATGTGAAATTACTTTCATTGGTTATGTTGGCAGGAATTCATGAAGTTATAATTCCACATCTGGAATGTCCCGATTTGGGGTGGCAATAGATTGACCTGTGGTCAATCCAAAAGGCAGTTTTCAATCCTTATGAGACTCTTCCCTCAAGTAGAGTAGGGTGCAATTGTCCTGTTAAACACTGAATGTTCACACACACAGCCTGTTCAGGAAACTCCTATTATGCAGCCAAATTGGCATATCTCTGAGGAGTCTTCTCTTAACCCTGTACTATTCAAGTCCAAAAACTCACCCATCTGAAGTTTCTTATTCTTAAAAAGGAGACCATTTTATTTTTGGATTAGCTTTCCTGTACTCTGCTCTCACACTAAAACACACAGAAGCAATTAAGTGGTTTCAAGGACAGTTGTTTGAATGTTAAAATAAAATACCTTTACGAACTCTTCACTTTAAAGTGAATTTCTTAATTCCATTTTGTAATGCAAAAAGAATCCATGGCTTTTGCTGGGACTGTAATTTTCCCAATTATATTTTGGGATGCTTGCAAATGTGGCTCTTATTGAGAAATCTCACTGAGTCATGATTTTTCCTTTTGAACACTCACATTTTCCATTACATTCTTCTGTCATTTTCACATCCAAGAAAATCCATTAAGGAGGGAACCATTCATCCAGAATCACCCTGTGTATCTTTTTCATTGCTGTGTGAGGAAGACACCAGCAGCCTGTTCCAGGGCTGATGGAACAGTAAGCAGTGTTAGTATGTGTCCACTGAGAGATAGACAGACAGAGAGACAGACAGAAATGTATTGGATCAGACCAAACACCTGTCAACATGGTGTTCCTACAGTTCCAACCAGATGATTCTGGGAAGCTCACAAGCAAAACATGAATGCAACTGATCTCCCATTTATCCCGCATTAGGTTGTAGAAGCTGGTAAGTCCTAAGAAAAGATAAGAACATGATAGCAACCCAGCTGAATTAGGCTAAGACCTGTCTCGGTCACTCCTTTGCTTGTCACAGTGGCCAACTAGTACCTCTGGTTGTTTGCAAGCAGGAAACGTAGACATTTCCCTTTCCCACTACTGTTCCCCTGCAACTGTTATTTGGAGCTATGCTGCTTCCAACCTGGAACTTGGAATGTCAAGATAAACAGTCTTTGACAGACCTGTCCTTTCATGAATGTATTTATCCCCTTTTAAAGCCATCCATGTTAGTGACCATCACCATATCTTGTGGTAATGAATACCACAGAGGAATGAAACAGTGTGAGGAACCCTTTCTTTTGGTTGTTTTAAATATTCTTTGAATGACCTCCAGTCCTAGTATTTTGGGATGGGAGACTTTTCCAGGTCCACTTTCTCCATTTTATACCCCTCAATCATGTCCCTTCCCATCACCTTTTTGCCAAGCTGAAGAGTACCAAATATTCTAGCCATTTCTCATAAAGAAGGTCTTCAGGCCCTCTAATAATTTTAATTGCCATCTTCTGCATTTCTTCCAGCTTTATTATACCCTATTTCAAATGTGATTACCAGAATTGTACACAGTACTCCAGATGCACATGGATCATATATTTGTATAAGAGCATTATAATGCTGGCATTTTTATTTTCTTTCCATTTCCTAATGATACTTAGTAGGAAATTTGCCTTTTTCACTACTGCCACATACTAAGTTAATATTTTCACTCTGTTATCCATTATAACCCCAAGTTTTTTACCCTGGCTATGTACAGTTCAGACTCCATCAATCTGTATGTGGAATTAGGGCTTTTGATACTAATCCGCATCACTTTACACTTACTCAGTCTGAGTTGTATTTGACCATTGATCAAATTTAAAGAGAGGTTCTGGAGATCTTCACAGTCATATTTTATTTCTCTACCCTGAATGGCAGATTTGGTCAGCTTCCTCCTAAATCAAGGTCATTTATGAGCAAATTAAAAAGCACTGATCCCAACACAAATTGTTCAGATTCTCCACTTCTTACTGTCCTCCATTGAGAAAATATGCTTTGCTTTCTGTTTTTTAACATGTTAGCAGACCAGAAAAGGAGAGTCTTCTTCTTCTATGGCCACTAACTTTACCAAAGAACCTTTGATGAAGAACCTTGTCAAAGGCATTTTGAAGCCTTTGATAAACTAATCAAGTTAGGAAAAATAATCAAGAAAGCAAACTAATCAAGCACTGATATTTGCCCTCCACAGACATCCTGTAATTCCTCCAGAGTTCTTGAGTCAGAAAGGAGTAAATTTCCAGACTTCCTGAGAAATTCCTAAGGGCTTCTTCCTATTCTTCTCTCACAGAACATTCAAGAACCTGCCCACTGTGAAGTACGTTTAGAAGGAAAGAGGTGTGGGCCCTCTTCCTAAAGGGACTTCCCCTAAACCCAGGGACAGAATGTCCCCAACAGAGAACTAGTGAACAATGTCAGTAGTTGCTAAGTAACTGCCAAGGTGTTGCTTCCTCCCTTCCTTGGAACCAGCAGAGCAGCTGGTGGGATGTATAATCTGGAGAAGTGTTAATAGTTGTTCTACAGAACTTGGACTAAAGATGGAATGCAATGGTTGCTATGCAACTACCAAGTGCTTCCTCTGTGTGTGTGTGTGAGTGTGTGAAAGAGAATGTTGCATGTAGAATTAATGGAAGCAGTAGCAAAAGCTAAAAACTGACAGATGTGAGAAAATGAGGAAATTAGCTTGGGAGGCAGTTATCAGTCATGGGGTGGGGTAGGGGTGGGGTAGGGGTCGGGTAGTGGTGGTATTTTTCAGGATCATCATTCTGAAGAAGGGGTTATAAACTTTCTTCTAAGTATAACATAGTTCTGGTCCAGATCCTTCTGCCCCATGACTATAATAACTTAGTTACAACTACACTTTTAAATTATAAGACATTAAATGTCAGATGTAGCTACAGCTTAGAAGGACATAACAGCCAATGATATTAGTAGCCACTAGCTAGGGAAAGGGAAGGGAGGGGAAGGGGAAGGGGGAGGGGAGAGGAAGGGAGGAGAGAAGAGGAGAGAAGAGGAACAGAGTTAGTGTTTCCTGGGATACATTGGAACAGAAGTAGGGATAGCCTTGCAGAAAGTTAAGGATGACACACTGCTAGTTGTTCTAGCATTCAACTGTAAGCTGTAATTTTGTTGTTATAAACAAGCATGTTTTGCATCCTAATCTGTATAGTGGAAGCTCATTGGCAATCCTGTTCAGACAGTATTGGAAAACCTTTCAGAGACAGTGGCTTTGAAAAAGGAGACCCATGCCCTGGAACATCGGTAATGCTCTGTATGTGGCTAATAGCCACAACATGTAACTGGAACTTTATTTACATTTTAAAATATTGGACAGATCTTTCCTTTGAGCTTACATGTGACATTCTTGATGATATATTATTTTTTTCAGATAAACATTCTAGGTTCCTTCTGCCTAACCTGTATTTGTATGTCTAGCATTTCTCTCATACTCTTTTGATCTGTCATGATTTATCTTTCACCAGAATTAGTTTTGGTTTTCTTTTGCATGTCTGTCTGATCTATCTATCTATCTATCTATCTATCTATCTATCTATCTATCTATCTATCTACCTATCTATCATCATCATCACCCTCAAGAAGGCCTCTGTCCCTTTAAGATGCTGCCGTTGTCCTGGATCAGCCCAAGCACCTATTAAAATTTTATGCGAAGTGTAAATGGGGCAAGTCTCCAGCTTCCTCGCTCCCATCGAATGATTTATTACTCGCAAATACCACAGAACTAATTAGTATAGTAATTAATTAATACGAATTTGCATATTTGCATGTGCAATTAGCGCAGTGGAGTGATTACTCTGAAAATGAGAAACTTGGGCTTGTCAGATGTTGGTGTGAACTGGACTGGAAAGGGGTGTGCAAATGAACTTTAAACAGCCTCACACGCCAGGCAAAGGAGAGAGACACACACACATATACACCCAGACAAATAGAAAGAAGACCTTGATTAGGAGAAAAACAGGAAGAAAAAAGGAAGGAAAAGGGTTAGACTGTGTGTGTGTATGTACAAGGAAGGGTGAGGCACATTTACACTTTGCATGAACACATGCTTGGCACTATTCTCCCGCTCTGCAAACTTATGTACGTGCTACATCAAAGCTGTCGATGTTATAAAGAAATCTCTTTCCCTCCACTTTCTGCTAGAAAGAAAAAGGTCCCTTTTATTCATTTCTTTCTTTCTATGGCACAGTTCCAACTTTGCCAGATCCAACCTTATTGTCATGCATTGCGCTTCCCTTTTGTAGCTAAGCTATGTGTAATGGGATAACGCAAGCTGTTTTCCAACCTGGGTCTAGAATTGTAGTGGTGACACCTTTAAGGTGCCGGACTTTATTTATATTTGCTTCTTCAGCATCTCTTTGTGAATATCTACCATTTCCCTCACTTGCAAACTGCAAAATCTGCCAACTTATAGAATTAACTTTGAATGTTTTTTTTTAACATTTCATTTCATTTTGCTTTTGGTTTAATAGGAAAATCACATAAACCCATGAACAGAATGCCAGTGTACTTTGTATGCTACGCTAGCAGTTGTGCCATTGAATGGTGGGAATAAGTCCCATATATGCAGAAAAATACCACTATGTCTCCCCCTCTTGTATTCACTTCCATGTTGCTGAAAGTTTATGACAAAAGGCCCTTATTATGATGATGTTTATCAGGAGGGGTGGTTGCAATAAAATTGCATTCGCACATATCCAGCCATGCCATGCTTTGCTTGTTTCTCTTATTTCCAGGGCTCCTCATGCCATCCTAGAGGTGAAATGTGAATCAGGCACAGAATTTAACATCTATAAGGTATTAGCTTTCTGGTAGCAGTTGTTTTTAAAGATCTAAGTGCTACAAAATTAAACATGAAAGTACAGGAAGAACTTCTGGAAAATCAGGTTTCCTGTGGCCAAGGGGCAGGTCCTCAGTACTTTCATTGTTCTCTCCAGTGGCTAGCAGCAAGATAATTGTACAGCACACAAAATCCTTTAAAAAATCTGCTAGCAAATAGCATATGCAAGCCTATGTATAATCTGGTGCAAACGGCTATGTTCAAGAACAAAGGAAGTGCAATATCAGAGCTGGTTATTGGATTCTGGATTCTTTAAACCTGAAATGAGTGTCTAAGAACACAACTAGTAATCTAAGTTTCATGGCTGGTAAAGCATTATCTTTGGCTTGTTATATTTCAGGCTTTCTTCCAGATAGGAATCTCAGTAGAGTAAACTAGGGAGTGGCTTTAATACTTTTCTGTCCTTGCTGCTGAAAATAACAAAAACATTTTTCTTTGGATTAGGAGGCCATATTCTGACTTTTCTGACATTTGAGACCCTGGCCTCCTTATTCCACCATTTTGTTAACTATCACAGAAATTCTATTTGTTTTTGAGTCCTGGGGAAATATCTTATTCTATATAATATATTCTGTACAATAGAAATCTAAGAAGATCCTTGCACTAGCAAATCAAGGGTCCATCTAGTCCTGTGATTCTGAACCACAGGACTTTTAAAGGATTTTCTCTTATTTCCAGGGCTCAGGACTTATCATTCCCAGCAGGGCTGCAACTAGGGTCTGTGTCATCTGGGGCAAACATGGATTCCACGCCCATTTTGGTGCCCCCCCCAGCGCTCATTGTGGCAGCCCACCAGCGTGGCGCCCGGGGCACATGCCCCAGTTGCCCCCCCACTAGTTGCGGCTCTGATTCCTAGCCAATGTAGCCAATGATCAGGATGATGGGTGCTAGAGACAACATTTGGACAACATAATAAGAGAAGCAAACATTGATTGTAGTCCAGCATTCTGTCTAGCCTGGTGCCCTTCAAAATGAACAACCATGCTGGGGAGATCATCATTTGTGGGGGAGTGGGACTAGTTGGGGGAATTCTGGCCTTTCAGAAGCCCATAAGTGGAGCATGAGAGCCCTATACGGTGTACATTTTAGTAAAATTTCTTTCAAGTCAAACTTGACTACAGTACTGGTGACTTTGTGGACAAGTCTATGTAAAGGGGTGGTGATGGTGGTGGTAACGTGATGGAATGGTTTGCAACTGTCCTCTTCCAGGATATTTTTTTTTCAACTTTGAATTCTAGTCTACAGCCCTGGAATTTCCTGATGATTTTTCATTCAAGTACTAATCAGGTCCAACCTTGCTTAGCTTTTTAAGATCAGCTAGGGTTGACTAGGTGCTGCCACCTGTCTACACTTTACATCTGAGCATAAACTACCTCTAAAGATGGAGGTTCCATTTATCTAGCATGGCTAATAATTGTGCAATTCCATTCTGTAACACTTTGAATTGCTTATTAGCTCTGGCAGAGTTTGGTGCTGGAACCCTTTGCCCATTGTTTAGACATTCCCAATTGTATTCAGTAGGCCATCTGTCTTTCCATCTCTTCTTCCTGTTCCCAAGAAGCAAGAACATAACACATTCATGGGGAAAACTATATGCAGAAAGTAGTCTAGCTGCTGCTGCTGCTGCAAAAAAAAAAGTGATGGGTTACTACTACAACCTTCTGTTTCAGAATGTCCAATGGTGGAGCCCACCTTTATCAGTCTAGCTTGGCAACCATCCAATTCTTGAAAGTCTTGCTTGGACACCAGCACTGCCCAGTAATTGTCACTTCCAGACTTGAGATTTTTGTATCAGAGGTTACGACATAACATTCTAAAGCTTTGGACTGCAATTCTTTTGCCTGCTTGTTCTTAATGACACAGAAAGTTTTTCAGATCTTTTTCTCCAGGCGCATAGCTACACCCACTGTCATAAGCACTGGTCAAATCTCCCAGTATCCATACATGGGATCATCATTGGACTGAAGGGGTGTTTGTGTGTATGTAAAAGTGTATGTGCAATATATGTAAAGTGCATGTGAAAGAACACCATCATGCCAATAAGTTCCCTGATTGGCCATGATCTGAATTGGTAAGTAGGAGCCCATGAATGCACATCTGAACATGCGTAGGATCTATTTACACAGCAGACACTTTATCAAGCATGTCAATAATTGGTAGCCTGCCTGATACAAAGCAAGTTCATGGACTAGCTCTGTCTGTTGCTGGGCTACTTCTTGCCTCTCCTCCAACATCATTTTTCTACCGTATTTGCTGCCTGGTATCAGCCAAGAGGGTAGCTGAGAATAAAACCTTCCATGCAATAAATGAGTATGTGATGAAGGACTGGGATTTCTCCAGTTATGTCCACCCCTATACTTGCTGGCCAACTCTCTTTAGCCATCATGCACACTCTGCAAAGTTTCATCTGAACAGGCCCTGAACCAATTTCAGTGGTACCACCTTTGGGTCACCTAGAATGATCCTGCCTGCTTCCAAATGGGATTTAAACTAAGATCAGGGAAGAAATTAGCTTGTTCATATTTTAATGGGAATTTGCCACATTTGCAGTTCTCAAATGCATGTGCAAACCAGAATGTAATATCTATACTCTTTCAAATTTTGTGATGCAGTTCACACACCCACACACTGCAGGTTAGGGTTGTGCACATGCTTTGAAAATGATTCAGAAAAAGTGCTTTGGATTTTGCATGAATAAAGCAATTATGTGCTATTCATTAAAGTAGCCTGACTTGTTTAGGTTTCTGGGCAAGCCTGTGGAAAAGATGCTGCTGCTTTAAGAGTTGCCTTAACTTTAACAAGTAAATTGCTCAAAGCAGCAGTGTCTTTTTTTTTTTTAGCTCACAATGAAGCTTGAAAAAAGTCAGGCTATTTTAATGAATAACAGATCCTGTCCAGGGAGCCACCTGAGTTTACGTGCATTCAGATCTCAGAGCCCTCTTCAGGCCCAGTAGGCAAATAGCAGCATGCAGCCATGGTCCCTGAAAGTCTCTATTCATCTGCTGTTGTGGCTCCAGAAGTCCCACTATCTGCCATCATGAGTTACTCATTGAGTTCCTCACTAAAATTAACTTCAGACTCAATTTCTACAGATACGACTCATCCTCAGTGATGGACCATGCCATATTCCACCCCCCCTATTTTTTCCACTTTATTTATTTATTTATTTATTTATTTATTGCCATGTGCTGTCTCTGTGGCAACCACCAGCATTACGTATTGTTGCTATGGCAATAGCTGTTGATGTGTGCCATCATCTCCACATTGCCTGTCTCCATCAAGGCCCATCTCCATGGTGACTTCTTCTGAGGCTATATATCCATGGTATTCTTATTAAGGCTCCATCTTGTGGCCAAGAGACAGCAGGCAGCCATGAACAAGCATCTTTAGCAAACTGTGTTCTGCCGCTCCCTAGTACCCTCTTAAGGCCACCAACTGATAAATGCAACATCTGTCCAATAGTGCAGCCAGACCTAGATTGCCTTCCTTTTCCTATTACATCAGTCTTCCCCAAAATTCTTAGCTTTCACAGTCTTGGAAATTCTGGAACTGGTAGTCTGAACATGCTTGGTGAGTAGCAAAGATGGTTAAGGGTATCAACACATAAAGTACAAATATAAACACATGTAGCATATGCATTCTACATGGATAGCTGAGTTAGTCTGTTGTAGCAAAATAACCATTGAAAGTCTTAGGGCACTTTAAATACATTCCTGTAGTAGAACATTTAATGATTTAGAGATATTCACAGAAAAAAAAGTAGGGGACAAAAAGATTTGAAAACAAGCCCAAGAAATCTAAAATGTTTCTGGGACTAGAACAGTATGTTTGTCATCTTTGGTAGTATCTTCCTGCATATCTTAGGTTAATTTGATATACAGTATGTGATCAGAGAAAAAAAAATCATGACTTCCTACTTAGTCAAACAGTGAATTTCACAGTTACTTGATTTTGGAATCTGAATTTGTCCCACTCATAGGAAGGTTTTATTCTGAACGGAGAGCTTTCTTGCACCAGCAGTTCTTTTCTGGTTATGAACGTAATATGCCATTTTTAAAAGCATGTGCTAAAAGCTTTCAGGCAGAATAAAGGTACTATAGGTCAACAGTGGACAACCTTGGCCTAATTTCTGGCAGCTGTCTCCATGAGATCACTCAAGACCTCTCCTGGGAGCACTCTGCCCCTTTCCTGAAGACTGCTGATGGGGTGAAAGAGAAAAGGATGTCAGAAAGAGAGAGAGAAGAGAGAGAATTCATAACAAAAGAAGAAAGTGTACTCAGGTTCCACCCACCGTTTGTTCAACCCCATGTACCATGCAGCCTCCCGGAAGGGTGATTTGGAGACAATGCAACCCTGGACAGTAGAAAATATTGCCCATCTCTACATACAAAAGTCATTTAATGTTAATCCCAGAGTCTTGATGACCTCTCATCAACTGCTGTGGAACTATATGAAGTTTTAATCTTCTGATGTGCGAGCAGATATATCATCATCCATAATATCCCTTACTCTCAGATGAACTCATCGATTGCCATGAGCAATGTGATTATAACAACTTCCCATGCGGCCTCTTGTTTTGTGCGTAAACTGCTTTGCACTTTTCTGTTTCTTGCAAACATTATGTAGCTGATATCCCATGTCTATGGCTCTATTTCGCTTGCACGTGTCTTTCTCTGGGATGTTAAATTTATAAATGGCAACTTGCTATGGTTGATGCTGGAATCTTTCATTTTCCTCATCTGGAGCTACTGTTCCCAAGTGACCTTGTGCATAAAAAAATTACGTCATTTTGAACTGTCCCATTAAAAAAAAAACTTATTTCCCCCCAATAGTCTCTGATGTTACACATGAAGACTGGGCTGTGAAACAAGCTGTCCATTGCCAGTCCTAATTTAAATTTAATAAAATCCAATTTGCTGAAATTCTCATTCAGGCTTAAGGTTCTCCTTGAGGTATTTTTTGGTGAAATATGGTGACATTCAGCTTAACATACGGATGTTTTATAGGCACTGTTATTCCAGAACCAGAATTAGTTAAAGCTCCCATTCAGTTGTCCATTTATATGTAAACCCAAATTTCCTGTTGCCTCCACCCTTGCCAGAGTATCTTCATCCTAAGATCCTTCTCTGTGCTCGGATCATGATGAAAGCTTTGGTGACAGGGACAAGACGGTGTTGTTTTTATGAAACGGTGTGCATTGTATAATTGATGTCAATGGTCATAACCAGCCTGGGTTCTACATAGGTGCTAGAAAAGTGGGAAGCTTTTCTCGCAATGATGTTTTACAAACTTTAATTGTCAAAATGTTATTCTGAGACAGAACCATGCACCCCTTTTCTCTTTATTCTCCTTTCTCTACCATCCTATGTGTTGAATAAAAGTTGTGTTGCAGTATTCCAAACACAACAGAATGACCTCTGACAAGGGATTTGCTCAAGAGTTATTTTTTTTCCTTGCAGCTTCCATCACATGATATACTTCTTGCATCTGAACTGTGCCATTTCAAAGAGCAGGTGGGAATTTCATACTTCACAGGATTGGAGATTTCTCTTTATCAGTCAATCAGTTCTTGCATATGAAAATCTAGATGTCAAAGGAAAAAGCTCTAGTCTGGCCTCTTTGTGCTACGTTTCTAGAGGCAGGGATTTTTTTTTTAACACCATATATAGTAAGAGTTCAGTATCACCCCATTAAGCCCTTGCATATAGTGGTGGTGAATGTGTAGAACGCATTCATTTTGGTATGTTTATTTAATTTTATATAATCCTGACTTCAGAACAAGGGCCCATTGCAGGTAAACTTTTATGAAGTCAAAAGTATATCTGTATGAAACTCAAACAGATTTGTTAAAGCATATAGTTTTTTAAAAAGCGTTTATCTGCTTTCTCCAAATAATAAATGTAAGGCCCACAGGATCACCTTGCATCCTGGTAAATTTTCTTATCCAGTGGATCGTGGTCCTCAGTTTCATCATGAGCTCACTGGGAGTATCTTCTAGGCCAGTGTTTTTCAAACTTGGCAATTTTAAGTTGTGTGGACTTCATGGCTGGCTGGGGAATTCTGGGAGTTGAAGTTCACACGTGTTAAAGTTGCCAAGTTTGAAAAACGCTGTTCTCTGCGTGAGAATCTATCTATTTCATGCTTTTCAGCTTAACTGGGGTACACGTCTTATCGTCCCTAGTTAGCCGAGCCATTGCTCATGTTGTCTAGGAATAACCGGAGTTGTAATCAAATATTTTTGGAGAATGCTGGATTGTGGAAGACTCCTAGAATGTTGGCTGCGTGCTTAAAGGTATTCTTAGTGATTGCCCCTGCCTCAAAACCCTTTTCCTGGAAAGGAGATCCTGTCCCAGACAATGGTTGATTTCAAAGTAACACGAGAGACTCTTCCTCAACGAGTTCCTGGTTTGATTTAAAGCAGGGACTCTGTTTATAACTAGTACTCTAGTCCAGTCTTACATCTAGCCCAGAGAGTCTGAGGTGGGCAGACTCTGTCCTTTTTTTTTTTTAACTAAAACTTTAGGTATCCTCCATCAGGTTCTGTGTAAAACTAGAGTACAGCTAGAATTGGAGGAATTCTTAGCTCAGGGTTTCTGTGCGTGTGTTCCTCTGTAAACTGGGTCTGAATAAAACTCATAACATTTCTACTCTGAAACTCTTCCATGGTTTGGGGAAATCATTTTGTGTCTCTTTGTTAAATAATTGGAAATCAGACATCCTTGTGATGCTGCTGCAAATCACTCAGAAATCTACCAGTAAATCCTGATCTACTTTCCCACACAATACTACGCTAGCTTTACTCACACCTTTGTCCTGTCCCTTATGGATTTCTGTAAGTTGCATTACATGGTGCTGCCCTTAAAGGTCTCTGAGCATCTCAATTGGTGCAAAGTGTGAACTCCCATATGTTCAGTGGGCAGTTGCAATACTGCCTTATCAGGAGCCACACTTGCATTGTTTACAAGTGCAATTCAAGCCTTTGATCACCTGTAAAACCTTATATTGCTCAGGGCTTGGGTATCTTGAAGGTCACCTATTCCTGAAGATCCCCACCTACCAACAGATGCAGTAGGAGGGGTCCCAAAGGGGGCATTTTCTGTGAGCGCTCCCCTCCTCTGGAACAGCTTGCCCTCCAAGGCAAGGGAGCGCTCACTCTCATGGGCTTCTGGGGGTTTGTAAAAGGTTGGTGTTTCAGAAGGCCTTTGGGACTGGAATGTTTTGGAACTCCCTGGGCCAGGACCAAAGTTATTATGTATGCTGATTACTGTAACTGACTTTAATATACTAGGTTTTATTGTATATTATTGCCTTTATTTTATTATTGCATTGGCTTTGTTGCTCTTGTACACTGCCTATAGTCTTTTGATGGAAACAGTATGTATGTGTGTGTGTGTGTGTGTGTGTACACACACACACACACACACATATATGAATAAATAAAGTACACGGGAGGAACAGAGTGAAGGATGGGCTTCAGAAAGGGGAAATAGCAAGGATCATTTAAACTGAAAACAGAGAGATGGAAAGCCCAAATTATAATGAACAAAATAAATTAGATAAGAAGAGATAGATAGATGATAGATAGATAGATAGATAGATAGATAGATAGATAGATAGATGATAGATAGATAGAGATATTCACTCTGTGCCAAATGTTGTGGCAGGCAGCCAACCCTGTAATATTCCATACGCCACTCCTGTGCTGCTTGGATTTAGCAAACGAGAAAGAAAAAGGAGGTGTGGATTGTGAGGGCCTGGAGCAAGTGGCACAAAGAAGAGAAGGGTTATTGCCCATCCCATGGGGGTAGCTGAGGAAAAAGAGACCATCACCGATCTGGCAGTGCTGCCATGGAAAATGGGGTCATCATACGCACACGCACACACACAGAGCTTTTCCCAGCTTCTGCATTTTCTGAAACTGGCAGTGCCAACCAAGCTCGCTTGCACAACGTCCTCCGAAATGGGACTAAGCCGACACCATCTGGGCAAGGGGAGGGGGTAGGTGGGTTTTTTTAGCACTTGTTCTCTCTCCCTGCAGACTGGCTCTGGCAAGTGCCAAAAGAGCTCTTGTTAATCCATGACATACTGTGGCGGTTTGGGTGCCAAGCATGCATTTGGGCTGCGAAATCTACCCTTTTCCCATTCTAACTGCCACACTCTTCCTTTCCAGCATTCTCGGCGTGGGTCCATCCATTTGTCCTAGCGGGGCAAGGCAAAATCCTGCACTCACTGCCCTTGCCCTCCTGCTTGTGCCCTCAAACCCACCCCACAGCATCCATTTCTTGCAATCAGAATTAATTATGTAAACCAGGAGATTTGCATAACATGATTAAAAGATGCAGCTTTCATTCTGGGTTGCGAATAGATGAGGTTTTCCTCTCTCCCATCTTTTCCCTTCTTTTTTGTTGTCGTTGCCAGAATTAGATGGTCCTTGCCTGGCCTGCTAAGAGAGAAAAAGGGAGGGAAGGGATGGGGTGTCAAGGCCAGAGCAGAGCTGCGGTGGCTGTCCCTGAATCCAGTCCTGGAACTGGGACATCCGAGCAAGGGGCACAGGTGTCACTTGCTGGAGATGGGAGCTGAGGTTTGCCCAAGGTACAGGCTGCTTGAGGCAAAGAACAAAATGGCGTTCTCTCCTCTCCTATGCACAAAAGCTAAGTAGACTGACTGGAATCTGTCTTCAGCGCTGGTGATGGTCACACACACATCTCCATCACTGGTAAAGGTAGCAGGATGTCTCAGGGTGAGTAGGGCAGGCCACATGGCACACTGCTCTCCAACGTCTTCCTGTCATTTCCAAACATCTATTACCTTGAGGCAGAGTTTCCCAACCTCGGCCGTTTTAAGATGTGTGGACTTCAACTCCCAGATTTCCCCAGCCAGCTTGCTGGGGAAAATGGCCAAGGTTGAGAAACCCTGCCTTAAGGGATGCCTCTCTCTGCCTAATAATTCAGCTGGCCCTGCAGCTGGTAAGGGGTTATGTATTGCCTGGGAAAAGAAGCAGCAGAAGCCCTCTACTTATAACCAAGCCAGGCCAATCATGTTACTGCTTACTACTGGGACTAATTTCTCATACTCCCTCCTTTCTGTGCCCTAAAGACTCAGACTGAAATTATTTTTGTGGCAGCTCCAACCCATGAGGTTCAGAATCATGGTGCTGGAATCCCTGTGATGGGCTGAAGACCACTATTAATGTGAAATGAAGTGGGGGGCTTTGCATTTTCTAGAGCAGTTCCCACCCTCACCCCTGCCCCAGACACAGACTGGACACCCTCCAGATGTGTTGGATTGCAACTCCAATTCTCCCAAGATGTGCTCATTATAGTGAGAACTGCAATCCTGCACATCTGGAGGTACCAGGTTGGGGAAGACTGCTTTAGCGGCCTCCCTGGAGGACTGAGTTAGTGAGTTATGGCTACGTGGGCTACTACAAGAAGGACACGCAGGAACTGAATTTGGGGGAGCCCTTTCAAGGCCACTATGGGTATCCTCATTTAGCAACCACAATTGGGACCAGCAACCTGGTCGTTAAGCAAAGCAGTCACTAAGTGAAACCACGACTGTGCTTGCACAGTCCTTCAGCTTTCCTTTGCTTTACAGACCTGCGAAGGACATAAATGTGAGGACTGGCCACAAAGTTACTTTTTCATCATTGTCATAATTGCAGTCACTAAATGAGGCAGTTGCTAAACAAGTACTACCCGTATAGATTTCTGTAAACTCCTCTCCCTTCCCAAAGGGCAGGAAACTATGCCAACTAGGATTGGCTTATAATTGGAGGGGTTTGGGGGGAACTGCCCAAGAGGGTTTCTGGACTGAGTGCTCAGAAAACCCAGAGCTAGGAGCTACAGACATGGCCCCATTCATAAGCAAAATAAGGCCTGCTGCCTCAGACAGAGGATTCTGTGTGTCCCCCAAGGACAATAAATTATTATTCATTTATTACAGCTATAATTCTGCTAACAGGTAAAGAGGAGAGATCCTTGTATTGTTCCCTGCCTCAGGTGCAAAAATATGCTGACTTGGCTCTGGTGCAATCTTCCTTGGATGAGGGAAGGAGAGACATTTGCCATTTTGTCTCAGCCAATAAAATGCCAATCCAGTTGACTTCATATTGGAACTGGTAGAAATGGTCTGGAACTTTCACCTACTCTGTATTTTAAGGAAGTGTTATTTATTTTGAATTAAAACATTGTGTTCCTTTTCAGTTAATAAGGAAAAGTATTGTAGCTGTTGACCTGGTGATTTTATGATGTGAGGTTTTAAGGTGAATTTTATTGTAAACTGCCCAGAGTCCCCCTTTTAGGGGGAGATGGGCGGTGATAGAAATGTGAATAATAAATAAATAAATAAATGAGTTTGGTTGGTTGGTTTTGGATTTTGGTGAAGGTGCTCTATAACTGCAAAACAAACAGCTTTATTGTAAGCTGCCATTGATTTAAACTGTTTAAGACTGTATTGACATCCAGCTCTGCTGCTTTCTTTTACTGCTATACTTCAAAATAGTTATTGTTACTTATTATGGAGTAGCATTCAGACTAAATTCCTCCAAAGATATCTTTGAAATCAATGAGGCAATAGATAATTCCTCTCTGAGCAAGTAATTTCTAGAATGTGTAGGTGTTCAGACAAACTAGGTCCCAGTTGTTTCAACAGGAGTTTATCTGAATACTTACGCATTCCAGAAATTACTTGCTTAGAAAGGAAATACATAAATGTACTTAATGCATGCTGTACAGTCTAATAAAGTACCAACATTCTCCCTCTGCCCAGGAAAGAAGGCAATGGCAAACTACTTCCAAAAATCTTGCCAAGAAAACTGCAGGGGCTAGTCCAGGCAATTGCCAGAAGTCAACACTGACTTGAAGGTTAAAAAAAATGAAATATGTAATTACTGTAGTCCTACAACTTTATATTTTAGGTGCTCTTCCTGTTAGAAGCCTACCTGCAGCATGCCTGCCATGGACCCTGGAAACAGGAACTCCAGGTGGGGTATCTTTCTGCCTGAAGAGGGCAGGGGATTTAGGTTGCTTGCTTATGAAGCTTCTCTCAGATTCAAAAGTGGGGGAAAGGCAGTTGCTGTTTGGAGAAAAATATTTGATAAGGTCCCTGTGGCATCAGGAAGGCAGTGCCTTTCACAAGACCAGTGTTATGACCCAGGCACCAAATGCCTCAGAAGTAACACCAGGCACTTCCATGCAACACAGTTTGCATTTCATTTCCACCTCACAAACCAGTTTAAATCTGATTTTCAGTTGTCTTCACCTGTGGAGCACAGGCAGGAAGAAACAGCAGCCAATCTGTTCTTCCTCCTGTTGATCAATAAGGGGGTTCCAAAAATAGTGTCCTGTCCCCTGAACTGCCACAACTCCTGGAGTAACAAAATCTACCCTCACTCCACTTCACATAAGACAGTAAATAGCTAGTGCCCATCCCACACCTATATTTTCATACATGCCGTGTGCACTTGTGTGGCAGTCTGCACATATATTGCGATTGTTACAAAGGAAAGCTGAGAATCTGTTAAGAAGCTGCTAGCTGGAATGCTTCACGTGCAATCTTGTGTGTGTATATTTGTGTGCGCACACATTTAATGATGCCACAGTGAGGTGGTGAGACTAGTACTTCCATTTAAATGAGTGCTGGGCTGAAAAATTACTCTGCTTTTATTGTTTTCATTCAGTTGGAACGAAAAATTACATATTTCTTCCCCCACACCCGCAAGAGTTTTAGTGAAACTCTCAAAGTTGGGGTTCATTTATAAGATGTTTGAAGTGTGTATTTCTATTTTGCCTGAATGTTTTTCAACAAACTTCTGCAGCCTCCTTGGCTTCCTAGGCCTCAGTTAAATCCCACAAAAACACTCTGGAGGAAGCCCAGCTGTGGGAACTGGGTGACAAGTGAAAAGTGTAAGCAGGTATGGCAGATGGAGAGACGGGGAACTGAACACTCCAGAACCCCAACAATGATAGTCTAATTTTAAAGTATCCTATAGAGAGAGCTAGAAAAACAGAAGGTTCTGCCTTAGGTGGAAAATCTAGAGAAATTGATAGACTGTTTTTCTTACAATATTATTTGCTTTTTGGAGCAGAGTCGGGACAGGGTAGGAATCATGAAACATAATACTAAGGATTCAATGCTCAGTTTTTTAAATCAGCATCTCTGAAGGCTTTTAACTTTACTTGGAATTGCTTGGTTAGAACCAACTACTTCGGAGATGATCTGATCTCTGCTGGAAGTGTCCAGAAGGTTCAAAGTTTTGAAAGATGTGGTAAATAAATCCCAAAGGGTGGCAGCCTTAGAATTGTATAGTGGTGGCTGACCAGAACAATGGAAACTGGTCCCTCCAGATTCCTCTGCACAGATAATTCATATAAACAAACCATAAGGTAAAGGTAAAGGTTTCCCTTGACGTAAAGTCCAGTCGAATCCGACTCTAGGGGGCGGTGCTCATCTCCGTTTCTAAGCCTTGGAGCCGGCGTTGTCCATAGGACACTTCCGGGTCATGTGGCCAGCATGACTCACGGAACGCCGTTACCTTCCCGCCGAAGCGGTACCTATTGATCTACTCACATTTGCATGTTTTCGAACTGCTTGGTGTGCAGGAGCTGGGACGAGCAACGGGAGCTCACCCCGCCGCGCGGTTTCGAACCGCCGACCTTCCGATCGGCAGCTCAGCGGTTTAACCCGCAGCGCCACCGCGTCCCAAAACAAACCATGCCATGTGTCAAATTCCTCTTTTTAAAAAATTTAAATGTTACCTTGTTTACCTCTTTTTTGTGTGCATTTATTTTTTTACCTTTATACTCCAGCTATTTATCATGTTTATACGTACCTGACAGCTAAAACATTTCCACATTCCCAAAATTAGATTGTTAAAAATGAATATTTGGCATTAAAATAGGAGTGTGCTTCTTTGTGATCATGCATTCTAGTTCTGGGAGTGTGTTCAGAATATCCAGTTCCTTAATTCTTAGCATATCTGTCTCTGGATTAAAGGATTTTAGGGCTCTTTTCTTTGATTCTGTGATTTATCAAGTTAGAAAAGAATTCTTGTATGAAAAGAACTTTTCATCACAGTCTTCCTCCACCATCTTCATTAATATTATCCTTTTACTTGTAAATAACTGTTCTTTTCAAAGTGGTTGAGGATGGTACATAACAAAATGAAAATATGGCCATGCTGCATCACAGTTTAAAAACCTAATGAAAGAGGCAAAAAGAAAACACAAAACACAATAAACAGATGGCTCTCAAAAGTAATGCTCAGATCACACCCCCCAAATTTGTGTGTACTTGTTTGAAACTAGACAGCATGGGGGCCAGCTGCACTTCAGAGGAAGAATGCTATGGCTGGGACTCTTGTCATTGAAAAGGCCCTATTAAAGTTGATTAGATTTAAGTGACACATAAATTAAATAAATAAAGTAAATGAATACTTGTTAAGTCATGTCACCCCCTGGCCAACCTGAGCTCATGAGTAAATACTTGCACCTACACAGTCATGTAGGGATATACACAAATATCAACATCTCAAATGGGGGCCTGAGAGATGATACTTTAAGGATGTTTTATGTGACCACAGTGTAGCCATGTCTCTTAGCAACCTGGCAGCTGTGTATCATCTTCAGCTTCTGACCTGGTTCAAGAATAACTTGAAATGCATTGCAGGACTCCAGCTGTGTGATTATTAGGACACGGAAAAATGTCATCAAGCTTGTGAATAGCCATAGTTGGTAAACCAAGACCATTCATTCAAGGAACTTGCAACTTAGAGCATATCTTCTTCTACTTGAAAAAGATATTCTACTACCTGAACTCTACTTCCATTCAGATGTGATGAAAAGGCCTGGCTGGGTTTAATTTGCCAAGAAAGTTCCATCAGTTTAGGGAAGCCAGGAAATTTTTGGCTGCGATGGTCACTTTTGTTAGTGGCCTGTACAGCAATGCATATTTTAAATAATATTTGTTTATCCTTTGCATATATGTCTGGGTTCCAGACTAGATCTTCATTGCTGAACTGGAGCTGTGCAATGATAGAATGTGAGAATTTAAACCAACCAACCAACAAACAAAAAACTTGCTGAATTCTAGCCTTCCTGGCAGTGAATAGCATGGCCTAACCAAAAGAAGCAGAAATACTATCATCTCTCATGTTGCCCAGGGAACCACTTGATTGGCGGACAGGCTGAAAGGCCGCTTGATTGCAAGGATGCTATTGGTTGGGAAACTTGGCTGTTCTTGGCCTCTCGTGTCCTTCCTAGGCAGCCATCCAGGATGGTCTGTTATCTGAGATCTAATACCATAGCTTATATCAGAGAAAAAGAGAGAAGAGGATATATATAGAGAGAGAGAAGCCAAATTTTCCAAATTGGGTAAAGTGCCAAAGGTGAATAAGGTGTTAGGAGATGGACAGGGATCCAACAGCTGTATTGGGCTGGCACAGCTGGGCAGCAGGGACGAAAATGGTCGAGCGAAGTTGGCTGTGGAGAATGTCAGGGAAATAGAGATCAAACAGGAGAATGACAGCAGCACAATTGAGACAGACAAACAAAATTAATGAGGAGCAAACCAAGGAGGAAAGGCAAAGAGAGATGCAGCCTAACAGCCACAAGCATCACCTTCATCGGGAAGCAACAGAAGCACAAAGTGGGCTCCAATCCATTTCCCAGACTACCAACATGGGTCGAAGTGGGGAGCTCTCACCAACCTAAAAGAGTTTCAGAATCCATAATAGTGTGACTAAAACAGATGACTTGACTTGAGCTGAAGCTGATCCAAGCTTTGCATAATGAATACAGTCACTGAGAGGCCAGTAGTGTCATACAGGTATGGCAATCCTCTCAAATGTGAATGACATAGCCTGCATCTTTTAACTTTTGGTGATACATGCACTTGGGCATCTTCATTTGACTTAGGGATCTCAACACATGTTTGCTGTTTACAGATAAGGATAAGCCAGCCACCCTTGATGCATTTGCTGTTAACACATCAGTGCAACCTAGGCATAGCACCCTCACCACAGCAGCTGTGACTGCCATGTAAAATGTGGTGCTACCACATTTCTCAGTCTGTCAAGATGTGTTTCAAAAGACAGGAAAACCCCACTTCTTAAGTCTTATATTAATCAACTGATTAAAAGTTTTTGGTTGTCTTTTAAATCAGGCGGTTAATTAAATCAATGCAGTTACAGTGGCTTGTTAAGCCAACCTCAGTATATAGATCTACTGTAAATGTCTTATTTGGTTCAAAGAAGAAGGTGGAAGCTCATTCTCAGAGGTAAATTGGTGCTCAGTCTCAGGCCCAAGATTTGAGTACTATTAAGTGTGGCCAAGCACAAGTCTGATCTGGTCCACAAAGAGGACAATCCATTGGAAAATGTTTCTGCATGCAACTGTTCAAAATTTTCAGTAGATCTGCAAGAGCACCATAATTGATCACTGCATGCCTGTAATCCCTTGACAAGTCAAGTAAGAAAAGAGGGAGGAGGGTTTCAATTCCATGGCTGCAGCTGCTATCTTGACTTTCTTGACAGCCCTCAGGTATGTAGTTAGCTGCCCAGAATAGCATCTGTGAGATGGGTGGCCATACATACAGATTAAATAAATACATAAATATCCCTGCCAGCAACTTCTTACATTTTAGAGGAAGGGTGGAAAAACCTTCTCAGTCAAGAAAGTTCACTTATCTGAGACAAACCCTATTAGGGAGTCACCTCCCAATGGAAGTATAGGCAACATAAGATATGAATTAAGCCAGAGCCAAGTAGGAAAAGTTTGTAGATGGGCTAAGAGCTGTATGAAACTAGGCTGAGGTCCACGTGCAATCCTTGAACGCTCTGCCCATCCGAGTGCTCAGCAATCAGAAGCCACTTAAGTTTTCTCTGCTCTCTCTGGCCTTCCCAATCACTCTGCAAATGGCCACAGGATCAAGGAGTATATAAAAGATCATAGATCTTGGATGGGAAATTTGTGGCTTCCCAGATGTTGCTACATTTCATGCCCCAGTATCTGTTGCCCAAATTAGCTGGGGCTGCTGGGAGTTATATGTATATATGTATGTATTTTGTAATTGGCGACGGTGATGGTAGCAGCAGTAACATCCCACCTTTCTCCCTGAAGGACATGCAAGGCAACTTAGTTTAGCAATATCAGCCATCATGCAGCAAGACCTGGAGGACCACAGAATTAAAACTGAGCCCTTGGGTGAGAAATCTGAATTTCTTCTTCTTTTATATAATAGATAATAAGAAATACATTCAAAGAAAAATATATAGCAAAGTAAGTGTGAAAAAGAAAAAAAAGGAAAGGAAAAGGAAAAGGGGAAAAAAACAGAGAGAAAAGAAGATACAGAAAAGAAAAAGAAAATTAAAAAACCAGAAAGCATATATAACGAAATGGTTTCCAATATCCCTCTTGGCCAGTGTTTCTCAACCTTGGCAACTTCAGGCTGTGTGGACTTCAACTCCCAGAATTCCCCAGCCAGTATGCATTTGCCAAGGTTGAGAAACACCGCTTAGCAGTTACATGTACAATTCTAATCAAAGCACTCTCTCCAATTTTGAAATCTGAACAGCATTTCTGAGCAAGACAAAAATTTTCTTAGGATCTGGCAGAATGCTACAGTTGACCAACTCACCAAGGGAACCTTGGTATCTCTGACCATGCCTGAGAGTGTTGGGTACTTGTACACCAGGAGTCCCCAGAGTCCCCAAATATTAGGGGATGGAAAAAGATGATGATGGGAGGTTGGTGTCACAGAAAGAACATAATGTACTCAAGGTCACATGATAGTCAGTAGTAGAGGTTCTAATATGCTCTATTTGGAAGAAAAAGAAAACTTGACAGACTGTATACCCAACACAGGGGAAAGAAATGGCTGACCAGACACCAGCCATGCTGCTGGAAACAGAGCCCAGCTGCTGCAGTTCCCTGTTGAATCTCCCCCAACCCCCACTGACAGACCATCAGTGCTTTGACACCACCATAAATCCCTCCCCCCACCTAGAAGCTTGCCAGTTTGGCTGGTAGCCAGATTTCCTTCCGCAGCCCTGCTGTCTATCGCTGAGATACTCTGGGGTGATGGGGTGGGAATGGTGGCTTATTAATACGCCTGTGCCCCATTAGAAACATCTGCATCGGTGGGGGAATGTGGATGGGGGAAAGTAGAGGTATAAATGAATTGCTACCCTGCAGGGATGCCTAAATATGAAACTCCTGTGTTCATTGGATGAATCTGTATATGTCTGCAAATGTGTGCATGTGGGTGATGGGGATGCTGCAGGAAATTGGGGTGCTCTCCACCTTGCCTCTCTTCTCATTCTCCTGTCCTTGTAATGAGTCCATTACACACTTTGTCACTGTGATCTCTCTCTTATATTCACTTCTCAGAAATACAGCAGCTTGTTCCATCTGGCTCCACTGTCATGCTCTCCCCCCCCCCCGCCGCCGCCACACACACACACACACACACACACACACACACTTTCACCAGCCCAAGACTTCCCCTAGCAGCCATTGCTCTGCCACACAGCAAGGAATTTCACTGAGGACATCGGGCTAGCCACAGTTTGATTTACAACAAAGAAGGAAGGAAGGAAGGAAGGAAGGAAGGAAGGAAGGAAGGAAGGAAGGAAGGAAGGAAGGAAGGAAGGAAGGAAGGAAGGAAGGAAGGGGTTCACTTATGTCCATGAAGCATATGTACTTCTCAGCTGGCACCCTTATCTTCAAATCCCAGATTCCCACCAACTGTATAGTATATGGCTCTTAAATGTTAAAGCATTCTGCTCATGCCCAGAGGTAATGGTTTGGCATACGAAATATATCCAAAATTTACACAAGGTCTGTGACAGCCTCTCTCAGCTTTTCTGCTTCAGCTGCACAAGGACTACAATTCCCAAAGTTTTCACTTCTGGAATTAATAGCCCAAAGTGCCAGGTTGCAATGGTCAGAAATTCATACAATTCCTTTTCTGAGACTATCAGAGAGAGAGAGAGAGAGAGAGAGAGAGAGAGATCATGTGGTTGGATGCCCAAGGCTGTCTTACAGGCAACATAATTGGACAAGGACATATCTCTGCAGTAGTTATGAAGACATGTTGGTCAGGATACCATGTTTCACTGTTCAGCAAAATTCACTATTGGACATTCAGAACATTTCCAAATGCACAATCTCAGTTATTGTTACAACTCTGTGAAGAAGATAGGTATTATCACACCTGGGCAGTTGAGAAGAGGTAGAGCTCACATGTCGTTCCAACCTGGTGCCATCCAACACTTGGGAGCATGAAGAACTCAACCATATGGCCAGGAGCAATTGTGATAGGCTCTCCGGCAGGAAGCCGTTAATGACCGAAAGGGATTCACGCTATTAATGCTGCTCACATATTTTCTTCTATTGGAATGGTTCATATTGTTGCGTTATTCACACACATATCCCTGCTGGGTAGAGGGGCAACATGTCAAAGTGGCTGCCATCACTGAAAACATGTGTGAAGGGAGGAGAGAGCTTCACGTGGTGAGAATAATGTCTAAAGCAGTGCTTCTCAACGTTTGGCCACTTTAAGATGCATGGACTTCAACTCCCAGAATTCCCCAGCCAGCCATGCTGGCTAGGGAATTCTGGGAGTTGAAGTCTACGCATCTTAAAGTGGCCAAGGTTGAGAAGCACTGGTCTAAAGGCTACTTTGTTCGATGACCCTAAAATCTAAATCAGGGCCTTCTTTGAAATTCACAGTCCTGCGACTGATAGCATTTCTGCTGAAAAAGCAAGCCACTTTTCAGAAGTATAATAAAGTACAGCTATTAAATGATTGCATGGGCAACAAGAAACTTTCATTTTTTATGGCATTTCAGTAGCATAGTGGTCATGGGGCAGAACTATGAACCAACCACATGGCTAGTTTGTTTCTCAGTTCTGTCGCTTCAGGCCTTTCCTCACTAACAGGTTAAAGTGCGCTGTCTATGTCCATTTCTGTGTCTGCAGAAAGCAATGTAGGCATCAAAACGGTGTCCCTGTTGCCGATCCTTACCCTGCTTCTGCTGCATGTGTTCCAAATTGCTGCCAAGTGATAGTGTCCTCACTTGTGAGTGTGCCTGTCACTGTAGGCAAGGTGACTGGTTTTCTCCTCTGACTTCGCAGCTCTCGCCTTTCAATAGGTCACCGTCCAGTGGGGAAAGCAGCATCAATGGGTCACTGCTGTACCAATGGGTTGGATCTGACTTCATGACTCTGCTTGGCATTTCCAAGCTGATTGGCCAGCTTACCCTCCTACACCCCATTTGGGCATCTCCCAAGCTATAATAACACTGTATGAAAAAAGGAAGTACATGGGAAATAGCAGAGCAGAAATAACTCTAGCGAGGGGGGTGGCAGTTATCCATGACTGTCAGCTAGCTAGGCTCTGTAGAATGGGGTAATGGGAACTAACAAACTGTGCTGAGCAATCACCTTTTCTACTTCACCGGGAGGGATAGGTGATTAAAAGGAAGAAAAACATGGAAGCTGCCGTTCAGCCTCCCTCCGTATTTTCTGGAGACTGCAATGAGAAACATCAAAGTCGCTGCAGGTGAAGGTGCGGGTTCATTCCAGAAGACGATTGAAGTGGGACAGCGCAAGCATGCTACTACTGCCTCTCCAGACAGAACGGCAGAGGTCCGCACAGAGGAACTGAGCAAGTGCGCCCCTCTCCTTCCCTAAATAAAACAGGGAAACTCTGCTCTGCCCTCTTCTGCCTTGTTTGAAGCCTAGAACTAAACTACGTTGAAAGCAAGGGGGAGAGGGGACTGGTATGAAAGGAATTCAGGAAACAAAGTGCTAGTGGAAAGGGCCAATGCTGGGAGAGAAATAGCTGTAGCTGAGGCTGGCTAATAACAAGTGGGAGGGAGCATACCCACATTTCCCAGTGTTCCCCAAACTCTCCTCTGACCAGGGGCATCTGCAAGGAGGGGTGGGGGGGTATTGAAAAGTCAAGATGGTGGCTGCAGTTACGTGATCGAAGCCCCAGCCCTTTCTTACATGCATCCTACTTTTCTTCTTTGCAACCTATCCCCCCAATAGGACTCGTCACTGGGACTGCTGAAAATAATGGGTATCAAACCATTCAAATCAAGATTAATTGCTTGAAAACTTTGACCCTTCAGAGACCATTTTTCATTCTTGAGAAATGGCACCACTAAATGACCCTCTCCTTCTTTTCCTGCTTTCTCTGCCACCTTCTGCTCTCTAGAGATCTGTGGAGAGGTGAGCTGAGGATCCTAACCTGCTAAGACAAGGACAATCACTGTCATATCTTCAGCATGAAGGGAGATGTGAGTGCTGAAGCTTCCCTCAGGCCCTGGCAGGGGTGGGGGGGAGGAGAAGGAGGAGGAGGAGAAGGAGGAGGAGGAGTTGAAAGAAGGAGGCAAGCCGGGTGGGCATGTGGACAATTGGACCTGCGCTGTATTCTGTGGGAAAAGAGTTGGGAAGTGAAAAGAGTTGGGAACTTGAACTTAGAGAAAGGTACTAATAGCACCATGAAAAGAACAATTTTCAAATAATAAGTCAAATTATGAGGTTGCCATCCTCATGTCTGGGCTGTACAAATCCATGAAGCCACTGGATGCAGCAAAATATTATAAGGGGGGGGGGGTATTGCTTTGGTGACATCTGGTGGTCATTTGGATTTTTGTAGACCAGATATGGAATGTCCACTTCTGTTGGACTTTTCAATCTCACAATTGGATTTGTACTTTTTTTTTTGTGCCGTCAAGTCAGTGTTGACTCTTGGTAATTGCCTGGACAAGTCCGTGCAGTTTTCTTGGCAAGGTTTTTCAGAAGTGGTTTGCCATTGCTGCCTTCCCAGGGCTGAGAGAAAGTGATTGGCCCAAGGTCACCCAGCTGGCTTTGTGCCTAAGGCAGGACTAGAACTCATGGTCCCCTGGTTTCTATTCTGGTGCCTTAACCACTACCCCTAACTGGCTCTCATATTCATACTAGTATTGATATATTAGTTTTAGAATTAGTGGTTTACTTACTCAGGCTGGAATCTAATCTTCTGGAAAGCTTGCCTAAGACTTATCTTGCCCAGGCTATCCTGCCAATTTAGCCAAACTAGAGGATAGCAGCCGAGCGCAAGCTGCTTTGTGTTTTATAAGTATTATAAAAGATAGGACTTAGCATCTGGCCAATCTTGTATGGGCTCAGAAGCTAAGCATGGTTAGGCCTGGTTCCTGGGAAGTCAAGAACATTCCATAATAAGGCAAAGGCAGCCCACTTTCATACTGTGGCCAGGAAAAATGTACAGTTGTATGCATGTACTTACTAGGAATTGAGTTCAATTTGTGGGGATCTTTTCTTTTTTATGGTACATTTATTGTTTACACACACACACACACACCATATTGCTGGACTTTGAATGGAATGAATTTTATCCTAGACAGCAACAGGTTTTTTTAAGGTTTTAAGATTTAACGTTTTTAATATTTGAGATTTGAGGATGTTATGGTAAGCTGCACAGAGTTGTTCAAGTAAGAAGGCATAAAAATAGTTGAAATAAATAAATTGGTTTTGCTGTAGAGCAGATTCTGTTGGTGGCAAGAAGCATGCGTTGTGAATTGCCTCAACTTTTCAGATGTATTTTATTTCCAGAGCCAGATTTTGTAAAATGTTAAGCCCAAGTAGTATTATTGCCACATCTACAATATCTGTTAGAATGTAGAGCTTTTGTTCACAGAAAAATATTTGGGCCACTAATTTATCTCAGTTAACTGGCATATCCCACCATAAACCATAATCTGTGAAATTAAGTCACAAGAGCTGATCTGTAGCAGTAAGGGGCTCTGAAATTATTAGTTCCCCAGACCACAGGTAACCACTTTTCCACACCGTGATGGCATCTGGCAAGATGTTATATATAAGGAGGAACAGGTCAACCTCATGTTATGTTTTTGTTCTTTTTCATTTGTTTCTAGTTTATACTTGCATTTGCTACACACTGTTTTTTTTTTACTCTACATATACTGATAGGTAAGATATAGCAGTGTTTCTCCGCCTTGGCAACTTTAAGATATGTGACTCCCAGAATTTCCCAGCCAGCCTTGCTGCTGGGAATTTTGGGAGTCAAAGTCCACACGTCTAAAGTTGCTAAGGTGGAGAAGCACTGCCATATACTATGCAAACTGAGCTCTCTTGGTGTGTGGGTGGGTGTGAATAGAGATAGATAGATAGATGAGGGAGAGGGAGAGAGGGAGAGAGGGAGAGAACAGATATTCAGACATAGAGATGGAGAGAGTCAGTGTGGTATGGTGGTTGAGGTCCTGGGCTAGGAGTGAGCAGATCCAGGTTTTAGTCCTCCCTCAGGCATGGAAGTCAGCGGGGTTACTGTGGTCAGGCGCTGTCTCACAGTCTTGGGAGAGCTGAAAAACATCCACCAACCAACCCACACTGGACCAACATGATAGGTTATAACTTTTAATGAAGCAGCCTTCATCCTGTAGTGGATTGATTTGGATTGGTAATAATAATACAGATACAGGACCATAAATGTACAAAGTAGCACAATGCTTTTTAAAATTACTTAATAAACACAATTACAAATATAAAACAGTTTCTTCCTATTTCTATCAATTACTATGTACCTATTTAATTAATTAAACATATTCGTATATCTGTTCTATCCTAGTTTAGTGTGTATGTCCTAAAGGATTTCTGTGGAAGCTTTGTGGCTGGCATTGTTAGCAATTATATAGTCTCAAAATATCAGTTATTAAGATCTTCCTTTCTAGTTTCTGCTTAAAACTGAGCTAGGTTTAGACACTTCATCAATAAGCTTCCTACATATTTAGTTACACTTCCCAGGGTTTCTATCTTCCTCTTCCACCTTTTTCAATTATATAGACACTGAGACCAACTGATTCCACAACTAAGCTATAAAGCACAATTTCTAAAAAGGCTTAGCAGAGGCAGACCTGCTTACTATGAAGGTGAAAGACTAGACTTTGCAAGGCTGTAGATTAGAAATCCCAGATTTTTATTTTATTTATCGTATGGCACATTCACATAACAGTTCAATAGAATAAAAACACAAGAGATAATATACAAGATATAAAATATACAGTATAAAATTATAGACATATGTCTAGATTATGAATATAATTTTTTGCTTCATTTGTCACAGCCAGGAAATTGGCGAAATCTCTATTATAGGCTCTCTTTTGGCACTCTGTCACTATATGTCGGATAGTTTGTTTTTCAGCCCCACAGTCACAGTTCGGTGATGTCATTTTGCCCCACTTATAAAGGACATCAGCACATCAGAATATCCCAGAAGGAGCTCATGACAAGGTACTTCTATAATGTTGCCAAGAAGAGTACATGCATGTGTCTTGGACATCACCAGGAGTTGGCCATGACTCAAAGGAGTTTTTACTTTTTCCATAATGTGAGGCCCCAACATTTTATGTTCCCTCCAAAATCTTGGTTGCAGCCATCAAGAGTCCCTCCAAACATAGCTTCTGCCTTGTAATTTTTCATGACACAGAAGGGGAAAACAATGAAATCCTTGGGGGGAGGGTTGTAATTTAATTAAGCTCAAATCCAATTTAGTTTGGCTCTGGCTCTGTCCCAGCTTTTGCCTCAGCCCAGCCCACCTTTGAGAGAAAGGCCCTCAGTAGGTATCTCAGCCACAGGTTGAGCCCTTGGCCCAGAATTGCAGTCCTGCTTTAGAGGTGAGGTATGAAGCATGGCTGAACAGTGGGATGAGCTCTCCTCAAGTACTTTGTACAGTGTGCCTTTAATGAACAGATCTGCACAGTGCACACATTGACACCATACTGTCTTGGGCGGTGTATAGCCTTTATTGTGTTGTTGTTGTGATTTCTTTTCTTTTTTTATTGCCGCAATGGTTGCAAGCTGAGCTGTGCACAAATGGCCTCTCAAAACTGCCTCCTTTATTTGTCAGTAGAGAAGGGAGGGCGGATTATTTGCTCCACCAAGTCCTCAGAGTGAGGCTTGCCATTAGCAATCACAAGAGAACGTTTTTTTCTCCTTTTCTCCTAAGTTAGTTATTGTTGCTCCTGCTATAGCAAATGGTACCAATGGCATTTTTATGTCAGCAGCTTGGCCATTATTTTGTATCCTCCACAGACCTAGTATTATTCAAGACATTTTGAAAGGAAAGTGATGCCCTTCCCAATCAATCAATCAATTGAATATTCAGAAACTATTCTGCAAAGAGGACTTTTTTCTGGAGGTAAGAGGAAGGTTGAGAATAAAAAAAAAATACCTTTTTGTATTTCAGCAAAATGTCTTTGGAGAAATTTCAGCTCAAGTCTACAGTACATTCTAGGGTCATTCAAATCAGCACCACTTGTCTCCATGAACATCACACAAAGTTACTGTGTTCCAGGAAGCCCTGCTCCATCCCTTCTTGATCTGAATATTAAATGGATTCAAGTTACTACTCAATTCTGTGATTTTGAATGTTTTCCTCAGTGGTATTGCTAGTCATACCATAACAATAGCATTCTGCGAGGCTTTGGATGGGGAAGAACAGGCTCTGACTCAACCCTTGCAAGGCTTTGCGGTTTTTCCCCCACCCCCATCCCCACCCCGCGGTCTGGTGATGTGTTATCTCTGACTCTCGATGGGATAGAACTTCCCCAGACAGAGCTAGTGTGCAATTTGGTCCTCCTGGACTTGTGACTCCTGCCTGAGGAGCAGGTGGCTGCTGTAGCTAGGGGATCCTTTGCACAGATACATCTTGTACACCAGTTGTGCCATTCCTGGACTGGGAGGCCTTGCTCATGGTCACTCAAACCTTGGTCACTTCTCAGATGGATACACTCTTCATGTGGCTGCCATATGTGTGTGTGTGTGTGTGTGTGTATGTATGTATGTGTGCGTGTGTGTGTGTGTGTGTGTGTGTGTGTGTATGAATTTTTCAATATAGTAAAAGTATACAAAACAAAAAAAAGAAGGTAAGAAAAAGAAAGGAAAGGAAAAAAAGCCATACAGTTATGCCTCCCACCCTTCTTTCTACTGAGTAATTATCATAATCTTTTCCCCATCCTCTTCATCCTTTTCTAATCCCCGAATCCCAAAATCGTCGATTTGATCTTTTCTTCTTTCAACAAAAAGTCCATATAAGATTTCCAGTCTTTCAAAAAAATCTTTGTCATTTTTTTTCTCTGACCAAACTGGTCAGCTTCACCATTTCTGCAAGTTCAGTTAATTTTATAATCCAATCTTCCTCTGTCAGTATTTCATTGCTTTTCCAACTTTTTGCATACAATAATCTTGCCAGTTACCACATATAATATTGAAAAGGTGAAAGGTCCCCTGTGCAAGCACCAAGTCATGTCTGACCCTTTGGGGGGATGCCGCTTTCGTGACGTTTTCTTGGCAGATTATAGAGCGGGGTGGTTTGCCATTGCCTTCCCCAGTCGTCACCTTCCCCAGCCAGCTGGGTACTCATTTTACCGACCTCGGAAGGATGGAAGGCTGAGTCAACCTGAGCCGGCTACCCGGGAATCCAGCTTCCACTGGGATCGAACTGAGGTCGTGGGGAGAGTTTCGGTTGCAATACTGCTGCCTACCCCTCTGCGCCACACGAAGCTCTCACATATAATATTAATTTCCCATATTTCTTTTCCAACTTCTTGTCCATAAAACCCAGTAGGAATAATTCTGGTTTCATCATGATGTCAGTCCGCAATATCTTTTGCATCATTGTATGGATTTGCACCCATTTTCATTTATTTATTTATTTGGTTTTTCACAAGTTCACCATGCATGATAGAAAGTCCCCTCTTCCTTTTCACACTTCCAACACTGGTTACATGGGGCTGCCCATGAAGACCCCTCAAAAGTTACAACTGGTCTAGAATGTGGCAGCCCACACAGAGTTGGGCACCCCTCAGTTTGCTCTCAGTTCCTTTCCAGGTACAATTTAAGGTGCTAGTTATTGCCTTTAAAGCCTTACATGGCACAGGGCCAGGTTATTTGAGGGACCACCTTTTCCTGAGGGTATCTGCCTGCCCCACTAGCTTGGATAGGGTAGGCTCACTCCAGGTCCTTTCCCCTAAATGTTGCCATCTTGTGGGACCTAGTAAGTGTGCCTTTTCCATAGCAGCTTCTGCCCTGTAGAGCTTCCTCCCCGGGATATGGCAGGCCCCCACCTTCTTAGCTTTCCAGAAGACCGTAAAACAGTGTTTCTCAACCTTGGCAACTTTAAGATGTGTGGACTTCAATGCCCAGAATTCCCCAGCCAGCATGGGGAGTTGAAGTTCACACATCTTAAAGTAGCCAAGGTCGAGAAACACTGCCTTAAAGGATTGTCTTTTTCCCCAGGCACTGGGATAGGGTGAGGTTGGAGCCTGAGGACAGTATTGTTCAATGATTTGGAGATTGCTGATTAGGTGCCAGGTTTTGGGTTTTATTGTCTTTAGTTTTTATTATTGTTATGAGCTGCCCAGAGCTGTGTTTCATAAGATGGGTGGCTATATGAGTCAAATAAATAAATAAGCATTCACACGATAGTTTCTAAAAAATTGAAATAGTATTTAGAATGCTAGGGAAGTCTTTCAGGAGCCAGTAAATGCAAAGCATTACATTTTTTTTCCTCTTGTATATTCTTATAAGTTCTTTATAACCATATGATCCACAAACATCTTTTCTTTTTTTTCTATAATTATACAGTGCGTGCTGAATTAGCAGTTTATTCTATGGGCAATTTAAAATTGTGTCCCTATCTGAAGCAAGAAGGAGACCTGTACTATCTTAAAAACTAATGTATTTATTTTGTGGGCCTGATAAAGTGAACTCTAGTCCACAAAAGGCATATAGGTAGTTCTCGTTTAGCGACTACAGTTGGGCCTGGCAACTTGGTTGTTAAGCCAAGCGGTCGCTAAGTGGAATGGCAACTGTGCTTACAATCTTACTTCAGCTTTCCTTTGTTTTGCAGACCTGCGAAGGTCATAAAGGCGAGGACTGGTCACAAAGTTATTTTTGCATCATCATTGTAACTTCAAACAATCACTAAACGAGTCAGTTGCCAAAGGAGGACTACCATATCTTACAATAATTATATTAATTGTTAAAGTGATTCTGGCACAGGTGTGGGTGAGATAGAGAGTAGAGAATTTGGTGATCTGGACAGTATTTTTTTTTCAGTAGTGGCAATAATAAGCTTCAGTCTTCAAATTATTTCAGTCTTCCTCTAGAGGACTGGACAACAAAGTTAAAGAATTATTACTGCTTAATACATCTCATCCATACTTGGACAGATATAAATCTTTGCTCTCTGCTAAATAGAAACTTAACAAGCTTTATACTTCTGAAGCCAAACATTTATTACACTGAACAAGCAACAGTACTGTGAAAAATCTCGTAAGCTACTGGCTTCTAGTTACACAAAATAAGCAATGTACTATTATATTGACTATTCATGATACAAATCAGAAGGTCTATGCAGTTTCCAGACTCATTAATCAACTGCTTTTGAATTTTACTCTGAACGATATAAGACCAATTCTTCTGCAGAAGATGAGATGGATGTTATTAATAGTAGGCCAATTTACACATTTATCGTAAGATCAGGTTTCTAATTTTGCTTTACCTTTCCTGTTTTAAGAATCATCACTGCAATTACATTTATAAAATTGGGGAAGATCCCTTCACTTGATAGTTTTCCAGTTAATTCGTATAAAAAGTGTACTAGATTTCTGTTTCCTACTTTTAATAGGGGCTTTTAGTGAAACTATTTGAAATATACCTTTTAGTTGTAATGAGGCAAACATCACAATTATTACCAAGTCAGCAATGCTTCTAAAAGGTCTTCTAACTATAGATGTGTTTCCTTGATAAATCTAGGTGCTAAGATTACAGGGTATCCCTCTAATTATAGTGTTCTCAGCTCAAGCTGGCTTTATACAGGATTATCAAGCTAGCAATATTAGATTTTTAACTAGAGTCCTTGCTTTAACTCAGAATAGAGAAGATTAGGCTGTGGGTTTGTTGGTGTGTTGGTTTGTTTTGGGGGGGAGGAAACATAATGGCAAGGAAGAATAATTTCAAGCAAATGGGCTAGAGTTTTTGTTCTGTTTTTAATATAATTTCCAAGGGTTTTTTTTTCCTTTTTCCTTTCCTGTTATTTGCTTTGCTTGTTGGTTCTGTGTTGTGTTGATCCTTTAATACAATTGTCTCTGTTAGTATTTCTCCTTTGTTGATTTGTTTAGCATAATAAAAACATTTTATAAAAAATTCTAATATTTCTGTCCTGCACCAATAAGCAAATAAAAAGGAAAGATGTATTAATTTCGTAGAGATCTGCAAACAGCATCTATTGGATCTTGTATTACAGAAACCATGAATGCACTTTTTGACCCCTGTAATTCAGTTCCACAACAGTGACTGGCGGGAAGTTTCCACAGCTTTCAGGACCCTGTTGGGAGCCACAGTAATCATTATCCAAAACAAATGATGAAATAGTTGGGAGGATACTCCCACCCTCATTCCTCCATAGCTCCATGTGAAAGGATTCGCAACTGATTAAATGTAACCTGATGCTCTTCAGATAGGTTTTATTACAATTATTATAATCTCAGTGGACTTGATGATGAGTGGAGGGCAGTACCTTGGAGGAATGTGGATTACAGGATACTGCTGATCTTTAATGGATCTTTAAAAAATGTCCTCCTCAATCATTACCTGTTTTATCTTTTCCAGAAGCTTTCCAATTCTAAGTCGTTTTGGCTGTTCTCTTCTTCTTTTACCCATTCCATTCCTGTATCGTTGGTACTATTACAACGGCTAGCTACCCTACAAAACCATACATTCTGTTTAACTCAAAGCGGTGGAGGGAAATCATGAAGGTGTGCAGCCACTGAATTTATTACATGATATTCTGAAGTGCCAGGGGAATTCATGGATTCCCTTTACTCTAGCAAGTGCAAGTGTAATAAGGAGTATTTTCAGTTTTCTTATTATTTGTGATAGACATATCAGGAATCAGAGAACGAAATAAATAATTAAGCAGAGATCAACTGCTTCTTTTCTTTATTTGATGGCTTTCCTACTTCATGTTAGCAGTTTGTATAACACCATACAAAGTTAAAGCTGAAGCTCTTCCATTAGAGATCAGTATGAATTACAAATCAAAAACATCACTGATTTGTGAGCTCAATGGCGCTTACTCCCATTTAAAATATATGCGTTTTCAGCCATGCTAGTCTTAGGAGTTTTTTTGTTATATCTACATCTCCCATTATGTCAACAGTTCTGGTGGGCGTCTGACTGGAGAATGCTATTGCTTGCACGTTGCACTTATATTTCTGTGTGCACATGTGTATTGCTATATACATTGTCATGAAGAAATTCTGTTCTTCAAAATTTGATTGTGAGTCCAGAAATAAAGATAGGACATTCTTCTGTGTGTGTGTTTGTGTATTTGTCTGTTTGTGTATATTTGCTTTTTCTCCAGAGTTTTCTAGTAATATTTCTAATTGGCATTAAAGAGATTCTTTGGACGTATATGCTCCTTAGGTATTCCACTATCTCGTCTAGGGATTAAGATGGCATAAATGATTGAATAAATATGTGATGACTGCCTACTCAGCTTACCATTAAATCCGATTCATACGTGATTAAGTAGAAATCTCTTTAATGGGGTGTAGAGTGTGCAGTACAGTGAAAAAGTTGCAAATAGAAGTTCCTGTGCTTTCCCCAAGTTAAACAGCCCAATGACCTCAACCCTGTCCCCCTTCTTCGGTATGCAGCCCCCCTTTTTGTGCCAGTCCATTCAGTTCTGTGCAGATGTCTGCAACGGCTCTGCTGGTTGACCTTGGATGCCAGAGATAGTCCAAACAAGTTGCTTTCACACTCCTGGCTTGTCCCCCTCCCACTTCTACTGACTCGCAAGTCTCAACACACAAGTCTCACATCCACTCATGCATGTGAGTCAGATCAGATGTTCTGGGAATGTTTGATCTGGGAGCATGACAAAATAATAATAATAATAATAATAATAATAATAATAATAATAATAATAACGACTATATTTACAATCAGCCTACCAAACATTCCCTGTAGGGATTGACATGCCAAAATTTTACTAATTTCCCTTGTTATCAACTTGAACAATGCATTCTGTACCAGTTGAACTTTCCAAGATGTCTTCAAAGGCAGTCTCTTATATATCACATTGCAATGATCCAGGGGCTTGGTGGTAAGGACATAAGTTATCACCAAGGCTTCCTGGTTCAGGTAGGTTTGTAACTGGTGCAACAGGCAAAGTATAGCAAAGGCTTCCTCTGGTCACAAGACCTAATGTTGATGCAGGAGACATAAGTCCAGGAGAACCCACAAGCCAGAGATCTAATCCTTCAGGGGGAGTATGACCCCATCTAAAGCAACATCTGGAGAGCCTAAATGTTTGAAGGCAAACGGCAGTTCCACCATGATAGGGTTTAGTATCTTCTTCCCTTCTGTTCTCTCAGTCTCTAGAAACCAACTCAAGACTTCCACACCATCTTTGACCTAGCCTGGGGTAATGATCCAGAGTTGACCCAACATGATGCATAACCTCTCCCAGCAGTTCCATATAGACATGGGGGAGAGGTTGAAGCTCTGTGGCATTCCACACTGGAGCAACCACAGATTTGATCACTCTTCTTCCATGATTTCTGAGTAGGAGTGGAACTTATTGATTGATTGATTGATCAAATTTATATGCTGCCCATCTCACTATATAAGTGACACTGAGTGGCTGAACTACTGAAAAATAGTCCCTTCAACCTCCAATCATTGTATGTTGAACTTGTCCAGAAGAATAACATGGACTTCATCTACAAAGAAATCCACTGGAATATCCAGATGCTTTATCTTTTACCACTAGGTACCCTTTCACTCACTTCACATCCTGAGAAAAGATTTATCACCAAGTCTACACTGGATGGCAGTGGTAGAGATTTCCATTACTATAGTTGTCTAAAGACTGTCCTATCCATTTGTTCATCTGATTTACATCCCACCTTTCTTTTCAAACTGATCAATGTGTGTATATGAGAAAGAGAATGAGACAGGCAGAGCAGCTTTCCCACTGGCAGGAACTCTTACCTTATCCTGCCACCCAGTTGCTAAGGTCTCTCCCCTCCTTCCTGCAGCCAAGGTACCATGGAGCCTTGTTGTCACTCATCCCATTGGTCAGTTGGAGACAACATTGGCTGGCACTGCAGTGTGAGGACCCTAAATTGCCATTTCCTATGAGAATCCCCCTTTTATTGTACATTTTGGATAGGACCCAAACATGTTATTGACCTATTCTATTCAATAGGAGAATTAAAAACATGTACTTAAGTTACTCCAACTGAAATCAATGAGATAATGAAACATTTAACATTCACTAGACTATGACCTTTGTCGGATAGGCTAATTGCACAAGCAAATTTCTAGAACCTTTCATGAAAATATATCCTTATCTAAGGCACCACAACTTTATGGAATTTGATTTTGAGCAGGCTGGGAAACTTGAGGGTCAGAAACAACTGTTGAAGAACCACTCCCAGTTGTTAACAGGTCAGTTTTGTTTAAAAGCTGTAAAGTGAAAAATAGGCTACCCATGGAATCTTTGATGAATGGGAGCTTTTCAAATGAAATGTATTGAGACATGTGCTAATGACACTCTATTACAGTATGACCTGTACACTGCAGCATTTACTCACTGTGCTATGATCCATTACGAGTGTCCAAACATGAGTGAAATTGATCCCTGCGAAGTTCCCACATTCCCACCTTGGCCAGCTCAAAGTAGAACCTGGACATGGCCAGCCTATGCCACTTAGGAAATGAAAAGACCAAACTGGGAGAAGCTGGGGTGATAAGGGTGGTGGAAATATTGTGTGGCTTGAGAAAATAAGCAGAGTAGGCCAGGCTGCTTTTCTTGCTTATTGGTCTTTTCTCCTACTCGTTCAGCACTGCAGTCTTGAGTGCAAGCTACAGCCTTTTCTTTTATTTATTACATTTTTATCCCAAGCTTCCTCTAAGGACTTCAGGCCTAGGAATTTGTTTGCCTCTTAATTCATAACCCCTAGAACTGAAAGGCATTGTTCAGCAAGTGACCCCTCATTATGAAGGGCTAGATTCATCACTGGGCTAAGTGGTGCACCTGCATCTCAAGGGAGCCAAGACTGCCAACCTCGCTGCAGGCCAATGGCATTTTGCTGCCTAAGGCAGAACAAATAATGACTTCAAGCCACCTGTGTCAAGGTGCAGAGTGCCCAAAGTCCACTCAATTAGGAGGCAGAAAAACTAATCCCTGCCAGTAACAATAGAGTAATAACAACATAAATATTTCTTATCAAGTCATGTTCTACCTTTTGATGACATCCCTGATCTGCTACCTGAGGCAGCTGCTTCATTTGACCTAAGAGCAGAACTGGCCCCAGCTCAACCAATTCCTGTTTTGCAGCATCACTACGAGGTGCCTGCTGCCAATTTTTTTGCTGGCCAGTCACCTGCCATCCACATTGCTCCAGTCTTCTCTTGCCCAAGAAAGCCACATACTAGAGTCTTACTTCTCCCCTCAGATGCTGTGGAGCAGGAGAGGTCCACCTCATTAACCATGGTTGGCTGACTCCCTGGAGGAGAACAGGAAAAAAGACCGTAAATGCACAAGTACAGAACAATCTGACAGCTGCACTTGAACCTATGTGGCAGAAAGGGTGCAGGTATGGGAAAGGAAGGTGCAAGACACATGCACAGACATCAACAGGAGAGAGTGGCAAATCTAGCCATGAATGCATGTGCTGCTGCTGCTGCTGCTGCTGCTGCTGCTGCTGCTGCAGAAATCCTAAGAATTCCTGCCCCAGCCTTCCCAAGCTCAACCAGAATCCTTAGTAGTTGCTATATGAGCCACTGCCATTACCCTCCATCTCCTTTCTCTGTGGAAATGCTTCCATTCTTCAGCTACCTCTTAGCCCTTGCTGGATGAGAATTCTGAGAACTGGGAGAAGCTAAAAGGGGCAGACCCAGAAACACTAGTGAGGTAAGGGCTAGAACTAACCCATACTCTTCCTTCTGGAGACCCCAGTTACAGAGAATCAATGTTGTTTTTATATTCCCATCTTGGATTCACTGAAGTATAATTTTATTTATTATTTAATGGCATATTCAGAGAGTGTAATGGAATATTGGTGATTAACTCTGTGTGTGTGTCTGTGTGTGTGTGAGAGAGAGAGAGAAAGAGAGAGACAGAGAGAAAGAAAGATGGAAGGGAAAAGAGAAATGGTATGTAATATGGAGATTGCCTTTTTTAGAATTTAGAAGTAATTACAGCTACTCAGTCTGCCAGAATGAACACACTTTCCAGTCTGATCAAGCAAAACACTAAAAAAACCAAAGTTTTTTAAGACAGCATGTTAAGCATTAAACACAGAATAACAAAACCCAATTGCTGTGTTCATATAACATGCTATGTCTTTCCTCCTTCCCCCCGCCCAAATATTATGGATTAATGTGATTGCGTCACACAACATGGTGAGGCAATGTGTCATTACAGAACACGCTGAACCACAAACTACCAGACCATTTTAAATTAGCCTAACATGTTGTGGGAAGAACCCACCCAACATGTTCAGTACCTCTATGGCAATAGAGTCACCATCATTAGAAGTTACTGGGTTAGCTATCACTAGGATTAAGGTTAATGGAGGGACGGTTCTTTAATACAGTGATCCAGGTACTGAGATTATAATACCATCACACCAGTGATAGCCAGATTCTGTAAGAACTTGTGAAAACCTGAAATTCAGGATAGGCTTGGCCCAACATTTAGCCCTCAAGTGCATTGCATATGTATCCAAACATAACAGTGTCATAAAGACATTTCAATTCAACACCAACTTTAGACACAAAATTATTTTAAATTTATTTTCAAGGTTATGAAATATATCCTACCATACACATATATATGAAAAAAGTATATCAACATTACCATGAAGTATAGCAATAATGATTGACAATCAGAACAAATGTTGAATTTATTTCTCGTTCTGATAATTTTCCCTATTTACTCTAGGCATGTACCCATGAATCTAGCTCCAGTATTCTTGAGATGGAAGAAAGTTCAGTGGTACCCTGGAAGTAAAGTTCATTAAGCACTGGAGTCCTTCATCCTGTTTGGATATTGATGTTTGTCAATGAGAGTACAGGAAGGCAGAGATAACCTTGTGAAGGAATGCAAGATCTGTTAGCAGATAAAAGGGAAGTAATCAACATCTCAGCCCTGGGAAAGGTGGGAGCACAAGAAAGAGGTTCAAAATCACCAAACCTTGATTCTGTTTGGGAAACTCTGGCAGTTTTTCAGGATTCTATTATTATACCGTTCAACAACAGATTGGAAGGTTAATCTGTTCAGTGGAAGATGACCAAATTTAGTCTGTGCATGGACATTTTTGAGGTCACTTTTTGCATACATGAAGAAGAAAGTGGAAAGGACCCCTTATCAGCTGAGCTTACATGTACAGCTCTGAGAAATCATATTTAAATGAATGGCCCAGTATGGAGAATTCATTAGCTATCATGGCTATGGATAGAACTATCCTCCACAAATAAGTCTAATGCTTTCTTGGACCTATATAAATCAGTGGCAAGGGTCGGATCTTGTGGCACTGAATTCTGGAAATGAGTGACAGGGAAACCTTTTTACTGAATCTGCCATGAATGTATCGCCTTCCCATTTTAGAGTCTTCCTTGTTCCCATCGTTTAGAAAAAAAAGGGAAATTCCATCCATATGTCCAATTCCTATCACATTTTCTCTTAACTGCCTTTAAAAAATATACCATTTAAGCTTTTCCTTTTAGCAAGTCGCTCTAATACTATCACCATTTTGGGTTCTCAACTGTACAACATCCATTTTTTGAGGAATAACTATCCATCAAACTTCCCAAATGTGGTTCCATTATTTACCTTAAACTTCAGTGGCTGCTGACTATGCCAATTCTAGGGCTTGGTGGAGTGGACTCCAGCACATCTGGGAGACACCAGGTTGGGGAAGGTGCCATGAAGACAGTGTTTGAGATACAGCGTTCGAACTATAAATATTTCGTGAGACATGTGAGAAAGCAACTGAGCAAGCAATTAGGCAATTCTGCTACCTAACAGCTAAATATTGCATAAGTTTGCTTCTTTTCTCCTCCATCCCAATCTTTTTTTCTTTTGTCTAGTATTTCCTAGATTGTCTGTAAACTACCCTGGGAGGCTGTTTCAGTTAAAGAAGAGGGCTAAAAATATTTTTTTGAATTCAAGAAAAAGGGATCCACTCAGAAGGGGGCCCTGCTGTCAGATAAGGTAAGGTAGTCCTGTGAGATGGTTGAATATAGTCACCTTGAAGCTCAAAGGGTAGTGCTTCTTTCCCATTGTTAATACACGTTTTGAAAGAGAGCCCTTTCATGGTGATCCATCACCATCTAGGTCAGTAGAACAGGAGATGGACAATTCAGATCCAGGGGGCACACTCCATTAAGAACTGCTCCATTGCAGTGAATGGGATCTGGACAGGAACAGCTAACAATGGTGGGTGAGTATTTGTTTCCCATTCTGTTTCTTGGATGGCAGATTTTGGAGTAGCAAAGACTGACAGTGTAGAAGACCTGACAGTTCTGATCCATGAGGTACAGAATTATGGGAATGTTCACTTGTGCAAACCCAGGTGAATTGGAGTGGAATGGAAGCAGCACATTTCAGTTCAGTTCCATTAAGACCCTGCAAAAAATGTCCCAGGGTGGGGGGGGAATATGCTCCATGTTAATTAGTAATGGTTGGGGGGACAGAATTTGTCCCCAGAAGAAAGCAAGAGAGGAGCACAATGCTGCACATCACCCCAGTGTGAAATCCCAGTTCTTTTCAAAAATAATAGAAAACAAAACCAATCAATGATTTTTTTTAACTACCAAACAGGAAGGAAGGTTACCCCAAGTGGAAGAGGGTAGGCCCTCTTCTGCCATGAGTGGGCTGTGACCAGAGCATATGATAGGCTGTGGGGGTTGAGATAATTTTTTTAAAAACGTAAGGTCTTTCATCCTTTCCTTCAAGGAATATCACAACCAGCCACATCAAGGTACATTCCACTATCCAGTATTTTTCTAACCCCCTGCCCCCGCCCCCACATCCGCGAATTCTATTGTTCCCACCTCCCTTTGCTATTTTCTTTTCCTCCCATCTCCTTCATCTTGTAGATCTGCAGATCTGGAGTCAGTGTGGTGGCTGGGTTATGTCTCTCTCTCTCTCTCTCGCTCTCTCTCTTTCTCTCTTTCTCTTTCTTTCTTTCTTTCTTTCTTTCTTTCTTTCTCAAGAGTAGGGAGTGACAGATGGTGGTCTCGCTTTCCCCAGAGAACGAGATCTCCCTACACACGAGCGCATGTCAATCTCCGCAGCTCATGTGATAACTCCAGCGGATGACGTGCCAGCCATATGGTCTGGCATCAGAGTTGGTACCCCTCTGCCTGCTCGAAGCGTGCCACTTCCCTCCTCCTTTTGGATAAGACAGTGAAGAAGACGGGGTGGACCTCAAGGAGTCTTTCCCCCCTTTTCCTCCCCCCCATTTTTTTTCCTCCTTACTCCCAAAAGATGCGGGGTCCGAGGACTTGAGGACTCCTCAACTCAGCTTTGGAGGTAAGTTATGTAAGGAAGGGGGGGGGGGCAGAAACTTAAACACTGGGTTGCAACTTGTCTCATCTCACCCCACCCCTGGCCACTTTTTAAATCCCCCCTTGCAATTCTTATCTTTCTCTTTTCTCCCCCCCCCCCAATCTTTTGCACACCCCAATCGATTTGTATCTTTGAGGATGAATGAATGAATGAATGAAGTGCGGGGTGGGAGTGGGGGGGTGGGTAGAAAAGCTATCTCTACGTAAGATGTAATAGATCCAAAACCTCTTAAGTGGCAAAGGCCGGTTTTGTATAGGAAGGAAGCTTATCTGACACTCATACAAAAACACTTAAAAAAACAAAAAAAGGCAAAAGCAAACAATTTGGTAATTTGTCACCCTGAAATAAAATTATGTTTTTTAAAAGGTGTGGGGCGAAATGAACACAAACATACACACACACACACACCGTGGCCTTATGGAATCAGATCTCCGGCAATTACGGGTGCGAAAGGCTCCCTATCTTTTCGAATCTCGCCTCTCGAGCGATTTATTCTAGCCTCAGGGTTTATCTGCGGCGGGGTTTGGTTCGTCGTGGGCTTCTCTCTCTCCGTCTCTCTCTCTCTCTCCCTCTCTCTCAACACTCCCGTTGCCTCCCCCCACCCCTCCGAAGGCAAAATAAAATGACTGCAAACACTCGCGCACAAAACTGGCACATGGACTCATCAGTTTCTCCGGCAGCTCAATCTTCTCCCAGGAAAATGGTCTCAGGTCTGGATGTGCGGGTGATTGGGTGGGGGGGAGGAATGGAAGGGGGGAGAGAGGGAGAGGGAGAGGAGCAAGCAGGAGGAGGAGGAAGACGGATCGGGAAGGGAGAATCTGCCGAAGATGCCACAGCCTCCAGGGTCGCCCTGAGAAGGAGGAGGAGGAGGAGGAGGAGGAGGAGGAGGATAATAACGATGATGATGATGATGATGATGATGATGATGATGCCATAGTCAGAGAAGGAACGTTTGAATCCTTTCTCCTCCCCCCAGGGAGCATGGAGAGAACCCTCGGACGGGAAAACCGACGGGGGAAAAAACAAAAACCGGGGCCCGACGGAGAAGTTATCAGGATTTTGGCAAGCAAGGGAGGGACTCGGCGTGAAGATTGCGGGGTCGGTGGGGTTTCAGCGCTGCGAAGTGTCTACCTTCAGAAATGTAATGCTCGTTTTAATTCTTCTTAGAAAGGAAAGGACCCCGGGAAAGCTAAGGCAAAGGATCCGATTTTCTAAGGGGAGAAGGGGGCAGGAATTGGAGAGAAAAGTTCGAGGTTTAGCTGAGCATTCTCGAGATCTCCGCCTCAAAGCTGTGCTAGCGAGGGCAGCAGTCGTATGCTCTAACGTGCCGGGATGCAGATGAGACAGGTTTAATGATTTTTAATTCCATTAAATCTGGTAAACTAATCAAAAGACTTAAGCGGGAGTGGGGGGCGAGGCTGAAAAACGCAGCTCTGAGTACCCTCAAGAAGCGGAGAAAAATCCATTGTATTTCGATACAACAAAAGGAAGGGGGATTATTTGTAATGAACCGGGATCAAACAGAAATATCAAGCTCAGCTTTGCACCAATTCAGCGGGAAAGCAATGCAGACACCAATTAATGTTAATCACACTTTTTAAACGAGTCAGTTGTTTTCAGGGAAGGAGTGGGGGGAAACCTATTTCAGGCAAGTTCTAAACAAATCTTCCTCCCTCCCCCACAAAGCTCTGGTTTTGTGTGTATGTGCGATGTATGTGTACATACCCGTGCATATGTGCAATACTTTAAAAATGAAACGGGGAGGGAGCAAGAGAGGTTGGCTGCCACCATGCAAAAGTAAAGCGAGTACATTTCGACAAGGGTCCTTGCATGCTCTTCGCGGCAAATTGGTTGGGAGGACAGACTCGTTTGGGAGGCTCCTCAATGAAGAGGTTTAGGCAAGCGTTAGAACACTTCTATCCTGTGATTTGGTGGGCGGTATTCCCCCCGCCCCACACACACACACAGGTAAGGCGAGAGACCTGGGTAACAAGGAAGACATTAGGCACAAGCTTTTGCAGAAGCAGCTACGGTTTCTTAAGGAAACTCCGTGTGTGTGTGAGAGAGAGAAAGAGAGAGAGAGAGAATCAACTGCGGAGGAGGGTGGGTAATGATAATCGACCTATAGTTTAAAATAAGACCATAAAATAACTCCAGCTCGGCTGGAAACAGGTTGATGTTTTGGCAAGAGGTGGGTGTCTGAAGAAAGTCCTTTCTTTCTCCCTCCAAACCACCCCAAGAGTCTTGTGGCCAGGCTGATAGCAAAGATCTCCATTTGGTGAAGGGAGGGCCCTTCAACATCTTGGCCTGGAAGACTGAAATCTGTGTACGTATGAGAGAAACTGGCAGCTTTCCCAGCGATTGGCTGGAGAAGGCTGAGCGACCAACCTATGCGTGGGTTGAGGTAATCTTCTAGGGATCCAGGGTAGTTGACTGGTGGATGTTGCGTGGTGGCTGTTGAGAGCAACTTGTGTGACTATTTCTCGTTGCCATTCTTCCCTTCTTTCCGGCCCGCTCAATCCGTGCGCCTTTCCCCTCCCTCCCTTCTTCCCCGCCCCTATGTCACCCCTCCAGCCACCATGTTGACGCGCCTCTTCAGCGAACCCAGCTTGATCCCAGAAGTTCAGAAATTCTCCAGCTGGGCGGACGACTGTGAAGAGGATGAGTCGAGCGACAAAGAGGAGCGGAAAAGCAAAAGCTGCCCTCTTGGCCAGGAGGAGCCGAACGACATGGAGGTAAAAGAGGAGAACGACCTGGGCGCTGATGAAGAGGAGGAGGAGGAGGAGGAGGAAGGGGTCGAGGAAGTGGAAGGCGATCGGCCTAAGAAACGGGGCCCCAAAAAGAGGAAAATGACCAAGGCCAGGCTGGAGCGCTCCAAGCTGCGGCGCCAAAAGGCCAACGCCCGGGAACGCAACCGGATGCACGACCTCAATGCCGCCTTGGACAACCTCCGCAAGGTCGTGCCTTGTTACTCCAAAACTCAGAAATTGTCCAAGATCGAAACCTTGCGGCTGGCCAAGAACTACATCTGGGCCCTGTCCGAGATCCTGCGCTCGGGCAAGAGGCCGGACTTGGTCTCCTACGTGCAGACTTTGTGCAAAGGCTTGTCCCAGCCGACCACTAACTTGGTGGCCGGTTGCCTCCAGCTCAACTCGAGGAATTTCCTTACCGAGCAAGGCCAGGAGGCCGGGAGATACCACGGGCCCAACTCCACCTTTGCCATGCACCCCTACACCTACCAATGCTCGCGGATCTCCAGCTCGCAGTGCGCTTCCAGCACCATGGCTAGCTCCCACGCCTTGCGGACGCACGCCTACTGCGCCACCTACGAGTCCCTCTATGGGAACGCCTCGCCAGACTACAATAGCTCGGAATACGACGGGCCGCTGAGCCCCCCTTTGTGCGTGAACGGGAATTTTTCCCTCAAGCAAGACTCTTCCCCAGACCACGAGAAAAATTACCATTATTCTATGCACTACTCCGCCCTCCCAAGTTCTCGCCCCTCCGGGCACAATTTGGTGTTCGGGTCTTCTGGAATGCGCAGCGGCGTCCACTCCGAGAACGTTTTGCCTTACGAGATGCACCTCCATCACGACCGAGGTCCGATGTACGAGGAGCTCAATGCTTTTTTCCATAACTAGCGCCTTTCCCCCTATTCCCACCGGCGCCTTGGGCGTCGCGTTCTCCCACCGGTTCCACGGGTAACCGTGACCACTTGTAGATTTCCAGTGGATTGGACTGGGAAAGGGAGGGGGTATCCGGGGGAAACAAACTAATCAGAAAGAGAGAGAATGAGAGAGAGAGGGAGAGGGAGGGAGAGAGAGAGAGACTAAACAGATCCTCGGCCTTCTCTGATATTCCCCTGTACTTCGTCCCGAGAGCTGCAGTTTTTTAATTCAACTGTGAACCAGTTTTCTCCTAACAGTTAACAAAAAAACCGGAGGGGGGGAATAAAATAATAATCATTCCGATCCGTGAACTAATTGAGACGTTCTTGTTTTGAAGCTGGAGCAGGGTAGCCTGATCCAACAGCCTCTTGAGCTGAAGCAGCGGGTTTGATCCTTTCGAATCTCGTTGAATTCGACGGGTCGCATTCGGTGTTCAGTGGATGGTTTCGGTTTAAAAGGAAAGTCGACGGCGTTTTTACTCTCCTTGGTTTCCGCTGGACTCCAAACGCGATTGGGAGTCAGATTATAAACCGAATCTGCGACTTCCCTGCCCCCACTAAGTACTATGAAAAAAAATCTGGTGCAATATATATGCTAGCACAATTTTATATTTAAAAACAAACGAAAGGACTCTATAGCTAATAGACTGTTTAGCTGAGATTTTGCCCACCCGAAAACAAAGTTTTAGATCCAGATTGGTTTTGTTAGGAGAGAGGATCACATTATTCAAAATTAAGGAGGAGGGGAGAGTCAAAGTTTCACCCCATCCTAATGGACTGCCTATACTAAACCATGCCTTATGGGTATTTAAACTAGAATTTTCTTGAAGTTCAATATGGCTTTAGAACAGAACAGTTTGTAAAGGGCAGGTGATGGGAGGAGGGTTTCCATCCTTCCAGCAGCTGAATCAAGAATTCCCCGAAAAAGTATCCATGCCATCTGCAATCCTTTACATATTTATCTGGGAGTTAGTCTTCATGGGGCTTACTTCCGTGTAAACATGTATCAGCTTGCACAAGTAAGGGTGTTAAAATATTTGCAAACTTTAAATCAAACTTTCAATGCAGTGAGAACTTGAAAAAGCAATAAAGGGGCAAACAGATGATAAATATATTCTATCTCTATCTATGCAAGTAGGTATTGAAACTAGGGAAAGAAATTTTTAAAAGGAAGGGAAAGAGGAAAGAAAAAAGAAAACCAACAACAACAGAAAGAATCCATATCAAATGTTAGAAATATGGACCAACAAACTCGCTGAGGTTTAAAATCGTGCACTTTTTTGATTTGGGGGAAACGGACTGGAATGTTTCCCTGGTATTTAACAATCACTGACTTTTTGAACCACCCTTGTAACCCCAAGTAACTTATTTTCCAAAATTTGTGTGTCATGCTGTTTTTTACCTGTTTTAAAAATGTTAATGAAAAATGTGGGGGGAAAAGATTTTTATGAAATGGCAAAATGTTTTGTTATGCATGGATAGGTTGGGGAAACGCAAATATGCAAATTTTAAAGGTGATGTGAAGAGAACACTATTCTGCTTAATATTTATGTTGGCTTATCCCCCCCTTAATAGTAACTTACATTCTTTCTTTCTGTAATGGGTTTTGGGGAGGGGAAGCATATGTTTATGTAACAATACACCAGTATATAAATCTCTCTATAAAAAAAAACAAAAACAGTAACTTCTAAGGACTCAGACCCATATATTTTCCCCCAACACAGTAATATTTCATTTCTTGTTCATTTGATGACTTTATTTGAGCACGAGGAGGATGAAAAAATGTTGCCTCCGATTTTCCCCTCCTTTTAATATGACCTCCATCACCTTTAGACATACCAGCATTTTTAAAATTCAAAGGCAAAGAACTTACATTTCTGAACAATGTTTTTAAAACAAAACAACAAAAATCAACAACGTTTTACAAAAAAGAAAAGAAAAGAAAACTAACAGAGAGAGAGAGAGAGAAAAAAGTTGTAGACAATATGAAATGTCTATGGGACACCAGAAGTGCTTTTTTTGTGTGTTTCTGTTCAGTTTCCTTAAGATGAATAAATATTTACGTCAAATCATATGCTAAACAAAAAACAATCTCAAAGTCTTGTTTTAAGTAAGGACCATTTTATAACTATCTATCTATCTGTCTGTCTGTCTGTCTGTTTATCCATCCTAATCTTGTTTAGTTTGGTTTATAGCAGGGTATTCTGCATTTTAGACAAGAAAATTTTTTTACAGGTCCTTTTAAACAAAATAATACAGATCAAAAGGCAAAGAGATTATAAAGTGCAGGCCTTCTCCCCACCCCTTCCACAATAATAGCATCCACATTTTTTTAAAATCAGGAACATTGGGCAAAGTTTAGCTGTGAACTTCAGACTTAAAAAAAGATACATTATTAGTTAGAAAGAGAGAGGGAGGGAGTGTAAAATTCTGATACACAGTGGTATGCTTTAACATTAATTTGTTGCTCTTTCCTGAAATGATTCCCAACATTTTTTGATGGTCTGAGAGCTGAAAGTCAGCTATGACCTTATTCAGTGAATTGAAGCAGCATCCTAAGAAGATAATTAATAAATAATAGATGTTGACTTCACTCCCTTAGTATTAGTTTACTTCAAAGAAGTAATGCTAAATGTATATATAGGCAAGATCTGGTTATTTCATTAAGGCCAGGCATGTTTCCAAGAGAGGGGACTGAGACAATCTCTCAATCCCAAGGTGAGCTCTCAATCCCAAAATGACCCAAGACATTAAAATAACTTTAAAGCAGCTTTAGTTTGACAATAAGTCTTCAGAAGGCCTGCTTAAAATATATTCGAATTCTTTCACCATCTTTGTCTCTTTCTGAACACATAAAGTACACTTTTTATGTGCAGTGGAGTGGGGGAGGAAACCTACTTCTCATTTTATAAAGACTAATGCAGTTTCCTCCTCATGGACAGATGGCATTTTCCCTGCATACTCACCCCCTCCCCACGCACATACACATACACAAACACATACACATGTATCACTTCTCTCTCTGTTTCTTTCTCTCTCACATACACCCATACACATAGCCACCCACAACCACACTACCCCACTTTCTTTGTGATCACCTAAGCAAGTAGAAGTTCAAGACAAAGTACAAACACAAATGATGTGTTCATGTTTTAAAGCAAGCAAATCATATCTAGCAACTAAACATTGATAAATAATACATCTTTGACCGTTCCTCTCCCATCCCGAAAGGTTTCTCTTCATTTATTGAGGGAGCCAATCCAATTAAGTCATTTGGGAGCTGTCCCGAGTGCGTATGGTGCTGAACCGGAAGCTCTGGGAAAACGTGCCCTTGATCTTTAAAACCGCTTTTCTCCCACTCGGGAGATCTCGGAGCTGGTTAGCATTCCTATCTGATATTCAAACGTTGCATACGGAGACAGGAGAGATTTCGCCCGCAAAGCCAAAAGTTAGACCAGCAGGCACGAGTTATGTCTGGGTGAAAATTCTAACAGAGATAAGCATGTATATTTTTACTTCTGCTGGGTGTCACAGTGTCCCGGGCGTATGAAACAGGAGTTTCAGGAGTATGAAACAGCTATTCGAAACATGGGTTGAAGAGAGAAATCAGTCACCTTAGATTATTCACACGGGGCAACCACTCACTCCAAATGTTCGTTGTTCTTGAGACAACCCAGCCCTAACACATTCAAAGCCTACTGTAGTTTATCTCAAGAAAAACTGAATTTGAACTTTTGGCGACAGAAATGGGTCTCTGGTATGTGCAGATAACAGCAACAACCTGAACAGAGACTGTATCTTGCCTGCCCCATGATCTCCATTGCTGGCACGGCTATCCCCTAAGGGAGTTGAAGATGGCATAGGAGAGAAGCTTTATTAAAAACCGCCATAACGCAGTAAATTTCCTTGGCTTCCACAGAACAGGTCGTCTATTTCCGGTTCTTGCTGATAGCGAGAATTTGCTCACCTGCTCTTGGAAAGTAATCATCTTTGACACACACAGGCACACACCTTCTTCTCTTTCCTCAAGTACCCCTTTTGAGGAGGAAAGAATGAATCCAATAAATAAATATGAACCAGAAACCATAAGATCTTTAGCTTTTGAGTAACTTCTGTCTGCGAAGTTTCATTAGCTTTCACCTCTCTTTATGCTTCTTTCTTCCTTCATCATATTCTTCTCCCTCCCTCCCTCCCTCCCTCCCTCCCCTTCTTCATTCTCGTCCTTTTTCTTCTCCTCCTCCTCTTCCTCTTCATCTCCTTTTATATGTAAGTCCCTTTTCTCCCCTTGTCTAATAGAATTTTATTTTAAAGACAAACTGGGTACAGGTGGGGTGTCTCAAACAGCCCTTGGGCTCATTGCACGCCAACTTCAGCCATTTACTCGGGTTCCAGAAAGCCCTCCCCCCTCCCCCGCTGTTCTCTTGCCTTTTCTTTTCCCGCAAGTGCACTTGCACATTTTTTGCACGTTTCTCTGTCTTTATCCTGGACAGGGAAAGCGATGGCCTCCCACGCCGTCCTCCCTGCCCCGCCTTACAAATCAGTGCACCGTCGAAAGAAGGGAAGCATTGCTTTGCCTCACGAAGTCAGCTTTTCCTTCGCAGTCCATGGGGGGCTGGGCATCCCAGTGCTAGAATTCCGGGAGAGCCGGCTGTACGCTACGACTCCAACCGGATTGCTTTCAGGCTGATTAAAGCCTAAATCGGCACCGATCCGTGTTTTTCTGTTTAAGGGGCTGCAGATGGGCTGCGCACATCCCCCCTCTGCTTAACTAGGGCACAGGTCTTTCACTGCCGTCTAGGCAAGACGGCTGCAGCTTCCTTGGAGAATGTAATCGGTATGCTATAACCGTGGAAATGGTTTTAACCTAGATTGTCAGTCCTCCCGATCTTCCTTTTCTCCCTCCTTAAGCTTTTCTACGCATCTATGAACGTTTTGTTAGTGTATGTTCGTGGAGGGAGGGGTGTTGTGGGGTTTTCGGGCAGTTTTCTGGAAGCCTGCACACCTGTGCAAGAAAAGTACATGTACACATGCATATACACTGCATAACCTCTGCAGTTGCAGATTCAACTACAAACAGTTTCAGCCTTATGTACATCTGAATTTCTGAACCGTTCAATTCAACAGTCATCTTGAGTGTCCCCTGGGTAAGGGGGCAAGGTATATGCTGAAATAATAAATACAAAATAGTAATAAATGGTCGAGGATGCAAAGGAACTTCAGTATCCTTGCATGCACACATATACACACAGAGAAATAATTCTCATTAAGCTCTACATTTGCAGAAAGTGCTTTCACACCAACATGCGTGAGTATACATATGTACATATATATGTTCCAAAGATTTTTATGTGGATAAATATTCAGTAACAGGTATGGCTCAATTTCCAAACTGCTCGATTAACTGCGTCCTCAGATGGTCTATAGCATTTACCTACAGATCAACTACAGTACATAATCACACCAGTCTTCAGATCCCTATTTTATTTTATTTTAGGAGGGAGGGAGGGAGGAAAACTGTTATTTAGAAAGATCCTGAGGACCTACCACTTGCAATTATTTTATCCTATGAGGAAATAGTGGACAATTGTCCACAGATGGAACTATGCCTGAACTCAGTGAAAGTGAAGATTAAAAGCTCTTTTCTCCATTCCAAAAGACACAGGCTCTTTAGACATTGGCCCGTTTCACGTGTGCCTATTTTATCATACACACACACCCACACACGAAAGATATCTCCACTGTCTTATGAGGTTGGACACAAGGAAGACCCCCGGTCTTCCAAGCTAGTGTGAAGTCATTCCCAACCTATGAAGCACCTGTCTGAGCTTCACATATGAAAGCTAGGAGGGGGCATATTTTTTGTTTTCAGATGCCAGTGGTTATATGAAGATTGTGAGCTCAGCCATATTGTCTTGGAAGTAAATTCCATTTAGACTTTAAATGCTGCAGCCACAGAGAGACTTCATTACAGACACGATATAGAGGCCATCCCATCTCTCCGACGTGAACTGTTTGAAGCTATCACTCTACTGCATGTGATGAATTTAGCAATAATGAGTATGGAGGTGTATTTCTGTACGCTGGCATAGAAATACGTGTCTCTGTAATAGGAACAGAAAGAGCTGGTCAAAGAAGAGAGGGCAGTTACTTTATCAAAAGGCTGGTTCACACATGGGCTACCTGAATGCTCATTGCCCTCAGCTGGTTCACACATGCTTGTCCATCACTTGATTTCTCTGTGAGCTGTACCACCACAGAAATTCAGGTGCTCTGTGAGGGTTAGATTTGCAAAGGAGCCCTCCCACAAGCAAATTCCTGTTTTGCTGTGCAGCCAGAAGGGAGAGGAAAGCAACCACTCAAAACTGCTCAGTATTGGAAGACTTCACCTGGATGTCTGAACTAGGCGACCTGGCCTCGGAGAAGACCCTGGCTGAGAGGGTTATTCTCCTTCCTTAATGCTGGCAGACCCTTCTGACAAAAAAGCCCCGAACCCCTTCCAAAGCCCTTGCTTCATGCATACTCTTCACTGTAATAGACCCCCCTCCCGAAAAAAGTATACGTCGAAAGAAATTACAGCCGCGTTGAGTAGCGCGGCTAAATATTTCTCAGATGCTCATCAGCTCTGCTCTGAGTCGAAGCTTCCAAGAGCACCTTTTGCCCACCAGGATGCCCTCCTCACCCAGAGAGTTTGGCACGGCAATGCTCAGAATTTCTGGCCAACACAGTCCGAGTAAGCCCAGCACATCTGGAGGACACCGGGCTGGGGAAAGCTGCGGCTCAATAGCGCTAGAAGTTCAGCTAGAATGTCTTGAACCCACCTCCGACTCCTCACAGAAACTAGAATTAGATATGAATGTATTAATCACCACTATCATCTTCATCCTCATCAAGCTATCATTATATTTTTATCTGCACGGAAGAGGCGGGGGGGGGGGTGACCCGAAGACGTCTGTGTTTGCTACATCGGGTGAAGCCCTTCCAAGCGCTACTGGAGTTGGCTTTCTATAAAGTGACTACTAGAGAGATGGATGGACGTTTGGGAACGGTCTACGCAACTATCAACATATATCGCGGCAGGCAGGCAGGCAGGCAGGCAGGCAGGCAGGCAGGCACTTGGAAGATGCCTAGAACTGAAGCTTGTTGCACCAATGTTGGGAAACTTCCGCGTATGTCTAAAAGCGGATATATGTTTAGCGCAAGCCTCCCCACTCAGAAGTTTAAGTCCTGGGAAGTTCAATGGGACTTACTCTCAAGTAAGTATTATGGAATTTCAGCAGTAAAAACGCTGCGGCAATGTAACAAAAGACGCCTAACAAGGCTGTGAACTTTTTATTTCTGAGCCGCGACTGCTTCGGAAGAGTTTTGCGTGTGCGTTTTTGAGACAGGGGAATCAAGCGCCAGTTCTGGAGCCTAAGGGCTCTTCCTCCGGGTAATCTGAATCCCCAGCGCGCGGTGCGGAATCTCCCGATTCTTCGTGCTTTGCGGCGGAGGGGCGCCCAAGGACCGCCTTCCTGCCCCGACCTTTCCCCTGAAGTGGGTTTCAAGAGCCTTCTTGAAACCAGAGACCTCCCTATAGATACCGCCTCCCCACCTGCGCATTCCCAGCCCCTCCGCCATCCCGGCAGCCCTTCCTCCCCGACCGTCCCCAAATAGGGACAGCTAAGTCCACCCACTTTCGAGCCCCAAAATAAGGCCCTGGGCTCGCCGAAATGCAACGCGCAGTACAATCTACGTCTCCCAAACGAGGGGGGAAACCGACGAAGGGAAACGGAAGAGTGGTATTTCGGAGTTTCTGCCCCCGGGTTCTCCAAACGCGCTTAGGACCAGACCAGAGAGAGAATTCAGATCGCGTGCCTCACTTCAGATCGCGTATGTGTGTCTGTGTGCTCGCACCAATGGAAATAAATATGAAATCTAGCTGAACTCGACTTGTTTAAGGATGTAAGTTTGGTAACTTTGGAGGGAGGGATGCAAAATAGCAATATACATATACATACACATATACATATACATACACGTATACATATACATATACGTGCGTGTGTGTAAAGCAAATCAACCCAGTCTCTTAGAAAGTTTTGCTGGTGGGCAGAGGAAGAAAAGTGAGAGGAAAAGCACAGGTAGCTGGGTAGCTAAATGGGCAGGTAGCTGTGTCCTGAAAGCATCTTTTTAGTGTTATGAAATATCCGAGCATTTTCTCCCTCCCCAACCTTGTCGGCCCCTCTGAATTAGAGCAGGACATTTATTCTGGATTTCCCCTTTGCACTGAGCGGGTTTCCTCGTCTGCGCGAGGGCAGGGTCGCTGCTGTTGCTGCTGCTGCTGCTGCTGCTGCTGCGGTTGCTGGACGCCCATCTCCAGCTAGCTAGCTTAGCTGGCATCTTTCTGGTTGGCAGCGCCAGCTTCCCGATTTCCGCAGTAGTAAAAGAGAGGCTCTCTGTAGGGAGTTAGATGCCAGGCTGTTGCCCGTGCCAACTGCCAGCCAAGGGCCACTGAAGGGAAGTGGTTCGTTTGCTACAGCGGAGGGTCGGACATCTGTTCACTCCAGAGCGCATTTAAAGGGGAAGGCCTCTCTTTTAAAGGGGAAGGCGAAGGCAACGGGCACAAGCCTGCCCAAGAGTACTCAGGGACATTCGTCGGGGCGGGCGGCGAGAGCCCCCTGGATCTGGGCAGCTGGGGGGGGGGGGAGGGAGAGAGAAATCATCAGTATACCTCACCTGTAAAATGCAGAGATGGCGTTTAGGCAAGCTGCCAATTGAGAGAGGTTGGGGGGAGGGGCAGGGGTGGTTTCACCGAGTATTTTTGGGAGGTGGCGCTATACCCCTTTCTGTCCCCCCCCCCAAAATCCTTCAACTAACCCCCAATTTCAGATTGGGAGTGCCCCTCATCGTTTGTGACCCCGCGGGGTCCCCTGTTTTCTTTGTCAAGGTTAAAGCGGTTCGCGGGGAAACAAGAGCAAGCGCACGTTCCAGTTGCCACCCCGACGGCTTTGGCTGCCCGCTCTGAAGTGTGTTCCAGGGGTCACTCACGGCGGGTCTTCCCAGGTGACCAGGTGCTCTGAGGAACGCTTCGCAGCAATAGCAGCGCATTTCCAAAGGGAGCTGCGAAGAAAGAGGGGTGGACGAGGCCTGGGAAGAGACCCAACCCGTTCGGGAAATGGCTGTGGGGATTAGACCAGATAGAGCACGCCTAAAATAGTTAAATCTCCCGGCGAAAAGGTGAAGCCGAGCGTCACGGGCACTCACTGCCTCTGCCCGCTCCGGATCTGAGGAGGCGAGCTGGGAAATGATCTCCGCTTGTCACCCGCCTCTCTTTGGAAAGGAGTCCAAATTAGGATCCGGAAAATCCTTCTTTTATTATTAGTAATAAAGCGGATCATTGTGCGAGGCGAGCTCCCCCCGCAGCCGCCCCCCCAGCCCCACATTCCCTACATATATAGCCTTGGAATTCACCTTCTTTGCTGCAAATTCAGCCCAAGCCTGAAAATAATTTCTCTTAGAAATTTGGGGGGTGAACTGCCCCCTTGGCTCTTTACTGCTACTTCCCCCCCTCCCCTGCGCTAAAATGAGGGACGTCTTCCTATTTTTCTCTTTTTCATTGTACTTATTATTGTTTCCAAATCCAGGGAAACGGGGAGGGAGAGAGAGCGAGAGCGAGCGACTAAAAACAGCAAGATCCGTGCCAAACGGCCCCATGGCTCCGTCTCTGCCCAGTGGCCGGGTGAATGCCAGGCTAAGCAGAAGGGTGGGCAAAGAGGATGGGGAGGGGGAGGAGGAGACCTTGCTTCAGTTTAGATTTCGTGGCATCTGTTCACTATTATACAGTGTAGATTTTTATATGGACAGCTAAATTAAAGACAGATTTCTGCCAGAATTACAGATATTCTTTTTAAAAAGAGCACGATGGAGTAGAGAAAGCGGAGAAAAGGCGCTTGAGATGGGAGGAGGAGGAGGAGGAGGAGGAGGAGGAGGAGGAGGAGGAGGAGGAGGAGATAGGATTAAACATCTCGTCTGTACTGATTTATTTCATAGGTGTGGTGTGAGTGGTGTGAGGAATAAAATATTCATTATAAAGCACTCCCATGGCCGTCTTGACATTCTTCCATGTCTACCTGCCCACCTTTACTCTCTAAAGTAAAGTGGCCTAACCATGGCCCTTTCCAGTTCACCCCAACAGTCTGCCCTCCGTGCCATTCCAGCCCCTGGATATAGATTTTGCTTCCTTCTGATCATTCCATTCATCGATTTTTGGGCCTTCTTTTCCCAGTCTGGTTTCTTCTGGTCCTCTTCTACAACACTTCGTGCGGCTCCGAAATATCCTGTCCTTTTCTTCTCCTCCGGCCATCCCACCTCCCTCTCCCCCGCCCCACCCCGCCCGCACAGCGGACCAAAGGTGGACGCGGAAGGAGCTCCGGACCTCTTGAAACAGACAAGGAGGCCTGGGGAAATCGAGAGGCTCCGGCCAACAGGGAACCGCAGTCGGAGCCAAATTCCCGCGGTCGGAGACGCTCAGGGGCTGACCTAGGATCCGTAGTATCTCCTCAGGGCCCAGTGTGAAGGAAGAAAAACACGGCATCCAACTCCCTCCACAAATCCTTGGAAGAAAGGTGGGGCGCAGCAGGAAAGATTCCAATTTGTTGGAAGGAGGGAGCTTCCGAAAATGCAAGAATTTAGGGTACCTGTGGCAGAATATGTGCACAAACAACGCAGCCTGATTGGCGCTCAAGATGGAATTAAAAACTAAATGATCGATAATTTATTAATCTGTAATGATGCTCCCAAATGTATCAGGGTTATGTTATAAATAGAAAAGCAGTCCACTCAACTTCTTGTCTGAAATAAATTTATACTCTCTTCTATTGGGAAATCTAATTCACAAAAAAGTGTGTGTCTGCGTGTGCGTGTGCGTGCAAGCAGATGTCTTAAAGCGAGGGAAGGCTTTCAAGAAAGATCTTAAAGGATGGGAGACAGCTACAAGAGGGCCGTTGTGCTGAAGCCTGGATGGATTTCTTGACTGACATTTGAAAGAGACGCAGCTGAGTGAAGACGGGAACATTTCACCAGTCTATACAGAGCGGGTGGAAGTGACACCACAAGTCCTAAACCTAAAGTGTTTTCACACACACACACACACACACATACACACACACACACACACACACTTTCCAGTCTGACAGATTCCCACCGAAAGAGTTAAAGTAGGGACATCTGTGCCTGCGAACTGCGGGGAGATCAGAAACCGGCCAATGAGGGTTGGCAGAAAACGCGGAACAAATGCTTGATACTTCGGAATGCCGGGCCGCCTGGCAGGTTTTTGTGTTCTCACACACACAACAGTCAAGGGACCTATTGGAAAATAGAACACCATGCTTTGCCCTATTCAGTTTCTTTCCTGGCCCCGGTATATGGGGGAAGAAGGGGAGGCGATCGGCCTCCCCTTGGCCGACTCAGGCCGACTAAGAGCGACGCTTCTTCTCTTCTCATCAGAGAAATGGGTTTCCGCTCTCGGAGGGTGCTTTGAAAAAAAAGAAAAACGAAAAGAGAAGTCGCAAGGAAATGCTAAAGACGGTTTGGGGCTGCAGTCTTAACATCCATTTTCTTGCGGTTAAACTCAGCTGAACGGAGTAGAAAAACATGGGCTGCGTTCACACAGCACTAGCTAGCTAGCCCCCTTACTCAATTCACCCCTTTGCTGGATTAACTGGGAACTTTCCCTGCCCAGACGCCGCAAAACGAACATCGCGAGGCTTGCGCACGAGAAGTTCGCATCCCCGTGGATTGGGACCCTTGGTCGGGTGACTCCCTTCGGGGCAGGCCGCACCGAGACTCAGATCTCGATACCGGTTGTTCCGGTGTCAGACCCGAGTGCTGGAAAAATTGAAGAGAGTACGGGTGGGCGTGTGCGAAGAGCGCTCCTTGGCTCGGGAGGATCCGTTTCCCGGGCCTACTCACCCCTCCAATCCCCGAGGGCGATTTCTAGGTCTATATTCTGGGGCTGGGGGACTTCAGCCGCGGTCTTTCTTCCTTTGGCAGTCGGCCACCGAGAAGGAGCTGAAGACTGATGCGAGGGGAGAATAAGGCCTGGGGGTGCGACTGGCATTCCCACTGCCTGGGTTGAGTTGAGCCGCCTCTGTTCGCGGCGACGAACGTCACCAAAACCGGGCGCGTTAATAGCGCGCCTTTCCCTTTCTCGCCTTTTGGGGTACAGCACAATTTCCCGGGTTCTCCTCCTGCTTCCTTTAAGTCCACCAAGTTAGGCCTCCGCATTAGCCAGCCTCCCTCGGGAAAGGCATCTCTGAGCGGACCCCCTCAAAGCGGACCTCGGAAGAGAAAGGGGTTGAGAAGGGAGGAGACTAGGAATTGCGACTTGCCATGCTCGTTTTTTGCCAGCCAAAATCGCAGGCTGCGGGTTTGGGTATTTTTTGATTTTAAACCAAGAATATGAAGCTTCGCTCTAGGGGGACCTTGGTGCCATTCGGTGCTCGTGCCAGCTGGGGGGAGGAGAGAGAATAAGGCAGGAAAGGAGGGGGGAAACCGCGTCTGAAATTCCAGGACATCTGTTCGCTATATACGACGGCGCTCCGGATAAAAGGGCCTGCAGCCGGAGAAGCCAACATCCCTCCCTTGCCGATTTCCCTGGGAAAAAAACGTGGACTTTTTCGGGGGGAGCGGGATCGCTATCTCGTATTGCACGTGGGTAGATCCCGACCTTCCTCGAAGAGCAATGCCCTACCCAATGCGCTCTCCTTTTGTGGTGTTGAGGTTTGGGGGAGGGGGCTGCTGGGTTTCCCAGACCCTCGCCCCGCCCGCCCGATCTAATTAGGGATGCAAATCCGCCCCCTTTCCCTGCGAGCTGGCAGAACCCCGATTTTGGCAGGCTCCTGCGCAAAGGTTAGAGGACAAGCCTGGTGGCAGAAGCCAAAATCAATTACTCCGTGCCCCTGTTATTACCAGTTTAATTTGGATAAAGGCTTAAACACACAGCGCCCAACCCCAACCCCATCCACGGTGGCGGCGGGGCCGGAAAAGGCAGCGCGGGGTGGTCCCCGGCACCTACAGCTCTAGCCCCAGCGAGGGCCCGGGCGGGGCCTGGAGGACACCTAAAGGTCGGCGGGGTGGAGACGAAGAATCAGGGAGGGCGAGAGGCGCCCTGCCAAACTCACTGGCCGGGATGGAGGATAACTTTCACCAGCCAGCCAGCGCCCACCTCCACCCCCAGCACGAAGAAACAAAAGCGATTAAGCCACACTTCATACACCGCCGGCATCCCTTCCTCCCTCCCTTCTCCCCATTCCCTTCTTTTCCTTTCCTCTTTTTTATCATCCCCTTTTCCTACTGTCTTTCTCTTTCCCTTTTATCTTTTACTGTATTCTCAACTTCTTTTTCGAACTTTCCCTTTTTTATTCCTTTTTCTCCCTCTTTTATTCAGTTTCCCATTCTCTTCATATGTTTTTCTCCTTCTCTTAAATTTCCCAGCATCTTTCTCCTTTCCTTTTCCTTTTCCTTTTACCTTAGCAGCAAAGTCACCTTTCTTCCCTCCAATTAAAGTAATCTTTGCAAGCTGAAAACAGGAAAAATAATATTTTGGTGTTTTGTTTTCATGAATATGGGAGGCTGTGGGGAAAAAGTTGTTCCAATTATTTCTCATTCTCTTTTCCCTTCCTCGGTGTTAATAAAACAGCATATTAGACACAGACTATAACTGGCAGGTCAGTGCCCACTTACATTTTGGAAATGTCAAAGGAGCTAGGTGGAGATCAGGAAATGCTGGAGGTGCATGTATAGTGTGGTAGGGGTGGGGACTTGAGGGAGGATTATGATGCTGGAAAATACCGGTGACTTGGTGGCATTGGCTGAGGGAGCACCTTCACCAAGCCTTTGCTCTTCGTCCCAGTCCCTTGTAATCCAACACCTTTATTCCAGGCCAGCCTTCCCTGAGAGGGTGCCTTCTGCATAGGTTGGACTATAATCCCATGATCCGCAGCCAGCACTGGTTGGCTGTTCTGAGTGACAACAATCAGAGTTGTAGCCTAGCAGGGCTGGAAGGCAAGGCCCAGAAGGCTGTTACAGAGTAGCTGACCATTCCCTCCCTCGCTGCCTTCTTGTGCTGTGGCAGTTTTTAATACCCTGAACTTGGGCACCTCTGGCAAAGCTGACCATCCGGAAGGACTTTTTCCAACAAGGCTAGCTAGCAGCTGTGCACAATATGACTGATAAAAGGGGGCAATTTTCAAAAACCCAATATTTGTAGAACACTTGTCAGGCGAGAAGCATAAATTGATAACACCACCACTTTCTTCCTCCACTAAAATAATATAAAGATCCCAAAATCATTGTGGCAGATTCTTTCTTTGCTCCTTCTATTTCTCCTTCCCCCTCCTTCTCCTTCCTTCTCTTGTCCCGATCCCTTCTAAGTTTCCTTCTTGAAGAAGCCAAGCCTCTTTTGCTCTTAGGATCATGAGAGTGTCACTACCTACATTTTCCTTTTTGTTGTTCTGCTACCATATGCCCTGTGAAGTGCACACACAGGTCTAGCTGCTTTAAAAGACTGCAGGGCTGAAAACTAGGACAGGCCTGTGTCCTCTCAGGCACAATGAGCCATATTCCAAGGAACCAGGTGGCTGGCACCTGATCCGCTCTTCCAAAACCTCCTTTAGGAATGAGCCCCCCTCCCAAGTGGAGGAGGGAGCGCTGTATGGCAGGGAGGAGTGTGGGGAGGAAAATTGGCTCCTTCTGTTCAACATAGCTCTGGTTGTTGTTCTCGTGGCTTATGCTAAAATTGCACAACAGATCCCTCCTGAACACATTGGGCCGGCAAGCACAAGGTGATCTGTTCCAAAGAAAGGAGGCTAGTTTACCTGAACACACCTGCAGGCAGAAATGCCATTTCACCACTTCCTTCTTGGTTGCTTTTTATGGTGTATCTGATTGAAAGGAAAAAATTCTTCCTGATTGGTTTGTGGAAATGCTCAGAACCAAGCTCATTCTGAAATGGATGAAGTCTGGCAGCAGACCTAGGGGAAAAATAAGATAGAAAAGAGGATCACATCAAGTGATTGATGAGTTGGAGAATGTTTTCCAAGAATAAAGTCCTCTGAGATTTAGGCTGATTTTCATTAAGGGGAACAAACCTAAAACAAGTACATAAAAAGTTGTGGGGAGCACCATGCAGGTAGATAAAACATTGAAAGGAAGAAAGAGAGGAGGGAAGAAATGGGGGGAAAACCTCCTCTAAGAATAGGTGATGCTCACTTACAGCAACACAAAGGAGACATTTCTTCGCCCAGTGAAGTGGTTTGCTCCTTCAACCATTTTTCATTTTCTTCAGCCAAAAAGGCAACACTGACTGACATCCAATCAGTAAAAGCAAGAAAATCCTTCCCTGCAGAAATACAGTCTAAAAGGCAGGGTACCACACATTGCACGGGGCAGAGGATGCGGGGAGAGAAAGGGAGGGTTGAAGCAAACAGCAAATTCCGATACAAAGTTAAGCAGCCTTTCTTACAATGACCAGCTGGCATGGAAACAGAAATGGTTCAACAACAGGAGGATCCAAAAATAGATGGCCTCTCGGCAGAACTGATGAAAGCTCTTATCTTAACTCCTACCTTTACAACAGCCAGATGGAATAGGTGCTGACAGGTGCCAGTTACTGCAAGGGATTCGGTGCCGCAAGATTTGATTACGGTTACTAGCTTAAATTAAAAAAGAAAAGGGCAGGGAATAGACAATTCACTGGGGAGACTGCAGATCTATAAAGCATAGGCTTACTCATTTTAACTATGAATGGAACCTTCTTGTTTGGAGGAAATGTGCCCATTAATCCCTGTTGCTGTCTGAATCCCATGATGCCCTGCATGTGGCCTTCCAGAGGCATCCTGCTGACTGCTGAGAGAAACTAAATGCCAGACCGGAAAAAACCTTGGGTCTTATTTAGCTATGTAATTCTTACATACACAAGATATTTTGCAAGCCTAAATCAACAAGTTGGTGTTAATTATTGGGACAGGTTACCTTATGGTCCAGCTTAAGGACCATGAAATTATTGGTTACTGCCTTGCTAGTTTGCCTGTCAGTAAATAAGAAAGGTTGGCAAGCATGATAGACAAGATCTTCTCAATGATAGCCCTGTGATTACAACATTCTGGTTAATTTATACTGAGCTAGTCCTTAAGAGTATTAATATTTCCATATTTGGTGTGAAACGAAAGAAAGAAAATATTTATTGCCTACCGTATATTAATAAATTTCAAGGCAGGCCATAATCAATAAAAGCAATAGGACAATGAAATGAAATAATACAACCCCAAACAATTTGATGGTTTCCTTCTCATTAATCATAAATCTATTTCTTGCAACATTCCTCTTTGTATGTTGCAGCTGATAAAAACGTCGACTAACTAGGCAATTGTATGAATGAACGAATGCCCATGTTCCCCTCTTATGATCCTTTTAAGTCCAGTACTTCAAAGCAACATTTTCAGGAATGTAGAAGAAGGAAGGTGAGTTAATGTAACAAATTTTGAAAGCCCAAATACCTACTCCCACCTAAAGGAAAATGGTTCGCACTTAAATCCTTTGTCTGATCCACTGGACTGACAGGTGAAATTGGGAACAGTCTGAGTTCAAATCTCAGTTCAGCCACAAATCCAAAGAGATGTCATGCATTAACTATTCCTTTATTTACACACTTTATATACTACCTTTCACTTCAATCTTACTATTTGTTGTTCTTGTTGCTGAAATACTTACCTCTTGCTTCTCTTTGTAATGTCAGACCTGCAAGGTTGGTGACAAAACATGAACATTAAGATGGTATAAAAATTTATTTTGTAAAGGCAGTGATGATTTAAGCAAGTCTTGGGAATAAGAGCCTGGGAAATACCCCCTCCCCAGTTTTTAGATGTTGCTGCTGCAGCTGCTGTTCCAGCTGCTGTTCTTCAGAGGCTCCATGGTGACCATAGGACAGAAATGCTCCCCTTCATCGTGTGTAATACCAAGCAATCATAGCCAGTAGCAAGATGTTTTGATCCCTTGTATCTTTAGAAGTATACCTAAAATGTGGTAACAAACACCTAAAAATAGCAAGAGTGTCCATAGGCCATGGACATTTCTTTTGGGGGATGTCTTTCTATCTACTTACCTGGAGGGATATTTAGTATGCCCTGCTGGCGCATATTAACATTATTGTGCCCAATTATTTTTTTCCCACAGTGGGGTCATCTTATATTCTTCTGATTCCCCAAGCCTTTATTATCTTCCCCCTTTACTGTTTTTCTGCTGCATGCATCTTAAGATGGGGAGGAATCCAGCAGACCTATCCTTCTTTGTAAAATGTTATACCTGTACCTATAACTATACTTATACAGTATGTCTACCTCTATCTCTAATTGTACAAAGAACAGACCCCCCCCACGCCCTCTCTCTCTCTCTCTCTCTCATTATATAAAGGAGCTAACCAACATGCATCTATTTTGAAAAGGGGAATGCAACAAACAGGTTTTGGAAAGCAAGCTTACCAACCTGGAACCCAGGTTGCTGCAGTGTCCAGTGGGCACCAAATGGCAAATATAGCCTGTTGCTGCATAATGTGTGAAGTCACCTTCAATCGTTGAATCTAGGGAAGTCTTTTTAAAGTCAATCTTCCCCATCTTCCAGAATACAAAATTGGAGAGGGCAGAGAAATACTACCTTGCAGAGGCTCACCACAAGTGAATGAAATGACTTTTTTTCCCTACACAAAGTTACAGAGGCAATATTTATGTACAACAATATTTCTGAATGGCTTAGAAATGAAATAATCTTTCTGAATACTCCCCTGGAGCAGGTCTTGCTATGCTAATTCGGACAAAATGTTTAGGAACAGGCTGAACATTTTTTTTTTCCAATAGCCAAAGTTTGTGGGGGGAGAGAGGGGGAGAGAACCCTCCCCACAAATCAGAGGGTATATTCCCTACATGCAGTTGGAATAAAGCTGGAATAGGCCTAAATTCAGAATAGCCTCAGAAATTCAGGGGGTGACAGAGGGGAGTTCCCACACAGGTGTGTGACAGTTCAGTGCACTTCACAGAAGACCTAATGCCCATTTATTTCCCATATTCATATAGCAATTTGGAACATGAGCTTTCTGGGCCTTTTTCAACCCCACTAATTCCAGGACCCCGTCCTTCATATCTGCCACTTACAGGGCTGCTGGGAACACTTTCCCTTTCAGTGGCAGTGCATTCCCGCAGCCTTCCTTCTCCTGGTCCCTCACTCATATATTCACAGTCTCTCTCCCTCCCGCCCTCCCAAGTGACTATAAGCAGGCTGGTCGTCATGCTGGTACTCACAGCTGCAACCCATCTGCTTTGATTGAATGCTGACATTGACGAGACAGGTTCGCTGTTTGAAGCATCCTTCTTTTGCTTGCACTGGCTGAGACAAGATGCGGATGAGCTGGGGGCTCTTAAGGGAAGAGAATCAGATGAAACTTTAAAGGATGGGGGGCCCATGTGCATTACAGGGAGCATTATGTTTGCAAAGAAACCTAAATGCAATTGCAGTCCCAGAAATGGAACGTCCCTTTTATTTTCTTTGCTTGCCACACCTCAAGCCGCTCCGGATGATGAAAAGCAAAGTGACCCTTGGTTATAAACAGCTGATCTGATTATATTAAGTGGGTCCACCAACACTTACCTGTTGCTGTGCATGTGAGGAAATAACACCTGCTCAGTACATACGTTCCTACTGGGTGAAAGGCCAGTCTGGCTGGGAAGGACCAGAGCTGAAGTCCAACACGTTTGGAGAAATTGGGAAACGGTGCTCTGACCTCTGGGCTCCATTCTACACAACACGGCACACACTGAAGGTGGTCCTCCTTAGCATCTGCATTCCTTTCACTACATGTAGCGTAGCCTTTAGTTCAGAGGTAGGCAGCCTTGCACGCAGCCCTTGCAGTCCTCCAAAAGGCACTGCCAAATTTGAATTTCAAAGGTGATGGACAGGGAAAACAATTAAAGTAATCAGAAAGTAATCATAGTAATTAATTGCATGTAGTATCTTAATTGCATTTAAATTTAAACTAAATCAGTTTTAGGTTTTGTCCTGGCTCCACCCACTTCTTTGCCTTCATCCTACTTACCTGAAGTGTGGTCTTCAGTGCACAAGCACAAGTGTTCCCAAGTGGTGTGTGCACCCCTGTTTGGAACTGAGCTAGAATTACTATGCTTTAGAATAGCTATAGTAATAAGTAGGTGCGGTACAGCAGTAAAGAGCAGCTCTGTGCGTGTCTGGGTTAAATACGAGATGGCCAATGCTGGTTCATCCATGCACTAACCAGCGTATCCGCAGTGGCCCTGGTTCTCTCGGTTAGTGGCATCCTGGACTCCAAGCCATTCCCTGGAGCGTCTGATAGCATCTTCTCAACACATCACCCTGCCACTGTTGAAGCAGTATAAAGTTTGTCTTGAAGAGATGTAAAGTTTGTCTTCGTTAGGGTTATTCTGGCATCACCATGGTTAGACCTGAAGATGCTCTAAGCTGCTAGTGGAGAAAGGACCAAAGGAACCAACTGTCCCAGTTGGCAGGCAGAGAGTAGGGAACGTGGTTCCTGTCCACACATATGAAGCATCAGGTTCTTGGTCTTTAGCTGAAACGGCAGAAACAAGGAAACCGTCAAGCTGTAATGATTGCCTATTCCAATAAAAGGAGTCTCATCAGTAGTTACTAGAGAAAACTAATTTATTGAATGAATAGTATGCAAAGTACGAAGAAAGCTGAGAATGAGCAAAAGCGCGCCAATTACAAACTTAAAAAGCCTTGCTCCTGTTGCAAACCCTCCCCTCAGGCTAGCATAGCAACCACCCACCCCAGACGCTAGCAACCGTTAGAATCGGCCTGAGAAAGTAACCTTGAACAGCAGAGATAACCCAAACATACATTCCAGAAGATCACAAGTCAGCACAAAGGAAATTTACCAGCGTGGCCAGGCAGGCACGCAACTGCAGACATGACATGTGAAACGTTACGAGGAACCATAAACATCGGAACGGGAACATGACACAAGCCCACAGCAGGCCACAGGACAGCACGTGGCTGTTGGGCTATGATCAGTTTGGTGGGTGACAAATTATACAGGTTTGCTGGAGTGGAATTGAGAGCCAGTTTGGCGCCATGATCATGGCACCGGGCTAGAAACCAGGAGACCGGGAGTTCCAGTCTTGCCTTAGCCACGAAGCCAGCGGGGTGACCTTGGGCCAGTCCCTCTCTCTCAGCCCTAGGAAACAGGCAAGGGCCAACCACTTCTGCAAATCTTGCCCAGGAAACTGCAGGGACTTGTCCAGGCAGTCTCCAGGGATCAGCACTGACTTGAAGGCACCGCCCCAAAACAGGGGGGAATTGGGTGCCACACAGGAACCACTCTGGGAAGAAGCAGGTGGCAGTGGCCACAATAGGGTGCGAAGTCATTCCTTAAGTGCTGCAATTAGAGAAAATGATGCTGAATCAAAGAGAACATTCCCGGGAATTATGAGAATCTTTGACAGGCATTCCGTAGAGGACAAGACATCTGTGTGCACAGTATGCAGAAATGCACTGCAGCCTCTCTCAGAGTTTTCACACTTAAAATATTCTTGCATCCAAGCTATCAGAATGGACATTTTGTTGCTAAGTGCTGTTCATGGTTTGCAGGTTAATGGAAAGGATTCACCAGTGTAAGTAAGGGGAAAGAAAACAAGGAATGCAAAAATAAAAACAAACATAAGGAAAACTTACTATAATACATGTTTAAGGATCTGGGATGACACCATATTTCCATCATAAAATATTTTTTTTCATTATACTCCATGCTTGATAAGTCACTAATTCTTCATACATTGATAAATTCCAGTGTTGGGGGATATAAATCAAAATTATATTTACTTTTTTAGATTTTGCTATATTATTGTTTCTAAAACCATACTGACAAATGTCTGGACTAAAGCAAAATAAATGTGGGCCAAGTCCATGTCATATCTGTGAGCATCCCTTTCATCTTATACTTCCAAAATAACAAAGCTGACAACACTTCAACCCTTTTAAACATTTTTCTGAGGTGACCAATAAACATGAAAAATATTTTGTTGAGATGATCTCATTTAAGATAATAATAAAGACACTGTACAGACAAGTTTCAGGCCAGGGTACAGCATGGAACCTGTGTAGTTTGCTCTTGTGGGTGATCTTTGTTGGGACAAGAGTTGAGGAAATGCAGCCCTCCTGATCCTCCTGATCCTCCTTGGTTTCTCAGCAGCTTTTGATAGCACTAACTATGGTGCTCTTCTGGAGCACTTCCACTGGATTGAAATAGGGGGCTTATTTTGCAGTGATCTTCTCCTTCCTGAGAAGGAGGTTCTAATCAAGGGGTTGGGAAAGAGAAATCTGCCCAGAGCCTTCTACTCTGTGAATGTCTTGGGCTCTCTACACTCTCCACTTCTTTTTAACATCTACATGAAACCCTGGGGGAGGTCATCTACTGGCAATGGGGCTGGTATCATCAATATGCTGATGATACCCACCTACTGTATATATCTTGTCTCTGGCCCAAGCTGGCAATGTAGTAAAAATGTTAAAATGCTAATCCAGTGCTGGAGACTGTCAGAATCTGATAGGGAGGAACACAAGGATTGAATCCCTGATGGAATGGCTTTGGGTTTATGGGCAAACAATTCCAGAGAAATTCCATCCTTGACTCTGAACTGAGTTCTACTCCCCCATTCAGAGATGGTTTACAATTTAGGGATCCTCTTCAACTCACAATTCCTGCTTGATCAGCAGGTTGCAGCCATGGCTATGAGGACTTTTATACAGTTACCGCTTGTGCATCAGTGGTGGCCATTCCCAGATCAGGAGGCCACTCATGCCCTAGTCACTTCCTGCTTGGATTATTTTAATGCGCTTTGTGAAGATGTCCTTGGAAAGCATTCTGAAGTTACAGGTGGTACAAAATGCAGCAGCCTAGGAAGTGACGGTGTATCCAGATATACTCACGTGAACCTGCTGTTTCAGAAGCTGAATTGGTTGCCACTTGGCTTCCAGGTGCAATTCAGAAAAGTGCTGGTTGTCACTTTTAAGCACATCTACACAGCTCTGGACCAATATATCTGAGGAAATGCTTTCTCCTGCATGTATTAGTCCATCCAATCAGATCAGAGAAGGCCAACTCCCTCCAAGTCTCACCTATATAAGACTGTTCTCTGGCAGAACTTCAGAATCAGGCATTTTTTATTGCTGCCCCCATCCTTTGGAATGCTCTCCCTTTGGAATGAGTCCATAAGGAAGAGTTTGGAGATCTCAGCCCTCCTCCTCTCCTATAAGTCCTCCGGATCTACACACCCTGAATCTATTTCTTGCCATGGGGTCCAGCTTGAAAGTTCTTATGGCCACCCTCTATCTTTTAGGAAGTGCCTCCCCTTGTGCCCTTCCCCCTAACCCCAGTGTGTGAGAAAAACAGAGCTCTCACACTCTGTGTTACTTTCTGGCAAGTTAAAAGGAAAAAAGATGAGAAAATATAATGAATTAAATTATATAGCACCACCTCCTGGCCATACAGCACTGAGACATGTGGCTAAGAGAATAATCCAATAATCCACCCTCCCCTTGGGAAATAGATCACTCTCACAAGAGATTAACAAAATCAAACTTCATATAGGAAAAAAAGGGAAAAAGAATGTAAAAATCAGTCACGTGCAAGACATTCAGTGACAAAAGGAGATAAAAAATATAGAGCTTTTCAAATCATAGACAGTATCTTAGAAGGATCTCCCATATAAAAATATCAAGGAAAATATAAATCCCAGGTATATCGTAAGATTATGCTTGTCTGTTTCTATTTGGAGGCAACTCTGCTATAAAGTCCCAGGCTGCAGAGACACACAAGTACTTAGCTTATATGGGGGAAATAAATACCAGAGACAAAATACTAGGCTTAGAAGCATACACAGTCAAAATAACAATCATATGCAACCTTCCTAGTTAAACTTGTAATCCATTTCTTGGAGTGACTTGATGCCTGAAACTAAAATCCCCTGACTGCTTGCTTTTCATAGCCTCAGTACTCAGCTTCTTGGAATCCTCCCTTACGGAGAGCTGCCTGCATTTTCCAAAAGAACAAAAGACTTTCCGCTAGGAGAGGGAGGGGTTTAGGGAAGCGGGCTTTTTGTTACATGCTAAAGTGAGCATCTCTTCCTTCGGAAGATGCAGATCGGGGAAGTCTGTTTCAGAGGATATACATATTGGGAACATCTGAGTTCTGCTGGCTGGCAAGAGAACTCCATTCACAATAAACCCACTGATTATAATGCTGTTTCCCTCCATTCAGTCATGTCTCATAGGCCCCTCTTTTTTCATTCCATGTAAGTCATTGTCAGGTGATAGCAAGGTGTAAGATGTCTTGGAACTCAGAGGGCTACAGGAGACAGGTCACTTTTCCACTCACTGCTTGAGGCTAAGGATTTCATTTGAAAACTGTATCTGTAGATCTGGTCAGACTGTTTGTTTATCTAGTCCAATATTGCTTGCTATTATTGACTCTGATTTTTTTTAGTTGGGCAGTGATTTCCCTTATTATCCATTTCATAATAGGAGATACCTGTGGGATCTTCTGTCTAGAAGCATGTGCTCAACATCTCAGCTGTGATCCTCAGACTTCATGCATTTCCATGTGCTATTTTGTCCTTATTCCTTGAGCCCTACTGAATTCCTGTATTGATGAACTCAAAGGGGTTGAGTAGGAGGGCCAAAATGATCAAGTGGACTATAGAGGACTATAGAGTCTCTGACCCATGGAACAATGCAAAAGCAGTCTTTTTGAATCCTCTCAACAGCTGCTCTTGCCCCTTTCTTCCTATCTGTGTTCCAACTCAAATGCCCAACCAGCTTTCCCCACCATTGAAAAGAAAAAGCATAATATAAACCCTAAGAAGTCTTAGAATTGCTTCAAAAAAAAAAATAGAAACACTCCCCCAAACAAAAAACTCTTATTTGAAATTCAGAAGAAAATAGACAATTCTGTCCCCAATCCCAGAAAGTGACATGGCCCTGTCCTTTTGTTGTTGTTGTTGTTGTTGAATCATACCCCACTCCTGGCACCTCTCCTGAAAAATTAGAAGGCCTGTAGACTCCAAAATGTTGCATGGAAAACAATAACAACCATAACAACCCACACACCCCTTTCTTGCCTTACATGGTATTTCTCAGCAATTTTCCAAGAAGTCCTCTTCCCTCTGAGAGAATGTTTGTGAACCCACAACATCACTCCTGCAGCTCAGTGTGTGAAAACAAGCCACAGGTGTCAGGTTTGATTGAGTATTTTGACCAGACATGTAAAATTCACCCCACCTCACATAGCTGGTCCCTGGAGAACTGGATCGCTCTATTCCTCTTTGACTTTCCTGGCCTTCATAAGCTCTGCTTCTGCCCGCATCCGTGCTCTCTGTTCCCTATTAACAAAGGGACACAGATTGTTACCAGTAGCTTATTTTCTGCTTGTGTGTGCGTGTGTGTGCATCTTGAAGCCCAGGAGGTAACTAAACCCTTTGCCTGTTAGAAGCTCCCTGAGTATCTCTGGAGCTTCTACTGCAAAGTAAACATCTGTTATTTCAGCTTTAATCCCATTAATATGGCAACAATCTCATCAAGCACTGGGAGCACAGAGAATATCATCATATGTGAATGTTGCATATAGGCTCTGTGCACTCTTGCTCACCGACAGCCTGAGCTAAGTTTACAAGGCCCATCCCACTCCATCATTACACTGACCTTTATTCTTCATTGGACCAATTTTGCAGATAATCTTCTGAACAGATTAATAGAGTCTTCAGATCTAGCCAACAACCTGCACAAGCAAACCAAACTGTTCTTATTTTCATTTAAAGGTCCTAGACATCATGGGATAGGTGAAATAGGAAGAATGCCAGCTTCAACTAGCATGTAAAAGATACAAAAGATGAGTTTTCCCAAAATCTTATCTACATTGCTTTGATTACATCTGATTTTGAATTCTTTGCAGATATAGTCAAATATTTGCCTATTTGCCTAATAAATGTTAAACTCACTGATTGAGGCTTATAGTTATGGGCCAATGCATCTGAAGAGCAGCAGGTTGGAGGTTGCTGGTGTAGATGGCAGGTATGAGCCATGGTGAATCTCAGGAGAAGAGACTGAAAATGGATATTGTTGCTTTAGGACACTGCTCATAAGCCAATCAGTGCCAGAGGTTTTGTTACCGTGAGCACAGAATAAAGTAGCTTTTATGAATAAGACAGATTTCAAAGGCAGGCAGAAGAAAATATTAACAAGTGTTATGGCCATCTTATCATTTATTCTACTGAATGTGCACTGATATTAAGGAAGAGCACAATTTAAGCACAATTTGTGTCAAGAGCACAATTTAAGCACAATTTATGAAGTTCAGCCACCTGAGTAAATGCAACTTACTTCTTCTAAACCAGGACCAAGAAGATCAGTTGAATCACAACCTTAACCCTTGATTGTTCAAATGAGTTCTACCCATCATAAAAGAAAGTGGTGCTCAACTGCATACCAGGTGTTCAAATGGTCCCCTGTCTGCTTTAGAATTGCAGATTCTAATCCCACTCTGTTTTTATGATAGCCTCATCTATTTGAAACCCTAGCTGTGTAAACCTGGTTTTCAATCAATAAAAAAGATTCTTCTATGGTTTATGTGCACGTTCTCTGCTTACCTGATGCTCTTCCTTGCATTTTTGTGTTATTTTAGTTTGCTTTAAAATTTAAGCAATAAGAAGTTCATTTATTGTTTATAATTCATAAGGACAGTCTGATCCAGTGTTTGCATCACAGCCATAAAAATTAATTCCCAAACTGAGCTTTTATTAAACTTGTTGGGTGGAATTTTATTATTTTTAAAAAATTTATTTGAATTTATTAGCCACCCAACTCCAATGGACTCTGGGCAGTGTTCAAAACAAAGTGGACGGTGTAGTCATCTTGTAAATTCAAGCCCAATGTTTTCTCCAACCTGGCATGCTCCAGATGTGTTAAAGTATAGCCCCCACTTCCTCACCCAGCATGAGCTCTTTGGCTGAAGATGATGGTGTTGTAGACTTAAACCATTTTGAGAGCACCAGTCTACAAATAGCTGATATATTCCATGCCAAAAATTGCAATTTATGTCTATACTTAGAACTCTAGTTCAGAAGTATTCACTGTTGTGTTCTTTCTTGGAGGCTTCTTAACCCAGATCCCAGAGGAAGTTGTAACTTAAAACTATTATAGGACTGTTCTAGGAAACACTCTCTATGTTCTCTCCCCCACTCCACTCCCTTCCTGTCTGGTTGCATGACTCCTGGGATTTGTGGTGCATGTGGTCCTTGCTTAACAACCACTTGTTCAGCAACCATTTGAACTTGTGACAGTGCTGAGCAACTGCTACTTACAACCAGTCCTCAAAGTTCCAGCCTTTGCAGCAACCTGACAAATGGTTGCCATTTGTGACCTTCTTTGCCAGCTTCCCATAAGCAAGTCGATGGGAAAGCCAGCAGGAGCTATCCAGATAACATCTTTGTTAGTAAGATTGCAGCACAGTGCATGAAAATTGTTGATGATCCGACCCCGCGCATCCAACATAGACCCATTATATGTGTAGTAAATGCTGTAGTGATACCCCAGGAGGTACCTTTTTGCAGACGTTTTAATTTTAATAAGGCTGTGGATTAATTTTCGAGAACAACTGGAAAAAGATGTGGGAAAGATTTCCCTGCACCCGGATAAATATGATGAATGTGTGCATCTTGTGAAAGTAATATCAAGGAAAAATATCCCAAGAAGATGTCGTACTCAATATATCCAGGGTCTGACTGATGACGCCAAACCCCTGCTGGATAGGTATCAGGTGCTTTACAAGCAGGACCCATTTCAGGAGGATACAGTCGAAGCAGAGGAAAAGCTGATGCAAGCACTAGCTGAAAGTCAAAACTTGCACTGGTGTGCGTTAGTCAAGAATCTTGACATGAAGCAGAACAGTAGACAAGCCTGGAAACTACTTAAAACCTTAGGCCATGATCCAACTCAACTACAGAAGAAGTATATTGGTGTAACAGCAGACCAAGTAGCCAGCCAGCTGCTGAAGAATGGGAAAAAGCAAAGAAAAAAGATAAGGGAACAAGTCATTCGAGCAGGGAAACCAAGGGAGGGATCGTTAAATACCCCCTTTGTGATATCTGAATTGGAGCAAGCCATAAGGAATATGGAACTAAATAAAGCAGCAGGTATAGATGAAATAAGAACAGAGCAGATAAAACAGTTTGGCCCTCATACACTGGAGTGGCTTTTACAATTGATGAATAATTGTACTGATGAGTTTAAGATCCCCAAACAGTGGAGGCGGGCTAGAGTTGCCACTTTACTGAAACCTGGTAAAGACCCAGATGACCTGAAAAATTATTGACCAGTGTCTTTCCTTTGCCTTCTCTACAAGGTGTTGGAACGGATGATCCTTAACAGAATTGTGGATATTATTGATAGTAAAATCATGAAGGAGCAAGCAGGTTTCAGACTGGGGAGGTCATGCTGTGGCCAAATACTTAATCTTATGCAATACATTGAAGACAGCTATGAATGAAAGACGGTCACTGGAATGGCTTTTATTGACTTAACTGCAGCGTATGATACTGTTAATCAGAGGATATTGCTATGCAAGATAAATAGACTCACCAGAGACAGTAAGCTCACTAGGGTTATTGGCAGTCTATTACAGAATCAGAGATTTTATGTGACTTTGAATGGAAAGAACAGTAGATGGAGATTACAGAAGAATGGACTGCCACAACGGAGTGTACTGTGTTGGTATTTCAAGTTATTATGCAAGGAGCAAGTCATAGAGGAGCCAGGTATCCATGGTAGTTAAGTATCGGCAGGGTGAGAAGGTCAGACTTAATTGTCCTCAGGCTGAGGTGTGGAAAAGGATGACCAAATAAGCAAAAGCTGCTGCTTGCCTGGGGGACTTGCCTGGACTTGCCAGCAGAAGTTTCAGTTTCTGTTTCTGTTCAGCCCAGCTCAGCAGCCCTATCTTTTTGCTCAGCGCGTGTGTGCACATGTATGAGCTTTTAAAACGATTCTTTGTATTTAAGGACTTTGCCTATCCAGGGCTCTGGATAAGGAAACTGTTTTATGTTCTATGCTTTGTTTAAATACAATTGTTTTTGTAGAAATGCCTGGTGTTTTATTTCTGATCTCTTGGGCCGAACACCTTCTAGCACTCTGCAACATACTGTCCCCGATATTATATAATATATGTACAAATGATCAGCCAGTTCCCGACAACACACGACTGTTTATCTACGCAGATGATACAGCAGTGGCTACACAAGGATCAAGTCTTGATGGGATAGCTGGAAGACTCACTGTAGCACTTGAAAAATTAGGACAATATTACACTACTAATCATTTGAGGCCTAATCCAAGTAATACCCAAGTGTGCGCTTTCCATCTTCGAAATCGAGATGCCGGGGCTAAACCGAATGTTATATGGCAAGGGAACCGATTAGAGAATTGCCCTACACCAAAGTATCTCAGTGTGACACTTGATCGGACGCTTTCCTTTAAACCGCACTGCCTGAAAATTAAGGCCAAGGTTAGTGTGAGGAATAACATGATTAGGAAATTGACAAATTATACATGGGGAGCCCGGCCATCCAGGTTACGAACCTCAGCGTTGGCCTTGAGTGTCGCTGCAGCCGAGTACACCACTCCAGACTGGTGTGCCTCTACACACGCGAAACAAGTTGACATCACCGTAAATGAAGCTGTACAAATAGTGACAGGATGTCTTAAACCTACACCAATTGAGAAAATGTGTCCCCTTGTTGGTATTGCACCACCCAAGATCAGGAGAGAAGTAGCAGCAGATGCTGAGAGAACAAAACAAGAGAAGGATCCCTGGCACCCTCTGGATGGGTACGAGCCTCAGACTCGTTGACTAAAATTAGGAAGAGTTTCATGGCAAGAACAAACACTCCTGAGGGCACACAAGAGCAGAACCGAACTGGAAGATGGAGGAGAGAAATCACTGACCAAGGAATAGTCCCAGAGGAGAATATGGCTGAAGGATTCGACCTCCCTTATGCTATTTGGAGGACTCTGAATAGGTTAAAGGTTGGAGTGCCTAAGTGTAAGACTAAGATGCTCAAGTGGGGATTGTGATGGATAATAACACGCTGTGTGAATGTGGAGAGATACAGAATCCGGCCCCCCTGCTGACCTGCCAATTATTACTAATAGTATGCACTGAAAATGACTTGTTTCTGGCCAATGACAAAGCCAAGATGCTGGCGTCATATTGGCAGCTTAAAGTTTGATCTGGATACGAAAGAAGAAGCAGGAGGTCACAAATGGTGACCATGAGATGTCCTCACTTAACAACCCAGAGTGATTTGCTTAACGACAGCAACTGGGAAGTGCCGGAACTGCTGTTGCTAAGCGATGCAGTCACATGACATTGTGCTTTACAACCACGTTGCTTAGCAATGGAAATTCCGGTCCCAATTGCCGTCATGAACTGAGGACTATCTGCGCTACACTATGTCCATCTACAAATACATTTATTTGAAAGCACAACCAAATCTTTACAATATCCCCACTGCTATGCATATTTTTATTTTGTATATTCTTATTGGAAACTGAAACCCAAAATTTACCATGACTTCCACAATGAGTTCCGCCCATCATACTGTACTCTTTCTCCATCTTCTTTTAACAAGGCAATCTGCAACATTTCATAGAACTGCAGACTTGGAAAAGGCCATTTAAGTCATTGCATCCAGATCCCTGCTCAGAACCAGCACTGAAGTTAAAGCTTCCTGACAAGTGGCTGTCTAGGCTCATTTTAACAAACCCAGTTAAGGCTAGATCGCTCTCGCCCTGCTGCACTGTCAAATTGCTCTTACTGTTAGAATGTTTCTCCTCATAATCAAACAGAATCTGCCTTCAATAAAAGACCATTATTTGGTGTCCTGTGCATGGGACAATAGAAAACTAGTTTTGATCTTCTTTGGTGAGACACCTACACAGAGACTTGAAAAAAATGCCATCATCATATTCTCACTAAGTTACTATTTCTCAAGGCTGAGCACACTTACTTCCCTTGGTCTCTTCTCGTAAGTCTTAGTTTCCAGCCCTTTGATCATCCTTTGCCCTTCTGTATACCTGTTACAGTTTTTTCTGAATTTTTCTTTCCAGAACTGGACAGAATACTTGAGTTTTATTTGAGTTTTCATTTGATCAATGAAGACTATAGTAGAACTATTAATTCCTGCAGCCTGGAAACGATACTTCTTTTGACGTTCTCTAAAATTATACTTGCCTTTTTTAGAATTTGCTTAATTAAAATCGCATTTGCCTTTAACTTACTTCATCTATGCTTTTGACTGTTTCTTTGCTTGATGCGCTTCTATCTCATTCCTACGAATCAGTCCGAACACTCCTCTTCATAAGAGAAGCTCAGGATGTGTTGTTATCGTTGTTTGATCCAAGGGCAGCCAACCCAGAAGACGGAACCACCAGCTCAACTTAAATTCCCTGAGTTTTCCAGAATATCAGTGTCTGTATGTGCCAGCTCAGTGGAAATCAAATATCAGTTTCTTGAAACTTCCTCTTATCCTAAAACAAAATAGCTGGAATGGAAGTGTGGCCTGAGAAGCTGTGATTATAAAATTGTTTTAGTGTTGTTCTGATATTAAAATTCCTGAGCCTTCATTTCCAACTTGCCCCCTTGAATTCACCTTTGCCTCCTGATTTTACCTACACAGGCTGGTTCATGAGATTTCCTGGGTTTGATTCTACCCTTGACTTTGTTAACTCCAGAAGACATGAGACAGGTTTATGAGACGTCACTTAATTAAAATAAATAATAAAATCAATGCTTCCCCCCCCCCCAAAAAAGGGAAAAAATTCTTTTCAACTTTGTTCAACTATGATTTATTGAATAAACCTCAGTTGGCTGAGCTCACAATGGGTTCATAAAATATTTGAAGTCAAAATTGGGGGGAAATCATGGCTTAGCACAGTTTATCTGGCTTTGAGAAAAAGAGCTGCCAAAGCTTCAGACTCTCCAGAAATGTGATCCTCTCATAGGTAAGCCTCTTCCACTAAAAGCCAGACCAGTTTGATTTGATATATCCCACATGCAGGTGGATCTGCTCAACAACAAATGGTTTACTAGATTTCTTCACCGACTGTCCTCCAGTATGTTGGAGAACTCCAATACCTATGTTGGCTAGGGATGATGAATAGTGCAGTCCAACATCTCTGCACAGCATCAGGTCAAGGGAAGCTGTGCTATGCCCAGTAAAAGACTGGAATTAACCCTCAGAGAAAGTAAGAGGTGGATCAATCCTTTAGCATGCTCCTAATTAAATTACATTTGACTATAAATCTTTCAGAAATCCCTCTTAACCCCATCATAAAATAATTTAAAGAAAGAGAAGGAGAAAGATAAACAGTTTTGGGATCACTGTATTCACCTGCCTCCCCTTCAATTATTATCACAATTGAGCCTATTTAATGTTAGAGCTGGAAAAATTAGGCCAGGACATAGCGTGATCCCAGTAAAGTAAATAATAAAAAATAAAAGCAAATGAATTCCTGCCAAATTAATCACATTTAGCGCCATCTGTGATGCTAATCCAAATTCTGATCCTTTTTGGTGGCAGAAATCTAAACTTCCCACACACCACACTCTGGGAAGTGGGTGTCACAGAACAAAGAGGAAAATAGGAAACAAGCAGTTCATGCATCTATAAGGACAAGGATGTTTTCACTGGAAAACATCTGTCTGAAGATAGGGATGATGGGGTCAGGTGCTTTGGGAAGAAGCCAAGAACAGAGTTGTCATCCCCAGCCACTGGATCCTCCATAAAGTTGCCTGATTTATCTTTTTCCAACCTGGGTGCCCACTAGGATTCTAATTCCTATCAACCCCACCAACATTAAGCTGACCATGTGAGTGGAGGTCGTGGGAGTTGTCATATAAAACATCCAGGGGTTGGGAGAGTTGCTTGATGTACTTTTTTTTTTTCCTTTGTTTTGGTGCCTTTGAGTCAACATTGACTCCTGGTGACTGCCTGGACTAGTCCCTGTAGTTTTCTTGGCGTGATTTCGGAAGTGGTTTAACATTGCCTTCTTCCTAGGGCTGAGAGAGAGTGACTGTCCCAAGGTCACCCAGCTGGCTTTGTGCCTAAGGAGGAACTAGAACTGCTTTATTTACCCAAAAGGAAGGCTAGTTCTTTCCACTAAAATAATTCATTGCTAAAATGGGAAAGACATCAAGTATTAGATTCTAAGAATTTGGTAATGGAGGCAAACCAGTTTTTTTTTTTCATTGTAATCTTGTCTTTTTGGCATAGGGAACCATCTTAATTTCAGTACTGTTTTTCTTTTGGATAAATTCAGAATGTTAGGAAGCCATATAAGGATCACTGCAATATGGAAACATTCTTCCACTCATGGGCCCTCAGTCTAAGTGCCCAATCAACTTCTAGAAGAGCTCACAGTACATGCGTTCCAGGGCTGCCTGTGCCCTCCCCACTCCCTGTAAATCCTTAAATGGAGCTCCTAGAACTTCTCCAAAATCTGCTGCCAGATTTAAACTTTTAACATGACAGAAAGGAGATATTATTAAATACATGGGAAATAATCATACTAACCATGCATAATCCAGTCATTATTACATTTAAATTAAAACAATGCTACTTTATCCTGGCCCCATCCATTTCCTTGTTTTGACCCCCACCTACTTTGGGACAGTGGCCCCCAGTACAGCATGCATATCCCTTTCCTTGAAAATGTTTATGCAACCCTGAACTTGAATCACGACTGGGAGAAGATAGTTTCCCTTTCTTCACACCCCATGCTTAATTTTCTAGACCACTGTGAGGTAAGTCCTCCACTTGTTGTATTTTTAGAGGGAAAAAGTGCCCCCAACCAAGTATACCTAGAGTGTGGTCCCACAAGTTTTTTGTCTGCCATTTCCATCTTTGTGGAATTTCTTAAATGGGGTGGCCATTTTGAGAGCTCTGTGAACCAGCAGAAAGCCAGTTTGGTCTAGTGGTTAAGGCACCAGGCTAGAAACCAGGAGACTGTGAGTTCTAGTCCCATCTTAGGCACGAAGCCAGCTGGGTGACCTTGGGCCAGTTACTCTCTCTCAGCCCTAGGAAAGAGGACATGGCAAACCACTTCCGGAAAAACTTGCCAAAATTTTTTGGCACCTTCATCTTTCAAGAGCAGAGGATCTTTAGGATGACTTATCTACAACCAGAACCCACTCTATCATGGGAGCCCCGCTTGTGAGCTGTCCATAGGAAGGGATCATGTTCTAGTCCGGTGCGCTCTCAGCACTTGGCATGCAGTGAATGTGAACATCCTCCGACAGTAAACCTGACAGGAAAGCAGTCCGCAAAGTATAATAGGCACAGGATCCTCTGCACCTACCATTAGCTGTCAAATGGCTGCCTCTATGTGCGGTACCAGCATTCATCACCTCGAAAATGTAAATACAGTTAAAAAGCCACAGGAAGAAACATTTCTGCATTTCACTTCATTCTAATTCAATCTAATTACAACTCAAATATATGTTAAAAGGTATTTAGGGTCTCTGTGCATGCGTGCGTATAATTATATGCTAGTACATATACACAGACACACAAACTCATACGTGCACACATGTTCCTTAATGCTACATTACATCATTTCTTTTTTTTAAAAGAACTTCATTGATTTTCAAAGTATAGTTAAAATACAAAACATAGAATATAGATAAGCTAGAATACAGAACTAAAAAGAAAAAGAAAAGCTATAGAATTATGAAATTAGATAGAGAGCAGAAAAAGAAAGTGACTTCCAACCTTCTCCAACTCAGATATAAATGCATTTTGTACAAATATAATCTCTTACCATTAATTAAACCTTAGTAACATTATTTCTATAAAATCAAACCATTTAATCATCAAAACCCAAAATCAAAACTTCATTTTTTTCAGACACAAGCAAATAGTCCAAAAGTGGTTGCCAAGTATGCACAAACATGGAAAGATTCACAAATCCCTACAGTGGAAGAATGGAAGATTGAATTAATGGAATTGGCCCAAATGGCTAAATCAGCAGAGAAAATACTGTGTCTGGATTGTTACATTACATCATTTCTTATTGTCCAACCTCTATCCCCTTTCACCATCATTGGCTAAGAGACTTCTTCATATGTTTATTAAAGCTGCTTTTGAGTTCTTGATGCGGTTCCGACCCCTTCCTGCACAAATCTCACTTCCCACAAAAGCAGCCAGTGGTCACAAGATTCCAACTGCCAGGGTACATGCATGGGCAGAGATCATTGGTTCAAGAATGTCCATTGGCTGTGGTCAAAAAGGTCAAGATGCCAGCCACAACAGTGCAATTGAAGTTCCACCCATTTTTTATGTGAGAGGCATATAAAAACCAGGTGGAGCTTCAATTGCACCATCTTGGCACCATCTTGACTTTTTTACCATACCCTGTGGACACCTTGTATTAGTTCTCCACAAGGGAGACTCTCTTCCTTGTAGCAAAAATTAGCTGCAAAGAAAATGTCTCTGTAGGTGTGGCAGCATTTGGCCGACCTCATCTGGACTCAGAAGCTAAACTGAATCAGGCCTAGGTAACCCACAGAGAGGAGTCTACTTGGAAGTTCCAGTTCACAGGTTAGACTGGGGTTGAAAATTGAAAAAGCATCGTGAAAGAAGGGCGAATCATTTCCCTGTTGCTGCCAAGAGAATTTCATGGACCATCAACTGCGGTGTCCATGGGGAGGGTAAAGGGGGTCCAAGTGGTACAACCTGGGTTGCATCATCATAGCATTGTGCCAGAAGCCCTGACCTTTTTCTACATGCACCACAATGTCCCATACACGCCCCAAAGGGATGGAGCTTGCAGCATGGAACAGTGACACTGCTTCTGTCATTTTGATGGAAGCAGCAAAAACCCAAGTGTCAATGATTCTTCAGGAGTCAAGAAGGAGACCTAATCTTTTGCACAGGAAATGTACTGTGTACATGCTTTGGGGCCCACTCTTTGTTCCATCGTTCTAACTTTAAAAATCCTACCCTGCTGGCAAGAACAGCTATTATCTACAAGGTAAACTCTTTCAAGAGCCTTGTTCTCCTAATAGTGCAGAATTCTCATTTTGCAAGAGCCGCCTACCAAGACCCAAGTAGTGAAAGAGGAAGTCTTGAGTGGCTGCATCCTTCCTCTTCTAGGTCAAGAATATTGACAGAAAGACCTCAGACTTAGGCTTCTCCAAATCCTGATGTTCCTGGTTGCTGGAACATCAGGCGTGTTACCATCACAGGGGCCTTCTCTGAACCTAAAAAGGAGGTGTAAGGGTGAAACAAGCGATAACAAAGGAAAATCCCAATTATCCTAATTTTACAAAGCTGGCTGCCTTCCACTTAGGCTGCCGATTCCTTGAGGGCACACTGCTGAGTAGATTGGGCGACTGAATTTTCAGAAGACCTGGAAGGTCTCAATCTGCTCTTGCCAAGTTGTGGTCTGAAATTTCAAGGGGGCTGGGGATGTGTGTTTCCTCCTCAGTACAGCTTGGAGAATCTCCTTTCTCCCTTTTGCTGATTCTTCCCAGCCCCATTTTCCAACAATACATATGGTATTTCTGATTGACACCTCTGCCTTTTTAGAAGTATTGCACAACATAGGAGGACAAATGTCTGGGAGGTTTAAGGGGGATGCTCTCTCACCCCCTCACTTCCCTCCTGCAGTACATCCCCCCCCCACACACAAACACCTACAAATATTTATTCAGACAGATACAACAAGAAAGTTGTCAGGAAGAAAGAACATTGGAAAAACGGCTACCAAAAAGAATTAGGAAATTGGGAGAAGGAGAAGGAGGAAGAGGGGAGGGAAGGAATTGGTGTGAGGAGGGAAACGGAGAATAAAAGGTTATTCACATCTTTCAAAGGTACCTCAGGGAGCATTTGCTGCAAATGTCTATTGGCGCTTTTTTATTAAAGTTGCCAAAAAAATTGTGTTAGCTAATGGATTCTTAATTCTGTCGGAAAATGAGTGCAGGAAAATTATGCTATTCATCTTATATTGGTTCGAAATCACATCTGACATCTAATCGATCATGGTGCGCAACATTAACTCTTTGGATCGGGACCAAATTTCTCCCCCCACCTCGTACTGTGTGTGCTCCATCTCTCTTTGTGAGTGTGTGGGCGTGCGCGTGCGCATGTATGCCTCCATTTAACTACTTTATTGCTGGTGTTTTGCACCCATCAAAAGGGCTTTTAAAAAGGTACATGCCATGTGCTGTGTGAGTTCGTTCCGCAGCATTATTTTCATTCCTCATTTGCTGACAGATTGTGATGTTGCCTTATCATCAATTCTCCCCCTCCACCTCTTTTAATGCACATTTAAACTTCTCTATTCCTCCTCATCAGTGCTCCCTCAGTGACCTTTACTTGACCTTGTATCCTCCGTTCTCCTCTATAAGGAGAAACAATGGAGAAATTGGCTATTTTGCTGGCATCTTTGCACAGAATTTTGCTGTGGTTATTGATTTTTTAATGGGGCCCAGAATCATAAAATCTCCCGCTCTGTAGAGGAACATTGCTTCTCTGTTAAATGTTTTTGTGCCTATTCCAAATTATATGTCTTTCCTCTGAAAGAAGTTTCTTACAGGGAACATTCTCAAGGTCACACTACTAAAGTTGGGTACCTTTTAAGCACCTTCATTTCTTTTCTATTAGGGAACCTCACCCTCCTGACTCTTTCAGTGCACGTGTGTTACTTCGGAGATTACTCTGATGCCTGTTAATAATGAAAGCAGACCTAGGAAAAACTGTCCAATATTTCCAAAATACTGTGTTTTAAATAACCACTACTGTTGCTTGAAATGTTTTGTGTATTTCTTCCCAGGGCTGGCTTACTTTTCTACACATTTTGAGTTTGCATGGTATAAAACAAGAAAACTTTGAATCTTGTGAATTTATCAAGGAGCTTAGAAGGTTGGGTCTTTCTTCCACATGAAGAGAGAGTTCTCTGCCCAGAGAGAGAGAGAGAAGGAGAGAAAGAGCAAAAATTCAGTGGCCCCAAAAGGAGTACAATGTAAATACCCTCAATAAGGAGATAGATGTTCATGAGACAAGTACAGCTACTATCTATGTGAAAATCACAAGAGTAACAAAGGTTCTAACTATCTACAGGGGAGAAGAATATTCTTTCAGCCACAAAAGTTGCCTGGTCAAGTCTGACCCTTCCCCCAAACTATAATCAATGACCTAATTGTGGATGAAGGGTCAACCTGATATGCATTATAGGGACCTGTGGGGAGTTGGAGGGGGGGGGAATGGTTTCATCCAGCTGTGCCTACCTGGGTCCTCAGTACAGCACCAGCATAAGGTGGAACAGTAACCAATGTCCTTATGGCCATAATCCATTGTCCTCACTAGAATACCCTTCTCTGGTGCTAGGTTCTGGGCCTGTGCAGGCTCAAATGTTCCTGCAAGAAAGAGATTATCGGGACCAGTCTGAATTATACGATTTGAATTATATGATTGAATCAATCATGATCACCATGATGGATGATCTTCACGGAAAGAGAAATGAGGGAGTGTGATCTTGCTGGCTCTCCTGGTTCTCTCTGCAGTTTTTGATGCCTTTGATTTTTACTGTGAAATCCTTCTTGACTGGCTTTACGGCTTGAGATTTCAGGATACTGTATTTTACCGGGTTCCACTCCTACCCGTAGGAGCATGTTCAGAGGATGGCTTTGGGCCACCATCTCTTGGCTTCATGGCAATTAAGCTGTGGGGCCCACTGGGACACCAGTGCTGTATAAAATCTACAGAATCCCACTGAGGACGGCTTTCAAGAGGTTTGCAGCAAACGTTGTCAGTATACTGGAACTCTAATTTTTTATAACATCTGAATCAGAAAAGGCTATGTTGGATTAATGTTTGGATGCAATGGTGGACTGGATTAAGACCAATATACTGAAACTGAATCTCGTTTCTAAGAATTAGGGAGGTTGCCTCCTCTGGATGAGATTGTACTCCTGGGTAGACCAAGAGTGTGCCGAGAGCGATGGTTTTCATTGATGGCTCAAGCCTCTCTAATTAGGGGTGTCTTTTCCAGCTCATCCTGATTAATCAGCTATGGTTATTTCTGCACAGAGATAGCCTGGCCATAGTGAGTCATGCCCTGATACTGCAAGGCTGGACTATTGTAATGTGTCCTGCATAGGAATACCTTTAAAACTGAACTGGAACCAGCAGCTAGCACAAAAAAGTCATGGCTAAAAGGGTTGCTGAAAGAGGCAGCCTACTGTGAACTCATTCCATCGGATTTGAAGCAGCTGTACTGGCTGCCTGTGTGCTCTCAAGCCAAATTCAAATTGCTTCTACTGATATATAAAGCCCAAATGCTTTGAGACCTGGTTATCTCATGGACCATCTTGTTCCTTATATAGCTGCCCAGCTATTACAATCAAGTAGGTGGCGGGGCGGGGGGGGCGTTCTCTTGAGCACAATGCCTTAGGCATGACAGCCAGCTGGGTGACCTTGGGCCAGTCCCTCTCTCTCAGCCCAACTCATCTCACAGGATTGTTGTTGTGGGGAAAATAGGAGGAGGAAGGAGTATTAGGTATGTTCCCCACCTTGAGTTATTTGTAAAAATAATAAAGGTGGGATAATAAATAAATAAATAAATAAAATGTCCAGTTTTTGGTGCTGAGTCTTGTTAGCTGCTGGCCTCAACTAAAACCTAGCTGTTGCCCAAGCCTTGAGCTGAACCTATGCTACTATGTCATTTAACATGTCTACTATCATGTTATGGTGTGGTTTTATGGTTTGTTTTACTGTATCCCACTTGGCAGTGACTCATGACTAAAACGCAATTTTTCTCAAATATAAATAAACTGCCATGGTTCTGGTGAAAGGTCCCCCATGCAAGCACCGAGTCACATCTGACCCTTTGGGGGGATGCCACTTTCGTGACATTTTCCTGGCAGACTATAGAGCGGGGTGGCTTGCCATTGCCTTCCCCAGTCGTCACCTTCCCCAGCAAGCTGGGTACTCATTTTACCAACCTCCAAAGGATGGTTCTAGCCCTGAACAAATGTAGTATCTAAACAACTGAAACATGAATGTGATGGAAAACTTGCAGAAAAGCAATATTTTTCAGACTGAAAAAGAATGACATTGTCCTTTCATCTCTGATATTCTTGTTTTGTAAAGTGTGCTGTGAAATCTTCACCAGTGCCAAGCCCAGCAAATTGTTGCAAGCATCTTCCACTGGCTCTGCAAAAAGTATTCTTGCCTCTCAGGGTTTTTGCATAGCTCACTTCCCGAAGGTGCTGTCTTCATGAGCATCGGTGGCTGGTGGCTACTAGTTAATGTACATACTTCACCTGCTCAGGGCGAGTGCTGGAAAAACAGCCTGGGTAGTGGGAGTGTAGTCAGCACAGAAGGCTGAAGTGTGTATGGGGAATTTGCAGCTGGTTGACAAGAAGGAGCTATTACTCAGAGGGCATGGTGTTTGCTTTTGGGAAACTGGCGGTATTCAAAGATTAACATTCTCTGTCTGGGTGTTTGCCGGCTTCCTTATGTGCATAAACAGATGTTATGAAAGTCTTATTAAATCGTCACTGTTGTCTCCTCAAACGGAGAGTGACCATATAAAAGGTTGCCTTTTCCCTCCTCCCCCAAACATTCTATTGTTCGACAAAGGGGTACGTGGGAAACAATAGAGAAACACCTTCAGTCAATGGATAGAGCAGCAGTGTCTGGAAGCCATGGACACATCGCACACAAAGGGAGCCATGCTGCTACAGTCAGTCTGTGCAACCCGTTCTTCTGGCATCTGGACCTTTCAAACAGTGCACAAGAATCTTCCACCCTGGGAATGGGGGAGATGCTCGAAGGTGGTGGAATGCATTTCAGCCCTCTTACCTTAACCCACATAGCCATCCTAATTCTCCTTGCTTCCCAACATTGTTTTCCCTGGGATATGAAGTGTTTTTCTCTATCACTTTCATCCTTCCTAATGCACATGTTACACACACACACACACAATACACACCAATCTGGGTTTTTTCCCCACATTTTTATCCTCCTTTTTTTGGCATGATGTCTCTTGAGGGATGGGGTGGGGGAAATGGCAAAATAAATATATAAAAGGAGGCCTTATGGAGCCCACCAATCTAGACTCGGAGGTGCCTAGAGGCAAATGTTAATGCAACAGCAACTCTGAGAAGAAGAAATCTAAATGACTAAAGAGGGGGCAGCTAGAACCATATGTCAGGAAGGCTTGGGATGCATTTGGGGGAAGATGGGCTTCCGTCTGCCAGCCTGGGCCTTTCTGTTTCATTCCTGTGGATCCTGCTTTGGAGAGAAACACATACTCTCATACAACCAGTATTCTCCAACCTACAGCCTTCTGGGGGGTTGAGGGAGATTTCCAATAACCAAAGGCCAAGCCAACTGGGAATTTTGGGGTCTGCCATCTCAGTCCATCTGAAGGGAGCCTGGTTGGGGAAGGCAGACAGACACCAAGGGTGTCCTCAACACCATTGGCCACAGTTGCCAACCCAGAGGAGAGAGTAGGGGGTGCGGGGGTGGGGGGAATGAATTGGCTTTGTGGCAACAGGATCTGCAAGCCAGCAAGCAGAGTTTTGGTGGGGAAGGAGGATTGTTGGCCAGACCTATATATAAGAAACTAAATGGCAAACAACTCTCAAATTCAGTGTTTCAAAGGAACCACACGTTCATTCTGTTTTATTTTTGGTATTCTCCCTTCTCCCTCCACTAAATTTAGACTGTAAATTTAGCTTGTGGCTGCATTTTTAATTTTTTTTTCTGGTTAAAATTCTTGCTAACTCAAAACCTTGCATGCTATTTTGTAAGCCTTCAACTGGCCCACTAAAGATATTCCCTGGACGTTTTTCTCCTTGTATTCAAGCTTGCCTTTTGTTTGTCTTCGTCCCTGTTGCCTCTGTTCTGTAGTATGCACACTAATGGTACAGCAATAACTGCCAGGAAACATATGGGCATACTTTGCAATCCAGTCCAATTTCTTCCAGACTAAATCCCCTTGAATTCAATACGATTTTAGTTGCTTAGTTGCTCATTTTCCAGTATGATAGATGCCGTCATTTGTCAACAATGTGCCGCTGAGCTCTACGTGGGACAAGGTTGCTTGTCACTGTGCAAAATAATAAATGGATCCCAATCTGACATCAGAAATGACAATATTAAGGAACAACTACAACTACACAAGAACAGTCACAGGGAAGGAATGGTCAATTCCCCAGGATCCACTGTTGCACAACTAATCTGTTATAAACTTTAACAAACCTCGGGATTCTAGGCTGATTTTGCAGCAATCGAACATGAAAACTATTTGAGTCTACAAGCCACTGCCCTGAAGTTCACAGGAGGACAACTGGATGGAGGCAGACTTGCTTGTTCATTAACCTTAAACCATATGAAACAATACTTTGGTCCTCAGCTTTGTTTGGCATATTCCTCCCCCACCCAATAAACAAATAGCTGTTAATTTTCCCTATTGCTGCAGCTACAATATTAATTTTGTACTTTTGCTAAATCAAGTACTAGATCCCTGGGCCCTGATGAGACCAGGAGTAAGACCAGATTAGGCACAGTCAAGAGTAAAATTTAAGAGGAATAGGCAGCTATGAGCTGGAATCAGACAAAATCTGGAAGATTGTATATCCTATGCAAACAATGAATTGTGGTTGCAGACCAAGAACCTGGCAAATAATACAGCATCCTGTGTGGCACCATGGAAAAAAATAGGTTTATTGTGGTATAGTATAAGCATATGACACCATAGGCTCTACTTGCAAAAAAGGCTTAACCATGTTTAGCTTCACCATGGTTTGCTTAGCCCACTTAGCACAATGAACTATAACGTACTCTGCTAAAGTGTCATGGGCTAATTACTGGTTCGGTGTGTCATGCGAACACATCCAGAAAACGGAGAAACTGTGGTCCTCCAGATGTGTTGAATTACAACTCCCAGCAGGCCCAGTCTGTTAGCCAATAACAGAGAGTTGCTGGAAGTATAGTTCTGTAACATCTGGAGAACCTCATAAAATTTTCTATTTCTTCTCTCTCCCTGCAATAAAGGAACACAGGTTTCTTCATGGAAGCATATAGCGTTTGTTGATCTTTCAGACTTTAATTCTCAGATAGAACACAGATTTATTAAAATTCGAGCTGATTGGCAACATATAGTCTCCCAAGTCTCTCCTTTAATTATCTGAGAGCTTGTAGGACCCGGTGTTATTGGCTGTGACACTTTAGAGCTACATGATCCATACAGATCCATTGTATGCATGTGCAAACTTTATCGATCCAGGATGAAGCAAACTATATTGTCTGGAACATCTCAAACTGCTCCCAGTTTGGAGGAGTTAATTCTAGAAACTGCCAAATTCCTCCCAGAATGGCATGGTCCTGGAGGAGTTTGGCTTGGTCAGGAGGGAAATAGAACATTTGGAGTTCTCAGAACATTCCAGTCCTGGATCAATGAAGTTTGCACATTTCTAAAGCACAGGAAGCCAAACTTGTTGTAGCAGCAGTTCTGAACAAACAGGACCTTGAGAATCTATTATTGAGGTTCACGCAAAGGACATCAGCAGGTTCTTGAGGAAGAGGCATACAGAGGTTGTCCTAAATATTATTGTTTCCCACGTACTGTTTGTAACTTGCTGCTGCTTCTTTCGTCCCTCCAGGTGTCCCAAGCAATGATAATAGAAACTCTTCCCTCCTGCAGTTATCATATTTCAGTGGCAAAAGTCCAGAATAAGACTGATTTATATTTCCATTTCATCAAGATAGGGGCTGATAAAAAGTAGTATACCTCTTCCTTCCTTCCTTTTGCGCCATGGACCTACCCCCTGTGGTTAAGGTGCTAGGCTAGAAACCAGGAGGCTGTGAGTTCTAGTCCCTCCTTAGGCATGAAAGCCAGCTGGGTGACCTTGGGCCAGTCACTCTCTCTCAGCCCAACTCACCTCACAGGGTGGTTGTTGTGGGGAAAATAGGAGGAGGAAGGAATATTAGGTATGTTCCCCACTTTGAGTTATTTATAAAAATAATAAAGGTGGGATAAAAATTAAATAAATAAATAAATCTATCTATTCATTTCTATTAAATTAGGGCTACCAGATGTTGCTCCACTTTAATTTCTAGCAATCTCAGCCAGCATGGCCATTAGTGAGGGATGCTGGGAACTATAATTCAGTGTCATCTGGAGTGTTATTGACTACCCCATTTTAGATTCTGAAAAATAGTCTTACAGAGCCCATCTCTTTATGAGCCTCCAACTGTTGTGGGATTGACCCCCTGCAAGTTGAATAAACTTGAGAAACACCCATACAGTGCTCCCCAAGCCACACCTCCCAACAAGTGGCATACTTGCAAAACATCCCCTCTACTTCAGAGCTTATTAAGAGTCTACCTCACATTTCCTACCTAACTTTGTTATCTTTAAAATTGCAAGCAATATGGAGGTCACTTTCATTCCTGTGTGGTATAAATGTGGAGTATTTTGAGCCCTGGTCATTAGGACTAGTATAACTCCATTGCACAAATCAGGACAAGTACTAGATGACAGTAAAGAGATAGAGAAGACTGTAATGCCTTGCTTCCCTCTAGTGGTCATTTGGAGTTTTGCAGTGTAGATCTGGTAATCCTCCTGGTCATGGTCCACTTTATAAGTGAAACTGAAATCTGCCTGGCAAAATGGGTGAAAGCGTTCTTTAAACACCAAACCAAATAACAAAAACACCAGTTTAGATTTTCACAGCTTTTGACTTGTGGAGAAAAAAACCACAGGTGTTTATAAATAAACAGGACAGCAGCAGGCTAGGTGGGGTCTCTATTTTTAACATGCAAAAGCGAACAGGTGTGCTTGAAGATCAGATGGGCTCCCCCCCCCCCCCCCCCACACACACAGACACAAACTCAGAATTTGCTGGCAGATATCTGGTGGCATTGAATGGATGGCTCATGGTGCTCCAGAGACATTAATGAATGATTTTGGAGCCCATGCAGAAAATCAGTTGTTTGGTCACGGAACCACATAGCCTTCCTACAGACTCTTGCACCTTACTCAGTGTGCAATGAAAAAAAAAATCAGTGGTACTGCTGCTTCTACTCCCCCCACCCCCCAATAAGGAAGCAGTGATGGATCTGCATCTGTTGAATTTCTTTTGTACTGTGACTGTGTATCTATTGTGCTGCTCAGCCTTCAGCAGACTTCAGATTTCTAATGGGAAAAAAGAAAGTAATCCCAGAGAGGCTGTGAGTGCATTTTGGGGGGCAGAAGCCTGGGGTTCCACTTAGTGGAATGAACAATGAGCCAACCAAAACATTGGGGCAGTTTTTCCACATTTAGAAAAAATACTCTTTACTGTTTAAAAAGATCAGGCTGTTCAATGCTGCACTAAAAATTACCTGCTTGCTCTGCCATCCAGCATTCAGAAAAAAGGCAGCCAAGACTATGAGGAGTTTGTAGCCTTCCTCCTACAAAGAAAGGTTTAAGCGCTTTAGGGTAGGTGCTACCAAATCTGGGCTGCAAGCATCTGGATGACCACAAGATGCCAGCAAAGGGCAGAGTTTATGGGTTTCTTTGCTGCCACCTAGTGGCCATTGGGAAGTACTGAATTTAGGTATATCATCTATTAGCTTGGAAAATAATGTATGTGGGTGAATGAAACAGACATAAAGAGTCATTAGGGATATCAGTTTGAAAGTGGCATTTCCACCCCACCCCCCCTTAAGCCAATCCTATTCCACCATAGCTTCAAGGTATATAAAATATGTAATACTTTATTTCCCATTATCCTGGGAGATTTTTTTTCTGCATCATGTTTATTTGTTTGTTTATTTATACAACAAAAAATCAGCAAAAAGTTCTGCTTCTCCTTTAAAAAGCCATTAGAGCCCCAGAAACCAACAGGTCAAACTCTTGATCACATGTCATGCAGACAAATTTTCTGACTTGCTCATATTTGCAAGTAAAGCTACTTTTCTCAGCATACTTCTAGAATAATTATTACTTCTTCACTTAAAAATCCTGCTGATGACCTTTGACCAGCAATCTCGACCAGCAGAGCTCACAAGCAAATAAACTTGAAGATTGTTTAAAAGATGGCAACTTGAGTTTTGAATGAGACTGCCATTGTTTATTGGGCCAGTTATCCAACCCAGCTAAACGATACACATCTACCCTCTCCATCCATGGTCTCCATGCCAGGAAAAGCCTCATTTGCTGTATTTCTGCATAGCAAGATGCTATTGAGGGAACTGGAGGTGGGATCTAAAATGAAATGAAATAAAATAAAATAGTCCCTTGACAACTGTACCCTGGGAAGGAAAGGTATCTGAAGTCTTACTTTAAGGCTTCTATGGGGCAAAACTCTGCCTGTTCTGAAGCTTATTGACCACTAGAGGGATTCTAAGATTTTTAAAAAGAGACTCTGGGGAATTAGCATTCTTTTATGAGAAGAGGCAAGGGAGGCATAATGGGTTTGCTGCAAATATTGTCTGAGATGTTGAAAGACATTCCTACTTTTAAAATGAAAAAAGCCCCAAATATTCCATTTGAAAAATGCAGCATATCTGCCTACAACTATTACCTTCCCAAAATGCCTTACCAATCTCACCTCCTGAATTTTGTATTAAATAGATGATACACACTCATGGACAGAATTATTCAGCAGTTTCATTTCTAAATTTCCTAAGTCTGATCTTTAGGCTTATAACAAGGTGACATGGTCTATGTTGATTTTAAAAGGTAACGTCTCCTTTAGTCGAAGTCAACCCCTGGTGACTCCATGGCTACGTCGTCCACGCAATTTGTTTGGAAAGTGATTTACGGCAGCCCCTTGAGATGATGCTTTCAGCCTCCAGGTTTAACGCATAGTCCTAGCATTCTGAAGAAATCTCCTACCCAAGTACAAATCAGGCCTGACCCTGCTTAGCTTCTCAGCCCAGACAAGCAGGTGGGCCAGGTGCTACCACCCACTGAAGCACATCTAAATTGACTCACAGTAATTAAAGAACAACATTTTATAAAGGCAGTTTGCACACAGCAAGTTTTTCCAACACCAACTATTTCATCTGCTAGGCATTAAGCAGAGATTAGGCATATATTTAGTGGGGTATGGTGCAATACTTTTCACTGTATTGTACCACTGCTAGCTGTATGTGGCTTTGAACAATGGGAATTGCAGACCAAACACATCCAGGGGACTCTAGACCAGCAAAGGCTGCCACATGTGTTTGATTGCAACACAAAAGGCTGGCCCAGTCTTTTCTTGGACGTGCAGTTTTTCTACATGCTGAGCTCTGTAGTCCTGGGATGGCATTCCAAGAAGCAGCCTTCCTCCTCACCTGAAGCAGTGCTGTTTGATGAAAGCTTTACCACTTGATTTGGCATTGGAGCTGCCACTGCTTAGGAATACCAACAAGATGGCAAGGGCAATTCCTCATCCCATTTGAGTCCATGCCAGTCCAAGATTGTGCTGCCTTTGTGCATTCCCACAATGCCAGGGATGTTCAGCAGGCTTGGAAAACTGAGCCGATTAACTCTGCAAGCTATTTGGCTTGGCTCCTGCTCCAGAAGCAGCACTGCAATAGCAGTTCCACAGCACTCTTTCTAGAGCCACGGGACTGAAGGTTTTCTGTTGGAGGAAGCACCAGCCCACATCCACCATCTAGGATTTCCCTACTTTCCTGAGAAGTCAAGGTGCTGTGGTGCTTTGCTGCTCCCTTCTTGGCTTTGCCACTTCCCCACATTGTGGCCTGCTTGTCTGTTTCCTTGATAAGGAGAGCAAACATAGTAAGATGAAGCTTGAAGTTGGTGATGGGGTGCCAGGGGCCTGCTGTTTTTTTGCACTCCTTTACTGGCTGTTGACAATAGTGCCAGTTGGCAGAGTAGTGATCATTGAGACCACTTGTGTGGCAGCAAAACCAGTGAAGTTAACTCCCCATGTGGAAGTGCCCCAAGAGTAATTCAATCTTGCCACTTTACATTGATCTGTTTGGTGTTAAATTACCATGGAAATATCCAAAAATCATTTCTTCTTGCATCGCCAGGGATATTTGAAAGAGCTAGTCAAAATGCTTCAGGAGAGTAGCAGCCTAGAATTTCTTCGACCATGGAGATGGTTGGATAGACAGCCTTCGGGGAGGTAGAGCTCTCCATCTGCTACAGAGCATTATTTTTCTTTTCACCATAAAAAACAAAGAGAGAAAAAAAGGAAGTGATCGGGATAAAGTAAGATTAGGGAACCTATGGCCTGCTAGAAATGGATGGCCCTCCAATTCTCTCATCCCCAGAGTCAGTGGTGAAGGACAAAGGGTACAGTGGCTCCACAATGTCTGAAGAACCATGATCTCCCCATTGCTCGTGTAGCTGACCCCAGACTGGTCTTTCTTCCAATATGATAGTGGCAGCACTAGGCTAAATAATCTGGTACAGTTGCAAATGGGCAAGCAGAAATAATTTACTTTCAGAATTAATACAAAATTAAATTAAACTTCCATAGAAAAGAAGATATGAAACCAGCCTTCAAAGTCCCCATCTTGGCTGCAAAATTGAGACTTAGGACGAAAAAGAATTATTTCATAGTATTTTCTTAAAATGCAGGGTGTATTAGATACAAAACCAAAGCTGTTCTGTTCTCTTCTAACGTTGGTAATTTTAACCCTAACTAGGAAAGCACAGTCTGATCAGCCTCAAGTTTTGCCTCTCCCTGCTTGTAGCCTATAAAGATAGAACACATCTTTATAGGCTGTGATAGAGGCTTTAATTACTCAGTCTGGCAGGGCGAGAAACCCTCATGCTGGCGAGCTACGGCTCCCTGAGCCGAGCTGGGACTGGAGACAGCCAGCCTTGAGCCCCAGCTGCACGCTTCGTTGTTGACATAATGTTGAAGATTTTTCAAATGTCTGTGTCAGAAAAAGGAAATTGACCTGTGGGTCTTGCTTCTTTTATTATCTTGTCAAAAAGAAGAAGGCGATGGTAGGTGGGGTGGAAGTAGGAGGGATACTTTGCTCCAAACCAGCCAGGTGAGCACACTGTTGTGGTTTTATTGCAAGAAGGAGCTCTATGCCAAAAATATTGTAAGTCCGAAACCAGGTGGTTCATGTGAAGCCAAAGTCAGCTTCTACCCAGATCTAGGACAGGATTTTTCCAACCCAAGAAATTTGTTGCTGTCTGTGAGTGGAAATGGTGACACAAGCTGGAAGTAAAGCAGGTGGAAAGTATTGCTCCGTTAGCCAGGCAAGGATAGATGTATCCTATTTTTATATTAGGCCCATCTGTCCACGCAGAAACACCATATTTGCCTTCCAATCACAGAGGCCAGTGCGGAGCATCTGGGCTTTATAAAGAGCACCCACAGTCCTAGGTAATTTGTTTAGCCGGGTCCCAGGGTAAACCATGAAGCTTATGGACTGAGACACTAGGATCCTTCACAAACAGGCTTCAGTGGGATATGATGATTTCCCAATATTTATACATCTATCAAGTAAAATAGACATTTCATACAGTAGATGTGGAAGTATGGAAAAGGTCAACAGATGAAGGCCAGACCATGGACCACTGCCATATGCTTCTCCACATCTGTCTTTCTGTTCTTTCCCTCACAGGAAACATTTTGGAATGGAAGGGAAGGCAAAAAGAATACCTTTGCTGCAGCTGTTGGTTGGCATAAGGTGGATGTAGGGGGCAGACTCCCACTTCATTGATGGGTCCTTTTTGGCTTTCCAGTTAAAATCTGGTTTATGGACCTTTAAGAAAGTTGAGCAAAAACCTTGAAATTGGCTATCAGCCATTTTTCCCTGGTTTGAACATTCTACAAAAGTCACTTGATTTAGTCTTCCCCATCATGATAATATATATTGTATTCATACTTAAATTATAATAAATATTTCTAAATTGGCATCAGTGTCCTGGGGGATGGGGGGCAATACACAAGTGGGAACTCTGCTCTGACATCCACAGGCTTACACAGTGTATCCAGAATTCTCTCCAAGGTACTAGGATTCTGTTGCAGGTGAACAGAGTCCCTTAGAAGACATATTGGTGTAGAAAGTATTCTCGGAGACTGAAAAATACTGATCAATACAACTGATGTTTTGCCAAATCCCATCCAGAGAAGAGAAACCCTCTTGCAGTTTCTGATTTTGGTTCCCAGACTCACCCTGCAATTGTAAGAGGGACAAACATGCAAAGGCCAATTCTGAATCTTCCCCTCTTCCTCCCCTTTAGTCAATCTAGAGCAAGTCCTTCCCATACAAGGACTATAACCCAAAGAGGTACCAAGAAAAAGCATTTGTGGAAGTTGCAGTTCCTTCTTCTTCCCTGTGTCCCCTTTTTTGTTGGTAGCTGGGACCCCACTGTGTGTGAGCTGCTGAAAGAATCAATCATCATAATGATGCTGCAGCCTGCCATGCATGCTGGCTCTCTGTGGGAGCACTGAGGATTGGAACTGGTGCCAGCATTCCAGACGGTTCAGAGAGGATGGGCCTGAAACTTGCAGGAGAAGGAGGAGGAGGAGGCTGGTAGAATATGAATAACCTCATTTGTGCCATGGCAATTGCATCTTGGCAGCACTGAAGTTCAGCTGACGTGACCAAGAAGAAGAAAGGCTTGATTATAATGACTTGGTGAATCTTGGATTGATAGGGTTGTTAGTAAGGCAGCCCCAAGGGAGGAACTAAGTTCTCCACAAAGGTTCAGGAGACCGTCATAGGATGTGTAGCCACTGTCTATCTATTCCCAGCCATGGAAGATGACTGGGCGAGTTTGGGCTTAGCTGCCACCTTCAGCTCCTAGAGAAATATCATATTAGTAAAGTAAATAAATAATCTTGCTCTGACCCAAAGTAAGCACTGATTTCATGTACATAGTATATTTTCAACACCATTTGCACCAGATTCAAATTTTGCTGGTACTGCATGGATTCTGCTTCCAGAGCAATCCATTTACTGGTAAAGAAGCCCTTATATCCAATATTTTGTGAAAAACCCTGTTCTAGAAAACAATAGAGTTCTTGAGACTTTAAACAGAAATAGCCAATCATAACTGCACCATGGTTTTGGGGAGTTTCCACAAGAATGGCTATTGGTTCTCTCCCCAAAAGAATATACTTCACTGTGGGAGGAGGGGGGGAGTTGTGTTCATGCAAGGAACTTCACCCTCAGTGACCAATCTAACAACTGTAATTGCATAGTGTACTTGGTTAGTTTTAACCTTGGTTAAGGTTTTGAGGTTTAGCATGCTTTATGAACCCATCCATTTGGTTATTTAACAGTTGACTGTATTGTGCAAATCCAGAAAAAGGTTAATTCAGAAACTAGGTTGAGCTAGTGTGTGAACACAGTTATTGCCTTACCAAATGCTAGTTTCTCAGTCTGAGCCCAATGTGAAACATGGGGACAATGAAACTGATCTACATTCTAGGATACAGTTACAGAGGAGTATATTGGGCATGCTAAGTTTATAGCTTGAACTCAAATCTAAGAAAGCTTTATTGGTTTGTCTTTTCTTTCTCACTGTGTTCATGATAATCCTAAACCTGGGTTAAGAAAATATAATTACTGTTTTCACATGTGTCTCAAGTAAATAAACTATATTATGACTGAATCTAAAGGCCTGATCCCTACAACATGCTAATGCAATGCCAGCCTACCCACAAGTTACCCCACCCCATTTCTGCCTTATCTAGTATGTTGTATGAATCCAGCCCATCTGTAACATGGAGGGTGGATAAAATTTGCAAGATTATTTTGAGGATGTGTTAAGATTTGAGGTTCACTTTTGCATATTAATTGTACAATCTTAGAGAAAAATATTGCAAAGCTAGCTCAAAAAAATGTTCTTCCAAGACAGTTACATTGAATTAGAACCTGGTTACTGAATCCAGTAAGACCTACTGTACTTCCAGGTAAACATACATAGGGTCTCTCTTTGCATATGGCATTTTCTTTCTTGTTCTTTGTTCTTGCTTCGAAATTGGTGCACAGAAAAATGGTGGAAGATGTCAGAGAAACAGTCTGATAAATAGGAGAAGGCTATATTCCATGTGGAATGAGCAGGTTTTCTGAAGTGAAAAGAGGAAACAGTCAAGAGTCAGTAAAAGGAAATGGGTACAATGAGAATGCAAGAAAAGAGACCCAACTAGGGCAAAGACCTGGGATAGCTCTTACAACTGTATATGAAAATCTTGTCACTTCTGAAACTACTTCCCTTTATGAACCCATTAGGTCTGGTTTGGCTTGGGACAGTGGCAATGTAATCTGGGAATGGGGGATATTTACATCAGTCCTATGCCATGGTCAAATCACTCTCTGATTGTGTTTTTCCAAGCACCCCCTGCTACAGAGAGCTATGACCTATTTAGTTGGTCTGACCTAGGTGCCTAATGGAACCTGCTGGGTTTTAGACAGAATTTGGACTTATTTCTGAGGGTCTGGTACATGATTTGACTGAGACCTTAGTCACTTCTTGGAATGAGAGGGTGACAGTGGCCTTGGATTTGATCTTGCCTGTGTAGCCTCTCCCTGCTCATAGAATCTGGTGAACCCAATGATTTTCAGAGGAGCTCCAGGAGATGAAACAGTAGAAGAGATGCCTAGAATGCTGTTGGAGGGAGTCAAAGAGTGAATCTGACTGAACATAGGTAAGAACCTTTATTAAATATTACCTTGTGGCAGTAATAGCAGCAAAAACTAAAAAAACTGTTATTGCATCTGTAGATTGCTGGCCAGTGGTCCTATTTAAGGTGACTTGCTTGAAGAGGGGGCAGATGAACACCTGCAGAGCCATGGTGAGGAATATTCTAGGCATCTGTTGAATAAAGTCACTCGGAGCAGGACTCCAGCTATGCAAGTTCATTGGAGCTCAGTGATTGAGTGATGACAGTCCTACCCAGTTTTCTGGGATGAGTTTGAATTCATGAGGATCCTCAGGACTGTTAGCTCAGCCACCTGTGTTTTAAACCCATGGCCTTCCTGACTGGTTAAGGCCTCCCAGAAGACAACATCTAGTTGGGCCCAAGCAGTAGGGAATTCAGCCTTGAGCGTGAGGTGGTCCCACCTGCACTTATGGAGTCAGTGGTCCATCTCACCCTACCCCCCCAAGAACCCAAGGTCCCAATGATACAGAAAATGTTTTGTCTGTCCCCATCTTCTCCTTTTGGGGGGAAGGTTGAAAAGGTGGTCAGACTGTAGCTTCAGATGGCCCTGGAGGAAGTGGATTATCTGAAGCTATTTCAATCAGGTTTTAGACCTGGTTATAGAATTGAGACAGCTTTGGTCACTCTTGTTGATAACCTGTGGAAGGACTGATGTAGTGGGGGTGCATCCATCCTGGTCCTCCTTGACCTCTCAAGTGTCCTTTGATGTCATCAACTATGGTATCTTTCTGGACATATTTAGGGAGCTAGGAGTGGGAGGCATGGTGTTGGTAGTTCTTTCTCTGGGGTTTGTTCCAGCTGGTCACCTATAGCCCTAAACCCCTAATGTGTAGGATGCCACAGGGCTCTACTCCCTTCCAACTCCTATTTCATCTCCACAAGGCTAGTGGGTAGGTTCAACCAACAGGGTGGGATTTGTTATCATCAGTACACTGATGATATCCAGTTATATATCTCTACCCAAGGCCAGCCAAGTGATGCAGTCAAGGTGCTTTCTCAGTGTCTGGAAGTTATCAGGGGCAACCAAGTGGCCATGGGTTTGCGGAACCCCTATAGCTGGGGACCTACCATCTCTGGTTCTAAATGGGGTACAAATTGGGGAACCTGTTAGATTCTCAGCTCCTATTCAAGGAGCAGGAGGCAGCCATGGCTAGAAGGGTCTTTGCACTGCTTCAGCTTTTGTACTAATTGCACCCATTCCTAAACTGGGAGGCCCTATTCACTGTCACTTATGCCTTGGTCACCACCCATTTGGACTATTGCAACATACTCTACATGAGACTGCCATTGAAGACTATTTGGAAGTTGCATCTGGCCCAGAATGCAATGGCACAGGTAGTTATGGGTGTACTTCACTTCACCTGTGTAACACCTCTACTCTGCGAGCTATGTTTGTTCCCAGTGGACTTCCAGGTGTAATGTAAGGTGCTGTTTATCACCTATAAAGCTCTTTGTGTCATAGAGCTGGGTTATTTGTGAGACTGCCTGATTTCAACTGTGTCTGCTCAATCCCACAAAGTGTGGCAGGGTGGGCATGCTCCAGGTCCCTTCCATCAATGTTATCTAATAGGATCCAGAAGGTTTGCCTTCTGTGTCGCAGCATCTGCCTTATGGAATAGCAAACCCCCAAAATTCAGGTGGCCTCAACCTTGTCGACCTTCTGGTTCTTTCCCTTTGGGCCTGAGTACTGGGTGAACCTGTTTTAGTGGGGGAACTATTTGTTTGCTTGGGCTTTAATCTAGGCATGCAATAATCTTCTGACTTGTTTTTAATTGTTATTGTGGTTGTTTTATTGATTGCTAGTCACACAGAGTCACACAATTGGACAGTCATATATAAATGTATTAAACAAACAAATAATTTATCAAACTGTAACCTCCTAAACAATGTAAGACCTAAAATGAAAAGAGATACAACTGGGGCAAAGACTTGGGATAGATCCTTACAATCGTGTGTGAAAATCCTGTCAGTTTTGAAATTAATTCCATTTATGTAGCTCACTGTAATTTCCTAAACAGACCTGAAATGCAAGTTTACCTCCTTTGCTTTCCCATCATTTGAAGGAACATATGACCTCCAGAGATCTGTTAACAATGACAGCAGAATACTTGTTATGTACCATTTTGCCACTGTTTTGATTTGGGTTTAGTCTGCAATTAAGCCTAATTGTCCCCTTTACTTGTAAATGGGTTACAGCATGGACTGTCCCCATCCCTTGCATGACCTTGCAAAAGGCCCACTGGGTGTAGACAGTGCCCTATAGACTTCATTTTAAAAAACATTAAAATAGACTCAGAAATATTGGGGGGAAATGGCAAACATATTTTCATGAGTAATGAAGTGGTGTAGCAGCCATTTAAAAAGGATGTTGTTTGGTGTTTTTAGAATAATTAATTCCAAATGGCATCTTCTTATAGTGGCTGTGCATGCACTAAATCAGGACAGGCATTATCAAAGGCTGAAAATTCTGAAATTGGGGTTACCCAATGGTAGACTGGCTACATAAGGCAATCTGATGGAAGGGCAGCAAATTGTTAGTTATTTATTAATACCGTATGCATTGCCAAGTTGAGACTGTGGTGCTTGATGGACTTCAGCCTCAGGTACCAGAATGAGTGGACTGGACTTTGGTAATATGTAGTCTGCACTCTGAATTGGAGATGGGAAACCATTTGCTATTCTACCTTGGGCATCAAAATGACTTATGCCAGGGCAAAGTTAGGCTGGCAGGGAGATGGGGCATTCATTGGGCTTTGCATTGATTTTAACCAGGGATGCATAGACACGGTGAAAGTGGAGAAATATATACAGAAAATTGATCTGGACATAATGAGTTCCTGAATAATTATGTGAAAAATGTTCAGGCGGTGTCTGGTGAAATCTCAGGATGAAGAGCAGTAGCTCTGTAAAATTTTCCATGATGCCAGGGGAGAGGCAGATTTCAGTGATCTGCATGGCTTCTTGTATCTTCCTCATATCTATCCAAACATGGGTGGAGAGTACATGGAGCTAACCATATTTGATTAGTGTGGGGGATTGTTAAGTATACCACCCTGAATTCCATGACAGAAATACTGCAGAATGTAAATATGAATAAACATATATAAAATCTGAATAAATCTGGATTGTTAGGCAAAATAATAAAATTTGCACAGCACTCTGCGAAAAAAATAAAAGGCCATTTAATATGCATAATTTATACAGTTCAAAGAATTCCACCTGGCACATTGTTTAGGTGGCCTCGTCCAGGAGTCATAAACTAGGAAAACTTTTGATGTATTTAAAAGTAATAAAGCACTGTGTTCTGATCTGTATCGCCGCAATCTATTTTGCACTCCCCTCCACATTTAGAAATGAGAGAGAGGGTTGAATTGATTTTCATACCCGAAAGATAGCATGGTTTTCTTACGGTGCCAACCAGATTTCATTTTGAGATCCCATTATTCAAATGAGACATTGTACTTTCCTCTTTACACCTTCCCTGTCCCCTTGGAAACAGGTGCTAATAGCACTTAATATTCAACCTTCCCATGGAGCAAGGGAGCCTGAATATGGAAGCAAGTTTTACTTCAGGGCCTCAGTGTCCCATCCCACTACAAACTGCCAGATTGCCAGGCAGGCACCTTAAGCTGATGGCACAACTTTGCTTGGCCAATAAAGCAAAGTGTTTATAGAATATCATAAGCTTTGCAGAACGGTGCAAGCATGAAAAAGAGGGACCCTGTCATATTTCATTTAATGGCCAGAAGCGAGCTAAGTGTGCGTATGGCGGGAATTCACAGGGGATTTCCAAAGAACCATAGAATGAGCATTTGAATGCAGAGTTCTGCTTTGCAAACATGTCTTTCTGTTTTCCTGCTTTCTAGCTATTCTTCCCAAATGCAGCTTTCTGAACCTGTATACTTTCCCAGGTTTCTCAACTTTATACTTTCTCAAGTATATTGCGGAGGTAACACTTGGAGAGAGAGCCAATTTGGTTTACTGGTTAAGGTTCCAGGCTAGAAACCTGGAGACTGAATGATCTAGTCCTACCTTAGGCACAAAGCCAGCTGGGTGACTCTTGGCCAGTCACTCTCAGCCCTAGGAGGAGGGAAATGGCAAAGCACTTTCAAAAAACCTTGCCAGGAAAACTGCAGGGACTAGTCCAGACAGTCACCAGGAGTCAAAAACTGACTCAAAAACACCCCAAAAAACCTAACTTGGTGAAATCTAGGTTGAGGGGGATTTGATGAATATTTTCCAGGGCCCTTTCCCATGCTTTTTTTGAGGGGGGGCTTCAAGTCATTGTTGACTCCTGGTGACTGTCTGGACAAGTCCCTGCAGTTTTCTTGGCAAGGTTTTTCAGAAGTGGTTCACCACTGACTGCTTCTTAGGGCTAAGAGAAAGTGACTGGCCCAGGGTCACCCAGCTGGCTTCATGCCTAAGGGAGGACTAGAACTCACAGACTCCCGGTTTCTAGCCTGATGCCTTAACCACTACACCAAACTGGCTCTCATTTTCCATGGTTGCCAGAAGCAAAATTATTGATAAAAAAATCACAAATATTGTAGAAGATATGCAAAATGATGCAAATATTTTATTTATTTATTTATTTATTTATTAAACAGTTTTATAAGGCCGCCCAACTCACACACAGTGACTCCAGGTGGCTTACAGAATTAAAAACCATAAAAACACAATAGATATCCCCCAGCATCAGCAAACACATCATATCAGCCACTTGACTGGCTCCAAAGCAGCCTGGAGTCCCCAGGCCCGTTGACAGAACCAGATCTTCAGGGCCTTCCAGAAAAGGAGCAAGGAGTGGGGCAATCTTATATTTTGTTGTTTATTCGTTTAGTCGCTTCCGACTCTTCGTCACTTCATGGAACAGCCCACGCCAGAGCTTCCTGTCAGTCGTCAACACCCCCAGCTCCCCCAGGGATGAGTCCGTCACCTCTAGAATATCATCCATCCACCTTGCCCTTGGTCGGCCCCTCTTCCTTTTGCCCTCCACTCTCCCTAGCATCAGCATCTTCTCTAGGCTGTCCTGTCTTCTCATTATGTGGCCAAAGTATTTCAGTTTTGCCTTTAATTTCGTTCCCTCAAGTGAGCAGTCTGGCTTTATTTCCTGGAGGATGGACTGGTTTGATCTTCTTGCAGTCCAAGGCACTCTCAGAACTTTCCTCCAACACCACAGTTCACAAGCATTGATCTTCCTTCTCTCAGCCTTCCTTATGGTCCAGCTCTCGCAGCCATATGTTACTACAGGGAACACCATTGCTTTAACTATGCGGACCTTTGTTGTCAGTGTGATGTCTCTGCTCTTAACTATTTTATCGAGATTTGTCATTGCTCTTCTTCCAAGGATTAAGCGTCTTCCGATTTCCTGACTGCAGTCAGCATCTGCAGTAATCTTCGCACCTAGGAATACAAAGTCTTTCACTGCTTCTACATTTTCTCCCTCTATTTGCCAGTTATCAATCAAGCTGGTTGCCATAATCTTGGTTTTTTTGAGGTTTAGCTGCAAGCCAGCTTTTGCACTTTCTTCTTTCACCTTCATCATAAGGCTCCTCAGTTCCTCTTCGCTTTCAGCCATCAAAGAGGCATCATCTGCATATCTGAGATCGTTAATGTTTCTTCCAGCGATTTTAACTCCAGCCTTGGATTCCTCAAGCCCAGCATGTCGCATGATGTGTTCTGCGTACAAGTTGAATAGGTAGGGTGAGAGTATACAGCCCTGCCGTACTCCTTTCCCAATCTTAAACCAGTCCGTTGTTCCGTGGTCTGTTCTTACTGTTGCTACTTGGTCGTTATACAGATTCTTCAGGAGGCAGACAAGATGACTTGGTATCCCCATACCACTAAGAACTTGCCACAATTTGTTATGGTCCACACAGTCAGAGGCTTTAGAATAGTCAATAAAACAGAAATAGATGTTTTTCTGAAACTCCCTGGCTTTTTCCATTATCCATTGGATATTGGCAATTTGGTCCCTGGTTCCTCTGCCTTTTCTAAACCCAGCTTGTACATCTGGCAATTCTCGCTCCATGAATTGCTGAAGTCTACCTTGCAGGATCTTGAGCATTACCTTACTGGCATGTGAAATGAGTGCCACTGTTCGATAGTTTGAACATTCTTTAGTGTTTCCCTTTTTTTGGTATGGGGATATAAGTTGATTTTTTCCAGTCTGATGGCCATTCTTGTGTTTTCCAAATTTGCTGGCATATAGCATGCATTACCTTGACAGCATCATCTTGCAAGATTTTGAACAGTTCACCTGGGATGCCATCGTCTCCTACTGCCTTGTTATTAGCAATGCTTCTTAAAGCCCATTCAACCTCACTCTTCAGGATGTCTGGCTCTAGCTCACTGACCACACCGTCAAAGCTATCCCCGATATTGTTATCCTTCCTATACAGGTCTTCCGTATATTCTTGCCACCTTTTCTTGATCTCTTCTTCTTCTGTTAGGTCCTTGCCATCTTTGTTTTTGATCATACCCATTTTGGCCTGGCATTTACCTCCGATGTTTCTAATTTTCTGGAAGAAGTCTCTTGTCCTTCCTATTCTATTGTCTTCTTCCACTTCCGCGCATTGCTTGTTTAAAAATAATTCCTTATCTCTTCTGGCTAACCTCTGGAATTTTGCATTTAATTGGGCATATCTCCCCCTATCACTGTTGCCTTTGGCTTTCCTTCTTTCTTGGGCTACTTCTAGTGTCTCAGCAGACAGCCATTTTGCCTTCTTGGTTTTCTCTTTCTTTGGGATGTATTTTGTTGCCGCCTCTTGAACAATGTTGCGGACCTCTGTCCATAGTTCTTCTGGGACCCTATCTACTAAGTCCAGTCCCTTAAATCTGTTCTTCACCTCCATTGCATATTCCTTAGGAGTATTAGTGAGCTCATATCTAGCTGATCTGTGGGTCTTCCCTAATCTCTTTAGTCTGATCCTAAATTGTGCAAGAAGAAGTTTGTGATCTGAACTACAGTCAGCTCCAGGTCTTGTTTTTACTGACTGTATAGATGTCCGCCACCTTTGGCTGCAAAGGATGTAGTCAATCTGATTTCGGTGTTGTCCAACTGGTGAAGTCCATGTATAAAGCCATCTCTTCGGTTGCTGGAAGAGAGTGTTTGTTATGCAGAGTGAGTTGTCTTGGCAAAATTCTATCAGCCTATGTCCTACTTCGTTTTGTTCACCCAGGCCAAGCTTACCTGTAATTCCAGGTGTCATTTGACTGCCCACCTTAGCATTCCAGTCTCCCGTGATGAAAATAACATCTCTTTTAGGCGTGTTGTCCGGTAGGTGCTGCAGATCCTCATAGAACTGCTCTACTTCAGCTTCTTCAGCATCTGTGGTTGGGGCGTATATTTGGATCACTGTGATGTTACATGGCTTGCCCTGAATTCGAATTGAGATCATTCTATCGTTTTTTGGATTGTATCCGAGCACTGCTTTAGCCACTTTACTATTAATTATGAAGGCTACTCCATTTCTTCTGTGGTCCTCTTGTCCACAGTAGTAGATCTGGTGGTCATTTGATGTGAAGTGGCCCATTCCAGTCCATTTCAGTTCACTGACACCCAAAATGTCTATCTTTAATCTTGACATCTCACCAATAACCACATCCAATTTGCCCTGGCTCATAGATCTTACATTCCAGGTTCCAATGGTGTGTTGATCCTTAGAACATCAGATTCGCCGTTCACCACCAGCATCGTTGGCCGCTAGCCGTCCTTTCGGCTTTGAGCTAGCTGCGTCATCACGTCTGGGGCTAGTTGAACTCATCCTCTGTTCCTCCCCAGTAGCATTTTGACCATCTTCCGACCTGGGGGTCTCATCTTCCGATGGTATATCGACATATTTCTGGTTGTACTGATCCATTTAGTTTTCACGGCAAGAATACTGGGGTGGGTTGCCATTACCTTCCCCAGGGATCGCATTTAGTCTGACCTCTCTGTCATGACCTTCCCGTCTTGGGTGGCCCTTCACAGTTTAGCTCATGGCATCATTGAGGTGCTCAAGCTCCACCACCACGACAAGGTAATGATCCTTTGCTGAAGAATCTTGTATTTGGGGGAATGATATTCCAAAGGGAGGAAACCACTATGGAGAAGGCCCTTTTCCTTGGTCCCACTAGATGTAGCTCCCTAACTGAAGGGACCCGCAACATGCCCTGCCTCCCCGCTCTGGTGGGCCATGTAGATGTAACTGGGGAAAGGCAGTCCTGCAAATAACCTGGCCCCAAGCCATGTAGTGCTCTAAAGGTGATAACCAGCACCTTGATTTGGACCCGGAAGCAAATTGGCAACCAATGCAGCTTCCACAAAAGAGGTGACACATGTGCAAGTCTAGGCTTGTGCAAGACTATGCAGGCCGCTGCATTTTGAACCAACTGAAGCTTCCAGATAGTTTTCAAGGGCAGCTCCATGTAAAGCGCATTATGATAGTCCAAACGGGAGGTGACTAGGGCATGGGTGACTGTGAGAAGGGCCTGTTGGTCCAGGAAAGGGCATAGCTGGCACACAAGACGCAGTTGTGCAAAGGGTCTCTTGGCCATGACTGCCAGCTGCTCTTCAAGCAGGAATTGTGAGTCCAGGAGAACCCCCAGGTTACCCACAGGCAGTGCAACCCCATCCAAGACCAAAGATGGTAATTCTCTGGAAACCAAAGAGCTCCAAACCCACAGCCATTCTGTCTTGCCAGGGTTCAACTTCAACCTGTTGCTCCCCATCCAGACCTCAACAGCCTCTAGGCATCGGGAGAGGGTGGTCGCAGCATCGCTTAACTCACCATGGGCAGAGATGTACAACTGAGTATCATCAGCATACTGATGATCTTTCACCCCATGGTGACGGATGATCTCACCCAGGGGCTTCATGTAGATGTTAAACAGGAATGGAGAGAGCGCTGACCCCTGCAGCACCCCACAAAGCAGGGGCTGAGGGCGGGGCCTCTCACCCCCAATCATCACCAACTGGAAATGGCCCCAGAGGAAGGAGATAAACCAGGACAACACAGTGAGCCCCAGCCCCAGCCCCCAAAGCTGCTCCAGAAGGATACTATGGTCGATGGTATCAAAAACCGCTGAGAGGTCAAGTAGAGCCAGGATGGTTGCACAAATATTCATAACATAACAGTACACAGAATTCAGCTTTGCTTTCTTGGCCTCAGAACTTGGGATGCCTGGACTTAACATTTGAAAGGAGTGTGGGTACCATACAGATCCCAGGAGTACAGCATAGGTGGACCACAGGGCCAAAGTGCAAGGCCTCACAGCACAAGGGATGGTTCAGAAAGTGATAGCTGATGGGACAGCAGGACCTGGACCTGCATGGACATCCCAGAGCCACGTGCCACAAAATCTTTTTTTTTTTTAAACTCCTTTGTTTACAAAAAAATGGGGCTCATTCCCAGATGGGCAGCAGAAGCAACCTCCATTTTATTCCTATAAGCAGTGTTTCTCAACCTTGTCAACTTTAAGCTGTGTGGACGTCAACTCCCAGAATTCCCCAGCCAGCTGGCTGAGGAATTCTGGGAGTTGAAGTTCACAGACCTTAAAGCTGACAAGGTTGAGAAACACTGCCTATAAGTCATTAGGGTGCGATGTTCATGCTGCTTTTTCTTGCTGGGAAATCCTTGTAAGGTCCAGCAGCCAGATGTGTAGACTATTTAGCCGTGAGAAGTCACGTTGCCCAGGGTGCACCACGAGGAGGCTAGTCTACATTGCACCCCAGGTGCCAATACTGGAAACAAAAATGGGGGCTGGTCGATAATTCTAACTGTGGCTACACCATTTGCATGATGCACATGCCATCATTCTGCTCCCCCGTTCCTTGGTTGCATGGCTGTTTGAAGACCCCTGCATTAAAACCATAAACTCTATGGCCTAAAATTATCTAGCTGCACATGGAGTAATCCTGATCCTTATTTGGGGTATCAAATGCTGAAAGGTGATGTGTTCAGAAAATCCCATTAAGCAGCACTGGAAGATGTACATGTTTAACTGTGTGTTTTGACTCTGCAAAAAGAACTCATCACTTGTGTTGTGTGCATGGAGAGAAACACCTTTCTCCACCCCACCCACCCCCGTTCCTATCCTGCTGTTGGCCTCTCTTCCCACTCGCCCATACTATCGTATTTTATGTGGCACGACATCTTATGGAAAATGCTCGCTCTCCGACCCCACCTGTTCCCAAGCTGCCAAAAGCCTATTAATGAAGTTGGGCTGGTCTAGGAAGCCAGCCAAATCCTTGTGTCCTCATCAAAAGAGACATCTGTCCTTATGAAGAAGGAAGCGATTCCCCAAGGGACAGAGGGAAGGAAGGAGAGGACGAGGGCTGCCAAAGGGGGTGTTTGTGAGGAACGAAGGGCTATCTCTTTGATAGTGATTACCCCCTTCCCATTGTTTTTAAGTGCAACATTCCACAGCAGAACTAGACATTCCCTTCCTCCCTACCACAAATAGGGACAATGGCTTGAGTTCCAGGCCTTAAATGCCCTCATCCACGGCTTCAAACCTGCACCACCTTGTTTCTGCATATCGGGGAGGGGAAGAAATTGTTAAAAAGCTCCTGATTTTCTTTTATTCATGTGTTGTTTTATTGCTGGCAAAAGCTGTCAGAGGGCGACTTCTGCCAAAAAGCATCCCCGAGCATCTTGGCCTAACATACAAACGGCATGCTAATGTGGAAATTTTAAAGAGCCTCTTTTGGTTTTTAAATCAGAATTTTAAATGAATGGCAAGGCACAGAAGGGACCCAGTCAAACGCTAACAATAATAGCGCATCTTTCCCCCTACTTTCCCCCACCCCGCCTGAGATCCAGCAGGCAAGGAACGTGGCAAGAATATACCACGCTCGGCCTTCTTCAGGTTGATCGTTCTATGTTCCATTTTTGAGGGACATGAATACTAAGTTGGCGTGCTTGGAAGTACCATATTAGTAAGCTGGAGATAATATCTTGGAGACAGGCTACAGCTAGCCTATGCCTAAATTATCAAAACAGAGTGATTCTGCACATGGGCAGAGTGCCTCTCTCTGCAGCGATATAAAACAGCAGGGCTTTAAATCAGCTGCTCACAGTGGGCAAAACCTTCTACTCCTCACCCCCCCCCCTTTTCTCTCCTCACTGACACTTCTTACAAGAAAGGAACAAATTCATGTCGGCATCACTTATTTATATAGCGGCATTACAATTTCTTTATCTGCAATCCTAACACACTTGATGACTGACAATTGAATGTGTGGACTGACTATCAACAATTGGAGAGAGCACTCTGTTGGCAGGCCCAGTTAGATAGAAAGGTGTCAGATCTGTGTCCTTCACAATGAAACAGGAGTGTTTAAAGATCATAAAGAGCACCTAATGGAGGGAGAAAGAAGAATCTTTCCTCTGCAGTTCTTCTCCACAATTACTTCTCTCTCCCCTTCCTGAGGTGGCGTTTTGGGGGAGGAGGGCAACACTTATAGGAATGGTGAGGGTTTTGCTGTTCAAATCTACAAGCCGAAGTTTGCAGTTAAAAATGAACCTCATCCATTCCTGCTACAAGAGTCGAAGTGATCTGGATTTAAATACATGGAACAACCCCCATGGAGTCTGTTTGAGTGTGGAGTCCTTGGTGCTCTCTGAGCCTTGCAGTTTTCTTGCAGACGTTTCATTGCCAGACTAAGCAACATCTTCAGTGCGTAATGGGAGTGGGGTTTGCGCAAACCCCACTCCCTTTTCACACTGAAGATGCTGCCTAGTCTGGCAATGAAATGTCTGCAAGAAAACTACAAGGCTCAGAGAGCACCAAGGACTCTACAGTTCAACCCTGAGCCACGAATATTCTCTTCAATTAGTCTGTTTGAGTCCTGAGGTGATTAAAGAATACTGTGCAATTCAGCCTTCCTTATCCTGGTTTCCTTCAGATGTTCTGGGACTACAACTCAGAGTTGCTCCAAGATACCTGGTGAACCCTAGGTTGGAGAAGGCTGATGGAGAAAACTAGATCTGGAGTGGTCTGTTTACTCAGCTGCAACTCACTGTGTGGTTTATTCACTCAAATATTGATAGGGTGTCACTGAAGGAAAATCCTTCCCCCTCCCATGGTGTTTTCCATGATTTAAAATAAAACTACACTATGACTCACATGCCATGTGTATACAAGGGATACCTGGCCCATGTGTGAAATGCTTCAGCCTGGAAGACCCTGCTAGCAAAAACCACTGATTAATATCTCCAAGCACAAAGATGCAGAAGCTAAAGACCACTTAAAAGCCATGGCTTGTGGCCATTCTCCTTAAGTGGTAACTATATGTGTGAGGGAGAATACACGTATAACTGCAGCTGATATGTTGAGTAAACGTAATCTCAACGAAGCATCCCTGTTCATCCCTATACCCAATCCTTCATTTCAGAGGAGGAGAATCTCTCCACACAGGCATCCACAAGGAGCAAAGGGTGCAAGTGACAAAATGTGCATTGTAATGTCATGATTAACACTCTGCTCCTTACATACTTCTAGGCAATATTACGATGAAAGTCCGATGGGACAGAGCTTACACTATGATGTCACAATGTATGTTTCATCATTTTGGCTTCCTCATGCTTAGGTATGGACACCTACAGTATGCCTATCCAGTATTTGCTGAAGCACAACTCACTGTATTCTTCCACCATTGGCCATGATTGGTAGACTACTGAGAGTTGAAGACCATCTGTTCCTCACCCTGGCCCTCTTTCATTGCCATCTTTGTGTATGATTGATAGATAGATGGACGGATAGATAGATAATCTGAAGTTATTTCACTGTCTCAAACTTCACATAGCTTCCTTTCTATGTCTTTCTTACTGTCTTTGACACACTGTTCTGAATATTTAAGTTCAGCTTTTCACTCATTCTCACACATTCATACATCTCTCAGAAAGAGGTTGCTCCATGATGAGTCAATGTAAAGCTAAAATATTACATGGCAAAGGTTAAGTAGTGCTCCTTTTTTTTTTTTTGCTTTTTTGCCTTCGAGTCAGTCTTGACTCCTGGGGCTCTGAAGACAAGTCCATGCGGTTTTCTAGGCAACATTTCTGGAAATGGCTTACTAGGGCTGAGAGAAAGTGAGTGGCCCATGGTCACCATGATGGGGCCTTGTGCCTGAGGCAGGACTAGAACTCAGGTTTCCCCACTCCTAATCCAGCACCTTAGCCCCTGGAGTAAATTTCTTCTCAGTGTTCTTCTGTATATCCCATTAATGTCATGTGTAGGAGAATCTCTTTCTGAGCTGTGCCCCATAAATATTAATAACAGGGAGCAATCTGCCTTTTACATTTTCTGCCTTAATCTTCAATATGGCTTAGGCTGTCCTTTTTTCATCCATCTATCCATCTTTCATATAAAACCTTTCAGAAAGAAGCATCTCTTAGAAATGAGCTTTCCACAAATTGCAACTGGCTGCTTCTTTTTTTTTCTCTCCTCTCTTCCTCCATAAAATCAATTTATTGATATGAACCATGCACATGATTTAGGAAATATTGGAATGTGAGCACACAGTATTATTCATTGTTGCTTTGTTTATTATAATGTATCACAAAGAGTTCTGGAGAACTCAGTTGCACATTATTTTGTAATCTATTTTGTTGCTGTAACAAATAACATGAAGTTTGAGATTTTATTTATATTTCTGATTTGACATAATGGCTTATACATAAAAACAAATACATATTAAAATAATGGGAATTCAAAGTAACATCATTTACATATGGCACAGCCCCCATAAATAAACAAACTGCACGCGCGTAACTTTTGAATGAGTGGCCTCACTTGGAATATTTGTCCATGATTTAATAAAAAGCTAAGTTTTACAAAGCCAGAGATGAGGGCCACCATCTATGGATTTATCCCTTGAATATCCCTTCCTGCCCAAATCACAGTTTACATTATGTGAGTTCTTCCTTACATCCTCATTCAGAAACCTAATGTTTCGTACTAGACTCGAATAAGGTCAACATCAGATCCTAGTTTGTTATGTGAACTTCTTAAACTAGCAACATTAAACTATAATACCCCACTTAGGATGTATAAAAACTCACATAATGAAAACCATGACTGTGGACAAAATCAGCCCAAGAAAAGCATGAACCCATAACATATATCCATGGTTATTTGAACAATAGCATATAAAGCCAGAAGATCTAAATGTAGTCAGTGATTGAGGGACCTGCTCTAAATTTTGTTATTACTACATCGGTCTCCTCTTTCAATTGGGCAACATTTCACAATTCTTAAAAAGATTTGAGTTTACCTTTAAATACATCGTTTGAAACGTAATACTCCTCCATCTTGTTTGTTGTAAAATCCTTATGCTTAAACCCATGTTATAATTAGGAATCTTGTAAGCAGGGAAAGAGATTTTAATTAAAACATATATTTTGGACTGTTACAGAAAAAATTGATTGAGAAGTCTGCCATTCCCTCTTCATCTGTTCAAATCTCTTACACTTCCTTTTTAAAATATTGCATTAATTTTGGCAATTGAACTATAAGCCTTCTGCAAAACAACATTATCCTTACTACAGTACTCAACAAACAGTTGACTGAACAAAGTGAGGTCACTGGTTTAGCTAGCTCATTTGTTATTTCATTTACAAGTTTTTGTTTTTGTTTGTCTGTAATTGGAATAATTCTGATGATTACATGTAATTTAGAACATTTAGAACATTTGTATATATGTCACCTTTAGAATCCAACTGAACCACATAATGCAAATAAAATAGCTAATTAAAAACAACAGTCATCATAATTATCAACCTGTGTGGCAGAAAAAAATCCTGTAACATAAAGCCTGGGTTTACATATTGTACTAAGACATACAGTAGGTGGCTTTGCCTTAACTATAGTTTATTGAATAGAAATTAACTAGTTGGGTTCTTACAACACAACCATAAACCATGGCACACACATGCAGGAGCTGGATTTGTGTAAAACATTAAGCCAGAAGCAAATAAACCACACTGCTACTATGTCTGGGGGGAAGGGGAACAACCCACAAGTCACATGTGAGTCCCCCCAAAACCCCTTCTTCAACCCACAGAGTAAAATGGGTGCCTTAAGCCTTGCATATCAGATCAATAATGTCCAGAAAAGGCAGCACTGTGCATCAGGCACATACCAATAATAAAACACTGAGATACTAGAATGAAAATTGGTATCAATTATCTCCTTTTGCCTCCCAACATGCACTGGGAATTCAAAACATGATTCTCTCTTACAGTTTCAGCCCCAGATCCTTTTTATAGGAAGAGGAACAATGGGGAAAAAATGTAAAATATTCTGCAATGTACTCAGCTGTCTATTTTGTGACAAACGGGCCAATGCAAAATTCTCTGCAGCTCTTCTCTAACATTTACTGTATATAGATAAAACAAGATTACATCAAACCAGTACAAGGAACAGGGCTTCCAGATCTGTGGTCCATTTAAGCTCCAGCAGCTGTTTATTGCAAAAGCAGACACAGACTGGCTTCTCAAATTACTAAGCTATAATGTGATTTTTCCCTCCAAGTTTGTGCCTCAGCCTAGTACATGAAATCTGTTTGTAAACCATGACTTCTGGTTTAGCTGTCTGAACCCAGGCATCTCTACTTTTTTCCATAAATCATCATCAAACAATATGTGAACCAATATCTCCTTCTACTATTTTTACTAGTGATAAGTTTATTGTGTCTACTGAAGTTAGCAAAGTTCTCAGTCCAGGATCAAATCCAGAAGAACCATCTAGGAAATATTAGGAGCCAAATGTGAATTTAAAGAGTTAAACCAGGGTTAAAAACATTAAGGTAAAAGAGTAATACAGATTAAAAAGCAAAGTCCAAAGAACAATCAGATGTTCCAAGAACAAAAGAGACAGGATGTCAAGATCAGAGTTTGAGCAAAATTAAACTGTTGTTCTCAGCAATTAGCTGTGTTCAACCTTTCTATAATCAGAGTTTCTATTTTCAAGAAATTGATTTTTGGTTTTTCTTGTTATAAAGATAGACACCAAAATGTTCACATGCAGATGCCAGTGTTATGGAGAAGTCAAGCTTAGTTGATGCTTCTGTTTTCCAAGTTGGCGGCCTTCAAATCAAACACGTATGGTGATTTTCATGAGCTTCTTTCTGATCTTCCTCTGAAAAGGAGGACTCTGAGTTATAGCAGCAAGACAGAACTATATAAGATAAAGAAAAAGCATGATTGCCTATGTAGCAGGCTAAATTAATGAGCCAGTTTGGTCTAGTGGTTAAGGTGCTGGGCTAGAAACCAGGTGACTGAGAGTTCTAGTCCTGCCTCAGGCATGAAAGCCGGCTGGGTGACCTTGGGCCAGTCACTCTCTCTCAGCCCAACTCACCTCACAGGGTTGCTCTTGTGGGGAAAATAGGAGGAAGATTAGGTATGTTCGCCACCTTGAGATGTATAAAAATAATAAAGGCGGGGTAAAAATTAAAGAATAAATAAGAGCATCAGTGTGATATGACTGATTAAAATGGCAAATGCAATTTTAAGTTATATCATAAGAAGTATAACTTTCAAATCATGGAAAGAAATAGTTCTACTGTATTTGTCATTGGTCAGAACCCAACTTAAGTATTAGATCCAATTCTGGGCACAACTTTTAAAGAAGAATTAAAAGAAACTGGAGCAGGTGCAGAGAAAGGCAATGAGAATGATCAGAGGACTGGAAATTAAATCTTATGGGGAGAGATTGAGGAAATTAGGCATATTTAGCCTTGAGAAAAGATGAGGGATGGAGAGATGGAAACCAGCTGGGTGACTTTGGGCCACTCACTCTTTTTCAGCAAAACCCATGTCACAGCATCGTTGTTGTAGGAAAAAGAGGAGGAGGGACCATTACACAAAATAAAGACAGGATATAAATTGAATGAATGAATATTTTCAAGTCCCTAAAGTTGTGCCACACAGAATCCTGTTCTCAATTGTTCCAGATTGCAGAATATGGAATAATGTTCTTAAGTTAAAGGAAGGCAGATTCATACTGGTAAGAGAAGTTCAACAACAAAGCTAATTACCAAGGGAAGTGATGAGTTTCCCTTCCCTGGATACATTTGAAAGAGGCTGAACAGCCATCTGTTAGGGGTGCTTTCATCTGGATTCCTGCACTGACCCAGAGAGTTTGATGGCCTAAATGGTCCCTTCCAGCTTTGATTCTGTGATTCCATGTGAGATTTAAAAAACAGAAAGTAAGTAGGTTTTATTTGGGCTCTCATTCAGCATTTCTTCCATGTAGGTTTGATCATATTCTCTGGACTGAGCTGTTGAAGCAGGTATAAGTGTATTTGCCAACGAAAACTATTTCAGTCTTTAAGGTTGGCTTTCTGCTTCAGAAGTTGAGTTGGTTGCGTGGCTAGCACCCACCACAACACTTTCCTGGCAGTTCTAATTCCAAATGTGAAGCACAGTCTGGAGCATGATACCTCAACCCCCCTTTTATACATATGCACAATATACATGTCATGTGTTTGTGATTAGCTACTCCCATGTTGCTAGTGAAAGCCTATTCTTGTCTATGGGCTGACTCAATCTGGGCCAGTCTGTATCAACAGATTGCATTTTTAAAATGTTTTAATCTTTTCTTCCCCTTTCATTTTTGCAAACCACATGGTGTTCCCTTAAAAAAATAATAATAAAAGTCACCCAAATCAAACTCTCCTCTCTCCTCCTCCCTGCAGTCTTGGCCATCACGGTGCCAGCAATTTATTAAAGATGAATGTACCGATTGTTGCTAAGCAACAGGTCTCAGCACAGGACAATCAGAGGATGCAGCGTGTTGGCAACCTGATGGGAAATGTGCTTGGAAAAGTTGCCCAGAATTGAGTATCACCCTCAAAGCTGGGCACAAAGGTCCTTCTGAGCCTTTCCACATAATTATGTAAGGCATGCCCCAAATACCATTTTTTTTTTAACCTTAGTGCATCAGCCCCATAAGACACAACTAGAAAATGGCAGTGAAGCATCACACCTGCATGTAATGGATCTGGGAAGAACACCTTACATTGCTTGGTTTTTTGAAAGGTATATGAACTGCATGGCAAGTTGCCTGTTTTCTGTGCTAGTTGTTGATCTATGTATTTACAAATTATCTAGATCAGGGCTAAGCCTGGGGCTCACTTACTATTTAGGAGAGGGAATGAAGCCACAGTGGGTAGATAATGATGCCAAGTGGGCCGGGCTGCATTACATTCTTGGGCAAAGCTGGGATTCTCTTTTTTCTGATATTTGGCAAAGGAGCGAGGTTGGGATTTTTCTCATTATTATTGTAATCAGACCTTTTTAGAGCTTATTCTGCAAAGCTCCTGTGCTCCCCAGTTCAAAATGGTGGGAAGCTGAGACGAGGAAAAAAAAAGTGGTTTAGGGCCACATAGGCAGCACTGCCATGATCCATCCCAGAGAGTGTTTGAAAAGAGTGAAAGGGAGGAGCCACCACTGTAGATGTAGTTCTACCGATTTGAGGTGCAAAAATCAAGACAACCACTAGATGGCAGCAAATAATTTTTGGATTTTTTTTTTTCTCCAGTAGATGAGGCGTGCTTGGGAATAATTTAGATTGTAACCTAAGAAGCTTCAGCAAAGGATCGTTACCTTGTCGTGGTGCTGGAGCTTGAGCACCTCAATGATGCCATCAGCTAAACCGTGAAGGGCCACCCAAGACGGGAAGGTCATGACAGAGAGGTCAGACTAAATACGATCCCTGGGGAAGGTAATGGCAACCCACCCCAGTATTCTTGCCGTGAAAACTAAATGGATCAGTACAACCAGAGATATGTCGGTATACCATCGGAGGATGAGACCCCCAGGTCGGAAGATGGTCAAAATGCTACTGGGGAGGAACAGAGGATGAGTTCAACTAGCCCCAGACGTGATGACGCAGCTAGCTCAAAGCCAAAAGGACGGCTAGCGGCCGACGGTGCTGGTGGTGAACGGCGAATCCGATGTTCTAAGGATCAACACACCATTGGAACCTGGAATGTAAGATCTATGAGCCAGGGCAAATTGGATGTGGTTATTGGGGAGATGTCAAGATTAAAGATAGACATTCTGGGCGTCAGTGAACTGAAATGGACTGGAATGGGCCACTTCACATCAAATGACCACCAGATCTACTACTGTGGACAAGAGGACCACAGAAGAAATGGAGTAGCCTTCATAATTAATAGTAAAGTGGCTAAAGCAGTGCTCAGATACAATCCAAAAAACGATAGAATGATCTCAATTCGAATTCAGGGCAAGCCATGTAACATCACAGTGATCCAAATATACGCCCCAACCACAGATGCTGAAGAAGCTGAAGTAGAGCAGTTCTATGAGGATCTGCAGCACCTACCGGACAACACGCCTAAAAGAGATGTTATTTTCATCACGGGAGACTGGAATGCTAAGGTGGGCAGTCAAATGACACCTGGAATTACAGGTAAGCATGGCCTGGGTGAACAAAACGAAGCAGGACATAGGCTGATAGAATTTTGCCAAGACAACTCACTCTGCATAACAAACACTCTCTTCCAGCAACCTAAGAGACGGCTTTATACATGGACTTCACCAGATGGCCAACACCGAAATCAGATTGACTACATCCTTTGCAGCCAAAGGTGGCACACATCTATACAGTCGGTAAAAACAAGACCTGGAGCTGACTGTAGTTCAGATCACAAACTTCTTCTTGCACAATTTAGGATCAGACTAAAGAGATTAGGGAAGACCCACAGATCAGCTAGATATGAGCTCACTAATATTCCTAAGGAATATGCAGTGGAGGTGAAGAACAGATTTAAGGGACTGGACTTAGTAGATAGGGTCCCAGAAGAACTATGGACAGAAGTCCGCAACGTTGTTCAAGAGGCGGCAACAAAATACATCCCAAAAAAAGAGAAAACCAAGAAGGCAAAATGGCTGTCTGCTGAGACACTAGAAGTAGCCCAAGAAAGAAGGAAAGCCAAAGGCAACAGTGATAGGGGGAGATATGCCCAATTAAATGCAAAATTCCAGAGGTTAGCCAGAAGAGATAAGGAATTATTTTTAAACAAGCAATGCGCGGAAGTGGAAGAAGACAATAGAATAGGAAGGACAAGAGACTTCTTCCAGAAAATTAGAAACATCGGAGGTAAATGCCAGGCCAAAATGGGTATGATCAAAAACAAAGATGGCAAGGACCTAACAGAAGAAGAAGAGATCAAGAAAAGGTGGCAAGAATATACGGAAGACCTGTATAGGAAGGATAACAATATCGGGGATAGCTTTGACGGTGTGGTCAGTGAGCTAGAGCCAGACATCCTGAAGAGTGAGGTTGAATGGGCTTTAAGAAGCATTGCTAATAACAAGGCAGTAGGAGACGATGGCATCCCAGGTGAACTGTTCAAAATCTTGCAAGATGATGCTGTCAAGGTAATGCATGCTATATGCCAGCAAATTTGGAAAACACAAGAATGGCCATCAGACTAGAAAAAATCAACTTATATCCCCATACCAAAAAAAGGGAAACACTAAAGAATGTTCAAACTATCGAACAGTGGCACTCATTTCACATGCCAGTAAGGTGATGCTCAAGATCCTGCAAGGTAGACTTCAGCAATTCATGGAGCGAGAATTGCCAGAGGTACAAGCTGGGTTTAGAAAAGGCAGAGGAACTAGAGACCAAATTGCCAATATCCGATGGATAATGGAAAAAGCCAGGGAGTTTCAGAAAAACATCTATTTCTGTTTTATCGACTATTCTAAAGCCTCTGACTGTGTGGACCATAACAAATTGTGGCAAGTTCTTAGTGGTATGGGGATACCAAGTCATCTTGTCTGCCTCCTGAAGAATCTGTATAACGACCAAGCAGCAACAGTAAGAACAGACCACGGAACAACGGACTGGTTTAAGATTGGGAAAGGAGTACGGCAGGGCTGTATACTCTCACCCTACCTATTCAACTTGTACGCAGAACACATCATGCGACATGCTGGGCTTGAGGAATCCAAGGCTGGAGTTAAAATCGCTGGAAGAAACATTAACGATCTCAGATATGCAGATGATACCACTTTGATGGCTGAAAGTGAAGAGGAACTGAGGAGCCTTATGATGAAGGTGAAAGAAGAAAGTGCAAAAGCTGGCTTGCAGCTAAACCTCAAAAAAACCAAGATTATGGCAACCAGCTTGATTGATAACTGGCAAATAGAGGGAGAAAATGTAGAAGCAGTGAAACACTTCGTATTTCTAGGTGCGAAGATTACTGCAGATGCTGACTGCAGTCAGGAAATCAGAAGACGCTTAATCCTTGGGAGAAGAGCAATGACAAATCTCGATAAAATAGTTAAGAGCAGAGACATCACGCTGACAACAAAGGCCCGCATAGTTAAAGCAATGGTGTTCCCTGTAGTAACATATGGCTGCGAGAGCTGGACCATAAGGAAGGCTGAGCGAAGGAAGATCGATGCTTTTGAACTGTGGTGTTGGAGGAAAATTCTGAGAGTGCCTTGGACTGCAAGAAGATCAAACCAGTCCATACTCCAGGAAATAAAGCCAGACTGCTCACTTGAGGGAATGGCATTAAAGGCAAAACTGAAATACTTTGGCCACATAATGAGAAGACAGGACACCCTGGAGAAGATGCTGATGCTAGGGAGAGTGGAAGGCAAAAGGAAGAGGGGCCGACCAAGGTCAAGGTGGATGGATGATATTCTAGAGGTGACGGACTTGTCCCTGGGGGAGCTGGGGGTGTTGACGACTGACAGGAAGCTCTGGCGTGGGCTGGTCCATGAAGTGACGAAGAGTCGGAAGCGACTAAACGAATAAACAACAACCTAAGAAGCTATTTCTTTATTCATTTGCTAACAATATGTATCAGAATATTTTCTTCAACAAATTTCAAGATGGCTTACAAATAAGTAGTATCAAATTATTAATCTATAGTATATGGAAAGTTGCACTAATAACACTCAAAAGTAAACTCCCAGTATCAATTTAATCTTCTTTCAACAGACATTGTCTGCACTGAAAAACAACTACACATCACTCCATGTTCTAGCCAGCATTCAACCCTGGCGATCTATGTTTGCCATGTGGTATTGCAGGGCCTTCCCTCCTTCACCTCTTGAGAAATCAGTGTTTTTATTTACAGTTTGGGCATCAGGTCTACCTTATTGGAATGACCAGACAATGAGAACAGAATCCAAGTCATTTCCAAAGGGGCAAAGAAATCTGTTCAGATACTCTTTACATACAGTATATTAGTTATTTACTAGCCCTGTTGGTTGGGAATTTTGAGACTTGCAGATCCAATACACCTGAAGACATGGGACATGAAAAACCACAAGATATAAATCATGGACAGGCAACTTTTTTAGGCAATTGGTTTTGTTTAGAATGTTAAGGGTATGTTGTGGGTCCATGCACAAAGTGGCCGTCCCGTGGGGAACTGCACTCACAAAACTCAATGGCCAAAAGTCAGACTACTTTGCAACATCTCACCTCCCAATTTAATTATTTTTTGAATTATGGTAGAAGAACCTTTAAAGAAAACAGAGAATCTGGCAAGCACCAAGGGAAGTGTCCACAGGCATGTTGGCACTGGTGTGACCTATACTGCCTCCCTCAAAATAAATTACTAAATAAATGAAGCATGAACTTCCTAAGGCAAGTTTAGGGACAGAAAGGAGACAATCCATGAGGACTGAGCATGCTCCATGACTCTAGGAGCCTGAGTGACATGTTCAGTGGAAAAACAAAACAGAAAGTAACAAGAATGGACTGAATGCCTCAAGTCCCCTTAAGAATATTTGCAAAAATTCACAGCCAGCACCTGAACAAGAAATGTTCTCTGGAGGCAGAAATACAGACTGTAGGTTGAGAGCCTCTAGAAACACTCTACTCTAAAATGCAGTCACAGCATAGCTGCTTCATGAGTATTGTAGTTCTGTATTCACATGATTCATTTTGATCTTAGGTGAATGGTATCTATGCGATTCACTTGCCACTTGGCTGTCTATTGAGGAAAGAGGGACCTACTGGCTTCCCCCAAAGGGTAACAAGGTCTCTGAATGAAAAAAGAAAGAAAAAATGAAGTACAGTAGAGGTCCTGAGCTGAACACATAGGAAGGAGGGAGGCACGTATTAACTAAGCTGGAACCAGGTTGTGCACATGGAAATGTAGAATCCCCAGTTACCATATTTAGAAATCCTTCTTCATCTTTCTTAATACAAAAAAAAAAGGGGGGGGGTTATGATATCGGAAGAAAAGATTGAAATGAATTGGACTCTGCACTAGCAAATATTTGGGGAAAATATGTATCTCCCATTCTCCTAACAGCTTAGCTATGAAAAAATTACATACACACACATCATGTGGACCATAGGCTACAATCTCCCATGAGCTGTTAGAATTCTAGCTGGCTCTAAGAGCATCCACTGTAACATGAATAGTCACTACACATGTGCAGTTCGTTCAGAATCGTACACTGTCTTGTGTTACTGTCAAAAGACAGTTCAAATGTGATCTAGCAGCAGAATGTGTCTGGATGCCAGCTTAGACTGAGGAGGCGAGGGCATTCAACTAGGACTGGAGGACCTGACTTCAAATCTCATTTGACTATGAAGCCATTTCTCAATCTAATATACCGCACAGAATTGTTGTAGGATTGAGACAGGATGAACTGTATCAGGGAGGGAGGGGAAGGGAGATAGGGGTGGGACGGGATGATGACATCTGGTAAAGCTTTAGCTTTCATATTTTTAAAAGACAGCAGAAAACTGACCTTTCGAAAACAATTATTGGCACTACAGCATGTATGTGTTTGAGGACCTTCATTATTTAAGGCACACTTAAAGTTAATACAGAAGGAAACAATCCTCCCTCCCTTCTGTATTTTTGGGAGTGTTGGGGACCCACCAGCAATCTACAGTAGCTGTAATTTTACTTGCATCATTTACAGTTGTTGAAAACATGCATCTTTCCCTGCCTCCTCTTCTTTTTACTTCCTCAGTTGTTCTGAGGCTTAGACTGTAAACTCATCTGGGCAGGGACTTGTTCTCCTATGTAAAAGGCTAGTTACACTGATGAAACTAAAAAATAACAACAGTTTAAACACAAATTTGCAGCTGTCTAGTTGAGCTATATGAAATGCAGACTGATGCCTTGCCAATTGTTTCTTCTATAAGCAGTAGATGTCATCCAGGCCCAACTCCATGCAAAATAACCTAGGACAAGTAACCTCACCACGGCCCAAAACACCTTTGATCTCTGTCTCTCTGTGTCTGTATGTTCATATGTATCTCTGTGTTAATTTCTCCCTTCAGCAGGAGGGGTGTGGGTGTGGGGATTCAGTGTGCACTGAAGGGGAAATGGGAGTTGCTCTAAAGCAGGTAGAGGGAACATCTGGTTCAATTTGAAGTGACTCTTGTTCAGAGTCAGAAGGAACTGTTGTCAGATGCTTTAGAAAGCAAGAGGGAGAGGAAAGCTGAAGGCAAGCATGCCCCAGGAGGTAAATACAGGTAGTCCTTGTTTAGCAACTGCCTCGTTTAGTGACCATTCACCGTTATGACAGTAATGAAAAAGTAACTTTGCGACTAATCTTCGCAGGTCTATGAAGCAAAGGAAAGCTGAAGTAAGATCGTAAGCACAGTTGCAGTTTCATTTGGCAACCGTTTTGCTTAACAGCCAAGTTACTGGTCCTAATTGTGGTCTCTAAATGAGGACTACCTGTAAAACTAGTGAGATGAGATTGGAACCCAGATCAACACTGAGGTGGTCAGTTAGGACTGGCAATGCCAACTGAGCAAGTAGGAAGAGGTTGCCTCCACTTCAAGAGCTTTGTTTCCTGTCACTTTCCACCTCTGATTATGAACCATGCTTATTTTAAAAATTCAGAGAAGGAAGCTAAAGCAGAGATTCTCATCACAGAATAAGAAAAGAGTGCCAAGGAGCACATGATCTGTATCAAGTATAGACCTGCTCTCTGTAGGATTATCAGGCTGACCGAATTTACTGACATGGTCAGAATTTCATCCTCTGGGCCACTTGGTCAGAACAGAAGGATTTATTGAGGGAGTGGGGTAGAAATGTTCTTTTCACAAGCAGAAGGACCTATGAAAGGGCAAAACACTTTGCCCTTATATTGAATATTGAATATTGAAGGGCAGAACATTCAACACACGCACAGAGGCGTTCTGCTGGTGGGTACTTCCTTAGGAAAATGGGGGGAGGGTGTAGACAGAGGGGGCTTCTTGCCTTGGAAGAATAGCATGTTGCTTGAGGGGCAGCATGTTTGAAAGCAGCCTTGGCAGACTTAGTACTCTGAGATATACTGAGGCAATGGGGACAGTTTGGTAAGGTTCTTCACCTATCCATTGTGCATAAGAGTATACACCCCAGTAGCTATCATACTTGCCATCTTATGTTTGAGGTTTTGTCCAGAGGTGTCTTCATGAACTGTACTTTTGGCTAGGATCCATTTGTGAGTCATGTATTTATTGCATTTTTTTACATCTAATCTTCCTCTCAAAAAGGAGTCCAGGATGGCATGCATAGGCTTCTAAACTGGCCTCCCATCCAGGCCTTGACCATAATTAAGCCTGCTTAGCTTCAGAAATGTGACTTCGTATCATAAGCTGTGCATTACAAAAGTCAATAGCACTGCCCTGAATTAAAGACATTCAGGAATATTTCCAACAGTAGAAATTCTGGGAGTTGCAGTCCAAATCCATCTGGAGGGCATGAGTTGGGGAAAGATGCCTGTAGCCACTTGGATCCATCAGGGACTGTTAGCCATGATAACTTATCTCCCATCAAAGTTAGGGACTGTCACAACCATATCTGTGGCTGTGGAAATGAGCTCTGTGAGTGAAGTGCATTTAGATAAAATAGTCCTGACTCTTGCCTGTGTGAAGCCCTTATTGTCAAATGAATTCAACGGTCCTGATTTATCAAGTATTATGACAGAAGAAGAAAAACAAGTATTCCCTTTTGCTTCTCATTTTCCTCAATATATTTCATGGGGAAAAAAACTGGCCCCAAAGTCCACTGGTCGGACTAAAGGCAGGCAAAATTAAGATATAGAATGTTAACGTATGTCAGGAATAAATGAGTGCCACAAAGGAGTATAATCTGTTTTTCTAATATGACCACAAGCAGAGTGTTAGTGGAATTAGGCCGACAGCTGCTACGTTATTTTTTCCTCTTTCAGCCCCCCTTCTCTGCCACCCCTCCTCCCAATCACTCCACGCGCCAGTAGGAAAAAAAAAAAACAGCACCCACTACCATCCTATTTCTTTGCCTCCATTCTGCGGTTTTTCCGCAGGCACTGCTGCCGAGTTGGCAGTCCTTCGGCGTCACACCTTACTGCTTTTCAAGATTGCTCCATAGAGAGCTGGGGAAAATGGCAATTTTGTGTTGACGCCGCTTGGCAGCGGGGGAAGAGTGAAGAAAAAGTTGGAACCCGTGCCAAGGCTTCCCTAGGGAGAGATTGGAAAGATAGAGAGAGACAGGCATAGTGAAAGTTCAAACACACACACATCACATACATGAAATACAGTTGACTACCTATGCATGTTCCTGCTTCACAGACCATGCTGAAATCAAACTTCATTCTAAACATATAAACATGCAAATACATGTTGTGATGGGAAGATGGTAAGGGAGAAGGTGCTGAAAGTGTGTTCCTTTCTGTGTGTTTGTGTATGTTGCTTATTTTTTTTTTTTGGATAGCAGTAGAATGCAGTATGCAAATGAGATTGTTATTACCGCAATGTTCATCAAGCTGAGCTGAGAAGACATTAATAGCCTGATGAATATGCATGTGAATTTGTTAATTAAGTTAATTATTCTGCTGAAAATGCATTCGTCTTCCAAGGACATTCTCCCAATGATTTCTACATGCTCCACTCATTAGTCATGCTATATTTTATCAGTGAAATGAGTTTGCTTAAGTTGTTAAAAAAAAAAGGAAAAGGAAATACAAAATAAACGAATGAATTAAAAAGGGAGGCGATAAAGGGTAAAAGTGTCAAAAATAAATAGGGAGCTAAAGAATTTAAAGTGACAAATACCAAACAAAAGTTTGAAGGACTCCGTAGTTTGGGAACAACAATGTGATATTCCTGCATTTTTACTGGAGGAGGGAGCAGTGAGGGCAATCCAAGTGCAGTCAATTTGCCTTTCCGTCTGTCCATCTCTCTTCTTTAACTTCTGTCTTTTGTTTGATGAAAAAGAACTTTTTTTTTATTCTGGTGCCAAATTTCCAACACATTAATTAATTGTTGTAGCCAATTAACTGTAGTTGTGCAAATGAGTTTAGCACTAATTACCATGCAGTGCTTGTAATCACATAAAAACTTGCTGAGAGAGAGAAGGAGGGGGAGAGAAGAGAGAAAGAAAGAGAAAAAGGGAGGAAAGAGGAATAACTGATAAGGGCCGAGCATTGTTAGCTTAAAACAATGGTGGATGTGGATACTCTAAATTAGGGTCACCAGAATTCCAGAGCCACCAGGATAGGAATAATCAGACAAATTTTGGAAGAAGTTCTAGCCAATAATCTAAGTACTGTATAGAGCCCCAAAGCTATCTAGGGAGTGGCTTGATAGGTCAAAGGGTGGAGTCTAGCCATTGCATCATTCTATTTTTTAATGAAGGCAAGTTTTCAGAGGCAAAAATGTTTGCCCATATATATGGTTTCATTTAAAAACACTCAAGTGTTCAATGGCTGCTTATGATTTTTAATATGACAAAAAAAACCCCACTGTATTAAACCATCTTGGTTGTGGGAGAATATTGATATTCTCCTCGTGGCTACCTTCAGATTGAGTTTGCTTCAATCTAGCCCAAATAAGAAAGATCTCAGAAAGAAGATGAACCTAAGATTTTGTGGTGTTATAAAACAGCTTTCCCCAGCCAGTAGTTCTCCAGATGTTTCATGGTCCTGCTAACTGAAAGCGCTGGGAGTTGTATTCCAATACATCTAGAGGATTTCAGCTTGGAGAAGACTGGTATAAGTAAGGATGGAAAGATATCAAAGGATGGAAAGATGCCAAGAGGGAAGATACAAGTAAATACCATATTTATGGTCAGAATAAGCCTACCGGAATGACCACCCAAGGCCAAATCCAGCTAAGAGGGTCTAAAGCAGGGTTTCCCAACCTGAGCCACTTTAATTTGTGTGAGCTTCAACTCCCAGAATTCTGGGAGTTGCAGTCCACACATCTCAAAAGTGGCCCAGGTTGAGAAATCCTGGTCTAAAGACTTCCTGTGGGAATGGATCAATAAAAAAGTACATACAGAACTGAGAGAAGAGAGTCCTCTGTTTTTATGTTATGCATGCAATGCTTCAGTTGATAACTATTCTTGATCATGGTGTTCAGAATCTGATCAAAAGTTCAGAGCATGCAGCATAATACTGTATGTTTCCATCACTCTCTTTGGACCAGCATATCAGGTTTATTTGGACATCCTAAACTGGCCATCTATTTATTAGATAACAACTCTGGAGAAGGATTTATATTAAATTAGAACTCATGCTGTGCTACAAATTATAAAAAAAATCAAGAATTGTAAGATGTGGGGGGTTATCACCAGTATTACAGATAGGAGGAGCATCAGTAGAAGTGCATTTTTAGTCGGTTATGGAAACAATCAATTATGTTTTTGACACAGATAACATTCCATATATATGCTTACCTGTTAGTGTATACAAGAACCAATTACAGTACTTGCACTTTCTTTCCTTTCTTCTATCAGCTCCCACACTGATAGAAATAGGGTGCATAATTAATAAGAAAGAGAACAAAAAAAACAGTATTTCTATTCAAAAGAAATTCCAGATGAGTTGTTTCATGCTATATAGTAGACAAGTTGTGTGTGTGTGTGTGTTTGTGTTTGTGTGTGTGTGTATCTCCACACACTCCACCCCAGAGCAATTTACAGTACAGTGCTAAAACAGCAGCATCAGGTATGTCATAAAGCAGTAATTAATAAACACATAATAAACAATTAAATAAAACAATAACAAGAGAGAGAGAGAGAGAAACAGTGTTTCTCAACCTTGGCAACTTTAAGGTGTGTGGACTTCAACTCCCAGGATTCTGGGAGTTGAAGTCCACACATCTTAAGATTCCAAGGTTGAGAAACACTGATATAGATATAGATATAGATATAGATATAGATATATAGATATAGATATAGATATATCAGTGTTATAAATATATAAATTATAAATATATAAATATAAATGTTATATATAAATAATACACACACACACACACACTGTGTGTGTATGTATGTATGTGTATATACACATACAAATACAGTACATATACACATACGCATACATATATATACATATACATACATACACCCACATATACACACAGAGAGAGAATGAGAGAGAGAGAGAGAGAGAGAGAGAGAGAGGCTGTACACTTCAAAAACTATTCAGAAGCAATGCTTCAGAATTGCATGAACACAGCACCTCTCTGCTATTTATTACAGCAGCCCCTCTTTTTTAGGATTCCATGCCAGCCTTTAAAAAAAGGCACAGCTGGGTTTTTTTCCCTGCTTCATTTTGCACAGGAGCCTGAAGAAAGACCAGCTGCTTTACTGAATATCTGAGAAGGGCATTTCTGAATCATTTCTGAAGAGCACTTGCATGCAGGGAACTATTTAAAAAGGATGTCTTGTCTGCTAGTGCTACAGCATATGGCCTGTGTGAATAGTGTGTGCCTGCATGCCACTTGTGCAAATGGCAAGGACTGAAGAGTTACCACACCTAAACTATAGCTGGAAAGCAGCTTTCTCCAACCTGGTGTCTTCTGGGCATGTAGTTGCCAACCAGCCATCAGTGTTCGGAAGGAATTTTCTGTGCTGCCGGGCCTTATTTTTAAGTGATGGAGTGTCTTGCATTTACCACTGCTCTACACCTCTAAGTGACGGGACTCATCTGAGACACTGCCACTCAAATGAGTAGCTTTTGGATTCATACAACATAGCTGACCAGGAGAAGGTAATTCAATTCACATTTGCCCTGGTACAATTTGGAATTAAAACTGTCCTTCTTTTATAACAAACCACCGTCACCCACTGTACTCTGCTCTGTGGGTGATGGAAACTCAGGACAGACTGCACAGCAATGACTCCTGGTATGTAATGGTATGCGGGAAAAACCTTGGGAGACAGGGCAAAAAGATGCTGCCTAGGGAACAGTCAGTTAAGAGACAGCATAGCCCGCAGCTGGGTAGTCGGCAGGCCAAAGGCTCAGAAGAGACCCTCCCTGGTTTCTCAGGCTGTAAAGGAGATGAGGGGAGAATTGTACTTTCAGACTTGCAAGATTCTGATTCTTAACAAGCTGTTAAGGTAGCTTTACGATAAAGTAGAATTAGTTCATCTGGTTCTGTTTCCCGTCTGGTTTACCTAGTAAGGCTGATATAGTGTGCTTGCACCAAGTCCTCTGCCTCAGTGCATGATTCAAGAATCCCACGGACTTCAAGAAGGAGTTTTAATGCAAAAAATAAGGGATAAGGTACAGAATATTGGAAATTATGATAGGAACCTCCTGCCCTCATTTATTAGTGATTTCATAAAGGTGGAGTCTCTTTGATCACTTTTAATCTCTTCTTCCTGGGCTTTTTACAACCTGGACTGAGCTGTCATTTATGAGGTAAGCTACTAATGAACTCCTCTCCTGTCTTTTGGTTCTTTATGGCTAACAATCTTCCCCTTACTTTCCCAGCCTCCCAACAATCTCTCACAACTTGTAAAGACCTGAATATTATAAATACAGATTTTAGGATTGAGTAGTGCTTTGGATTAGATTCCAAAAAGAAGGAACAGGGGCACAAGCATACCATCTGCCTGAAACTCTTTAAAACACACATACTTTCTGTGATTGCCCTTGGCAGTTGCCTGTGATCCCAGGAAAAAACACTCTGTTCATGCTCTGAAATGCTTTTTTAGAATTGAAGAAACACTGTACCACTTCTGTCTATATATTAGGGCTGTGCAGTACTCCAAAATGGTACTGGCGTGTGTACATCAGTAAATATATAGACAATATTACTTTCCAAGTTCTGGTAAGTGCCATGGTGAGCTAGACATCCCTGCCAAAGCAGGACAGCATTTACGGCGGAGATCAGCGGCTGGATGCTGGATCCTGGCCGGAGAAATCTCTCCAGAGAAAGGAGAGATCATGAGATTGCCCATGCACACTCTGGGCACCCGCTCCTCATGAGTAGACCGCAGGAACTGAGGTTTTGCGGTCAGCTTATGAGTCAAGTGGCTGGGAGTCGAGGAATACCATCTAAGCTCACAGTCATAACGCAGCCTTTTAGGGACAAAAAGCTCCACCAAGCCTCATTTCTTAATCACCTTTGGAATTATTTTTTACTGCTTTGGAAATATTAAAACCCTTTGAAACAGCAAGTTTTTATTGCATTCACTGGGTGAGTCTCCTCCTTAAAGAAAGTTTTAAATGTGATTTTAAGGACTTGGAAAAATATTATTTTTTGGAATAAACAGCAAAAGGGGGTTTAGAGTATTGATTTTGGAAAATTAAAAATGGACTAAGGGTCCAGACTGATTTGGAATAAAAATGTAAAATTAATTGTAACTATCCTTCCCATGGGAAACTGTGGTTGTTTGGGGTTTTTTTGGGGAAAAAAAAACATGATAGGATGGGTCTTGGAAGGTTGGGCACTAGAGAGAACTAGAATAAAATAAAGATTACAATTAAAGGAGAAGAATACTTAATTTCAACTTGTTAGCAAAGAATGGAGCAAAATGAAGTATTAACGGTGGATATTTTGAAGGATATTTTTGAACAATGGACTCAGAAATTAATTTTAAGAATGCCTGATACCATAGATAGATAGTGTGTCAATGATGTCATAGAAAAGAACAAGCTATACTGGGTAAGATTGAAATAGATTTGGATATGGATTTAAATATGACAAGTTACAAGAACAACATGGAACAAGATGATAAAATTAAGATTGTTAGAAGTCCAGGAAAGGAACATAGAGTTGGTTTATTTGATCAAGGTCAAAATAGATATGTAGTTATTTCTGGTAACTCTTATTGGACTTTGGCTGATAAGGAATGAATGATGAGGCTTTTGGATTTTGTTTATAGTTAAGAGATGAGATATGGGATGAATAAAGTTTTTGTTGTATTTTAAGAGATGGTCATAATTATTATTTGTATACTTTCTTTTTTCTTTTTCTTTTTTCTTTTTATTCTTACATTTTTTGTAGTTTCTCTTAGTGTTTATGTTTTCTAACTATAATCTTTAATAAAAATATTATTAAAAAGACAATATTACTTTCCAAGCAACATTAAAGTCTTAAAATATTTGTTATGCCTTTGAAAATTGCAGAAACAGCCACTTACAGATTTTTATCTTGATACCTAGGGCAGACGCATCCCCATGCAAATGAGTATACAACTGAGTTATATACTGAGAGAAAAGAAAATAATTCTATGGATCCCTTCATTTGCATAGTGAAGAATTCCATAGCTGTGCAACCTGGCATGCTTCTTCATACCTATTCAGCCTTGTGCTACCACTACCTGCCCACTAAAAATCACAAAAAATCACAAAGCATTCTTGTGTCTTAGTCTGTGTAGGGAACAGGACACTGAGAAGACCTAAAGGCACATTTAGATGAACTTCCCCAGCTAGTTGTTTAGACTTTCTCTAAACTCTCTTTCCATTCCTCTTCCAGTTAAAGAGCAATCTTCTCTGTTCACTTCCTCCAAACTCCACTCTCATACCATGTCCCATAGTATGGCTTCCAGATCACATAGGAAATGCTGAAGATTTGTAAAGGCACTGTCATTTGGAGTCTGACATCCAAGTGATTTCTGGAGCTGCAAATTCCTAGAAGTGTCCCTATTGCATTCCAATGCTTCACTGGATTTTTCCAGACACTAACATCAAGGTGCTACACACCAGTCCTTAAGCTAATAGAAAAGTATGCCAGCAAAAACTGTGCTGACTCCCTTGCTGATCCCTTGATCCCTATTCTGCCACAGTAATGAGGCTGACAAATAGTGCTGCCCTTACTTATTTAATGCATGACAAGTTAAGGTAAGTCATTGGTGGACTGTCCTGGCTTTGCTTATTCTCTGACCAGTAGTCACTTTCCACTGAGAAAAATAAGAACCAATTACATTTTAGAGAGATATTTAGGCAGTGGGTTTAGCTAACTCTCACGTTGTCTGACTAACAGGTGGCAGATGCTAAAAGGGAGGTCATGTAATATGAGGGATCTCTCAATGTTTCTTCCAACCCATGCTCCATGTTGGAAACATCTGGCTTTCTTCCTTGTTTATATCAACTTCCTGTGCAGCACAAACTCTTTCAAGAGAATGCTAAACCAGTGTTTATCAAGCAGGTCTAGTGCTCTTTCCAAAGAATGCTAAGCCCATGTTTATAATAAGCTCATGTAAGACCTGACAAGCTCAGTGAAAATGCTGGCCAGGCTTATGCCTTTGGAGAAGCCAAATGACCCATCACTTTTGGAGCACAAACCAAAATGGCTATGGAGGCCAATGCCCAGTAACCAGAGGGGAGGGTTGTGCCTAGCACCCTAAAGTCACAGAAGTAACTAGATTAGCTGGATAGATCCTAATCTCCAACTTCCTTAGCAACCAAATGGTAAGTGAAGTATGCCAGATTGGGTCCACACACAAAAAAAATAACATGCCAGGAGAAGAGGAAAAACACTAATAGAACAGCAAAGGAGAACTTTAATTTGCCTCAACAGTGGGCTGAGGATGAGACAAATGCAGTGTCATGAGGACATGGCAGAAATAAGTGTTACTGAGGCATGTTCATGTTGTGGTAAGCGGCGCTTAAGGAATAGTGTCTTATAAAGCATTTAAGGGCAAACATCCACCCATCTCTCTGCCATTAGTTGGCAGAGAGAACAGGAAGGCTGCCAGACACAACAGAATTGGATTTTCTGAAATAAGAAAAATGAAACACAATAGCATTTAAAGGACAATTAAGTGTTGGATATAAAATTATGTATGTTCCACCCATATATGCGTACATAATCATCATTATCAACAACAACAGTAACAAATCACACATTTCATATTTATCTCTCAAAATGCCTAGCATCTTGAATAGGGGACAAATATAGCCAAAAGCATTTATACAACCAAGCAAGTGATGGTTTAGATTACAGTGTATTTTAGCAGAAGAGATTACTGGAGGACAATCTGTAGTACAACTTTCTCTCCTTCCTCAATGTATTATTCCTCTACCTGCAACTTAATTTTGCAGAATGCTGTTCCATCAGTGCTTAGCTTGGCCTTGAAATCCATGTCTTCATTTCAGACCATGTGAGATTTGCACAGTTTTAATGGCTGAAGTTTAAATGACTTTTCTCCACATTCCAGAATTGAGGGAGATAGTTGTGCTTACACAATAAACAAATGAAGAATCAAATTGCCACTTTGTCTAGTCCAGGCCTTTTATTCCTTCTGAAGGCATTGGTTTTTCAAGGCCTTGGGCAAAAGTCATTCTCCCAACCCAGCTCTTTCAGATGCCGTAACTTGAAATGCCAGGGATGAAACCTGGAAGTTTCTTCATGCAAAGCATGTGCTACATCACCAATCAGTAGCTTCTCCCTTGCTGAACTGGGGATGGGAGGATGATGGCTAAGAAATTGTGACTTCCAACCCCTCAGCCTTCTCAAAGGGGTGAGGAAAGACATTTTGTGTATGCTCAGAAATATCAAGGCCTGTATATCACCCCAGACCTTTGGCATTAAAAACAGATGCTGAGGTTAAAGTGCTAGATAGCCTTGGTACAAATTACACCCTGGTTGGTTGCCTCTCTGCCAAAGAGGGAAGGAGTTAACACATGGTGTGGGCATACCATAAATTTCCTTCTGCAGAATGCAGAGGGAACTGAGTTAGGAGAATGGGGCGGGGGGTAGCTGGGAAAACGCCAGTAGCTTGTCTCTAGGTAACAATAAAGACTACAACCAAGGAGCATCTGCTTCCTTTACTCCTGCTGCATCACAATGTTGGAATAATGTTAATAAATTGGCAAGCACAAACACACCCATGCACACAGACTTGGATTGCAAGGCCAAGCTAAGCTGACCCCGTACTTAGACAAGAAAGGAGAGATAATTCAGAAAGAGGCATCTTTAAAGTACCGTACAGACTATATCCTTCATGACATATAGGACTGTAACAATGCTTGGCACCCTTGGGGTCCACTGTTCCCAATATCTGAACCTTGGTGTTCTGAGCAACACATGCCCAGAACGCTGCTGAAGCAAGCAGCACTGCCTGTGGGCAAGATGGGAAATTTAAACAGTGGCACTTGCTAGTTCTGGTCAGTGCTGCTAGGATTGCTGCCAATGCAAGCAGGTAAGTCCACTGGGCTCATTAAAACAGGCAGAAATCCGACAGAAGATAATCTGTCCCAGGAGGGAAAGGGAGGCTGGTGCATAGTAACTGATAGAAACAATATACCTGCACAGATCTTACTGTAGCATTAGGGAGACCGGGGACAGAGCAGTGACCATTAGTGATCTACCCTGAATATACTAAAGAGAAGCAACTTCTGATCTTCTTTGCAGCAGTTACAAACATAGCATTTTTTAAAATAATAGATACCTTTTTCTGGCTTTTTTGTTATTCTTCTCTTTTTCTTTTACCCTGTTATAATCCATTTCTTTTTCTATTTCTTCTTCTATGCTTCTGTAGTTTTTCAAAGCCTTGTAAAACCTTTTAATAAAAAATATTTTTTTAAAAAAGGATATGCTAAGGAAATAAAGTATTGCTCTACACTGTAATATGTAAGAGTCGATTATCAGTCTTTGTAAAAGCCATATTGATGTGTACACATGTATACATACATACAGTACATGTATGTGCATCCCACACACACTGCAATGTTTGATTCCCAGACCAATAAAGATTCAGGAGACTGTTACATAAACAACCAACTGCAAGCATCACCATTATCACTGAAAAGGCCTGTGTCCTTGCCTGATCACAGGAAGAAAGAAACCAAAAGAATATCCACTCTAATGTATTAGGGGATAAATGGGATGTAAATGGGAAATAGTTTAATTGCTGAAATTCTTGTAACCCCATCCCTTCTATCTCAATAAATCTTGTGAAAGAAAACTATGAGAATGTTGTTTGGAAAGCATCATTTTTTATTTGAGGCAGCTGCCAAAGAACCTGACATACATACACACACACAAAAAGCCAAATCAGTAGTTTTTAGGGACTAGTTTCACTAGGATCAACCAAAGTGGCCCAAAAAGGTTGGGTTCATGGAACACAATAAATGTAAACTCAGGATAACAAAATACAGCAGCTGGGGTTGTATAAAACGCTACACCCGAATAAAGAAACCATATTGTGCTTCAACTGTATCATGGCCTGAATCAGACAGCATGCTAAGACAATAGCTGGGTTCACCCAATATTCTGACATTTTTTTTTATCCTAATCTAGTACATTGTGAAAATCTAGCTCAAATGTTTGATCATGTGTATTTGGAATGGGAAAGTCACCCCCTTGTCTGCTAGTGAAGACCAGAGTGAACAGAGTGAGTCTGTTAGTGAAGACCATATTTTAAGAGACGGTGACAAATTACAAAAATTGTTTATACTTGTTGTGATGAAGGGAAAAATTACTTCTTTATATATTTTTTTCTTTTTTACATTTTTACATTTTTTCTTTTTTCTTTTTATTCTAATATTTTTGTGGTTTGTATTAGTTTTTATGTTTTCTAATTGTAATCTTTAATAAACATTATTATTAAAAAAGATGTATAGGTATTGCAATAGGCTCATTTTTAGAAGAGCCATTTCTTCTTCGATCAGGAAAGATAGAGGGGTTGCTTTTCAAAGTCTATATATGATATAGTTTTTGTATGAAGTGGTTTAAAAAGCCAATTTCCCAATTTCTTTATTAATTGGGAACACTTATTTATTTATTTATCATATTTTTATTACACTTTTATCAATCAATCAAGTTTTTAGTGGATTAATGTAACTTGTTAGCCAAATAAAACACTATAATTTCTTTATACTTTAAAAATGACATTTTGTAATAATATGCTTTAAAGCAGCTTTATCTAGTAATGTTTAAGCCACATTCTTACTGTGCTTTAGTACATGTAAACTCTGAACCCATATAGATATTTGTTTACATACATACACACAGACACATCCATACACTTACACAGATGTGTGCCAGAATGATGATGTGAGAGAGAGAGAGATGCATCTCTTCATGCTGGTGGTGCCAATCTGCCTCTCTCCATTTCTTCTAAATAGACAGCAGTGACAGCAGGAATACCAAAAAAATAGATGGTCAGCGAGGCAGTGGCCATGCAAGGAAGGAGGCTGCATATGCACGAGGGAATTACTTAGCCTGCCAAACTCCTGCATTTCTAGGTTAGTGCACACAGCTAGCCTATGGCCTCAGCCAACCTCAGGATGGTTATCCAAAAGAAGGGAACTATAAAGCACTATCATCCTCAAAAGTCTCATATCCAAATTCTGTCCTTCTTGACCACTTCCCCTGAGGCCCCAAACTCCCTTTGGGTTTTTTTGAATGTGGTGTCATTTCTCTCATCCTTCAGATCTTTTCTCAGACCTCAGCTTTTCTAAGACACTTCACATTTATGGCTAAGTTGTAATAATTACTGTACATTTGTCCACACGTCTCCATCACTTTCCTTTTTCTCTGTTGCTTTTCCCACTTACAACATTTTGACCGTGCACTTTCCCTTCTCACACAGATGCACCCAGACACACCTAACAGGTCATGGGTGGATGGCAACTCTCTCTCCCAAGGACAGCTGTCAGTGTTTGGCCCAGGAATTGTGGCAGTCCTGAGTCAGTTATACTGTCATGGATTTGGAGTTGGGAGAGTCAAACCTCCAGAGAAAGGCAGCCACCTAAAGCTCCTCTCCCTATTAGCCTATCAAACTCACCACACAGTCTGCCACAAGCCAAGAATCTGTAGAAAGATACTGTTAGGACAAATAGTCAGAAATGGCTTGCAAACATGAGTCAAGTCTGGGGGAGATGGGCAGTGGCTAAATTTGAGTAATAAATAAATAAATAAATAAAAAGTCACCCATGCCTCACTTTATGTGAACTTTTCTTGCCATTCAAGTCATCTTTCTCCATATTCCCCTTCTCTTTATTCATTTGTCAGTCCCTGAGCTGTCACTGTTCTCCCCAGCTGCATATTCATTCATATATTTGCAGATTCAAAGTCTGATTAGGGACCATACTGTGTTTTGTTCAGGACCTTTTAACACTGGTATTCAGCTGCCCTTTCCAGTTGAAAAGACCTGATTCATAATCCCCAAATGTGCAGATAGGCTGTGACAATTTACAAGTGATCAGTACAGTTACAAGAATAAGAAATACTATATGCATGGTGTATAGCACATACAGTATGCCCTCACACACAGACCTCATGCACATGGTGCACATGGTGTAAACATCTGAATTGGGTATGGGGCTGCAACACTTTCCTCTCAGAAAATAGTTGGAAGGAGGGTAAGGACTGGCCATATCATATGTCCAAATGTATTGACTGCACAACAAGTTCATATATTCAGTTCTCCGTGCAGATGGCAGCTTCCCTCTCTGCTCTGTGCATTTCTAGTTTTTCTGAACGTGTGAAATAGGTTTTAGGAATGGAGACAATATCTTCTGCTAAATTTCAGGAACCATTCTAGATGACCCTTTTAATAAAGAGTAAATTATTACAGTGTGCATACAGCATATGTGTGGGATTGCCTTTGGTAGCCAACGTAGATAAGAGGGCAGAACATACCACATTCATTGGATGTCTTGACCTTCCTGCACTGAGGCAGGAGGTCTGCAGGAGCCTTCTGCTCACACTAGCTTAAATTTGAGTGGAAGTTTCCATGTAACCAGGAGGATCCATCACAATGATCATCTGCACAAAGTATTCTGTTTGCTTTCTGGTACAGGTATCACTAAAAGTCCCCTGCAAATTTTGCAATTTAAAATAGCACGACAACTGGCCCATCTGCCTCACTCCTCTTACTTGTACTCATGTATCCAATTCAGCTGTAACTTCTGAACAGAGCCTGCAAGCAAAAATTCATCATACTCCTAGTACTGAACATAAAAACAGGAATACAATTTAATTCACCTAATATATTATGCAGTGTTATAGATCTAACTAACTGTATTTTTAACTGTATTTTTATTATGTATTTTTATTATGTATTTTATTATTATAACTGTATTTTTATTATTATTAACTGTATTTTTATTATGAGGGAGGGGTAAACTATCCTTGATATTATTTACCTTAGATGAATGAATAATTTGGCAAGCCTCAGCAATTGTGCCCTTTGGGAGGAGAGAGAGAAAGAGAGAGAGAAAGAGTCTGTGTGTCAGTATTGGATGGCATTAACTGCCCTGCTTCAGGCAGCAGTATTTTGTGGGCCAGCCTTGTGTCTACATAGTTGCCAACTTTTTTTTTAATCAGCACCTGCTCTTATGCCTGTAGCAGCACACTGATCCATGTACAAGCAGGTGACATTTCCCACCATATTAGTTAAGGCTACCAGATCTATGCTGCAAAAATCCAGCCAACTACTATACAGCAGCACACTGACATAGAAAACACCAACTCTTTGCTGCCATCTAATGGTCGTCTGGATTCTTGCAATCCAAACATGGTACCCCAATACATACATTTCAAAAATGCTTCAATTATTATTTCTTTTTAAAATGGTGGTATTATAGATAAAAATAGCAATATAGCAGGGTGACTATTTATTTACTTATTAAATTGATTTATAAAGCTGTCCATCACAGTACATGACTCTGGGCATCTCACAATATTAAAACAAATATAAAAATACAAAATAAAACAAGAGATAAAACACACGGCAGCTGGAGAATCATAGAAAAGCACAGCCAGGAAACAGGCTCTGCCAGACACCTGGGGCTGCAGGCTTGAGCAAAGAACCAGGTCTTCAAGACCCTGTGGGAGGCCAGCAGGGTTGGAACCAACCTAATTTCTGGACGGATGATGTTCCAGAGGGTGAGTGCCATGGCAGAAAAGGTTCTCCTATGGGGCCCCACCAGCCAACAGTCCTTGGCCGAAAGTACCCACAGCATGCCCCTCTTGCTGCATTGGATAGGATGGGTAGAGACAACTGGGAAGAGCCAGTCCCATAAGTAACCCAGCCCCAAGCCCTATAGGGCTTTAAAGGTAGCTACTAACACCTTGAATTGTACCCAGAAGCAAACTGGCAGTCAATGCAACTTGCAGACCAGTGGTTTCACATGCATGTGTGCAAAGGCCCTCCTAGCCATGGCCACCACCTGCTCTTTGAGCAGGAGCTGTGAGTCCAGGAGGCCCCCTAGATTGCACACCGGCTATGAGGCAGTGCCACCCCATCCAGATCCAAAGATGGAAGGTCCCAGAACCAAGAAGCCCCAAAACCCAAAGCCACTTGGTCTTGCTTAGGTTGAGCAGAAGGTTGTTGTGCCCCATCCAATCCCCCACAGCCTCCAGAAACTGAGACAGAACGTCCATGACATCACTTAGACAGCCCAGGATGGAGATACAAAGCTAAGCATCATCTGCATACTGATGATACTTCACCCCAAACCACTAGATGACCTCACCCAGTGGCTTCATGTATATTTTACACAGGAGGGGACAGAGTACCAAACCCTGCAGCACCCCACAAAGTAGGATCCAGGGGCTAGACTTCTTCCCCCCTCATCAACACCAACTGGGACTGACCCTGGAGGAAGGAGGATGACCAGGACAACACTGTGCTGCCCACTCCCAACTCCCAGAGCTGATCCAGGAGGATACCTTGATTGATGGTATTGAAAGTATATTACTACTATATAGAAGAACTGCATAGTTAAAAAAGAAATATAAAAAATTCCCTTCTTACCCCTATGGGTGGTATGTCTCTTCCTCAACCTCAGATCCTCTACCAGAGGCCTGGGAGTTTGAGGGTTCTGTGCAGTATCTTAGCAGTTCCTAGATTGCACCCTTCTGGACAGAGAGCTCTGATGTTGTTCCTGGGATCTGTTGGAGCCACTCTCCCAGCTTAGGAGTCACAGCCCCGAGTGCTCCTACCACCACTGGGACCACTTTGGCCTTCTCTTTCCATATCATCTCCAGTTCCTCCTTCAGGCTCTGGTACTTCTCCAGTTTCTCATACTACTCCTTCCTGATGTTGCTGTCACTTGGCACCGCTACATCTATCACTACAGCTGTCGTCTGTCATCATATGGTATATGATGAAGGACAAAATGTAAAAGTAAAATCCTATATTAGATTACCTAAAAAACAAAACAAAAACAAAGGTAGGTAGGTAATAGATAGGTAGGTAGACAGACAGACAGACGTCAGACAACTGAAATTATGTAACTTTTCTATTTTTGCAAATTGTGATTCAATTTTTAAACAATGAATTACACCACAAGCATATGGAATCATATTTTCTGGTCTTGCCTTTCCATCAGTACAAAGCTGATTCAAAGGCTCAGAATTGACAAACTTCATTAAGCTATATGTAGAGCAGTGTTTCTCAACCTTGGCAACTTTAAGACGTGTTGACTTCAACTCCCAGAATTCCCCAGCCAGCATATGCATCTCACATGCAAACATATCCAGAGCACATTATAGAGTGAAAGAATCCAAATTTGGGGCCTATAATTTAACAAAACTTTAACGTCTTTAACCCTTACCTGGCTTCAAAGAACCTGGTTTACCATAGTCATACCAATAAGAAATTTCAGGTGAACATGCCAATGAGATATGCACCAAAGTTCCTTTAAATTTATTACATCTCCAACATAAAAATGATGAGAGCCAACCTTGAATTGAATTAAATTAAGAAGTTTTTAACATCTCTATCTTGGATTTTATACTTTTACTTGCTTTTATTGTATTTTAATATTTATTTATTCTAGTTTTATTGTAAACTGCCCAGAGTCACTCTTTGAGTAAGACAGGCAGTGGCTTAATTCAAACTATAAATAAATAAAAGTCTCTAGGGGATCCAAGAGCATTTTTGCTAAATACTCACATTTTTAAGTTGCAAGAAACATTTGATATTCTTTAAAATCTGAACCCACTGACTGAGCAATATAGGACATTCCAATTCTCAAATTTTTCATACTGTTCAAATTATTTTTGAAAATTTTAAACCATTTTGGCAATAATAAATTGTCAGTCCTATGCCCCAGGCTACCATGAAAAACACAACTGCATTGATAAGGGCTCTTAAAACCTCAGAAACTGCTGGCGGGGGGTGTCCCTTTTTTCTGTACAAGATTTTTGGAGTTAGTATTCCTTAAGATAGGAATGTTTGGGGCATGCAACCATCCAGTCTTGAGGTGAAATAAATTTCAGGAGGACCACAGCAGCTTTAATCCTTCAGGCCAGATAAATCTCCAGAGGCTTTTTGGGCCTAGCATCTGGTACCCCTAAATGTCTGCCTGGGTAAACACATTCCAATGCAGAGGAGGCGGTATAGGCCAAGCTAGATGAAATCTCCCTGCCACACATTTGCACTTTCTTCCAATGACACTAAATATTAATGAGTGGCCTACATTAAATCCACAAGCACCTGACTCTCCCTCCCCTCTCTCCTTCTGCAGGGCAGCTGCCCTGGCGCATCACCGCAGAAACCATCATCTTTACTAGCAGGAACCCATCCTCCCCTCCTTCCCCCTGCCATCCCCTCCCCCCACTGCCAACTGGGGACTCGCCAGAAGGCAAAGGGAGGCTGGTGCAGCTGAGCAGGAAGAGAGCAGCACCAGCTGTGCATTCATTTCCAGAGGTTTCAATTCTAACCGGCCTTGCTATTCTTCCTTTCAACATCGGCAGTGAAATTACAAAGTACTAACATTGGGGAGAAGGGATAGAATAGGCAAAAAGAAAAAAGAAAAAGGTGTACCTGTGTCTGTAGGGCAATCATATCTTCTTTGAAGAACTAGTGTAAATATTAGATTCCTCACCCTTCAGCCAAAATGAATAGGGTTGCCATCTGATGAGGGAAAAGTCATTATCTGGCCAGTTCTGGTGCGGGGGTGTGTGTGCCCATTGGCACACCTGCTCCCAGAAAAGATAAAGAAAGCAAACAGGAACAAGACTAGTTATTATCCACCCCACCCTATCTCATCCCCTGCTTTAGTTTTAGCTATACACCAGATTAGGGGAATCAGTAGCTTGTGTTTCCAGCCTGCCAGAATATAGTGGGGGCAAACCCTAGACTCCACCCAAAGCAACCCCAATAACTCATACAGTTCTAAACTTGCAAGAAAAGCCTACAGTAAGCAAAAATGCGACTGATAGGTTCATCTTGTGGAATAAACCCTTCCCCAACAAGGTGTCCTCTGTCCTCAACAATTATCTGCCAAGGGCCACATTTCTTCAGGAATTATCTGTTTATTTTATTCCATTCTTGGAATTAGTACTTGCCTTTGTCAGTGGATGACACTCTAGGCCAGTGTTTCTCAACCTTAGTCACTTTCAGATGTGTGGACTTCAACTCCCAGAATTCCCCAGCCAGCAAGGCTGGTTGGGGAATTCTGGGAGTTGAAGTCCACACATCTGAAAGTGGCCAAGGTTCAGCAACACTGCTCTAGGCAGCTAATAAAATATATTTAAAACACATTAAAAACCATACCATAACAACAACAAAATCTATACACAGAAATAGATAGGTTTTAACTTTTGTTTTATATTTTTCCCAACTTCATCACTTGATCAGCTAAAACCTGCATGCTAATGATCAGCAGAGCCAAAGCCAGCCATGGGTGGGGCCAGATCCGAATTGGCACGGGGCTGTTCATTTCCTCCCCTACTTTCTGCCCCCTCCCCATCTCTCTTCCCCAAACAGCAGGTATGTCTGGGAAAGGCGGCTCTTGTCACAACTTTGAAATGAACTCCAGAGGACAGCTTGCCAAGTGAAGCCTGAGGGAGGCAGGCTGCCATCCCCCTGACCTATTTCTTTGGCTACCTTATTGGTTGTACACATTTCTAGAGAGTTGTAAACCATCAAAAGGCCTTATATATCAAGAGTGCATGCCAAAGGCATACAGCAGGGGTCAGCTTACCCGAAATGCCTGGACTATACAATGTGGGGTTCCCGGTGCCTCCCTGGATTTGAGGCCATCAGAGGGTGTGTGGGTGGGTGCATGTGTGTGTGCATGTGTGTGTGAGAGAGAGAGAGAGAGAGAGAGAGAGAGAGAGAGAGAGAGAGAGAGAGAGAGAGAGATGAATGCCTTGATTCTTCTGTAAGTTTCAGGCCTCCATTTCCTTCCCAAATTAGGCCTAGCCCTTGCCCTTTTTGGGGGGTTTAAGGACAGGAGCTTCATGCACCTATTTGACCCTTCAATGTCCCTAAAAATATGCCAAACATTTGGGCTCTTCCACCCCAGAAACCCCTGGGAAGTTGAAAAAGAATCCCCCCCCAACTGCAGGAAATTGCCTACTCCTGGCCAAAGGGCACCCATGTCTTTGTTTTCAAGCGGTGGTTGGCCTCTTCCAGTAGTTGCTGTTGTGTTACACACATATATATGCACACACATGAAACATTATTAATACATTCTACCATGAAAAGACCTTTGAGCCTTGCTGAGAATCGTGCTGTGTATATTCTCACCCAAAGTGAGAAGAAAGATGTGGGAACTTAACTATGGATACATAAGAATCTCATCTTTTTGAAGGCTGAAGTAAAAACAAGCTGCTGCAAACCTCTATCTCAACCTACCTATATTGAGATTCCTGACTTGCCCCGAGAGATTTCCTCCCATTGGCCAGGGTTCATCCTTAGAAGTAGGGAAGGCAAATTATTCTCTTTGATTCCTTGCCTGTCCTACACACACATCACATCCACACTCTACCCATTTCCCTTTATGCTGTGTTCCATCCAAACAGCCCAAAGTGGTCCTTGATTGATGGCAGTGTTTGCCCGCTAAGCGCACCCTGCGGTCCAATCCTTGCACATTCCCCAATTCCTCCCCAGTCCCTATTCAAAGACCGACTGTGTCTCATGTCAGTCCCCGAGGTGCTATTAATTAAAAATACATCCAATTAAATGGCAGGTGAGGACGTGCCACACAAGCTCCCTCCCCCTCCTGCTACGATTGGCTCATCTGTGCTCTGATTTGAGCGAGATGCAGAGAGAGGCTACAGGAGAGCTCTCTGAACCTGTGCCAACATGGGCCATGCCAGTCTGTTCGGGTGGTGCTGTGAGTGTATGTTGCTGTGTGTGCATATGCAAAAGAGACGTGGCAGGCTGATTTCCATAGCCAATGGTTGGGATTATTAGAGTTTGTCAGCTGCGGCCTCCCCATTTTTATGCTTGCTTTCTCCCAAATACCAAATTGAAATTAAGGGGAAGAAAAGCTTATCTAGCAGAGGGAGAGTTTGCTAAGCCGACAACAGATTCATTTAAAAACAAGTCTAAGGAATGGAGGCCTACAAGCAAAGATTTGGCTAGCAATTTCTAAGTATGAGACTAATTTCAATTTCTCCTTTGCAGTTTGGCCTGGATTACCACTGCCTCCCAAGCTTCTTGGCCTCCTTTGCCCATTTTAGCAGCCTTCCTCTTCCTCGGCTATACCATGCAGGCTTTACTTCAGTTCTGTGGTCTCCCAAGTCTCAGTATCCAACTGTGGAAGCTTCACAATCAGTCTATGGGGACCTAGACTTGGACTGGGGATGGGGGTAGTGAGGAAGGCTAAATTATTTTTCTCAGTCTGGTTTCTGTAACAGGAATCGATTCCCCAGTCTGCTAATATCCCTGGGAGACGGGTATTGTCTTACATGCTTAATAACAATAACCGAAATACAGTATAGAAGTGGTGAGACAGAGACAGAGACAGAGACAGGCAAAATATGGAATCTCTGAATGCTGATTTAGTCAGCAATGCTAATTTTACTCTTCTTATGGTGGTACAATTGCAAAATACCCATCTTTTTGCCAAGCTGGCAATGTATTTGTGTCCTATTAAAGGCAAAAATCCAACAGCCTTGTCTTTCAATAATGCTGAGGTAAAGGGAAAAGTATGCAGTTGAATAAACATTTCAACAAGTTAGTTCTATATCAATATCAGTCATCTACAATGACTCATAACAGTATAAACAACATTTTTCATAACTCATGGGCTCTTTTTGAGATCTGGTTCATAGCTACATGTCAGCTGATAGTATCACAGCTGATTCTGTGTTCCAAGTCATACTTTTCTGAAAGCAAACACTGAACTCAGTGGGACTTATTTCAGGTAACAAGAATCCATAAATTCTATAAATACTTTCCTCGGTCATGGATAATTTACTTAGCTGTTGCAAGTAGTTCAGATTAACTGGTATTGGTCAGTGATGCACTGAAACTGAATTCTATTGGACTGCACCACAAACTATATCTTTAAATGCTACCCAAGGAAAGCTAGAAATATGACTCTTCCTGCAACATCTAAAAATGACCAAATTTCAATCAGACATATAGTTGGCATTTTACATTTCAAAAGTTGAGATAGTGACACTGAAAAGGGGTTCTCAGGCTGAAAACTGAGCTTTGCTTGTCAGACGAATTTGGGAACAAAAGTATTCCTTCTGAAAGTGATATTGAAAGGAGGAGCATGGAGCAACATGGAACAAATCAGAAAAACCTTGCAATGAGCCTGGAAATGGGGTGGTTGGTTCAGAAGCCTGCATGGAGGAAGCCCTCCAAAGGTGTTCCTTTTTAGTTTTGGAATCTGCCGCATTTCTTGCCGACTTCACATTCCTGCTAATTGGAGATTTTAATCTTCAGCGACTTTCTGCTCAGGGGTGCTGACAGGATCACCAGCTGTGCAGCTATTCCAGCAGCAGCGGCTTTTTAATCAAGCCATCTTGGCAGGGAAGGTGGGATAGTGGAATTAGGGAAAGGGAGGGTGAGGTTAGGAGGATGAGGAAGGTGAGAGCTTGGTGTTTGCCCCCCTCCAAGGGCAAAGCTAATATGTGCGGGGGAAGAGAGACTGGTTTTTCCCTGCAGAAACCAAGGGTGGCAAGACCCCAAGAAAGACATGAGTCTATGCAGACTGCAGTTTCCCACCAGCCATGTATTAAAAGGGTATTTAAATTACATCAAGAAGCAGAGAAGGAAAACCCCGGACCCTTTCCTTTTTGTAGCAATCTTTAGCTACTATTTTAGAAGGCTAGAGAGCTATTTTTGGCTATATACGGTAAGGATAAAGAAATTGGGTTTCTGCTTACAGTATAATTAAGTGTCTTCCCATTTTTCCCCTCACAGCCATGATTCAAACACTGAGGAGAGACTTCAAGTGTTTGTATTGGAGTGGGAGATATAAGAGTCAGCTCCAAGATTTGGCACTAAACCACTCAATACAGTCCCTATGACTCATGGATAACTCATGGATCACTGTATTTGACCCATAGGCAATTAATGTCCATCTAATCTGCTCCTCATACAACATGGGGCCGAAAGTTCATCAAATAGTCTGACAGGAAACAACTTCCTTGGTTTCCTTTGGTTGTCTGGTAAGCAGCATTTTTGGTCCTCTGCAGATGGAGGCCTCTTCCTAGCTGTCAAGGCTTATCATTGTCATGGCAGATTTTTCCTCTAAAATCTGCCCTTTTTGGAAAAAATTATCAACTAGGCAAGAATCTATGATACACAGCTTTGGGGCTTCAGGCCTCCCTTTCAGTCCCTGCTGAAAGGTCCCACAGCCTCGCCAACAGCTACAGCTGAATTGTCTTTATTAAGAGGATAAAAGGAGAAAATTACATAGATGGAGAATTATCCAATGAATGATATTTAGATGTATTTTTAATGACTCTAATTAAATTAAATCCAGTGTTGTTTTATCCTGACCCAACCCCAGCTTTTAGAACGAAGCCTCTGGAATGACGTTAAAAAGCCTGAAAAGGTTTGCAGACCTCTGGTTTAGGAATCATTGAGAAAAGAAAGTGCATTACCAATAAAGAAGAAAGTGTGCATAAATTTACATATGCTAATTGATATGCATAAATGCCAAATTCAAAATAATTATGCTAATATAAATGAATATACACCCATCTTGGCAAAATGATAGGATGATAGTGTCTAGGAGGTCTCTGCACCAGCTCAGTCTGTTGTTCTGGAGGGAAGCGCTCTTAGGACTCCTTATCTCACTCAAAGAGTGACTCTGGGCAGTTTACAATAAAACTGAAAATAAATACATAGTGTAAGATAGTTGGTACTCTTGTATCTTCACTACATATTTTGGCAATCATTGTGTTATTTATTGTGTGTGTTCAAGCCAATAGATCTCATGCTCTGTTCTTAGGAAAGAAGGTGGAAAATGTCACTTGACACTCAGCAGTCCTATTTGCATTAATTTCTCCCATACTCTCCCATTTTTATTTTTATTTAACCAATTTACATGGCTGCCCATCTCGCAAATGCAATTCTGGGCAGCTAACAACACACAAACAATAAAACAATATTTGTTGTTGTTGTTTATTCGTTTAGTCACTTCTGACTCTTCGTGACTTCATGGACCAGCCCACGCCAGAGCTTCCTGTCGGTCGTCAACACCCCCAGCTCCCCCAGGGACGAGTCCGTCACCTCTAGAATATCATCCATCCACCTTGCCCTTGGTCAGCCCCTCTTCCTTTTGCCCTCCACTCTCCCTAGCATCAGCATCTTCTCCAGGGTGTCCTGTCTTCTCATTATGTGGCCAAAGTATTTCAGTTTTGCCTTTAATATCGTTCCCTCAAGTGAGCAGTCTGGCTTTATTTCCTGGAGGATGGACTGGTTTGATCTTCTTGCAGTCCAAGGCACTCTCAGAATTTTCCTCCAACACCACAGTTCCAAAGCATCTATCTTCCTTCTCTCAGCCTTCCTTATGGTCCAGCTCTCGCAGCCATATTTTACTATGGGGAACACCATTTCTTTAACTATGTGGACCTTTGTTGTCAGTGTGATGTCTCTGCTCTTAACTATGCTTCTTAAGGCCCATTCAACCTCACTCTTCAGGATGTCTGGCTCTAGCTCACTGACCACACTGTCAAAGCTATCCCCGATATTGTTATCCTTCCTATACAGGTCTTCTGTATATTCTTGCCACCTTTTCTTGATCTCTTCTTCTTCTGTTAGGTCCTTGCCATCTTTGTTTTTGATCACACCCATTTTGGCCTGGCATTTACCTCCGATGTTTCTAATTTTCTGGAAGAGGTCTCTTGTCCTTCCTATTCTATTGTCTTCTTCCACTTCCACGCATTGCTTGTTTAAAAATAATTCCTTGTCTCTTCTGGCTAACCTCTGGAATTTTGCATTCAATTGGGCATATCTCCCCCTATCACTGTTGCCTTTGGCTTTCCTTCTTTCTTGGGCTACTTCCAGTGTCTCAGCAGACAGCCATTTTGCCTTCTTGGTTTTCTCTCTCTTTGGGATGTATTTTGTTGCCGCCTCCTGAACAATGTTGCAAACTTCTGTCCAGAGTTCTTCCGGGACCCTATCTACTAAGTCCAGTCCCTTAAATCTATTCTTCACCTCCACTGCATATTCCTTAAGAATATTAGTGAGCTCATATCTAGCTGATCTGTGGGTCTTCCCTAATCTCTTTAGTCTGATCCTAAATTGTGCAAGAAGTAGTTCGTGATCTGAACTACAGTCAGCTCCAGGTCTTGTTTTTACTGACTGTATAGATGTGTGCCACCTTTGGCTGCAAAGGATGTAGTCAATCTGATTTCGGTGTTGTCCATCTGGTGAAGTCCATGTATAATGCCGTCTCTTAGGTTGTCGGAAGAGACTATTTGTTATGCAGAGTGAGGTGTCTTGGCAAAATTCTATCAGCCTATGTCCTGCTTCGTTTTGTTCACCCAGGCCAAGCTTACCCGTAATTCCAGGTGTCATTTGACTGCCCACCTTAGCATTCCAGTCTCCCGTGATGAAAATAACATCTCTTTTAGGCGTGTTGTCCGGTAGGTGCTGCAGATCCTCATAGAACTGCTCTACTTCAGCTTCTTCAGCATCTGTGGTTGGGGCGTATATTTGGATCACTGTGATGTTACATGGCTTGCCCTGAATTCAAATTGAGATCATTCTATCGTTTTTTGGATTGTATCCGAGCACTGCTTTAGCCACTTTACTATTAATTATGAAGGCTACTCCATTTCTTCTGTGGTCCTCTTGTCCACAGTAGTAGATCTGGTGGTCATTTGATGTGAAGTGGCCCATTCCAGTCCATTTCAGTTCACTGACGCCCAGAATGTCTATCTTTAATCTTGACATCTCCCCAATAACCACATCCAATTTGCCCTGGCTCATAGATCTTACATTCCAGGTTCCAATGGTGTGTTGATCCTTAGAACATCGGATTCGCCATTCACCACCAGCACCGTCGGCCGCTAGCCGTCCTTTCGGCTTTGAGCTAGCTGCGTCATCACGTCTGGGGCTAGTTGAACTCATCCTCTGTTCCTCCCCAGTAGCATTTTGACCATCTTCCAACCTGGGGGTCTCATCCGCCGATGGTATATCGACATATCTCTGGTTGTACTGATCCATTTAGTTTTCATGGCAAGAATACTGGGGTGGGTTGCCATTACCTTCCCCAGGGATCGCATTTAGTCTGACCTCTCTGTCATGACCTTCCCGTCTTGGGTGGCCCTTCACGGTTTAGCTCATGGCATCATTGAGGTGCTCAAGCTCCAGCACCACGACAAGGTAACGATCCTTTGCTGAAGATTAAAACAATATTAACGAAGAGTAAAAATCTACAGTGGTCCCTGAGGGTAAACCAAAACAGAACAGTCAACAAAAACCTTTCAATGGGCTATCTAACCTTCTGATTACCAGGCACACTTACTAGGTCCCATTAGATGACATTCTTTAATTGAAGGGACCTGGACCGTGTCCCTCCGGGTGGACCTAAAAGGATGGGTAAAAACAACCAGGGAGAGGCAGTCCTGCAAATAACCAGCCCCGTGCCATGGTCTTTTTAAGTGTCAAGGAGCATCTTCAGTTCCACCACACTGGGAGGCAGTGCAGCTCACAGAGTAGAGATGTAACATGGGTGTACCATGGTGCACCAATAATTGTCTGCACTGCTGCTTTTTGGACCAGCTGGATGGTCTTAAAGGGCAGCCCCATGAAGAGTGTGTTGCAGTAATCCACTCAGGATGTGATTAAAGCATGAGTAACTGTGACCAGTGCATCCTAGTCCAGGAAAGTTATGCAAAATCCCTCCTGGCCATGGCTGCCACTTGCTCTTCAAACAGAAACTGTGAGTACAGGAGGACCCCCAAATTGTTCACCAGTCCTGTTTGGAGTAGTGCAACCCCACCTAGAACCAAAGATGGCAAAAAACTGGAGCCAGGGGGCCTTAAAACCCACAGCCAATCAGTGATTAGATTTATGATCCCACCTTTTTTTTAATCACTGTTAACTTTTTTTAATAACTTTTTAAAAATAACTATATATGTTCCTGTTTTCCATTTTTCCCACAATAACAAACCTGTCAGGTGGATTGGGCTAAAGAGTGTGACTGGCCCAAGTTGGCTTTCATACCTAAGGGGAGACAAGAACCTCCCAGTTTCTAATGCAGCATCATAACCACCGCACCAAGCTGGCTCTTTTGTTATTTTAAGTTGTGATCCTCTCCACAGAAGTAAGTCCAGTTCTGAGTAGGTTTAAGATTACGTTGGCATTCTTAAACTTCACCAAAGCCCAAACAGTAGCCCAGGCCAGGAAGAAAGAACCTGTGACTGACCAGGTATTGTTGAACTGGAGCTACATAGTTCACCAATGGTTATGTTGACTGAAGCTGTTGTGAACTGTAGTTCAGTTACATCTAGAGAACCCAAAGACCCCTTAGTCTCTCTTCACAGGAAGGGCTCCAATGCTTTTTTTAAAAAACATCATTTTGATTGCTTTTTTCTATATCTTTCTCAGCTCTATTATATTTTCCAGAATTAAAATATTCCCCAAAGGCATACTGTTTGGGCTTTCACTCCAAACTTGTACAGTTTTCAATATTCTGTCATTTATTCCTTTTGTCCTATAGAATCTGGGAGAATTACTGTCTGGTGAGCATGCTGAAAATATTGCATCAGAAATACTTAACCCTTTTCCTACATTTTACAAATCTAAGGACCCTGATCTAAAAAAAAAAGGCTTTACAATCAGTATAAGTCTATTGTATTGCCAGGATTCTTAATCTTTGTATCTGAGCTATCACAAAGAATAAGGACAATAGGAACCCTAGTACAGCATAAAACATGCACAACTCTTGAGTTTGCTATTAAGTTGGGAGCATTTTGAAATGTCATCTTTATAAGAAGTTAAAACAATTATGATTAAGGGATGAATGCAGGTTTTATTGTTACTGACTACACCAACCTACATTGTGTACAGCTATAGCTCTACCTGGTAACTCTTTTGGCTTTCATTAGACTAAAGTTATTCAGCTAGAAACTAAAATGTGGTCAGTACAGAGAGAGGACTGTGGGGAGTGGGGGGCACCTGGTTTATGTGGCAGAAAAGAAATGAATAATAGGTGAGATCTGCCCTGGATGCAAAATAGGGGGCCAAGGGGCCCTTTTTATTCCCCATTAGAACCCTTCCTACAATCTTCCCTCCACCAACCCTACTGCCCTTACGTGCTGGAAAGTCTTGACTTCCAATCTGATAAGCATCCTCACTTGGGTTCCCATGAACCCCCACATCATGCCAACTTTTCCATCTTTCTTCAAATCCATCCTCAAACCATTATTTAGCATTCATTCATTAGCCATAGTCACACAATACTGCTCATCTTCACACTCAAGGGAAGCTTGAGAGTTGAAAGTAGGAAAAGAGATGGGGCCTGCAGACCATGTCCATATTTCTTCATCTAGTTTCACCCACCCCATCTCCCCTCAATTTCAGGCATTCATCTTGCTGTGTTGTGTTTCTATTTCCTTGTAATGGTGGTCCTCAAAACAGCAAGAACTATTATCTTAAACCTTGTAGTTCTGCATGGAAAGATCTGAAAGGGGCTGGGCTCAGCACATATTAGGATACTTAGCAAAAAAGCTGCTATGGGCAACACTCCCCACATTGAGCCCTCACAGGCTCTACACTTAATCATTTTGATGACTATAAGGATATAAATAAGTGTGTTTTATTCCATTTCATCACATAGATCCATTCTTAACTCTCTTGCTCTCCACTTGTTATCTTTTCCATTGTCAGTTTTAGTTTGTAAGGTCTGTGATGGCAAGAATCTGTCTATTTCTGTTTTGCTTTGGTTAAGAGATTGTTCACATGGCATGCTAAACCATGATATGTTTCATTTGGCTTGGACTTAGCTGATGTGAACCCAGCCCATATTAAATGCTATGAACATGGCACTCTACATAATCAGCTGACATGCACAAACCATATTGCTTTTCATATTCTGGAGAATGTAATTGGTGGTGTTGTCTGGCCAGTTTGGATTTTCCTTAATGTAAAACTAAGGAAGTAGGAAATATTTTTTCCTCCTGTGCAGCAGAAACTAGGAGGTTATCCTTCTTTCTTTTCTTTTCTTTCCATCCATTTCCTTCCATTTTGGTCAACAAGGAAGAGTGACTTCAGATGCATACGGATTTTCCAAGAACCTTTTCTGTCTCAGTATAGAGACTTCTTTGGCTACAAATACCTCCCTTCCTCAAATGGTAAAATGAAATGAAACCAAAAGAGAGGTCCGATGGGGTTAACAAGCCATGATGACCCAAAAGTGAGATGCCAGAACAGAATTTCCTATGGAAATGCTTGGAAGTTTTATTGGCATGAGCTGCCCTCTTGTGTCTAAAAGAAAAATGCCAGTTGTCATGAGGCGGAAACCAACCAACTACCCATCTTTAAAGATCTGCATTTATTTTATTGAACAGCAATATTTTATACAGTACCTTTGTTGTTCAGTCTTATGTTTAATTATGTAATGTACTTTTATATTTAATTTATGCAGCATTTCTTTTTTATCACATCTCAGAGAGATAGATTAATCATTCATTTTTAAATTTTTAAATATTTCTGTTCTACTTTTCCATAGAAGTAACCATTTTTAAGTTAGTAAAAATTTAAAACTGAAACTATTAAGAACAAATATAAGAACAAGATTTAGTTAAAACAGAATAAGCATTCTAAAACAGCCAGAAGCAGACTAAGAAACTTGGCATGACAAAGTTTAAAGATCTTCTTCAACTGTATAAATGGCAACATTGTATGCTATCAGCTACTACTGGCACCACCACTTGTAAATGTCCTCAACTCTTAACCTTAGGAGGAAGACTAGAACCAAGGGGGATAAGCTGAATCTAAATTGGGAAATTGTGTATCTCCAAAGATTGTGTCTCTCCACAATAGGTGACAACTTCCATCAGCTATGATCACGATCCATGATGGTGTAGTGATATTAAGGTATTGCACAGAATTGGGACACTCATGTTTAAGCCTACCCTCAACCATGGAAAATTCACTTGGAAAGGGAAGAATATGGGAAGAAGAGAATTATGATATAATCTTATAGAGGGAGGATAGATGATAAATTCATTTATAACAGCCTTAAAAAAGATTGGAAGCTGCTTATTTTTTTCTTTTCTTTTTCTCTATTTTCTTTTTTCACTTGTTTTATATCTTTCTTCACTTTTTCTTTTCTATAAATATATACTGAATGTTTTTCTTTTATTACTGTAAAAAACTTTTTAATAAAAATTATTTTAAAAAAAGAAAGAAAACCTACTTGGTGTTTTAGACTAGTCATTCTGTCTCAGGTCATGCCATATAAATTAGGCAGTTGTCAAAATGAAGCTTCTTGAATTTCTGGATAAAAAAAATCAGAATATAAATCTAACAAATAAAACGGTGATGATTGTGGCTAATGGGAGATGGAGTCAAAGAATATCTGGAAACTCACAGGTTTCACAATCCTGACCTGCACAAAGGGGCAGGTCTTTCAGTCACACAGAGAACTGAGGGAGTCTGGATTGATGAAGACCACTCACAAGAATTCCATTGGTTCGTCAGCTCAGAACTAATTCTATCACTGCTACCTGCAAATCACTGATTCCGGTGAACCATGTAATGAACTCGTTTTTGGTTCTATGCGCAAAGTACATCACTCCTTTAGTAATCTTTAATAACCTCAATGGTAACAACATTGCCATATAGGTAATCCTCATTTAGTGACCCCAAGTGGGACTCGCAACTCAGTCATTAAACAAAGTGGTTGCTAAGTGAACCCATGACTGTGTTTATGATCTTACTTCAGCTTTCCTTTGCTTTACAGACCTGTGAAGATCGTAAATGCCAGGATTGGTCATAAAATTACATAATCTCACCCTGTAACCATTCTGTTATACTGACTTTCTAATTAGATTCAGGACAGATGTATAAATTCTGGATGTGCTTCAGATCTGACTAAATCCTGAATTGTGTTAATTTGGGCAGATCTGGGAAATAGGTGAATGGCAGCAGGGAACCCAGAAGTAATTTGGATAGATTATTTCAACACCCCATCCCTAAACTATTGTGACGGAAGAGCTCTCCCTAAGCCACTCACTTTGAATAAAAGCTAGAATACTCAGTCACGAAACTAGATCTACCCTTCCCTTCCTCTGTCTGCTCTGTAGCTCTCCTCATATAAAAGGCTTGATGAGAGCGTGCACCATTGTGCAGAAGTGCATAAACTCTCTTCCTCTCATATACACAAAAACACACATAGGCGCATGGGGTTTTCCTAGCTATGAGATGGCCATGGGCTGAACTGGGAGATAACATTTACTTCTTCGCCCTTTTTTGCCTTTGATTAGAGTGCCACCTAGTGTCCTTCGTTAACACTGAAGTTAGAGCAGGAAGTATATAAAGGGGCCCAAGACTGTCTGTCTATCCGTCCATTTGCCAGCCGAATAATTCTCTGAAAACTGAAAAGAATAGGACTTTTCTCTCCACAAGAATCTGATGTGGGGAGAAAAACCACAAAAACAAAAAAATCAGTTTGCAAATGGGTTGGTTCTGGCAGGGGGCTGTGGAGGAAAACATTCCAGAAAAAAAAATCCCTCAGTGTAGCCCTGGATTAACGTAGAACAAAATAAGCCTGTGCTTAGGGCACCGAGGGAAGGGGGGCACCACAGAGTTTTTTTCCCTAGCTATCAGGCCCTTAACTCTTTCACTGCCACAGTTGATTTTAAATTTTTTTTTTTTTGGTAATTGTCCTTATCTTTTGTGTTTGACTTTAATCTGCAGCGTTAAAAAATGTTTTCTTTGGCATAGTGAGTGACTAAAGTTTAAAAGTTTGGTTGGAAGGTGTTGCCAGAAATCACACTTGTTTCCATCTCATGGCATGAGAGTTTCACTTCCGTTGAGGGGCACCATTGTTGGGCTGTGCTTAGGGCATCAGTTGGCCTAAATCTGGTCCTACCTCAATGCATCATTGTGGGTGTGCATGCAAACACACACATTCACACAGATGTAACACCAGGGGAGAGGAGAAACACACACACGCACATACACAAGCAAATGCAAGATGTCACACACATAAGAAAATAGAAACACCTCCTGTGGCTATTGCTGGTAAAGGGGTTGGAAAGAACTCCAGAAGCGATGCTCTGCCTGCTTTCCCTACCGTGTGTGTTTTTTTTAAAGGAAGTTAAAGAAAAGAGATCATTCCAATCTCAAATTGAGCCCATCTCAGTGCTGCTTTTATCAGAAGGGGTGTTGCAGGTTTTTTTAAAAAGTCCTGTCAAAATTAAAGGCAATATTGGGGTGACTAGAACATATGAGCAACTGTTTTCAATTCTCTGAAGAAAAAAAAATTAAGGATCCCCTGAGAAACACCAGACTTTTTTCCTGTGGGATTTGAATACCCAGAGAAAGAACAACTTGTCAGGTATGGGTCAGGTGTCCAAGGCCATCAAGCAGTGCAGTTAGGGAATCTGTGCTGTAGTTTATATGAAACTATAAAAGAGAGAAGCTTCAGTCTATTTTCTACTTCAGTTGTTTTGCCTCGGACCTTCCCAAGCAGGCCCCACTTTGCAAATTCACCTTTGTCTTAAATGAACAGATTATAATAATAAAACAATCACAAGGTACTGTTGATGTACCTTTTAAGAGAAGGAAATGAATATGTATGTATTCTGTATATGCTGCATTATTGTTAAAACTGTTTAAAAAAGGGAATTGTTTTAAATGAAAACAGTTTAAGATCCTGCCTGCCTGCCTTCCTGTTATAACCCCGCCTTTCCGAGAAAAAATGGTGGATGTTAAGGTCAGCTGAGTAGAGATAAATAAAATGCATCATGCTTTAATTAAAAACACAATTCAAAAACTACAGTTCAGCAAGAATGCAGGGATTATAAACATAAAACATGAAACAAGTACATTCCTATGAGAAAGTTCTTCCATCCAGCCTACCTAATCTTGTCTAGTCTATTCTGTGCCTCTACGCTCCGCCATGTCCTGCTGATGTTCACTTGGTAGCGGGGACGAGCAGGGTCTTCCCACTGTGGAACCACCTCTCCATTAAGATATTTGTTTGTTCAGTGAACTCAACCGAGCACGCAAGCCATGTCATATCAATAGTTTTTAGAGGTGGCTGGCAATGAGATAGTCAGGAAAATGCCCATCTTATTACCAGCTAAGTATAATGTTTGCTATTGCATTGTTTAACATTTTGATTGATTTACAATGATTTATTGTTTTATCCTTTGTATTTGGGATAACAAAGCATATATAAATTTAAAATTATTATAAAGAATGTCTTTAAATAATGAAAGGCTAAAAGCTAAAATTTTTAATTAAAAATTTTAAAGGACATACTGGCACCCACTGTGAAAACAAAGAGAATGAGATCCATCACAGTCCCAAAGGAAGAGTTTCTGAGAAACACAGGAGAAGGCCCTTTCATGTATGAACAACAAATATGTTCCCTCCAACTAGGTAATCTTTAGATGGGCTTTTCCTTGAACCTGGAGAGCAACTGCCAACCAGTGCAAATATTTAGTATGGGTACAGTACAATTATGACTCCGTACCCTGTTAAACAGCCTAGCTGCTGAATTTTGCTACATCAGGAAGCTTCTTTGTGGCGTTCAAGGTCCACCCATAGAACTTACTGCTACAGTCTAGTTATTATGCAATCAAGGCATGGATATTTGTTGCCAGATTAGCCAAGTAAGGAATAGTTGCAGCTATTTTACTCTCTGTAAAAGCACAAAGATATACTTATCACCAATGCCTGCAAGTCAACGGTCAGCGCAGCATCAATTTCAATCACTTCGACGTAGCTTGCTTTGATTCTAAATTTTAGCAGGACCAGCCCTTGAAAAAATAGCATTCAGGGCAAAGAGTACCTGAGCCACTCTCATTCTCATCCAAGAAACAATTTTGCATTTGCAAACTTGTAGCTTATGCAGAATTGTAAAACTTAGCAGCATAACAAGGCCAAGGGCTTCCAACATATGTAGGTGAAAGTACTGTTATTTTGCCTACAGCCTATCAAACTGTGCTGATATGTAATTTTACCTGCTGTGTGTTATTTAGGCAAGATAGATTAATAGCTTTGATAAAATTTGCTTTCGAATGGAAAGTTGCACTAGTGGATTTAAGGCATGTAGTTTGGGGTTTGTTCTTTTTTCTTTGTAATGTGAACAATATGCTGTGTCTTGTGTTTAAAAATAAGAGTTGAATATAACAGTTCCTGATTTTTAAAACTTATGGTTTTAAAGCTGATGTCTTACAGCTTTTAAACATTTACTGTTAGAGTTTATTATGTTCGTGGTGTTTGACAATCTTTTATTGTTTGACAAAGTCCTTTTAAAGAATCCATTTAAATTTTTGTCTAAAACAAATGGCAACAAACTAGATATTGAAACAGAACCACACTGTCAAATGAATTGCTGGGAGCTAATTTTCATAATTAATAGTATGCATGTATGTGTGTGTGTTTATCTATGTGCCTGTGTGTGTATATACATGTATGTGTGTGTTAGATAGCTGTCTACTTGACCGGGAAAAAGTTATATGGAATTCAGTGAGAATTATTTCTGAGTAGTCCATTATGGGGTTGCACATTTGCTTCTTTTTTTATTTTTGTCCAAGCCTACTCTGGACAGAGGACTCAACAAACACCAATCCATGAGCTCAGCTTGGCATCACCTTCAGCTTGGCTCTTGGGTGGGGGTCCAATTCATCCATCTCCAAGGTTGGTCCTGGATTTGGGCATTCATTGTAACAAATGGATACAGAGCATTTATAAAGAACAGAAAGCCAAGATAATAGTAAATAGCTTTTTATCACAACAATGCAACACACCAAAGGGAACAAGACAAGGTTGCCCCTTTTCACCTTCTTTATTTTTATTGGCATTAGAACCATTAGCAATGAAAATACATCCGGAAAACTCCTGAAATTTTAAATAAACAACTCAAGAACATAAATTGAAATTATATGCTGACAAAGTTGTACTTACAATTACCCAACCAAAACACTCTTTAGTTCTGTTCACGGAATGTATGGTCTTGTGTCAGTTTATGGGATTGTGTCACACAATACGGTCTTGTGTCAGTTTATGGGATTAATAAAGAAAAAAAAATCAAATGTTGACATGAAATTTAGCAGCAGAAGAAAAGCAATATCTGAACTTCATAGTGAGGTTTAACATTCCTGTAAAAAAGGTTAAATACTTAGGAATTTATATGACCAAAGATAATAAGGATTTATTTAAAAACAACTACCTACTGAATTAGAAAAATATAACAGCAAAAATCTCCAGATGGAAAAAATTAGATTTATCTTGGCTAAGTAGAACTGTAGCCATTAAAATGAATATTTTACAAACACTTAATTTTCTTCTTCAGATGGTTCTAGTACAATTGAAAATAAGATATTAAGTGACTGGCGTAAGCAAGTACTGAACTACATATGGTCCAATAAAAGATCAAGGATTAAATTCAAAATTCTGAAGGATTCAAAAGAGTGAGGTGGATCAGTGGCTCTGAACTTTAAAATTGTATTACAATGCTAGCTACTTAACATGGATTTCAGAGTGGACTGTATCTCCTTATGGCTCAGTTAATCTATAGAAGGGACATGACTTTCAAATGGTTTGCATAAATATCTCTGGTTGACATAAACAGAAACAAACAATCCATAAGAAATCATGCAATAATAAGTAATGTATTGAGATAAAAACAGGAAAAGGATCAGATCTCTGCCCATTCTTATCATTACCTGTTTATTTTTATGAAGAGGAAGGTGCCAAGAAATTTGTCCAGTAGAGAGCTAATATTTTGTTCACATTGCAAGATTTAATTATTAATAAGATAAAGATAAAATCATCTTTATGAAACTCTTAGTTGACAACGGCCCAGTTTACCCAATTCATGTTAGTATTTGCAGATAGGTAGCATACTGAAAAGTTGACTGAATTTGAAAAACCTGTAATACATAATTCAGAACATTTATTGGGTGGTATCTATAGAGTGCTACTGCAGTATGATTCAGAACCTGAATAAGTCAGACTGTATGTTTAAATGGATGCAGTAATAAGAGATGCAACAACTGGAATTGCAATGGAAGAAGAATGTCAAACTTACTTCAAACTTAGAGAAAATTGATTAAGATGTGTTATTGTAGATATATCACCCAGTGTGATAGCTAAAATGGATAATTCATTTTCAAAAAATTGCTGGAACCAGAATGAGCAGGTTGGATCATTTTTTCATATTTGGTGGCAATGCCATAAAGCTCAACAATTCTGGAAAACAATTCATACATTTTCAATATAAAAACTGAATTCCCATTTCAACCTATTATATTCTTATTAAACTTTACCAAACCATATACATCCCTTCAAAGTATACTGAATAGCTTTATATATGATAACTGCTGCAAGGGTACTATATTGCTATATGCTTCTTACCGGAAAGGTCATCTGATCCCTTTAAGAACGGCTAACGAAATTGTGGAAATAAGCTTCACTGTCTAGAATATCTTCATACTTTAAAAGCAGATCTGACACAGATTTCAACTCAAACTGGAAACCATTCTTAGATTATAATCTAATACATAGATTGGTACCATATCCAAAAATCGGGTTAACTTGTGCGTAATATCTATATTTCAATTTTATGAGACACTAAATCAGAATAAATTTTTAGTAATATGGACTAAATTTATTACAGTATGTAATTCCGTTCTATGATTTATATTGTCAACCATGGTTCTTGATGTTTTTTTGTAGCTTAAGTTTAATCGTGATTGTTAATCCTTTGACATGATATAATATATATGTAATATATTTAACTATTTATCAATGGTATAGTAGAAAACTATAACCTTGATGACATTTTAAAATCTTATTTATATCTTAAAATCCCTGGTTTATTTATTTGTATCAGAGTTAGCATGTAAGGGTTTATGAGGGTCACAGTTCAAAATATCCAGAGGACATCAGGTTACTTACCCCTTCTCTTCTCTGCTGGATGCAGAAATGGCTCCAGCACTAAGCACTATTTCTCCAAAGTGTCCTCTTCCACCAGGCAGACCCATTCAGCTCCAATGGAAACACTGAAGCAAGCTGAGAAATGTCTGGAATGCACGACATCTTTGAGTCAACCTGCCTAAACACATTATCAAGCCCATGTTGCAATGATGATGGCAGACTAACTGTCTTCACCACCACTTAATTCACAGCATGCTGCCAGCATAGTTTTCCTCCAATTAGGAGCTTAATATAACTTCCAGGAAAACTTGTAAGTCACTAATCATCTGAAGAATAAAATTGCTTATTTTATTCCGCTATATTTTCTGCCCATATAGATGCATACTATAAAAAACTACGTACATATGCCTTTGTAAAACTTCACCCAACACTGCCATTGAGTGCCCTTGTTTTGAAGTTATTTAATCCCTGACAACTTCCCCACACACTGCATAGCTTGCCTCAATGGCCTGATCTGGAATTATTGACCCAATTAGGGGACATTTCGATAGCAGAATGCTATCAATAACCCAGAAAGTATGGCAAGGCAGAAAAATAAGACCTCATTTATCTGGAGTCTATGCAGTAACCACTGTAGGTAATATTGAACTGTAATGTATTGGGAGTTAATAGCCTATAGAATGCAATTACTTACAAAGTTTGGTTCTCTTCTCCCTGAAGAGCAGGAACTTGCATGCTTCCTGAGCTGTTTGCTGAAAGTAGACATCTTTTAGCCAATATCCAAGAATTTAACCTGCAGTTGGAAAAAAAATAAGTTTGTTGTTGTTGTTGTTGTTGTTGTTAAAGCAGCTTAATTCAGATAGATGCAATCAAGAGAGCTGATGTAGCATAATGATTAAAAGCATAAACTAGGAGCTAGCCACCCTCCCACCCATCCAGATATCTGCTCAGCCTAGTTCCAATTTCAGTCAAAGTTCATCAAAAACTCACTTGGAGGCCTTCCACAAGCTGTGTTCTTTCAGCCTTCAGGGTCTGGTCTGATATTTCAAGATTTGAGCCTCCTTCCCTGGGTCTCTAAGGGAAATCTCAGAGTAAGGGGTCAAAACCAAGGACCATATCATTATTTTTATATTTGGCTCAAAAAAAGCCAGGTCATGTTCTTTGCTCTATGCTACCACGCTCCACCCCTTGCTCCAAGGCTCCACCTCCCAGTCAGCTGGATATTTGTTAGCCAAATGTGGGCATGGAAACAATGCAGGCATATCTTAGTGACTGCAGAGTCTATTACTAAGATAATGTCACTGTTTCGTACCATTAAAAAAACAGAAGTAGAAATACTAAGGGTTTTATAGAGTCATGATACTAAGAATAAAGAAGAACAAGAGAAAAATTATTTTCTGCTGCATAGATCGGAACTGTTTTAGAATTTTTGCGAACATTCAGATTTATACACATTCATCACAGTCTGCATTCAAACATCAGCAACAAGTGTTTGAATTCTAATGGGAAAGCATTCTGAACTAAATCCTTGCAAATTCTATGCCCATAGAAAACTTCAAGTGCCATAGGTTGGCTGAATCATACATGGAAGCTTGGCACTGGAAGGTTCCAGGCTTGCTTGATTTACATGTGCAAATAAGTTGGCACAAGTCTAAGCTGCAGAATAACACTTTCATACTGGTTAGTGAAGTGGGTCCTCATGTACTGCCAGCGCTAAGCATACAACCCTCAAGCAATACACATATGTGTGAACTGGTCCAGTAACTGAAACAGATATAGCAAATGGTTATGTAGGCAAACTTCATTCTGGAGGCAAAATCAGCATGTTTGTGTGGGGTTATGGCTATTAGGACTGTTAACAGAATTGTGCTTTAAAAAACAGCAAGTGGAACACTAAGGGGCGTATGAGCTTTAGGTCCACCTACAAAATTGTATGGCCTTCTTAAAGGCTGCATATATTTTGTCTTCTCTTCAGATTTCTTTAAAACTAGAAGTAATTTCTGTTGAACAAATCATGCCTGATTTGTTCATGTGTCTTGAAGGGAATCTGCTTAGTTTTCGTATTTGAATTACTGGAGATGAGCCAGCGTCCTTGAGTGATGGGTGTGTGCATGTTCTTTGGACTTGAGGTAGCATTCCCTGGCCTGATGCCCTTCAGATGTGTTGAGCTACATCTCTCATAACAACTAACAAGCCCACTGATTCTAGTTGGAGATACTTGGACTTGCACTCCAAAAGATATGGAGTGCACCAGATTTGGAGCAATTTGCTTTAGATATAGCATTAAGAGATTGAAAATGCTCTCAGGATAGAAACTGACCAAAGAAAACTGTGAAGGACATATAAACATGCTTTTTTCATCCATGTGATTGTGGAGATGACCCTGTATGTTGTTTTAAAATTGGGTCCTGTTCTGTATGGAAATGCTGATTTTTCCATGGGCAATTTGGTTGGAGATTAAATGTATGAGTGTACTCTGTCATACTCTGTCACTATAGCACAGTGCAAAAAATTGGCCTCATAGCACACACACAAGCACACATACCACTGCCACCACCACCACCATCAAATAGCTCCTACTTTCACCAATGTTTATATCATGGAGGAGTGAACTATTCCAGTTCTATGAGAAGAAACAAGCATATTTTAATCACATGCACCTATACAGGAAAGAAAAGAAACAGAAACACGGGAGCAATCTTCTTAGGAGTTGGGTAGAAGTCCTACCAAATGGGAGAAGAAAGAAGTCTAATTGTTGTTAATTTTGTAATGAGTACTCAAAAAGAGGAACACTGGTTAATCTTTCATTATTTGATGCCACATGTTGTTAATGCGCTCTGTGGTCCTCATTACAGCAATATTAGTTTTGCAGTTCAAATCTATAAATAATGGATAACTCATTGATGTTAGCCAAGCCCATGGAAGGTTAAAGAAATACATGACTCCCTATACTGCCAATTTCCTATAAAAAAAATTCTACATAAAATTTCAAAGGACAAGTGACATTCTGCTGTTTACATTTATGTTTGTATGTCTATATATCTACATAGAGATATCCACATATACAAGTCTGTGTGTGTGCGTGTGTGTGCACTTGGGGTGTGTGTCATGGAAATTTGAGGGTCAAAAATGAAATAAAATATTGTTTAAAGGAAAATCATTCAGAAAAGTACAGCATACAAAAATGTACAGCATATAGCATTCTCTACACTGAATCAAGGAAGCCTATAAAAAGAAGCAGAAATTTGATAGCAGGAAATTTGAATTAAAAAATTGCTTATGAAATATATATTAATTGGCCACAATGACCCAATACTGAAGCAGCAACAGCAGGATGCTGTTGTACTAGCAAATGAGTATCAATGTACAGTAATGACATGATGTGAAAGGTACAGGAAGGGCTTTCCCTGGAATTACAGCCAGGAATGTAGATTTGGGCTTCTTGAAACTGTTTTTCATTAATTAAAAAAAGCATGTTCCTAGTCCTTGTGGTTGCAAAAAGAAATACCATATATACAAATAGCTGATTAATTAACTTCTGCATTTCAATCTTCTGAATATTCTGCTTTGGTACTTCAATGGAGACATTTTGAATTGAATATTGTGAATTAGTTTGCAGTTTATTAACTGCTTCTAAAATGCTAATTGTAAGCAAGCGTTCACAAACCTGCAGCATTAATCAAGATCAAAGGCTGGAATTCTATTAAACACAATGTGGTTTCTGCAAAATACGTATATAATTGCACTGGAGATTGTCAAAACTGATGGAATTTATGATTTCTTAGCAAATAAAAACGGCTCACTTTTCTACATGCAAGATATAATTTAAGAATGAATACACTCAGAACTTGTTCTATGTCAATCTCTCACCCCTTTTTTTCTCTTTTCTCCCCTTCTGATGATTTTTAGAATAATGACTTTAAATATTTAAGAGATGGGCATAGTTTGACAACATTTTGAAAGGCACAAGAGTTTTTGAATAAAATTTCCAGTAATTAGCAAGGGGATCCAAATCCCGTCTCCTTGTTCTTCTCTTATGACTAGCAAAACAGGAATCACACAATTGTAAATAATGAAAAATAAAATATCTCAACAGTTTCAACTGTATGATTTAGACCAATCTTAATTTACCTTTCTTTAGCGCAGAAATTATGTTTTATAAATGTACAGCACACACACAACTCTGTGCATGAGTTGCAGAGATACTTTATAGCATTGAAACTGCAGTGTTGTACATTGTATGGGCAATTTACCAACCACCACTGGACTATTTAAACAGGATCAGGGCCTTGGTGTAGCTTGCAATTTCTCTATTTGCATCCTTTACTCAAGTTCAAATTAGCTTTTTTTTTTTTCTTCCAAATTTTGTTATGTATTTCTGGCACTGTAAGAGTAGAAGTCACAGGTAAATGATGGATCATAAAGGCTTACAAATAGAATTAAATAATGAACAATTCACAGGACAGAGGCACAGACCAGTAGCATTGATTTTTCATTTTTGTTTCCCCCCCCCACACACATTTTACATCTTTGAGCAATCCTTTCTCAGATGAGCACAATACATTTTTAAGATCTCAAACACTGTTCACGCTTGGTATTGTCCAGGTCTGTGTCTTGCATTTGCTTTGCACAGAGTTGGAAAACAATCTATTATTTGCCTATACTGTATATATTGCATAAGAAAGTTCAATGAACAACTGTCCTTCAGGGAAGACCTGCCTTCTGTCACTGATCAGAACCTTTAATGAACTTGCCAGACTACAGATAGAAGTCCTCTCTAATCTTTGCACTGGAATTTTGCAGGCAGCAACTGCAAGTTTTTCAATGCATTTTCCCAACACCCAAGAATAGACATGGTATTAAACATACAAAACTAGTATTAGCATGAACTGCTAGATTTTTTGGTGTTTTGTAGAAAATGTTGTAAGTAAAGACTTTTGCAATGATCCCTGAGGGTGCCATTGCTGATGTACTTGACAAGAAAAGCTAATGTTCTGTTACATGAGCACTGCAGTTCTGAGGCTGAAACAGACAGCAGAAATCTCCAGCTCTGATACAGAAAATCTATTTTACTAGATGTATCCTGCCACATTGTCAAAAGCTATGTACATGTCAACTTTCCAACTATTTTGAAAAGTATCACGTCCGAAGAACTAAGCCACTTAGTGTGTGATGAGACTTTCAGATAAGCAAGTAATTACTTGCAAGCAAGCAACATGAGGCATCTGTAGTTCCAAATTAGGGATTTAACCCTTTTCCTTTTCCAAAGGTTGGCTCAAATGATATTTGTATTTTCTTCTACCTCTTAATGGCTTAGTAGTCTTTTCAAAAGAAGTTCCCTCAGTTTCACCCAACAAGTTAATTGGGTATTATGGTTCCTTAAGAGTAGAGAGGGCACTCTTAAGAGAAACCATGGCAATCAAGATCAGGACACCATCCTATGGAAAGGGGCAGGTGGGGTGTGGAATAAAGTAGTGGCCCTCGGTGAACTATATCTCAATTGAATAGCACTAATTCAGAAATGTTAACATGGTTCGATGGTGATGATTTTAAAAAAGAACAAGGAAGGCAACCATGTATAAAAACTGGTAGGATAGTTGTTGAGAATTCAAGGATTAAGATCAGAGAAAGGCTTCTCAACTCCCTCCCAATGTACCTTTAATTGCACTAAAATTCAAAGCAATACCTTATTTCATTCAATGTACCAAATTATGTACTGGTATTCTGCAAAGTCTATTAGCCTGGTCTGCAAAGGACTAAGCGTGAAGAAGAGAGGGAGTTGAAGGTTCCCTACTAGAAGAGAAGAAAAAATGTCCTCTGAATCAATTTGCAATATCAAACCCTTCATCTGAAGAAAAGTGATCTAGAGTAGAGTTGTGCAATGCTTCTGATTCAAAGGCAAAAAGGTGCTTTGGGACACGTAAGTGTGCACACATGGCAGCAGTCCTTAAACCAAACACACCTTTTTCATAGGGTCACACAGTAGCTCTAGAGGGCAGCTACAAGATCTCAGGAAAAAAACAGTTATTTTAAGTAGTAGTAGTTAGGTGCTACAGGAGTGTCCCCATGCATACCGAAGCATCTATTTGCTTTGGAACCCAAAATGCTGCATAATTCTGGTCTGTAGAGTTTGATTACATGCCATCAAGCCATTGTCAACTCCTAGCCACCACACAGATTTTCTCTATGATAATCTGTCCCTAATCTGGTCTTTCAGGTCTTCCAACGGTTGGGGGGGGGGGGGGATTGTAAAGCAGGTGGTTGAATCTGGGATGGTCAAATTCTTTCAGGTGAATACAAGAGAAAATGAATGGCCATATGGCTGAATTATAGTAATTCTGTCCTTTGCCAAGAGGAAGGATGGAGAGAATATGGAAGGATGGAGAGCAGCAAAGACATAGCTGGGGCACCAGGACGGCTTAAGCTGGTTAAGGTAAGAAAACAGCAGGAAAAATGCATAATAAAGGAGGGGGGATCAGAGAGAGAAAACCCTCCCTTTTATTTGCCATACTCTACACATATAATACTTTTTTTTTGCACATTAAGTATGAACTGAAGATTCAGTTTAAAAGTACACACAAAATTTACACTTTGAATTTTGCAAACTTTGCAGAATGGAGAAAAACAGTATTTAAATATAAGGTGGCACATTATTATACTTAATGGGTCCCCCTCCCCCCTTTGCTTCAACTTCCAATTATGACATCACTCCCTCATCATGTTTAAGGCATATTTTTTTCCTCCAGACAGCAGCAGTGTGCTTCCCCAAATAATGTAGCTTTTCTTCTCTATAATATGAAAGCAGTTAAAAGTCCAATTTTTATTCATGAATGATCTGTAACAACTGTCAGAATTCCCTTTGCCCCTCAATTTCTGGCATGCTTCTCCCTTTGCAAACTGCCAAGTTAAAAGAATTGGAGGTGGGGAGGTGGAGATATGTTACTAAGAAATTATGTCTCTCCATAATTCTGCACTTTGAAATCTTGGAGCATAATACAGTCTCCAGTGAAATTTTTCCACTAAGATCTACATGGGGGGAGAGGGAGCAAAAAAATTAAAATTAAAAATTAATCAGTATGAGTGAAACTACTAAAGCAAAAAATAAAAAAGAACAATTAAAAATAAATAAGTACCCTCATTTCGAGGAATGCTGCAAAAAGTCTTCTCCAACACTGAAAACAGTGTTTTACCACATAAGAGATAGCAACACTTGTTATCTTTTAAAGATTGAGAGAAATAAACTTATTCAGGTTTCCTTCACTTTAGGATTTAATACCCTCCACCCCAAGAATTTAAGAATTACAAAGTTTTTGGTTTTTATTTTATTTTAGCCATTCACTCAGGCTGTATGAACTTCAACAAAAAGACACTTGCCATTCTTAAGAGAGGAAATTAAAAAAGAAATTCATTCCATCCACAAGTCAGTGGACTCATGGACACTACAGAAACTTAGTTCAGCTAAGGTTTGAAAGGTGAGTATAACAGCACAGGGCTTTTCACAGTAAACCAGGGAACAGCTTACCCTTGGAAGAATGTAGCATCCTGCCTTTTCACGTAAAGGAACTATAAGAAGGGGAAAAATATCCCAAGACTTACATAACATAAACAAAGTTCTCCTAATTCAGTATAAAAGGCATGTAGGCACCATCCGACAAATCTTGAAATTCAAGAAGGCAAGGGAAAAACAAAACACGTATGGACTTTGCAATACTGAGATTAGACCTACATGAGCCATAGAATGAGCTGGCTGAGTGACCAATGGTGCCAAACTGCACTTTTCAAATGCTCGTCTTCCCACAGAGGCACAGTCTTGCCTCTAGGAAGAAAATTAATACAGCCAAGGGTGGGCTGGGCCAGTATCTCTCCACAATATGCTGATTTTTCTACCTGCAAGAGGGCAAATTTCTGTCTCTTGGTCCCCACATGGACTCCTCCACCTATCGGAAACAGTACAGCTCATTCTAAGACCTCATTTTGTGACATGGATAGACCAGGACACTGATTCACCTCATCCAGATCTTCAGTGGGCTGTCAGAAATAATGGCTCAAGTCTTGCAAGCACATTCAATCCATGTTTCCAATTTATTGTTTTGTTTAAGGAAATTTTCCTTCTTTTCCCCCACCCCACCCATCTCAATGTAGCACAACTCACCACATCAAACCCAAATCAGTAGATTTTGGGGGATGGAATGATGTCACAAAAAGGCTAAAGAATTTTCACTCTAAAGCCCCAGAGGGGAAAGAGACAGCAGCAGCCTGGTGAGCAAAAGTGGGGAAAGTATCAACAATAAACCATTTCTATGGAGGGTGGTCAATGGTTTGCCCATCAAACTAGTTGCTCTAACGTCAAGAGAATAGGAGGGTAAACAACCTCCCATGCCACCTCTTCAGTCATTTTAGTAAGGTACCCCTCTTCCTCCTCTGGGAGGTACTCTATTCTGCCCACGAAAGGCTTTCCCATAAGCAGTGGACTGGATGGGGTTTCCCCACGTGTGGCTTGTTCCTGTGTCACTTGAATGAGCATCTGTTACTCCCACCTCATTGTAGTTATGAATTTTGGCCTCTGAGTGTACCAGTGTATTGTTACTCCCCTCAGTTTTGATGAAGGACTGCCCAACAGCAGAATGTATCCCTAGGGGGACTCGGGTGAAACGGAGGTCCTGGTCCCCAGGGAATTGAACTGATCCTGCGCTCTGGTAACTGCTCGACTCCCTGATGTGACTTGTGGAACCCAGGAAGGTCCTACTTTTCCCCAAGGTTGGGGATGATGTCTCTGTTAAAGTCTGGCTGGAATTCCTTTCATCAACATCAAAGTTGCAGCCCTCAGGCCCGTCGATGCTGTAAGTCCTGGATGAAGTTTGTGACCTGGTGTATTCCAAGGAGGGCCTCCCAACTTGGGGTTCCTGCTTTGTGTGGCTCAGCAGCCCTGCCTCTTGCTGGGATAAAAGTTGGAGGAGAGCGGCTGTCACAGCCGGGTTCAACTCCTGAGCTGCATTAGAGTTGTTCTCTTCAGCCAGATTGGGTGGTGGCAGCGGTGGTGGTCCAGAAGGCTCAGGGGGTCTCTTCTCTGGTGGGAGAATGTGAGGACAGGCTGTGGAATGGTTACTTCTTTTAAACACCATCTCAAAAGTACATGTGAACAAACATCAAACATTTCAGACACAGATATATAGGAAGTGGCCAAATTTATGGAAGAGCACATTCTTTGAATAAAAGAACTTCCAGATTATCAGACATAAAAAAGATTTCATATTGCAGGACTCAAAAATTCTCTTTCTGAGATCTTTGAGAGCCACTGCCAGTCAGCATAACGGTACTAGGTATGAAATTGCTGTGTGCGCTTTAAAACTTTTTTAAAAAGAGGTAAACAAAAGCAAAATAAATTTCTGTATCAAAGTAATCCAAATTCTGGGACCCAGGTACAAGATAAACATTTCTGTTTTTTACTGTTTATTATACATCTGATAGTCACAGTCAGTTGCAAAGATCTAGGCAGGATACTGAAGTTGCCCCCCCCCCCGGAAAAAATGGTGCTGAGTCCCTCCTTCATCTTCTAATATTTCAGCATTCATGGCCCATGTATTTTCAAATACTATCTCTGCAAATAAAATGGCTAAATATACTCCTTTAAACAAATGAAGAGATTATTTTCACTATGAAGAATATTGTATAGACAGAAAATTCCATGTAGAGCATACAGTAGCCCTTCCCATAATCAAAACCCATATGGAATGCCCAAAAGTAAGAAATGTGTACTGCTCCAATTGTACAAGAGAGACCAAACGATATGCTGCTCATTTCCATCCTGGTAAAATTTAGAGATTCTCCTCATAGTTACCTTGGAGTACTGCTGACAGCCCAAACCAGTACAGCTGATTAAGAATGGACCCCCTCCACCAAAATTAGCCTAGTTCAGACTAAGCACCTGGCATTTCTACTTCAGTTTAGACTGTGGTAGTTTCTTCCATAAGAAGGGTGAGATGATGGGGCAGGGCTCAGTCTCAGTGGGAGAATCTGTGTCCTCTCATAAGTAGAGCAGACGTCTTTTGAACTCCTTTCCTCAGCACAGATCAGCACCTATTTTAAGTTCATCTTCATAAAGTGCTTCAAGATACTTAATTTGAATAACATTAACTGCAGGTTTAAGTCGTAGTCTTCTAACATCTAAAGACTAAACTTAAGGTTTCCAAGCACAAAGCTAGGGCAGTAATGAGGAGACTACAACCTAGCCTTCTCAGTACCATGCTAGCTTCCACATGCATGAAAACTGACATGAGAGAGTATCTGAGCAATCACTTCTCACTCTAATGTGGTACAAGCCAAGACTTCCCAACCCTGCAGCCTGAAAATCTTTTACATGAGAGGAGCTGGGGGCAAGAGTACGCAACCTGTCAAGGTCTTACGACGAGTATTTTCAGGAACCCAAAGCTGTCGCCAGATTCCACACACACTCAGAGACGACTACCAGGCTTGGTTAAAGAATATTCAAAGTGTTTTTTATTTACCACATGGAAAGACCCACATAATTTCTCCCCTTAAGTCCTAGGAGCAAGGGGGTGTCACAATTATTTACCTGCAGTTTCCTCCTGAGGCAAAGTGGGGGTTTTCCGTGGCCCCCGCAGATCGCTGTTCTTCTCACTGCTATTCTCCTCCATGTTTGTTGCAGGCTCTTGGGTTTTAATTAGCTGGCTCAGCAAAACTGCCAGGACGCTTTGCATGTCCCCCTGAGTGCTTGCCGCTTCTGGAGTGGCTTGCTCCTCAGAGGGCCGGGCTGGTGGTTCCTCAACAGCTGTTTCCTCTTCAGGCACTTTCTGAGAATCCTGCAGTTGCTGAGTGGTGGTGGCTTCATTGAGTGCATTGATAGACTGGTTAAGGGCCTCTAGCTGTTGCTGCATCTCAGGGTTTGAATGGATGTTGAGTAGCTGGGCCATCTGTGGAACACTTAGGTCTGTCTGGCTCTGCAACAAGTTCAATAAGACAGCCAGCTCACTCTGATTCAGCTGCTGTGTGATGTCACCAAGACCTGCTGCAAACATAAGGCAAGGCACCAGGGAACAGAAAAACAAGAAACAAAAAGGCCTTAGGAAAAGTAGAGCAGGAAATTGTCATGAACATGCAATTCTATCCCCTGCTTAGACACATTTGGAGAACAGTTTCTCTCCTCCTCTGTCAAGAAATAACTTTTAAAATTATTCAGTGCAAGACCAGTAGATAAGTTCAATGCAAGACCAGTAGATAGGTTAACAATCTAAGGACATAGGATGTGTACACCAGGGCAAAGCAGCAACGTCAACCAGAATATTCAGTCAACATGCTGGATGGAGAACTGTGATGTAGGCCCAGCTGCTCAGCTGCCATACCAGGATGGATTGTATGCCTACTTGTGGAGCTGAATCTATGGCAGCCTCTCTCAATCTGGTATCCTCTAGTCATACGGAACTCAGTCTTCGTATTACTGGCTAGGGATTATAAGAACTGAAGTTCAGGAAGACTGAAATTCACGAGATGTGGAGAGATCAGTCTAAACTATAGAACAGGAAGGCACAGGTTTCAGCCTTGCTGGGTATGACTACAACACTATTAAGGAATTTCCTGTTTGATACACCTGCTAGTTCACACTACTGCCTGTTGGAATTGCAGCCTCAGCTCCCTCAGTGCATTTGCCCCATCTGTCTTCAGCTTCCAGAATATTCTGCTCTGGTCAGTGTGGTGGATGATAGATGTCAGGAAAGACAGAAGAATGACCCCTGTTAATTTTTCTGGAACTCTTCAGGAACTATTAATGCACTAGTCTTCTGCAAGGATCTTCTGAACTGAATGAAAAATAGCATTTTAGGGATTTATATTCTGTTTTTACCAGTCCCCAGGACTGTTTTTGTTGTGATTTGTGATAAGTCTTTGAAGTCAGTGATACACCGAGTAAGAAACAGAAGGAGACACTAGGAATAGATGCTTCAACAGTTCTTGAATGGTTAACTAAATTGTGGGAGTATGCATCTATGTCTAAAATAACCTTGTATCTCAAAAGTAAATCTGGCACAGATTTAATTCAAAGTGGAAACCATTCTTCAATGACAATTCAATACATGGATTTGGACCACACCCAAAACTTGGATTCCTCTCTGCACAAATTTTTACTAATAAAATACAATCAATGACCAGCATGACTGCATAAAATTTATATTGTAATTTTATAGGACTTCTAAAGTAGAATAGACTTTTAGTACTATGGACTGAATTTACTGTTGTTCACAAATTTCATTTTATGATTTATACTGTATTGACTGGTTTTTGATATTTATGCTTTGCTTAGAGCTTAATAGTGATGTTCAAGCTTTTAAAGTAATATAATATATTCCATTATTCACAACCAATTAATTATATTCTGGAAAATTACAATCTCTATAACATTTGTAAATCTCTTGCTTACTCTTTTGTCCCTTTCGTTCTTTTTCCTTCTTTCTCTAAAATGTCTAATAAAAATATATTAAAGGGGAGGGAGGGAGCTGGCTCCATAACAGGCACAAATAAATCCTGTTTGAAGAACACAATCTATTTATTGAAGTTAGTACATAATGTATTATACGTTTATTATTTATTACATAGATGCATAAACGAGAATGGGATTTTATGCACATGTAAAATGGTGAAGAGATTTCCATCAAGAGACTGCTAAACTGGAAAAGGATTTACTGGGTCTTCACCCAGGCCCTTGGCGAGGGAGAGTGAGACCCCTTGCTCCACTGTGCTTGCCATCTTTTTATCTTTACCTTTTATTGATTTTATTGTAATTTCTTGGTTTGATTGTTGTGAGCTGCCCAGAATTGTTGAGAATCAGGTGCCATACAATAGATTATTACTACTGTTGTATAAATTTCCAAAAACTGCCAAGAAACTTCAATTAAGATCGAATACAGCTCTGAAGAGTCTAATCAAAATTGGGTGTAGGGATACACATAGTGTTAACAAAAAGCACACGTGTCACTATTCTAAGCACATCTAAAAGTGTTGAGGCTTAGCTTTAAAGTCCTACAATGGCTTGGCACTCATGTACCTGAAGGAATGCAATTCCTTGAATGTGTTGAAATAATCCGTGGAGATTCATCTTTGGATTTGAAACAAGGTGACAGTGCCCACTAAATTTCAAATGAGGAGTTAGTGCCTCCAAGATCTGAAATGAAGTTGCAGTGCCCCGGGATCAGAAATGAGGCAGCAGTGTTTGCGGATTGTCCAATTTATAGAATTCCCTCCCAGAAAGGTTTGCCAGGTCCTACTCCAATTCCCTCCCCCACAAATTCAATACTTTAATTATAACCTCCTGTTTTAACTTAATGTTATAATAATAAAGATTATTACAGGTAGTCCTCAACTTATGTCAACAACTGGACTGGAATTTCTGTCACTAAGCTACGCGGTCATAAAATGTGACCCTGCAGTCTCTGTTGCCATCGTTAACTGAATCCCATGGTCATTAGGCAACTTCCTGAAGGCTTCCTACAACCAAAGTCAGTGGGGAACCCAGCAGGAAGTTGCAAGTCTTATGCTGGCATACACATAAGTGGGGAAGGGAGTGAGGGGACACATGGGAGTGCAGGGAGGGTGCAGGAAGGTGCATGAGAGGTACTGCGTGGGCTGGGAAGGGTGCACGGGGGTGCAGTGCTGGTTGGGAATGGTGCACAGGGCTATGTGAGAGGTGCGGTGCAGGTCAGGGAGGGCACATGGGGGTATGGTGCAGGCTGGGAAAGGTGTGCAGGATGTGCAAGAGGTGCCACATGGTTTGGGGAGGGCACACAGGGATGCAGCACGGGTTGGGAACGGTGCACAGGAGTGAGGCGTGGGTCAGGGAGGGCACGTGGGGGTGCATGAGGTGTGCGCCATGGGTTGCGGAGGACACATGGGGGTGCAGAATGGGTTGAGGAGGGTGCGCAGGGATGTGCAAGTGGCCAGTGCAGCATGAGTGCAGAGGGGCTGTGGAGGGTGCACAGGGGGAAGACTTACCCCAGCGACTTGTGACCTTCCCTGTTGGCTTCCCCATTGACTTTCTGGGGAAGCTGGCAGGGAAGGTTGAAAATGGCGATCACATGATAGTGGGGGGCAGCTGCAATGACCGTAACTTTGGGGGCCAGTCGTAAGTCCCTTCGTTCAGCACTGTTATAACTTTGAACGGTGCTGAACAAATGGTTGTAAGTCAAGGACTACCCATATACCAGTTTTTATGCTGGATTTCTTATACTTTGATTTTCTTGAAAGCTGTCTGGCAACAAATTAACTGAAGCTGTGATATAAATACATAAATTTAATATCTGCAATAGGATTATCTTTTTCTTCCTTGCTATGATGCATAACTCCTTTCAAAAGGAATTATAACTCCTTTCGCCGTCTTTCAAAAGGAGTTATAACTCCTTTCACCACCCAGAGTCCCCTTTTCAGGAGAGATGGGCGGTGATAGAAATTTGAAGTGTGTGTGTGCGTGCGTGCACGTGTGTATGTGTGTGTGTGTGTGTGTGTGTGTCTGTCTGTCTGTCTGTCTATCTATCTATCTATCTATCTTCCATTTAATGAACTTCCCAAGTATTTAAGGGGGCAAGAGGTTCTGCCAGTTAATTAAAACTTGGAGGATTTTCCTAGGCTATGCACTAACCAAATGAGTCTCCAGCACCAGGTTGTGTTTTGATCTGAGCAGGCTGGGGGTGTACTGGACTGCTATGATTCTTGATGGCATCGGTGCTTATTACAGAGGTTGTGTCCTTCCGGGAAACCTTTGCCAAGGGGGGTTCCTCCACCACAATCCCACTTTGTCGTTGCCTCCGGCGTTTCTTGCTCCACAGTTCATGACAGTCCTGCCAATGAGGGAGACTAGAAAGACAACGCATGAACATTAGAGACAATAATAGCAAAGGCAGAGAATCAAAAGAAAAATGCTAACATTAGATTACCAGTAGTATTTCTCTCCTCACAGATGATGTTTACACCTATAGGCCAACACAAAACTTCTCTTTTTCCCATGTTTTAGCAACTCTTAGATAAGTCAAAAAAGGAAGACATGTCATTTGGGGTGAGTGAATGACTCAGAAGAGGAACAAAGCTTGTCTTAAACTTCACAATGGGGCTTAAAGGCATATGGAATCAGCAAGAGTTGCACTACTGATTTTTGCAAAGTTTAGGACATATATATCTTGGGCCATTTCAGTAAATAAAATTTATATCTTGGGCCATTTCAGTAAATAAAATTTAAGATTGCAGAAAAATATGCTTTGTAATCTGGATATGCCTATTGTTTTCTTTGATCAAACAGTTCTCTCCTTGCCTCATCTACTGTAGGGGTGGTGGTAGTGGTTTTGTGTGCACATGAAATAAAGGAGATGGCCAGCAGCATCCTTGCATGTACAAAGAAAAAGGAGATATCGGGACTGAAGCATAAGGAAGGTAATTCTAAGCCATTTTCATCCTCCAAATTTTAACTAGCTTGTAAACCAGGGGTGGGATTCCTTTTCCCTGTGACGTGCAGGTTGAGTAAGTTCCTTGAATCTTCTGCTGGTACATTTAAGATGCTTCCTTCCTAACTGTGCAGGCAGTGATTCTAAAGGCACATATTTTTATGAGTGAAGCTAACTTACCTGCCTTGCTGTGAATCCAACAAACCCACCACATACAGATATATGAAGAGCACGTCTAAAAGACTAGGTATTTCATTCCTCAGTTTCCTTTCCTTAGAGAGTGGGATACTTACTCTGGAGGTTCCATCTTGCTGACATCAACATCCTTCAGGAAATCACTCTGCAAGGCTTGCTCTGCTGTACATCGTTTATTAGGGTCCAGTGTTAGCATGTGGTCTAGCAGGTCAAGGGCAGCAGAAGGAATGCTGGAAGATGAGAGAAAATATTGGGGGGGGGAGGAAGCCCACAGTCCCCAAGATGATCAGCACAGCTATTTTGTATCATTTTCAAATGTTTGAGGCAATCTGCATACTTTGTATCAGGCATGGCCAACTTGTAGCAGACAACTATGTATTTTGTGCCTCCAGAGCCCCCTCCAATATGAATACTAGGGCTATGTAGTACTTCAGTATCAGTCTCCAAAATGTGCTTCAGAGAGCATGGGAACACAAACAGTCCTTGTTTGCATTATGCCTTTCCCCAGGAAATTCCCCCATGAGGTAGAGATGGGCAGTGGATAAATTTATTTATTAAATAAATAAATACATAAATAAATAATAACAATAATAACAAATTCAACTGGCACCTGCAGAACTACATTTTTAGAGGGGAGCACTCCCTTGAAAGGTAGGTAAGACTGAGACATTTGGTGTCAAGGAAATGGAAAAGAACTTATTCATTGAACATTGATACAAATCTGCCTTTCACGCTGCAATCTGGTACTTGCAAGTAGACAGTACTGGCAATTTGTGCTTCAAACCCATGTATCTATAGTTAACAATTATAAATTGTTTGCCTGAAGAACTGCTACTACTGTAGTCAAAGTAGATGTTTCAGGATTACATGGACAAGTATGACTTCCTATTAGTCATCTCCACATGTTCATGTAAAAACCAATCCAGTGCACCAGCTCTAAGAAAGGATAGGATGATCTTAAAATGTGGTATCAGCAATGTTAGGATTAAATCACTGAAAAATAAGCCACATGTATGGATTTGCTCCTTTCTTTCCTGCCTACTGCCTCAAAATACTTTCAAAAGAGAGGATGTGGATCACCATGATGTTCAGAGGTCTAATACTCTTACTCTGCTGGCTAATCAGATGATTATGCCTCCATTCCCTTCCAGTAGATGTTCATGGTCATGGCACACACAGTAATGTCAAATGAGATCACATATATGATCTATGTACTGACAAAAGAGAATACAGTTTGGGAATTTGGCAGCAAAACCTGTATTTAGTCATACCCATGTGCCCTCTCCTTTCAACTCAAGACACAACTGAAATGAATGCATAGTAATACCAGCACCAGTTACTTATCAAAAAAGTCAATTCCAATAACAAAGTATTAGGAGTATATCCCCAATCCCTGAAATGAGAGCCTTGTAGCACTTTTTCAGCCTATCTTCTCTATATTTTCCCAACAAAGCATTGCTAAAGAGTTGATGCTTTAGGTGGGAAGGGTTCTCAAGTATGAAAAAAAGGAAAAATCTGTATTTTTTCCATTGTGCTGGCAGGAAGCTATCACTCATCCCAATATTAAGCCCTATATCCAAGACACTTACTGGACACTATTAAAAGCAGCTAAGGGCTGCAGCAGGTAAAAGTCTCCATTTCTTCTCCTAAACCCCATGTAGAAACCACCAAAATTCAATGGCTTTATGCCCATTAATGTTTTATGGACCCTAGAAGTTCACAGGTATTGAAGTTCATAGTCCAGTACAATTAACAACACATATTAGGGAACATAAAGTTATCTACAGCTGCAATAAGCACATATAAGACAGAGCTGCAAACAATTTCACCTTTCTCTCCTTCCCATCCTCAAAATTCCCAAAAATGCTCCCCAGAAAGTCTTAACCTGTTTCCTGAAAAGGAGGATCCCAAGCAAGCCCTTTTAGGAAGACAAGTGGAAAGCCTCTGCACCATATTACCTCATATTCACAGAGGCAGTATATGGAAATTAAAAAACTGGACATTGTGTTTTGTAGTGCTATACTAAACATGAGGACCTACCACACACTATGCTATGCTCTCACCCAAAGAACACAAACTTACAAGGAAAACTCCTCCCGCAGGCGCCTACGATATTGCTTCTTCGGTTTCATTGTGTTGAAGTAGGGGAGTTTGATGACATCTGGCCATACAGCCGGACAGGGGCTCCCACAAAGGCGGCTGCAAGGAAATGTAAGCACAGTTTTAAACCTCTCAATAAAAATAACACTTGAATTAAAGTCATTCACTTCTTTATCCACCCAAACGTAATGCCAAATAGTACAATAATCACATGTACCAACATACATGCATCACCCTTCACCCACTGCTTTATATCCTGCAGTGTGGAGAGAAGATGGATAACTTTATAAGAAAGTTTGCTGTTGTGGTTAAGGTGCTGGCCTAGAAACCAGGAGACTATGAGTTCTAGGACTCCCTTAGGCATGAAAGCCAACTGGGTGACTTTGGGCCAGTCACTATCTTTCAGCCCAACCCACCTCACAGGATTGTTGTTGTGGGGAAAATAAGAGGCGAGAGTATTAAGTATGTTCGCCACCTTGAGTTAACCAAAATATATTATAAAAGGTGGGATAAAATAATATTAATAACAACAACAGACTAAAGCATGAACAGAAACAAGAGATAGCAATTTTCATAAAGTTTATGAAGATCAGGCACAAGGTTAACTATATAGAATTGCCCAGAACTTTCCTATTTAAAGAACTATCATGATTGATTTAACTTTTAACCAGGATGTTTTTCACAATAAAGGTAAAAGATAAATCTAGCCACTAAATATTAAAGAGGAGATATACAAAGAGTACACATAAATGATCTTCAGTTCTAATTAACCTCAAGTTTTATTTTAAATATCCCAAAGGTTTCATAAATAGCTATTGGCATGGACTTTAAAACTGAAGTATAAAGGGCATCAGGGAAAATAAAATGAAATATAATTTGGGCAGCAAAAATGAACTTTCCACTAGGGATCTCTAAATGTGGAAGACATATAACTACTGTGACCTTAAGTATTTAAAGGAAGAGCCTATTTTTCTGTGGTATTCAGAGCACACAGAAAAGTCTCCCCATTCAATACACAACAGGATGGAACCTTCCTTGTACAAACAAGATTCTGACAAGCACAGAGATGATTACGATTAGCTATGGAAGATGGCCCAAGGCAATGGGTTTCAGATTTTAGAAAGATCCTCAGGCAAGGATTAAGTTATTTGAGGAGAGAATGGTGAAACTGGAAACACTTTTTTCCCAGGAATAGCAGATGTTACGTGACCAACTAATCTATTACATAAACCGCATAGCCATTCTTTTCTGCTCCTGCCTCTTTCCCAACTTTGTGTGCTATTTAAAGAGAATCTAAGATACCAGCTTCTAAGTCCTCCAATAGCACCATTAGAACCACAATTCACAGGTCCTTATAGATAGGAATAAGCTGCACATATAGAATTCTGGGTTCCTGTCTGCTGAAGGGTGGATTGCCAGGCTGGGGACTGGGACAGGGACTTAGAAGATAAAACACAGTCACGTAAGTTCAAAAAACTCAAGAAAGGCATTTTTCTCTTAAGAAGAAGAGATCTATGTACATTTCTAACACAAGCAACCAGCTGGTACATATTGTTCATAGATCTGATCTGGACCTAATATAATTGCTGACAATTCCAGGAAATATCACAACTGCTGGCACTGCCGAGGCAGAATACACAAACTATTTTCTGTACCCAATCTCCTTTCCACCACTCACAGAATGCTTTACCTGATTAATTCAAGCTGGGACAACTCAAGATTAGCTTGAAAAATAGGTTTCTTTGTAAACAGTTCCCCAAGGATGCAGCTAGGAAGAAAACAGAACAAGCTGAAACACCAACAGCAGAAATTGGATTATTTGGGGGGGAGGGGGCAGCAAGCTTCTCTTGGCTGCCTAGGGGTCTTATTAGATATCCCACCAATGAAAGGTGCGTGCAAAGGAATTTGTAACGCTATCTGCATTTTTACAGAGCAGCATTTTCCCATTGCCTTGTAGAATAGTTAGGTCTTCATCATTTCTGAAGAAAATTATTGCCATGAACAGTAGTAATGTTTCAGGTCACATTTATAAAAAAATAATAGAATATCTTGAATATAAAAACCTAAAAGTTATTTTTTTAGAAATTAGTTCCTGGATGTGCTTGTGGCTACTGCCCCAAAGCAACAGTAAAAGTTGATATTTATCACAGTTATTGAAGGTGGATCAGAAGTATATGCCATTTCAGCCACACTACGCTTAAAGTTTGAAGTATGAGCCACTGCAGGTAGTAGCCACAAGCTAACATCAGAAACCAAAGCACGAGAGTCACCGGCTTACCCACAGCTCCAGACATCTATAGCTGGTGTGTAACGCTCCTCGCCTAGCAGCAACTCAGGTGGTCGATACCATAATGTAATGACTTTATTGGTATATGGACGGCTAAGTGAGAAAATAATTATATAAAACAACACTTTAGGCTCAATACTTCTTTAAGAATCAAAGTAAATATAGAAGAATTAGATGGTGCAATCAACAGAGTAACTAATTGATTCTCTAAGCAGCACTTTTAAGCCACTACAAGTTTTATCTAAAGTCAACCTCAAGCCCAGTCAGAGCATTCGGAATGAGAAGGGATCAAGATGCAGTTGCAGAACACGTGTTTCTGGGTATCTGTACATCACAGTTCAGAGACAACAAGAAACAATAAAACTGCCTCTGATCTCATACAAACACTCCTCTCTCTAGAGAAAACCCCCACATGTCAGGAGATCAAGGAGGATATCTTCACTGAGAGAGGAAGATAGGTTAACACTTTCTCTCTGGTTTTAATTTCAAACACTATTAGGAAAAGCACTGCTTTTATTGTCAGGGATCTAAGGCTCAGAATAATTTGCCGAATGGCTTCAGTCAAGTTCAAGACTGAGGTGTGTTATACAGCAAACCATAAATTTAGATATAAGTCCAAGACACAACCAAGAAGATTACCAGGCAATAAAAAGGTAAAGACAGTACAATCAGCTCCCTCAGGAACACCACCAACTCAAAAAGAGAGACAACAAAGAGAACTCCTATATGCTAGTTTGCAAGTGAATTCAGTAGGGTTCGTACAGAAGCCCATTCTGGTGTATTATGTGTAAAATACCTAAAGTCACACCTACACTCCTCTCAAACATCTTACCTTTCTTCTGAACTGTAAAGTCGGGCAAGACCGAAGTCTGCCAGCTTGATCTGTCCACTGCAAAAAGATAATAGCAGACATTTAATAATAAAAGTTTACACAAAAAGGCAATAATACATGAACAAGAATTACTGAACTGGCAACAGGCTCTTGTAACTCACATTTTCAAAACAGAGATCTCCTACAGAAGAGGTCTCCACAAAATTATCCTACAAATTTATAGATATAACTCTATTTTCCAACTAAAGAGTCTGTCTTTTATAAAATTTTGGGGCAGGAAGAATGCATGCAATAACTATTTCAAGTCATCCACCACTCCCTCATTCCTTTCTGCTTCCTGTGTAATAACAGGGAAAATATGCACCAGGAACAGAATTACAAATGGTGAAGGAAAGCAACTGCGAAGCAGCCTCAGAATTTTTACCGTATCAGGCAGGGTCATCAGGCAAGCAATCTATCAGCAGAGGGCTGGGGGTCTGGGCCATCCAATAGCTCTGCTGAGGCCAGCTGCATCTGGCCAGCCCTCTCTCTAAACTGTTTCCATGATAAGAACTACTATTTAGCTATTTACTATTTAGCCTCTTCCTCTTCTGTCTAATTTGCCTTTCCTACCATGTATTTTAGTTTGTAAACATGATGCTGGGAATCCAATATGTTCTAAGAAGCTCTCTGACTGAAGTCAGATTAAAATATATTAAATAATACAAACAATCATGACAAATCCCTATTTGCTGTGAAAATGTATATATGACGTCACATATATGAACTGGGTTGGATCTTGTGCAACTGTCACTTCAATAAGAAAGATTTATACTTGAAACACCCTGACAGAAAACTATCAGCTAACTGTTTAACAGAAATGGCAGCCAGCTATTCAAATGCTATTGTATGGCAAAGACAGATGTAACTCACATGAATAAATAGAGGTATTACATAAAGGACATTTTACTTGCTGGAATGATGCCAATGAAGCAGTCAAGTAGATCTCCATTAGAAACATGTTTCATGATACTGGTATGTTAATAAGAAAAAGTTTTACTGTTTGCTTTCAAATTTTTACTTCAGCAGTCAAAAGAATACAGAGCAAAGCATCTTCCTCAGATCTCAGGAAGGAGAAGGATACAAAGAAGACATTTCTTAAATATACTGGACAGAACACACAGAAATCCATCTTCCAATACCCATAGAAAGTCATCTAATTGATCCAATATAAAATAAATTCACACAGTTACCTGTTGTTTAATAAGATGTTGGAACATTTGATATCTCGATGAAGAAAGTTTTTTTTGTGACAATAGTCCAATCCCTCCATCAACTGCTTCATGAACGATTTGATATGGTCCTCTGAGAAATGCACCAACCCAGATTCTAGCAATCCCATGAGGTCATGGTCCATATATTCAAATACAAGGTAAAAGGCACCTAACAGAAGATGAAAAAGAGAAAACACCACCACTTTTACTGAGAATGAAAGTATGAACATTTAGCACAACAAATGTCCTATGAATTTTCTAAGGTAAATTATGCCATAAGTAGGAAAATATAAGTGCCATAAATCTTGCTTTGGGAAAAAAGGAGGATTCAGGATTACTGTTTAATTTTTTTCTCTATCTCCCTTAACATTCATCATCAAGACAGTTGTGTCTACAAACCTAAGTCTCCCTTCCTAAGAATAGCAACATTCCTTCCCTTACCTATTATTAAGGTTAACCTGATCATCCTACACAGCACAGAACTCTTCTCAAAATTTCACAAAAGAATCTCAAGATAAATAGGAAACTTCTAACCCAGATATTTGTTATAAGGTAAGTCTTTGCCATTCTGGCATTTTAACAAAATTAAAATATATCTACTCACAATACATTAAGTTCTTCATGTACAAAACATGTTCATTACTGCTAAGTAAAGCAGCTGATTTGACGTGCGGGCCATAATCTCACATTTTTTTTTCTGAACAAACTTCATTGACAATGAATACCTTTGTCCTTCTTGAAATCCAGTGCATCTTGTTTGTCTGTAACGATTTCCTTCATGTTGACAACACTCCGGTGAATCAACTGTCGGAGGATCTTGATTTCACGGATGGCTGTAATAGGGAAGCCTTCCTTTTCATTGTCCAGTCTTACTTTTTTCAAAGCCACCAATTCACCTGCAAAATACAGATCACAGCAAATAACAATCAAAGTAATAATGGGCAAAGGAAACAAGAGAAATGAAAAATATCATCTTCTTAAAAGTGCCCCTGTCAATTACCTGAGGGGACACTGTCAGTACAATGAAGAATTTTGATTAGATCAACATAGGGTGTATGAGAAGTATAAAAGCTTTCATATTTCAGAACTCTTCATTTCCATACTTGAAACTGGTCCGATAACAGATACTTTGCATCCCTTATCATTGAAACCAAGAGAGCAACCAGTTTATCTTCTTCAATTTATTCTTACAAACTATTATAGGCAGGTCATTTGTTTCTTTTCATTTTTTATTTTATAATAAAAATAATCAAAAACAATCTTATAATCTCAATTTAGACAGGTGAGCAGAAAGGAGAGGAAAGACAGTGAAAAGAATGCGATGGGAAAGTCAAGGGTAACACATATGTACAAATAAATGTATTCAATGGGAGACTTCCTAAAAGTCCAAAATAATCTCAACAACACTACTACACTCTTGGAAGATGACTCATGCTACCTGGATTAGATATAGATCTGAAAGCAAGGGAAACAAGGATACTCATATGTATTATAGGTTTTGCTGGATACAATCTAGGATAACATCTAGCTGCATTCATTTGGGAATAATTTCCCAGTGCTATATGAGCTTTGGAAGCCAGTATTACACAGCTGCTAATGTCACAATCCCCTCCACCTCTACTTAGCCTTCTGTTCACTGAGTGATCTGCTATATCGACATTCTTTAGTCTAATTTTGCACTATTGATGAAGTGACAAAAATCTATCTTTTGGGGAAAGGCAAGAATTACATTATACCAGACTGTAAAATAAACTGATGGGCAACAGGTTCAGGACAAAGACTAGCAGTGTATACAATGCATACTACACATGCCTAGTTCATTTTGAGTTTGGTGCAATAGATAGCAGGGATGGCCACTGAGTTAGTTGTTCTAAGAGCTCTATCAATGGGTACTATCTATGTTAGTGCCATGGAATCTCCATATACAAAGGAAACACAGTTAGCTAACAATAAGGAACTGCTGAGATATTCAAGCTCTCTTCTTATATTGTCAAGATATCAAAAGGGACCCAAGTTTCTTATGAGAAAGCCATACCATCACCAAATCATGTGTGAAACTTCTGCTAGCCAATCTACTGAGTTTTATAGTTATCATACAACAGAAAAAGAAGGCTAAAAATAGTCCATGTTTTATACTCACCTGTATCCTTGTCCTTGGCTTTGTACACTTGCCCATATGTTCCCTCACCAATAATACCAATAATGTCAAATTTGTCCACACAGCGCTTTCCCCAATCACTTTCTGTCTGTCTCCTCTCACCATAACGAGGGCAACAGATTCTGGGAGAGATTGTGAGTGGGGGAGAATACACAAGAACTGTTAAAATGCAAAATTCTTATTTAGACAAAATTCTTTCATAAATCTTCTTATCCAGATTTGCATGTGTGTATGCATGTAAAGTGTATATAAGAATTGCTGTGTTACCTAACACATTTATTTATTATATATATGCTCCACTCTTTTTCTAAGAAGCTCAAAGAAAATTACACAGTTTTCAAGGTAGGCAGATTACAGTACTAAATAAAATTAATACAATTTAAGTATGAAACTGCATATTCCAACTTCAGATTGGAACCATGGTTTACCAGTTTTATTAAATAAACCACAATTGGCTAGATTCATACAACATGATAAAATACTAACCTTCGTTTACAAACCACAATGGCTATAGTATGTTCACATAATGTGCTAAACCAAAATGAAAAAGGTATCACTGTTTAGCATAATATCTGAGTAAAGTCACTTCCAAGTTGTCACCAATTTCAGATTTCTTGTGCAAGAAATTTGAAGACTCTTGACTCACATGATTTGTTCATATCCAGTCATGGTTTCCTTTTGGTTTCAAGTTACATTATATGCAACACAGTCTTAAGAAAATATAGATGTTAAAGATATATACGCGATGATGAATTATACGATGATGAAGTATGGAATTTGACATTTTATGAAGAATTCTGACTTAATTAAGTGTAGGGTTCAACAAAGATAATTATTTTATGTAGATGGAAAGAAATGTATATTCCTGATGTTAAGGAATGGATTCAAATATGTGGTCTTTACCAATTTTTGAAATTCTTTTATATTCTAAAAATAAGAAAATATTTTCCTATAGTTTTAATAATAAGTTTAAGGATTTAATTAATGTTATATTATTATTATTATACGGACCTTATTTTTTTGTTTTCCTACATTTTTTCTTCTTTCTCTCTTCAGTTTATTTTAATTACTGCAATATATGTATTTCTTCACTGTATTATCACTGATTATTACTATTTCTGGTTGGTTGGTTTTTTAACTTTTCAAAATTTTTATTAGTGAAGTATAACAATAGTCATTTCATCAGCCAGCATCTCTGAATCTCAGGCAATAATGCTGAGTATCTGGGCCTGGAGGGAGAGACATGTAAGCAATGATAATGAAGCAGGAGAAGATTTCTAATAACCAAAACGCTTGAAAATAAATTTCAAAGTTGACTTCTGGGGGACGCATAGCGAACTGAAGACAGTTCTGCGAAAGCGGTGCCAACAACCACGGCAAAGAGCGAGGAGCTTGTGAGTAGACTAGTTCCCTGGAACCTCTCCGAATAAGGAGGATGGGAGATTGCTTACATGTGCTCCGGATGGTTGCTCCTCACGAGACCGCAGAACAGCAGTTTTCTGCAGGTTTGAGCACTGGGAGATGATGTGCCGGAGACTTTTAAAGGACACTAAGTTCACAAACCTCACTTCCTAATCACTTTTGAAAATTGCTCATTAACTACTTCTAAGCCACAAGACTTTCAGAACGACAAGTCTGAAAATTCCACGTGAGTCTGCCTTCAATCCTGGGCGAAAGAAAATTTTAATCATAAGCTCAAGAATTTAAAGAATCTGAAATAAACAGCAAAAAGCTAAATAAGATTTTGAACTTAGAAAGTTATAAATGGATTAAGGGTCTATATAAAATTGAAATACTGAAACTTTTATAATATGATTTTGGAATTAATTATAAAGAACAAACATATTCTTGTGGGAAATAGATTCTGTTTTGGTTTTTATAAGACATAACAAAGATAAGCAATTTCATTACTTCAAAAACTGAACACTAGAGGGGACTAAAGTTTTTAGGTAGAGGAAAGATTTACAAGCCTGTAAAATGATGCAAAATGCTTTAACAATAAAAATACTGAAGGAGACTTTTGAAGAATGGAATCAGAAAATAGTAGCCACAATATCATCAATGTCAGTAATGATGTCTGCTTCTATGGATAGACTATGTCCAAAAGTTGTTATTGAAGAAATGAGATGTAAAATAAATTTTATCTGACAAGATAGAGAAGATATTGAAAGTGGATTTCGAACTGGCAGGCCAAGAGAATGACTTAGAAAAGGAGATCTTCACCAGATCTATAAAAGAAACTGGCTGAGGTTTCAAAATTCAAAAGGGAAATACAAATGACAAACTAAGAGAGTAACCTGGATAATTTTTTCCTATTAGATTTGCAAAAGAGGCTTGTTTCCTATTGGATTTACAAAAAAGCCTTGAAGAACTCTGTGCGATGGGACAAAGAAGAAATGAAGAGAAATCAAATCCTATGACAATATTTGAATGAACAAAAGATTAAGACTGTTAGAAGTAAAAGGAAGGAATATGAAGTTGGTTTATTTGATCAAGGTTAAAACAAGGTATGTTGTTACTTCTGGCAACCCTTTATGGACTTTCTGCTGACACCAGGATTGAAAAGATGATGTTTTCTGGATTTGTTTGTAGATAAGATGGGACATAGGATGAAGAGATCTTTGTAACCTTAGAGGGGGTGAAGAGTCACTAAATTTGTTTATACTTATTGTGATAAAGGTTGGAAGTCACTTCTTTATGAATTTGTCTTATTTATTATATTCTTACTTTTCTCTTTATTTTTTATTTTTTCTTGCACTTTCTCTCCTTTCTATTCTCGTTTCTTTTAGTTTGTGTTAGATTTTACCATTATAATAAAAATTCTTAATAAAAATTATATATATTAAAAATAGATTTCAAAGTTGTTCCCTGTAAAGCAATAGCTGAAAGAATATTATTGACTGCATTTGAATTATAACTCTGTTTTTCTGCTCTGTATATATGAAGGGTATTCATTAAACTGTTTTACCTTTAAGGTAGATAAAGGATCAATACAAATGTACATTCAAGTACTTGAAGTTCTGATACCTGCATACTGATCAGAGCATCCAAATTTTCTGGGCACTTGGACCACATATGACTTTAAAAAAAAGCAACTCGTGGGAGTTATCACAAAATGGCTGGGGTGTGTGTGAGATGCCTCATCACAAAATGATTTCTATAGGGTAGTTAACAGTGTGTATAGGAGGTCCCTCCCTGAATGTTGGTAATTTTTTCCAGACTGGATTCTCACAATACACTAAATCTTAAACTCAGGTAAACAAAATACAACTGCAATGTTCACATAAAATATACGAGCCATATTATTCCTTAATGATAATTACAGGGTTCCTGAAATACACTAAAATACAAAGTACTTAAACTATTTTATCTCAGTAAAAATACTGTTCTGAGCATTTTAGTATTGTTTTATTTTATTTATTAGTTAAATTTATATTACTTATAACAGAGTTTCAAGTTCAAAATGCTTCCAAAATGCTGAAAAACAGCCAGTTTTGCATCCAAACAGGACACTTAGCTTATCTTTATTTTATTTTTTTTCTGGGGAAATAGGTATCCTTAGAAACAAAGATCTAGCTGCGACCACCAGCCATTTTATTTTCAAGAATATTTTTGAGTTCTAGGTGAAGCCCAAAGGCATTAATAGAAATACAGATATTTGAGGGTGCTGCTTTGCCACTTGCTTGACTCTTATTTTAAATTATAGTATATAAAATAAATTAAAACTAGATAGGCACGAAGTCTGGCAATTACCAAGGGAGATGTTGTTGGACACGCTGGCACCCATGGGTACCAAGCTGAGGACCAAACCTGGTCAAACTGAATCTGCATTGTAAGCTTCTCTCATTTTCCATTTTTTTTCCATTTCAAAATGGGTTGTATTTCAATTGGAAATACCATAGTGATATTTACCAGTACTAATCAAAACAACCTAGAGACATGAGAATAAACAGATATATTAGCCACTCTTACTACAATATATGTCACTGGACAAGATGAAAGGTGATCTGGCTAGCTATGTGGACCATCCAATTTTTTCTTCTATGCCAATCCTAAATATTATCCTAAAGGTAATAAAGTACTCTGAAACAGATGCCATCAAATAAAGTATATTTAGTTCTTACTTTGGTCTCTTTCTCAATGATTGCTGAGGTGGTGTGGCTGCCTTTGGTTCTGGAGACTCTGGCGGTGAAGGGTCTCCACCAAGAAGCTCTGGAGGGAGCGGGAGGTCTGTAAGCAAGTGTCGTGGTCTCTGTTCTTTCTCTTTCTTCACAGACTTCAGAGGAACAATCTCTTTTGGACTAAAGCACCAGAGAAAACAGGGAAAGTGTTATGAATTATTCAGAGGCTGACCACTGCTCCACGTCTCCAAGGCATCACACACATGGATAATAATTTCTAGTATTGTAAGAACAATACAGCAGCTGCTACAATTTCAATTTTATTGATAGAAATATCTACTGGAAATCAATCCAACCAAAGGCTGTACCATATTAGCATTAAAGACCAGTATCTGGTATACAGTTGGAATCTCAAAATTCTGGGTTTTAGAAAATATATCACTTTTCATGTGATGGAAGGAAACAAAAATAAATTTAAAGAACACAACCACTAATTGAACTAATTTAATTTAATTTAAATCAAATGAATTTTCTCTTGGCCTCATACATTCTCAAGTACTTTCTCCCTCCACACCCACCACACTACTCAAACGTCAAGTGCAGCCATTGCTTGAAAGCGACTGTGAACTCCAGGCCAGGGTTGATTATCCTTTTTTCCTTAAACCAGCTGTCTGCCCCTCCACACACTTATATGAGTTATCTGACATTATTAATTTTGAAGTGAGGATTGAAAATATTCCCACGACTTGCTACAGAAGAAAAAAGAATACCCCCAGATTACTACAAATACCTAGAAATGAGTCTGCAGATAAACAAGTATACTAACTACAGCTCTGTAAATGAACACATTCAAAATAGCATTCTCTCCATAGATTAGTATTTGTCATTCATTCTTTTACAGTTCCTGGATATTATAATGTGCTGCCTCCCCAATTAACAGATATAGAGATAGGACTGCAGGCTGATTGACACGTGGAAGGTTAGCAGTGCAGTGTCAAGCGATGATGTCTAACTGCACCATCAAAGATATAACTATGAACAGAACTCTCGTCACTTCACTTTACACACTTTCAGTGGCCCCTGCCAAACATGGGATGGTGCAAATGCACCTGAGAATTAATACTGTTTGCTAGATTTAGAATCCAAAAAACTCCTTTCCCTGGAAATCAAACTGGCTAGAAGTCTGAAAAACAACTGATGGTCCCTGAAGTATTCAACCTGGCTTATTTATTGGAATATCAAGAGTTATTTGCTCTGAAGACTATCTCCCAGACTTCTGTTGTACAATTCTGCTTGATGAAGATTGTGATCTGTGGGCTGGTGGATAGAAATGCCTTCTCTTAGACAGAGGTTTAAGTTGTCTGGGTTCTGTGTCAAATTCCAACACAATTACAAAGACGGTAGGGATGCTTACACTCAAATACTAGAAATTGACTTATTGCCTCTCCTTCTCCCCATAACAGTTTCTTAAACAAACTATTTTTCTACAGTGTCATTCTTCCAGATGACTTTTGAAGCAAAAAAGAAAACTATTTTAATTTAAGCAATATTTCTGCTATAATAATAATTAGTAGTAGTAATAATAATAATCCACACAGGTAAGATTTACATAAATTTCCCTGTCTAGAATTACTTTGGTTTCATCAGACAGAATCCAGTCATGCTGCATCACTCAAGCTCTCAAAGGATCATAAAAATCCAGCTTTGCGCCCCCCAAAATCTAAGTGTTAGGCTCATGATTGTTACACTTTTTACTAGTTAGAAGCTCCCTACAACATGAGGAATATTTTGATAGACTGGAAGAGAAAAAGACTCAGACTAAAATAATGAAAATGGAAATAGTGCAAAGACTATAATCTAGCTGAGAAAAATCAGGTCACAACCACAGCAAATCTTGGTCTAGCACAGTCCTCCTATCATCCTATTTATGTATAAAAGGAGACAGGTGAAAACAGGATAACATGTCCAGTGAGACAGCAACCAAGACAGCTTCATGAAAAGGCAAAATTATGCTTTACTGCCAAAAAAAGAAAATCAGTATCTGACTTAAGAAGATCATTGCTGGCTCCAAATATGGCAAGCAAATACTGATAATAAAACAAACTGCTATGCATTGGCTATTTAAAGGGAACTTTGGATCCAAAAGCACAGTGCTAGCCTACTTAAAAATTTTCCAGACATGAACATTTCTGGGCTATCTTCATAAAGAGCAGTGCAAGCAAGAGTAAACACTGAAAACAACAGTAGGATTATCAGCCACATCATCTGAGTCTAAAACAATCTCGACATACCAAGCATTTCAGGCTAAGCACTCCCAGCAGTGCTACCCATGTTCTTCTCTATTAAGGAGAAACATCCTTCATATCCTGCAAGGAATTCCCAGTTCTGTCCACATTACTAATTCAAGGTTCCAGAGGTAGGAACCAGACTACTACTTCTGCCAATAATAACTGACTACAGAACTTACCTCACCAGGTCAACAGTTTTCAAATACCAACATTTGCATCAGAACAGTGAAGTAAGCGATCTATTACACTAACAAGCCTTTGTAGAATAGCAGTGTCTATAAACCTTACCTTTCCAACTCATCTTCCCCAGGCAAGATTGGTGGGAAAGGGAGTGGAGGCAACGTTGATGTTTTCAGATGTGGGACAGCTATGGTCACAGAAACATGTCCCTTTGAGGAGGATTGCATGGTGGACTGAGAGTTAGCCTGAGAAGTCAAGGATGTCTTAGAATGGGCAGAAGATGGCAGACACAAAGGAACTAAAGCAGGGCTGTGAATGGTAGATGACTGGGCAGGTGGTAGAGGGGGGACAACTGGCAATGGAGGCAAAGGGGGCAATGGAGGAGGAATCTGAGGAGGTGGGGATGATGTTGGTAAAGGAGGGAGTGACTTTACAGAAGGCAAAGGAGGTGGGACCTCTTGCTCAACGGTCTCTATTTCTTTTGGAGTCACAGTTTCCTCCTTTGCTATAACAAGTTTCATATCTTTTGTTCCCACTGTTTTTGAGTCTTTAACTGAAGCAGGTAGTTTCTTCTCAGAATTTTCTACTGTCTTTGTTTTGACAGGTTCAGGAGTTGTTTTCGCCTCTGCATTGTGCTGTAGAGTATTTACTGTCTCTAGATCAGGAGGACATTTTTCAGGCTTAGCCATTTTTGCCTTCTTGACATCCATTACAGACTCTTTTACTTCAGCTAAGTTATTTTCTTTCCTAGACAACAGGCTAGGTGAGTCCTTGCTCTCCTTTCCATCAACCTTTGCTGCAGCAGCTGCTGCTGCAGCTCTCTCCTTTTTCTTCCTACTCAGCTCAGCTCCCAAACTGGAGGTCAGTGGTAGCCGAGCAGGTGAGATACTGGAATGGCGACTGCGAGACCCAGTTCTCTGCTTTTTGTTATGTGATGATGAATGCCTTGAATAAGCGGGACTTCTGCTTCGGGATTTCATGGGCTTCCTATGAAAACAGAATAGGATATATCAGAATCCCATAAGATCAACTGCCATAGTTTTTGTAAAAATCAACCTCCAGCTCTCAGGAAGTATGCTTGATATGTTTTTCTACTACACCATATATATTTGGTTTGGGATTACAAGATATGTGAACCCAGCCATTGCAGTCTGTAAGCCATGGTTAAGTGCTGCATAAACCCAGCTGACTTATTCATCAAACCATGGTTAAAATACATCATGGTTTAACCATTTGTGAACCCAATCTATGTATACACAGTGACAATGACCCTAAAGCTCCAGTGCACATTCCAACTTGCTACAGACTTCTCCATTTTCTTCTATAGGTTCACTTTATTTATTTTATTTATTTACCAAATTTATCACAGCCCATCTCCCCCCCACTTTATGTGCATAAGCTGAATCTGCACCTTCCACTCATGTATACCGGATAACATAATACAACAATCTTCATTGTACCACCTGTTAAAATAAAAGGGGTCAAACATTTTAGGCCTGGATATGTTTATACCTCAACCTTTTGCTTAGAAGCTGGAAACCATGATATCACTTCGTTTGTATGTGCATAAACAGTGATATACTCCCTGCACTAAACATCACAGAAACTTCTGTGATAAGGCAGAAATCTTTACTACAAAGCTTTTCTTTAAAATGTTCTGACTGGAAGAGGGATGGGAGAGAGGGAAGCAGAGTTGCCTCTGTTTGGGTCAGCACTGCTTTCAAGCTTCACTTTCCCACATTGGTGGTTACTCTCCTAAGATGCCCTTAGAGATTCCATGTAACCAGAAAAAGAACTCATTGATGTTTCCTTTTCTTTAGCACCAAGAAGACTGAAAGTTCACTGGCCAGCTCAGAAAGGAAATAGATTTTCAGCTCTGCTGTTCAGCATGGGCTATGTACTTTCCAGTATAGTGTGGCAGTTAAGGTGTTAGACTAGAATAGGGAGACCCAGGTTCTAGTGCATCCTCAGCCACAGAAGCTTACTGTGTGACTATGGGCCAATCACTCTTTTTTAGATCAACCTATTTCACAGGGTTATTATGATATAAAAATAAGAGGATGGAGTGCTATATACCCTACCCACAGCTCCTGAAAGTAGAAATTAAATTAAAAGAACTGGCAAAATCAAAACTTAATACCATGTGTTAGAAACCCACACATTGGTTCTTAGTCTTCCCTAATCTTTCCCTGACAGTGTGCCTCCTCAGTTCTAACACTAGTGGACAAAACTGTTCTAAGAATCAGATCTAAGTAGATCAGTAATCTTACCTAAATCATTACTAACCCCAAACACTAGAACTCCAACAAAATTAACCTACAAACATAAAGATTTCAAAGCAATTTCTGTACTCAACTACAGGCAGAAATTACAGGCAGTTGAGAATTTATTTACTCCTGAGGTCTAACAGGAGCACCTCAGGTCTTTGCACTGTAGGTTACTAATCTAAAATTTAGGAGATATAGTAGCAGTTTGAAATGTGGATGTTAGCTGCCTTACTTTTTAATTTTTTAATTTTTTTTATTAGGGAACTATATTAAAAGCTGCCTCCTTACTTTACTTCATTATTTTCAGATTATTTAAAAGTTTTAGTATTTTTTTTACCTTAACTACATTCATTATTAAGACAGTATGGTTACCAAGACATGCAGACGCTGGTGTCCAGAAATCCAGTTGCCTGGATCATTACATAGGCAACATCGAACATGCAGTTGTTTATGACAGGCACTGTTGATTTAAATTAAACTCAGAAGATAAATTAGGCCATGAAAGAGGCCAGAAACAGCAGTAAGCCACCCACAAAGCCAGTAGAGGTCACTAAATAAACGTGATTGAGAAAAGAATGTCATTAAGTCACGAAATAGGGCTGAACTCAGATTTAAGCCAATTATTCTAATTTTATTCTAACTTTGAATAAGCTATCAGTAAGTACTTCAGCAAAGGATCATTACCTTGTCGTGGTGCTGGAGCTTGAGCACCTCAATGATGCCATGAGCTAAACCATGAAGGGCCACCCAAGACGGGAAGGTCATGACAGAGAGGTCAGACTAAATGCGATCCCTGGGGAAGGTAATGGCAACCCACCCCAGTATTCTTGCCATGAAAACTAAATGGATCAGTACAACCAGAGATATGTCGGTATACCATCGGAAGATGAGACCCCCAGGTCGGAAGATGGTCAAAATGCTACTGGGGAGGAACAGAGGATGAGTTCAACTAGCCCCAGACGTGATGACGCAGCTAGCTCAAAGCCGAAAGGACGGCTAGCGGCCGACGGTGCTGGTGGTGAACGGTGAATCCGATGTTCTAAGGATCAACACACCATTGGAACCTGGAATGTAAGATCTATGAGCCAGGGCAAATTGGATGTGGTTAGTGGGGAGATGTCAAGATTAAAGCTAGACATTTTGGGCGTCAGTGAACTGAAATGGACTGGAATGGGCCACTTCACATCAGATGACCACCAGATCTACTACTGTGGACAAGAGGACCACAGAAGAAATAGAGTAGCCTTCATAATTAATAGTAAAGTGGCTAAAGCAGTGCTTGGATACCATCCAAAAAATGATAGAATAATCTCAATTCGAATTCAGGGCAAGCCATCTAACATCACAGTGATCCAAATATATGCCCCAACCACAGATGCTGAAGAAGCTGAAGTAGAGCAGTTCTATGAGGATCTGCAGGACCTACTGGACAACACGCCTAAAAGAGATGTTATTTTCATCACGGGAGACTGGAATGCTAATGTGGGCAGTCAAATGACACCTGGAATTATAGGTAAGCATGGCCTGGGAGAACAAAACGAAGCAGGACATAGGCTGATAGAATTTTGCCAAGACACCTCACTCTGCATAACAAACACTCTCTTCCGACAACCTAAGAGACGGCTTTATACATGGACTTCACCAGATGGACAACACCAAAACCAGATTTACATCCTTTGCAACCAAAGGTGGCGGTCATCTATACAGTCGGTAAAAACAAGACCTGGAGCTGACTGTAGTTCAGATCACAAACTACTTCTTGCACAATTTAGGATCAGACTAAAGAGATTAGGGAAGACCCACAGATCAGCTAGATATGAGCTCACTAATATTCCTAAGGAATATGCAGTGGAGGTGAAGAACAGATTTAAGGGACTGGACGTAGTAGATAGGGTTCCGGAAGAACTATGGACAGAAGTTCGCAACATTGTTCAGGAGGCGGCAACAAAATACATCCCAAAGAAAGAGAAAACCAAGAAGGCAAAATGGCTGTCTGCTGAGACACTAGAAGTAGCCCAAGAAAGAAGGAAAGCCAAAGGCAACAGTGATAGGGGGAGATATGCCCAATTAAATGCAAAATTCCAGAGGTTAGCTAGACGAGATAAGGAATTATTTTTAAACAAGCAATGCGTGGAAGTGGAAGAAGACAATAGAATAGAAAGGACAAGAGACCTCTTCCAGAAAATTAGAAACATTGGAGGTAAATTCCAGGCCAAAATGGGTATGATCAAAAACAAAGATGGCAAGGACCTAACAGAAGAAGAAGAGATCAAGAAAAGGTGGCAAGAATATACAGAAGACCTGTACAGGAAGGATAACAATATCGGGAATAGCTTTGATGGTGTGGTCAGTGAGCTAAAGCCAGACATCCTGAAGAGTGAGGTTGAATGGGCCTTAAGGAGCATTGCTAATAACAAGGCAGCAGGAGACGACGGCATCCCAGCTGAACTGTTCAAAATCTTGCAAGATGATGCTGTCAAGGTAATGCATGCTATATGCCAGCAAATTCGGAAAACACAAGAATGGCCATCAGACTGGAAAAAATCAACTTATATCCCCATACCAAAAAAGGGAAACACTAAAGAATGTTCAAACTATCGAACAGTGGCACTCATTTCACATGCCAGTAAGGTAATGCTCAAGATCCTGCAAGGTAGACTTCAGCAATTCATGGAGCGAGAATTGCCAGAGGTACAAGCTGGGTTTAGAAAAGGCAGAGGAACTAGGGACCAAATTGCCAATATCCGCTGGATAATGGAAAAAGCCAGGGAGTTTCAGAAAAACATCTATTTCTGTTTTATTGACTATTCTAAAGTCTTTGACTGTGTGGACCATAACAAATTGTGGCAAGTTCTTAGTGGCATGGGGATACCAAGTCATCTTGTCTGCCTCCTGAAGAATCTGTATAACGACCAAGTAGCAACAGTAAGAACAGACCACGGAACAACGGACTGGTTTAAGATTGGGAAAGGAGTACGGCTGCATACTCTCACCCTACCTATTCAACTTGTACGCAGAACACATCATGCGACATTCTGGGCTTGAGAAATCCAAGGCTGGAGTTAAAATCACTGGAGGAAACATTAACGATCTTAGATATGCAGATGATACCACTTTGATGACTGAAAGCGAAGAGGAACTGAGGAGCCTTATGATGAAGGTGAAAGAAGAAAGTGCAAAAGCTGGCTTGCAGCTAAACCTCAAAAAAACCAAGATTATGGCAACCAGCTTGATTGATAACTGGCAAATAGAGGGAGAAAATGTAGAAGCAGTGAAAGACTTTGTATTTCTAGGTGCGAAGATTACTGCAGATGCTGACTGCAGTCAGGAAATCAGAAGATGCTTAATCCTTGGGAGAAGAGCAATGACAAATCTCGATAAAATAGTTAAGAGCAGAGACATCACACTGACAACAAAGGTCCACATAGTTAAAGCAATGGTGTTCCCCGTAGTAACATATGGCTGCGAGAGCTGGACCATAAGGAAGGCTGAGAGAAGGAAGATCGATGCTTTTGAACTGTGGTGTTGGAGGAAAATTCTGAGAGTGCCTTGGACTGCAAGAAGATCAAACCAGTCCATCCTCCAGGAAATAAAGCCAGACTGCTCACTTGAGGGAACGATATTAAAGGCAAAACTGAAATACTTTGGCCACATAATGAGAAGACAGGACAGCCTGGAGAAGATGCTGATGGTAGGGAGAGTGGAAGGCAAAAGGAAGAGGGGCCGACCAAGGGCAAGATGGATGGATGATATTCTAGAGGTGACGGACTCGTCCCTGAGGGAGCTGGGGGTGTTGACGACCGACAGGAAGCTCTGGCGTGGGCTGGTCCATGAAGTCACGAAGAGTCGGAAGCGACTAAACGAATAAACAACAACATCAGTAAGTAAGTATAAAGGCATTATTTGCTGTTTTAGGCAGTTTAAACTGTTTACATGGCTTCCAATATGGAAAAAACTAGTTATTCTTGGTGATACCAAATTCATGTTTACTGATGTTATTTTGGAAACATAAGGACAGACCTCTATCAAGAGAAAAGGGGAATATTCTTTCTTGAATGTAACTTAACTGGGGCTCCCTCCTTTGCAGTGATGAGTCATTACTGGGAAATACTAATTATCTACAGGAATTTAACAATAATAAGGCTCATAATAATTTAACAAAAAACTATTTTGTTCTTTCGGCTGAAGGATGGTTATTCCACCCTCTGGTTCTCACACATCACATTACAGTATGGTTTGTTTTAAAAGCTATGGTGTGGTTTGTTTTAAAAGCGAATTTTACCACAATAGCTGGATTCATTCAGCACACTAAGTCATAACCAAACAAACCACCACAAGATTTAGTGACATGTGAACCCAACCAGAGTCAAAAAAATGTTAGGTATGCTTCAGGGCCCACTTCCAGGTAAAGTAATATGTAGAATACTCTTCATTTGTTCCTCATACAATCCAAGAGGGTCCCCTAAAATGTTTCCCAGAATTCAGATCATCAAAGTGTACTAATAAATCTGCAACAAGATCCTTCACAGGATATTTGAGCTCCAGTGATCCATATCCCATTCTCTAACCTTCAATAAAGTCAGCAGTCTGTCAATCCCTGCTCATTTAGGAATCCAACACTGCACCTGAGAATTAGCTCTTCAACTCACTACAGACACCTAATTTGATAGTGGATTCTATCACATTTTTTTTAGCCCAGTTATAAGCAGCCATTCCCCAGCCATTATGAACAGTCAGTTTAGAGAAAGGGAATGTTCTTTATAGAAGACTTCACTGGAGAATGAGAGTTAGAAATGGTTAAGAGTTTCAGAACCCAATACATATAGCAGGTGGGTGGGAAAAAGAGTTAGCAAACTAGTACACCAGACAGAACTATGAAGTGAAATATAAGAGAATATGAAAAATGAACAGGAATGAGACGCCTCCTTGTAGCTTCACATATTTAAATACACTTCTTGTTACTGTTAGTGACATGTGACACTTTACCCAGCACATCATAAAGACTCAACCAAGTTACTTTCAGCACAGTTCTCTAAAAATAGTTAAGATCAGAAGATGTTTACTCAAATTAACCAATTCTTTCTCAACTGACAGATGGATGCTTTCCTGAGATTTGGTCCATAGTGAGCAGGAAGCACCAGCTCCATTTGTCCTACATAATTTAAAAGTAATTGCCCAGAGCTGATGGACCAACCAACTTAATCATGGAAACAAAAAGTATTGAATTCAAAATGTAGCACACCAAGTGCAGGATTTATAAAAGCATATACTTCACGGTCCAAAGGAAAACTATACAATGCAAAGAACCTACTTAATGGTACTGACATTTTTTTCTTATCACACTTGGTGGGCAGTTTGTCTAACAATCAATACTTGTTCCACAAGCATTTCCTCCACATAAAGTGCTGTGTGTTAACTACATACTTTCTCTCAAGGTCATTAACTATCTCATTGCAGAGAGGAGAATGGAGCTGTGAGAGACACACCGCATGAAGACCATCCAGAATTCACAACTAGGAAGATGTGAGCCCTGTGAATATTCAAAACCATGGGACAAGACTGTTGTTTAAGTTCCTTTCAGCTTTTAGGTTTCAATTAGTTGTTAAAAGTACAGTTCACAAGGAATAATATAAATACATTTTAGCTGCACTGACTTCCCTCGTGGCATTCATAAATATCAGAAGCTGCAATCAAAAAAGCCAGTCTGGTCCAGTGGTTAAGGTGCTGGGCTAGAAACCATGAGGCTGTGAGTTCTAGTCCCACCTTCAGCATGAAAGCTGGCTGGGTGACCTTGGGCCAGTCAGTCACTCTCTCTCAGCCCAACCCACCTCACAGGGTTGTTGTTGTGGAGAAAATAGGAGGAGGAAGGAGTATTAGGTATGTTCGCTGCCTTGAGTTATTCATAAAAATAATAAAGGCAGGATAAAAAATAAAAATGAATTTTGAGCATGTAACCACTGTTGTTTATCTAAGAGTTTATCAAAAGAAAGTATGTCTATCCCCATAAAAAAAAATCTAGTAAAATAATTCTGATAAAACTATGTAAGCAAAACTATATGGAAGTGCACTCTTCTAAAACCACTGGGATTTTCCCACTTTGTTACTAGCATAAAGCTGAGAAAATAGGATACCATGAAGGCTAATAAAATCTGAAACGTTAATACTATATACTTAAGTGATATAAAATTAAATGTACCTCATGTTCTTTGAGTTCAGCGTGCTAAAGAAAAAAAGTTCTTTGCAACCCGGAAGTTTACATATTTAATAAGCACATTCTGGCACCTATTCCAGTTAATTCTATAAAAACTGAAAAGTCACAATATGGATCATGGCCCAGGAGTATGAACTAAGCTGCAGTTTTGGTTATCAGAAATCACTGCCTGAAGTTACACTAAATCTGAATTTAGCATTATGAAAACAATGTAGCAGTAGATCTTGGAAGTTTGTTCCTTGTTTACATACCTCTGACACAGAAGCTACCTATCTGCATGTATGTCATCCAACTTTAATGAACTGTAGTTTATGCCAATCATGATTTGATTAATGATTCTAGTTTGCCAGGTTTTGATGACATGACAAATTGTAGACAAACCAAACCAAAATAAAAAGGTATGCTGAAAACATGCAAGACTAATGCTCACTGCAAATAAGTTTTGTCATTTTCAACGATGTCTTAGCATGATATCCAATCAGATCAGTGTCTTACTGGCTGACCTGGCTTCTTTTCAACTTCACATTCTCCAGATCAGTAAGACAAAAATTATTACCTAGGATACAACAATACTGCAAGACAAACAAAATAAGCTTGTACCTTAAATCAGCCTGCTTTAATATTGTGTCCTCCATATGTGTTAGACTCCAACTCCAGTCTCACTATCATGATCATGCTACTTTGTAATAGCAGGTGTTATAATCCAACACATATGAACACATCATGGTGGGAAAGGCTATCCTAATTAATCATGATACAGAGGAATATAAAACATTTTCTGTTCTGACAGACAGTAACAATGATTCTGGGACATCAGCCCCTTCCGTTACATTTGTACTTAAGAGGCCCAAGAGTTCTGATTTAACTATGAAGACCAAATACCTGGAAACAGGACTACGACTCAAAGACCGCTTGGAAACAAAAGGACTGCTGGAGCGCCTTCGATTGAATGGGCTGGGGGATCTTCCGCTGTAGGATCCACTTCCTCTTTCATAGCTGGATGAACGCCTCCTGCTGTATGGGCTGACTGATCGCTGTCTCCTGCCATAAGGGCTGGGAGAACGTATATTGGATTGGTAGGCAGCAGGTTCCTTATACGGAGGGCTGACTGATGGTCGTCGTGAGGATACGCTAGGACTCTTCTTATAGGAATCATAGTTACTGGATGTGTGTGAGCGTGGAGGGCTGTTGTCATAGTCCTGTGTATAGGATGCTCCTGAGGGACTGTCATCTTGTTTGGGACTATCTGACCACTTACGGTGTGGACTTCTGGATTTCCGCTTTGGACTGTCCAGTGACTTGTAGCTTTTGGGGGCATCTCTTTTCCGATGACTTTTACTGCGATCCTTGTGACCAGATTTTGCCTCCCGCTCTTTCCTAGACTTCTCCTTATGCAGTTTGGCTGACCGGGAATCTTTGCTACTGCTTTTGAATGATTTAATTGAATGGTCATCATTCTCCTCATGTAGCCTTTTGGAAGTCCCAGACAGTCTATCTTTAGTAGAACTCAACTTGCCTGAGGACTCTTGATTCCTGTCCAGTCTCTTCTCCTTGTCCCCCAGCTTACTTTTCATCAACTCACGGACTCGCTTGTGCTGATGATGACGATGTCGATGTAGTCGATCACTCCTGTCTGATGTCCCTTTCCTCTCATCATTTTCTCTACGTTCCAACTTGAGGACTGCTTCTTCTGAGAAGGTGTCAGAATCAGAGCTGATATCATCATATTCTACCAATGGCTTGATCATGCTGCCAAGTGGTGCTCCTCCTTCTTGGGACCCCAACGGTGAATCTTTGGAATGCCTCGATCTGTGTCTTTTATGCTTGGAGAGCCGGTGCCTCTCTCTGCTGTTTGAGCTCCCACTGCTGGACACTGTATCTTGATGCAAAGACCCCCCTCCTCCCGCATCCTTCTTGCCCCCATGTCTCTCTGGGTTTGGCATTCCTTCTCCACTGTGCTTGAAAAAAGGGAGGAATCCTCCAAAAAGCCCAAATTCTAATCTTCAAGACACCCCCTCCTACAATGGAAGGGCTGCTTTCCCTTTTGTTACCTGCGTCCTACATTCAACCCACTCTTGTCTCTTTACATGAGGGTAGATGGGGTTGCTCTGTTAATGCCTTTTCTACAATGACATGCAGAATATAATAAGATAAAGTTGTCTCAGAAATAGTCTAAAACTGAGTTGAGCCCACCTTTCAACTGGAGAAAAATAATTCTTTGTCAAAATATCTTCTGATCCCACACTTCAGAAGTAGGAAGGGAAGAGAAGGCGTTTTTAACCCTGAGTAAGCACCTGCTCTTCCTTAATTCCAGGTCTCAATTAACCTCTAGTTTCAGAAATGAATTCCCAAAAGGGTTGATTAAAGGGGTAAAAATATACATAAACCCCAGTTTGTAAATAGGCAAGGAATTGAACTTTCCAAGCAGAAAAAAAAAAAGTTATTGAAAGAGACTAGTTCACTTCCAGATTTTTGAAACAGGGGTCCCCTAATAGTAGCCCCCCAAAGTACTTAAGCAGTGGACTCCCTTGGGTCAAGGCTGCTTTGCCACTAACTCAAGGTCCCACGTCCCTACGAAATGAAAGTGGGGTCTGAATTTATTTGCTATATCCTTAACTTCCTGAGAGGGGTTACTATACACACCTGCAGCCCGCCCCGGGGCCTGGCTCACTGGGCAAAACCTGGAGGCCCGTGACCAAGCCCAACGAGTCTCACCTAAGGGGAGTCCCCCTTCCTCAGCCTGAATTTCTAGTAAGTTCCCCAAGCCAGGATCCCCATCTTTTTCCACCTACTTCCCAGATCGAAACGGCGCTGTTTCCAGATTGGGGGGAGGGGTAGGGGAGAGGAAGGTAGGAAAGTGAGGAGGGAAGAAGGTTAGCCACCAACTCTCGCGAGAATACGAAAAAAAAATCGCCGTCGTTGCCGTCCTTCGAGCCGCCGACGCCGTGGCTTCCTTTGGTACAGCTCGGGGGTTCCTTTCCCCCAACTCCTCTACCTGCTCCTGTTTCTCCAAATACCGCGAGAACACGCACGTGCGTGCGCGTACACCCGCTGTCACGCAGGCGCACGCGCTCCCACTCAGCCGGAGCTTTGCGAAGTCTCGCGACGCCGGCCTGAAGATCGAGGGTGGGACAGAGAATTAGGTTACCCCGGTTTCTGACCAGCTGGGGTTTTCTTACACGAGGTTTGGTGCCATGGTCTCGCGGGATCTGGGCTTCTTTTTCCTCAAAACTTGGATGGCCCTAAGAAGTTAAGAGTGAAACGCACTGTTCTTAATTAAGACATTTGTAATTGAAAAACCTACAAGACAGAAAAAAAGAAGAGGGAGTTTGCTTCCCGGCAGTCATTTTTCCTCTCAACGGTTAACAACCAACTGGGAAAGACCGTAGTTTAGATATATGGTTTTGTGCGGTCCTAGATTATTCTGACTTCCTGCTATGAAATGTATTAAATCTTATCACAAGACAGCTGCGGATGGGATTTTTTTTGTCTTTCCACAAAAACGTAATGAATTTCCTCGGAACAGGAACAAACATTTAGAAATGGCCGCTCCCCTTCCCCTTTTTCTCTCAATACAGGCTTATTAAGCAACTTGGGAACGACATCCTGTCAGCATCGGACGTGACAGAACCGTTGCTCCTTCCACTCCGGATAATGACACTTTATGGGAAAGCATTTTGTACTTGAAAACAGAGAAGAAAAACTGCCAGCTACTGTATTCCTGTGGATGTTAAGGCGGGCGTCCCGTCAACAAGGAATTAGACTCGACGCGGGAGGAGAGGGCAGAGAAAGAAAGACGCCGTTTTCAAATCTCGCGAGAGCTACCGGCCTTCCTGCCGTTGCATTGGCTGCCACCTGGGATTCTCAAACAACTTCCTGCTCTGCTCTTGTCACGTTTCGTTCCCGGAGAGGAGGAGCGGGGAGGTCTCGCGCGGCGGGCGGTGGGATGGCGGTTGCTGTGCAGTAGCCGCCGGCGCTGAGGGAGGCTGCTTTTGCCCGGTCCCGCCCCTTTCTCACCGCGGGAGAGGGGTTGGCTGAGGCAGCTCCAGGCCTCCACATGAGGGAGAGCGGCGGGGGCGCCTGTCCCCTTTTCCCCCACCATCCTCGGAGGGATGATGAAGGCAGCTCAGGGCAACGCCGAGGGTGAGCGATGGGGCTTCGGGCTGGGGAAAAGCGCCTGCTCTGCTCCTCCGTAGCAGAAGCTTTAGGGATGTCGGAGTCATGGAGGCCATCTCTTCGGGTGGGAAGATCCCTTTGCCAAGTGCTCAGTAGGAGGTTGCCGATGCGGCGGTGATGGTCGGGATAACCGTGCGGGAGGGGTCGATCTTAGGGATTTCGGAAAAGACTCTTTAAAGCGAGTTCTGGGAAATTTTGCCAACTTTGGATGGAGCTCCAAGAAGATGCTTTTGTAGAAAAATTGGTAGTTGTATTGAGGAGCGTGGGAAAACGTAATGAAAGAAAACGAGAGGAGGAGGTTTAGCTTGGCAGAAGCACCTATAAAAGGGATCTGGGCATGAGCAGCAGCCTGAGAGCAGCTGCTGAAAAGGCGGTTGGTAACACGGAGTGCCCTAACAGAAGTATAGAGGCCAGTCATTGCCCTAATCAGACCTCAGTTGGAGTACCGTGTCCATTTCTGGGGCACCACAGTTCAAAAAGGACAGTGACAAACTAAAGCAAGTTTTGAAGATGGCTGACAAGGTAGTGAGGGGACTGGAATCCAAGCTCTATGAAGAAGCGTTAGAGGATCTAGGTATGTTTACCCTGAAAGATGATTTAGGGGAGATATGAAAGCAGTCTTCAAATATCTGAAGGATTGCCATGCAGAAAAAGGAGTGGACTTAATCTTTATTACCCCAGAAGGCAGGACCAGAACCGATAGTTTAAAATTTCAAGGAAAGAGTTCAGGATAGATATCAGGAGAAATTTCCTGACTGTAAGAGCTATCAAGTAGTAGAACAGACTTTCTCTGAAGTGGTGGGGTCTTTTCTGTCTTTGAACAGAGGCTGGATAGCCATATTTCAGAGATAGTGCACTAAACAGGATAAGGGACTAGATAATTTCACTTCCAAGCCTATGACTTCTTGGGTCACTTTCATGTAATCTTCTCATGGGTTTTATCTGCGAAATGAATATTGGGAAATTGGGATAATCCTTTCTGTGTTAGTACTTATAACTGACTTCATTATTTAAAGTATTTTGAAGGGAAAACATTTTCAATGAGCTCCTCCTGCCTTCCAGTTATGTGTGCTAAATCTTCCTGTCTATTGCTTGCTTCTTTTTTCTCCTCCTTTCTCATCCTGTAGATATAGCATATGATTTGGCTGGAAAGGAATTTTGCTGTGGGATGGTTATGTATTTACATAATAAAAATCCAAAATCTACATGCTTCAGACCTATTCATAAAGCTGAATGTCAAGCATCCAAGCAGTTGGAGAGACAGGAGCGAAAAGAATCATCTGGCTTGATCAAAATAGGGAATCTGCCATTGTGTCTTTATATGTCCTAAAAGGCCTTGAAGCCTGTATAGCAGATTCTAATAGAACCTAATCCAATTGTTTGTTATTTCCTCCTATGCCTTCGGTACTGAATAAATTCATATATTTGTGGCTTCTACTTTCTTCTCCTATTTTGCTTGAAGAACTTAAATGTATTGTGATTTGGGGGCGGGGGGGTGGGCTGGCACAGACTGCCCAGCTGTGGAGTAGTTTCTTTTTCTGTGATTCTTGTAGGCCAGATTTCAAAACTTTAGAATCTTCCAAAGGAAAGTTAGGCAAGAGCTGGAGAGAGAGAGAAAGAAACAAAACCAGCTTAAGTACAGAAAGCAGGTGCTAGTTAATCTCTAGTAGATGGATCAATTGCTTGATTATAAACAGCTTAAAATGAAGTTGGCAACAAAACAAACTTCTTCAACTTGGTGCCCAGCAACTGTATGTGTGAAGGATTTTAAGTGGTGTAACGCCTGAGGCAATCTGTCAACTAGAATGGAGAATTCTAGCAGAAAGAGTAGAGAAACTGAGTTTTGCAGCTGTGTGCAACAACTAGAAATTTGCTATTAGCGTCACTCCATTTGCTTTTTTTCCCCCAGAAGTTCCCTAGGAATTTGAAGTATTTCTTTCCAGACCTATAAATAATATACAACTAATGATACATATTGAATAATTTTAGCTGCAGTATTGTCTCCTGCACACCAAAGAACTATCTTAGGATGAAGTTGATAGGAGAAAATTTGTAATCACAGCCAAACTTTTCTGAAAAGCTAACCCACCATTCTGAATTTTCTCCTGCAACATGTAGAAAAGGTTCACACATACATGTCAACCATGGTTTACAAACCACAATGGTCAGCTTTGTATAGTATCCTAATTCCATATGAAACAAACTATATTATGCTTAGCATGTGTGAATCCAGTCAGTTTCATAATCATATGACATATATTCAAAATTGCACAGTATTCACGGGGCAAAAATAAGCTCAGGTTTAATTAGTGCTGCACATGAATTGAAGCTGAATGATAAGCCATCATGTGGTTTATTTGATGTAGCTAATAAACATAGCCATTGGGAATTGTAATCCAAAAATTAGGATTTGGTTTGTGATGCACACCAAACTAATTGTGATTTTTTTTTAATCCGTTCAATCATATCTGATTCTTGAAGACTGCCTAGACATGTCCTCGCGGTTTTCTTGGCTGCAAGTGCCTTCTTTGCCATTGCCATCTTCCTAGGGCTGAGAGAAAGTGACTGGCCCAAGGTCACCCAGCTGGCTTTGTGCCTAAGGCAGGACTAGAACTTACAGTTTCCCGGTTTCTAGCCTGATGCCTTAACCACTACACCAAACTGGCTCTCAATTGTACTTAATTCATTGTTAAACAAATTGTGGCCATATCCATATCTAGCCAATATATCCAAATTGGCTGTGACTTTCAAGCTACAGTAGGCAAATCAGTGTGGAAAGGACTAGTTACAGAGCCTCAAATTAATGCAAATAGTGTACCTTTGATTATCAGACCCTGAGTTAAACCCAGAGGACAGTTATTATAATGTGCCATGCTTCTTATGTTTAAATAATTGTGAGCCTGATCTAGCAAGGCTACCTTAATTTTTTTTTTTAAAAAAACCTCTTTCAAACAACTTTAGAACTTTCTGTTGGGCTAAGATTGGCTTATTCATTTTGTTTATTTATATGCCATCCATTCCCAAAGCTAACAGTCAAGATCACAAAATAAAAAGCAACCCCATCAAAAATACATAAACCCACCTGTAATATAAACAAAATTTACAACGTCAAGATAATAAATAAAAAGAAATATGCCTGCTAGATTCCAGCCTTCACTTAAAGCATACCTTCCTCTTGCAGTAGATGGAATAACTAGGTCTTAATGGCTCTTCTGAAATGCTGTAGGGAAGGAATAGACCAGATCTCTATGAGGAAGGAATTTCAAAATACATCATCTGATTTGCCTTTTATTTCAACCTGATCTTTTCTCTTGTTTGAAGTCACTTTATTGTTAGCTCAGAAACTCTTATCTTACATGAATGCAGTGCTGAGAATTAATGGTAAAATAAGTGCCATTAGTTTTCTTCACAGGTGAAACTTATTTACTAGGTTTGGTGATCATTTATATGATGCTATCTGCAAGATGAACCCTGCAGAATAGTGATTTGTTTATCATCCCATCTATATCTGTAAATGAGGAATAGAAGAGAAAGGAGATGATGTATATCCACAACCTAATATGAACACTGAGTTAGATAGGTCATGGTCCTCTTCTGCAAGCTGTTTTTCTGTGTAGAAAACTTGAATCTGCTTTTCTAAGCTGAGATTAAATAATAATTTACACCACCCAACTCTCAATGACTCTGTGTGGCTTACAACAATCAAACAAAAAATTACAATAAAATCAATAAAAAAATCAAGTTAAAAGGTGACAAGTGCAATGAAGCAAGGGGTCTCACTCTCCCTTGCCAAAGGTCATGGTGAAGATTCAAGATAAATTACATATGATTGACTTGTGATTTTGCTTATAGAATCAGAGAAACTGAATAAGATGAGTTCCCTTCTGGAAAGACTTCATGTCAAGTTTAATCCCAACAGCAGACCTTGGACAGAAACCATGAAGCTCGTTCGACAAATTATGGTAAGGATTAACAGATTTTAAATTAACCTTTTTTAATGCTTTTGCTGTCATCCCGTGTGAATGGAGAACTCATCTTAGAACACGTCTAAGGAAAGATTGGCAGAGATGGAGACTTGTTACCAAGATATTGGGTTATTGATTGTCTTATCAAGCAGCTGTCTCAGATCTTAGGAAACACTAATTAGAATTAACTTAAGTTTGAGTAACAGTTGTCACAATCTATCATTCCATGAGACAATTCTAAACTGTCTTCAGTCCACTGAATTGTCATGATCCATATCCTTTTGTTCCTGTTTGCTTTGTGATGCTAAAGGACAACCTCACTGGATCTCCATTTTCTATAGCTGTAGAAGATAGAAATTAAGTGTTTTAATTTCTTAGCTGTTGCTTCTCTTTCATCATATTACTGAATGTGAACATGAAATCCTTTTTCCCCATTGCTTTTGAATGTAGGAAAAACGAGTTGTCATGAACTCTGGAGGTCACCAGAATCTTGTCAGTTGCTTGGAAACTTTGCAGAAGGCTTTAAAAGGTTGGTGGTTGTGTCAAAAACATACACATTAAATGTTTAACTTTAAAAAAAGAAATAATTCTGGTTTGTAGGAATTGGCAGTAGTAACATCTTTGTGGCTTTAATGTCTTGTTTACAGAGCATTATTTATTCAAAAGAAGTCGCAGTGTATTTATTGGGTCTTACTTTTTTGTAACTATATTTTTATACCATCACATTTCCTAAGGAGTTATGGGTTGACTGTAAATCTGATATACGTAATGACTTGCTGCAGTCTGTGTCAGTATGTTTTATCAGGTTAACCAGTAGGCACCATTTGCGTATTCATGTACAAAATCCCACATTCCTAATGTGTCAGTGCCTTTGCTGCATTTTTGCAATGGAACATGGGTTTGGGGACAAGCAGTACTACTTTTTCCTTTTCTCTCCACTCAGTCAGCAAACAGTGGCAGAGGCATGCTTGGTTTCTCTTGCTCCTTTGCCTGCTGGCAGTTAGAGTCCCAGCTGGTTAACAGGTGCAAGGTTAAGCCTCTGCACCCAGCTCTATCCTGCCCAGCAGAGCTAGAGAAGGAGTCAAAGACTGTTTTGCACGCAAGAGGCATAGAGTTAAAACAATAGACTTAGCTCCAATGTAGCAAATTAATGGGACTCTGTTTCCCTGATTTCTTAAAATGGGGAACTTGATTTGGAATGATGCATATCAACAGCAATGAAATTGTTACATAGCATGCAGTGCTGATATGGCAAACTAAAATAATAAAACAGGAAGTTATGGTGCTGAATTAGGATATTTGAATGAGACATACAGAAGTCTCCTTATCATGTTTCCCTGCAATTCCTTTTCTTCCAGCCATTTTGGCTATCACATGTAGCTGAAGAGAAAAGCAATCCAGAAAAGTTGTTGGATGGAAAACCACAAGATTCTGCCATTTTCATCTGCATAGTTTTCCTGTTCTTAAAATAGATGCCACCACCCACAACCTTTGCTAAATAATCACAATAGACTATAAGTGCATAGTGCTGCTATTGTCAAGTTTAGTTGTCTCTCAGCAGTCATTTACTTTGGAAAAATAAGACATAGACATTTTTGTTGGACAATGAAATTCTTAGTCCATCTTGCCCCAAGGCTTTTGGGTGAACAGCCATAGAAAAAAAAATAAACCTTAATGCTGCTTAGTAGAAATCATAAGAGTTAAACTAAAAAATAAAACTCAATTTCAACATTTTTATGAAGAAAAATAAAGTTGATAGAGAACTGGGTTTAATTAAACTGTCTTCTTCCTAGTGACATCTCTGCCCACTATGACAGATCGCTTGGAGTCCATTGCTAGACAAAATGGGTGAGTTGTTTAGTTGTTTTACAGGTGTTGCCTGGTTAATTTCAAAGAATCATACTAATCTAATTGGCCCTTTGATATACCACGAAAACACGTTTCTACTGGTAAGCAGTTTCAACTTCAACTCTTTTGCAGGAAACATAATTTCCTTTGGTTATACATGGAATATATCAAACAGCCTTGACCCAAGCTCACTTCTCAACTGTTTTTAAGGACTGTACTGCAGGGAACAGCTTGTTATTGTGGCCCTTTGTGATCTGAATTGTATGAATTAGTTTTTGAGTGGACTAAAACTGTAATTTTCCATAATTTGATGGAAGTAGAGTACTTCTTAAACGTTCAACATTATCTATGTTTGAAAGCAAGCTTGAAATAATTGCTATCTTAATGCCAAATCACTCCTTAGCTTTCATAGCTCTCTTTAGCCAGCACCTTGCTAATTACATTTTTATATATTTTCATAATATTTTAACATTGTTTTGAGGAAATAAAAGTGAAAATTTGGGTGGACAGTGCTTGGTTTGGGGTATCAGAACCTACTTTTCTAGTTCGGTACATCTCTGCCATGAGCTAAGGAGTATGATGAAGTAGTGGATAAATATACTAGCAAGCATAATCAGTACATGGAAAAGGGAGCTTATATTTTTTTATTGGTTTGGATCCAAATTGAATTTGCCCCATATAATTCCAGGTGCATTCAATGGAATGAATTACAACTAATTGGAATCTCATTAAATACAGTTAAATTATTCAAGTTTCAATTTGTCAGACTTGAGCCTCCAGGAGAGGTCAGTATATAGATGTATACATAAGGACTTGATGAAATTTGATAAAGTTATATAGTCTTGTAATATTTTTTGAAATTTATAATTTTTCCCCCTTTATAAAAGCCTTGGATCTCATCTTAGTGCAAATGGCACTGAATGTTACATAACATCTGACATGTTCTATGTGGAAATCCACTTGGATACTACAGGACAACTGCGTGATGTCAAGGTGGCACATCATGGAGAAAACCCTGTGGTATGTAGAGTGTAGTGGCTAAGTTACTTTTTCACATTTTATGTTGATGTGTAGTTTGTGTTTAAATAACCCAGATTCTAAGTTCTGATATTATCCTAAGCCAATGTTTGGCAGACTTTTCACCATCTTGGGTGCTATCCTGGTTAGATTTTTTTTTAATACCCATGGAAATCACAACATTTTCACTTTTAACAAAAAATAATTGTTTTCATGGGGGGGAGCATTCTAGGAGATTTCCCAGTCCCTGTGTTAAGCTTTAATGTGATTCGTTTTAAGGAAATGCTATTGTACTCATTAATCCCAGCAGTTTCTAGTTAATGTAGGTTATCCATTTTCTTTTTTCTAGAGCTGCCCAGAGTTGGTACAGCATCTAAGGTCAGTACTGTGTTCTTTTGATTGCTGGTTACATCATCCTTTCCTAATTGTATGTTTTCTAGCAGCTGATAACCATTTTATCAACTGCTTTTTGATTTTAGCTTTCTAGTTTATCAGTTATCCTTCTCCAACTTTAGGATTAAGTCTTTAAAATACCCAGTTTTGGTCACGCTGTAATCCATTAGGGCACCAGAAGGAAGGGTGATACAGATTATACTAGAAAATAGGAGGACAACCTTTTCAACACTTTTATTTATACACATACACTCTCCCCTTCCTTTCCAATGATTCTCTGCAAATTGCTGTCATTAACAACAGAAAACCAGTGATTTGGTCCCTCTCAGTCAGAAAATCAAATAATGAGCTAGCTAATACAGACTGGTTTGCTTGGTTCCTTGCCTTTAAGGCTGGTCAGCAGTGAGATTTCCCATAGCTCTAAAGCTGTACTTATTACTGAGGTTCACAGAATGCCCACCCATGCCCTTGTTCAGGCCGATGTGACCTCCATTGTTGTGTTTCATGGAACTATTGGGGGTGGATAAAAAGGCTATGATGAAAAATTAAGTGGGCTTCAAAGAGGGTTATGCTGTGAATCAGATAAATAGAACTGAATAATGGTGCAATGTGGGCTGGGAATACTCATTCAATATTTAAAATAGGGAAATTTGGAAGAAAAAACTTTGAAGACCATCTTAATTCTGCATTCTAACAGGATAATAGGGCTATTACATCCTTCTAGGACATACAATTGTGAAAGTTTCTTTCTTTTCTTTCATTATTCTTTCTAAATCTTTCTTTCTGAAGGTTTGAGCCTTAGAAACTGAGGCTTTGAGAAGCATATAAAGAATCCTCTGCTAGAGAGGTATAAGACAATCCAGGAAGATTATAGGCAACATACAAGTGTAGGTAGTTAACAAAGCCTGTGTATCTCTGAGAAGTATGCAGTGTCACATTTAGGCAGCTTGGGCTGAAATAGTCCCAAGCAGGATGCTGAACTGGAAGATTGAGAGCTTGCAATATCAAAACTGACACTTCTCCCCTTCCCTCTTAGAAATAATGTGCTAAATATAATTGTTAGTGTCAGATGATTTTCTTCTTTCCTAGAGAGAGAAACTTCGATGAATTTTCTAAGCATCTTAAGGGTCTTGTCAATCTATATAAACTGCCAGGTGACAAGTAAGTATTCCATTAACCCACAGTTTCTGTATTGGAGAAATATCCTAGAATGCAGTTTGCATGTCCACAAGCTCTTTTGTAATTCACTGTCCTATCCTGTCACAGCTCAGCCGATGCTGACTGCAGCAGGGGATAACACAGTACCATGATAGGGAGGATAGCAGGACACTGGATATAACACTATGGGAGGTGTGGGTTCTAGCATTCTAAAACATTGTGAGAACATTTTTCCCCCTGGCAGAGAATTGGGAGCATTCCCTGATTCTACAGCCTTTAGCTAGCTCTTATAGTATGGGGAAATCACTTTTTTCTGTATAATTTTTAAAGCAAGTTTCCTCTTTTTCTTTCAGCAAATTGAAAACTAAAATGTACTTGGCTCTACAGTCCTTGGAGCTTGATCTTTCAAAGATGGCAGGGATGTACTGGTAAGAGCAGTTTACCACAATGAACCCAGCATTTAGCTATAACTCTAAAAAAACAGTATTATCCAGGGAGTGAAACATTGGGCTTAGAAAGCACTGAGTTTAATCCTATTTGAACCATGGATAAATAATCATCTAATTATTTCACCAACATCATTTCTGTTCTGCATAGGAGAGCATTCACATTAACAAGGTTTAAGTCTTTTACTTTTGATGGTAACGGAGGGCGGTATAGTAACATCCCATATCAGGAGTGCCTATATCCATATTCAGACAAGGCGATAGAGATGTCGTCTTATGCTGCCCCTTGTACTATACCCAGTGTTCTGATTAAATCAGAACTCCTCTCTTAAGTAGAGGAGTTGTTTGGCCTGTAGAGAAAAATTTGCATTTTTTATTAGCAGATCAGTCTACAGAAATATGCAGGAAAGCTGCCACAACTTGATCCATTGTGATTGCTCTTAAAAGGTGCTGGGTCTGAATTCAGTAAGATTGCAAATGCCAGCTTACTATTGCCTGAAAGTTTGTCAGCATACTATATATGTTATTAAACTTCTTTCCTTTTTATTATGTTAATTCCTTACCCTGTTTTACTGGATTGCATTGTATTTGTAATTTTTTAGTTGTTGACTATTAATAACAACAGTTATTGTTATTAGTGTTACAATTATGTCGCAATATCTTAGCCTCAGTTTGGCGATTTATAATTATACTAAAGAACTGCATATGTATGTTACATCTAAGATTCCAAATGTGGCTTTCATAAGATGAGTTCCAAAGCTTTGAATAGGGAATGTGTGAGATTTTGTTTGAGGAACAAGATTAAGAAAGCGATGCTGATACAAAACTTGAATTGGATTTCCCAAATGCAAGAATAGATATCTATCTAGTTATCCTGGTTTGCTTATAGACAGGGATTTAATGGAGGGAGGAAGGAAGGAAGGAAGGATGGTTCTCATTTATAGATCTAGGTTGCAGTCCTATCCAAATTTATATGCACTTAACTTGACAGAATAAGTTTCTGATTGGACATGCATAGGATACGACTTTTGTATCATGAATGCTTAGAAATTTGTTTTTGTTTTCTATCTGCTTATAGGCAAGCCACCAATGCAAGCCCTTTGGACAAAATTCTGCATGGCAGCGTGGGCTATCTTACCCCTAGGAGTGGAGGTAGGAAGTATCTTTTGCTAAACATCATAATACATATAAAGATGTATACGTATAGGAAAAATTCTATATATACTATAGTCTAACCCAGTTAATGGTGCAGGGTTTTTTTTGTAAGATACCTTGTAAAATGGTTGATTCCTGACTGCTTAAAATATAGTTGTAAATTACTATTATCTAATTCTGTTCTTCTGGCAGTCCCTTGTTTAGATCAGCCTATGCAGTTCAGTCCATAGTGCGCTACAAGTAAGACGTGCATTTCAGAAAACAGCTAGTTCACCAAAAAGTTATAGAAAATGGACATAAACTGCATGTTATAAACAATCTGTACATTCAGAAACATTATTTTCTAGTCTTAAATATGAGCAACAGGAATAATACAAACCTTTTAATAAATCTTCCAAAAGGAAGTATGACCCATTTAATGATATACTTAAACCACCAGCTTTTAAATACATGTCTGGTTAGTTAGGTATGCATCAGCCAGTTCACAAATTGCCTTTTTACTCATTCAGAGCCAGTACTGAATTGGAGTTTCTGTATTGACTTTGGGTATAGAAAACTCAGGTTCAGTCCCCACTGAACTTATTGATCACACCTAGTTATCTTCATAGTTCAGACAAGGCACCTTCCTCATGGGGTGGTTGTAAGGATAAAATTATGCTATATATGCTATGCTGAGCTGTTTAGAAAATTTAAAATATCTTCAGAAACATACCTTAAATGCGACACAGGGAAAAGTAATATAATTGACAGCTCTTAGTATTCCAAATATATTAATTTGAATTCATCCTATAAATTTGATTTCATCCTATAAAACGGCAAACATTAGGGCTGTATACCACTTCAGTTTCTTTTTTTTAAATAGTAATTTTATTAAAGATTAAAATTGCCACAGTAAAACCTAATGCAAACTAAAAAAAGGAATAAAAAGAAAAAGTAGAAGGTGCAGAAAAGAAAAAAATAGAAAGAAAAATAGAAAAGAAAGGAAAAAATAAGAATATAGTAAAGAAAAGAAATATATAAAGAAGTGACTTCCCACCTTCATCACAAACAATTTTTGGAACTTACCACCTTTTCTTAAAATACAACAAATGATCTCTTCTTCCCATATCCCATCTCTTATCTATAAACAAATGCATCAATCCTCATCATTATAGTCCTGCTGTCAACAAAAGTCCATTAAGGGTTAGCAGAGATAACAACACATCTATTTTAACCTCGATCAAATAAACCAACTTCATATTCCTTCCCTTTATTTCTAAATTTTTTTTGTCCCTTCCAATAATGTCGTAGAATTTGATTTCTTTTCATTCTTTCTTCGTCCCTTCTCACAAAATTCTTCAAAACTTTAACAAGCCTCTTTTGTAAATCCAATATAGGAAAATTATCCAGGTCACTCTCTTGGTTTGTTGTTTGTATATCCCTTTTAATTATTAAGACATCAGCTGGTTTCTTTTGATGTCTAGTGTAACATCTTTTTCCATGTCATTCTTATAGCCTGTCATTTTTAAATCCACTTTCAACTCAGTTTCAGTCTTGTCAGGTAGAACTCACTCTTCTTCCATAGCATCTTTTAAACACAGTCTATCTATAGAGGCAGACACTATTAACTTCTGGGTCCATTGTTCAGAAATATCCTACGGTATGTCCAGTGTTAAAATATTTTGCTTCATTCTGTAATTTAAGTTGAGTTTGAGTGTTCTTCATCCTTAATTACAATCTTTAGTTCCCTCTAGTGTCCAATTTTTAAAGTCTTATGTTTTCTTTTAAAAAAATTCAAAGAAAAAGCATTTTCCCATGGGAAGGATTCTTTATAATTAATTCCAAAATCTTATTTCAAATTTATCTGGACCCTTAGTCTGCTTGTAACTTTGTTAAATCAAAGTTTTAATCATCCTTTTGCTATTTATTCCATATATATATATATTTAAAGTTATTAAACTTGTAGTTAAAACATCTTTCATTAAGGGATTGAAGGAAACTCAATCCTGACGCTGTGAAACCTGTCAATTCAAAGGTTCCTAATAGGTGAAAAGCAGCTAACAAGCAATTTCCAAAAGTTGTTAGAAAAGGAACTATGCGAACTTAGTGTCCTTTCAAATGTGCTAACCATGGTTTGAGCAAGATGGCCATTCCCTTGTCTCCCAGAGCTCTAAACCCGCCGGAGACTGCTATCCTGTGGTCTCCTCACAAGGAGCAATTGTCTGGAGCATTTGTGGGTGATCTCAAGTCCTCTCCTTGTCTGAAGAGGAATTATTGAACGTATGGTCTACTAGCCAGCTCTTCATTCCACCATGGTTGTCAGCTCCACTTTTCATGGAGCCATTTTCAGTTCACCATTTCTTCCCTGGAAGCCGACCACTTCAGAGCTTTATACAGGGCACAAGTGTAGTGGCTGCCTGCAACAAAATGCAGCTGCAGGATCCTAGGAATAATAATAACAACACCATCAGCATTCAGCATTCACAAAATCACCATCAATCAATTGTAAAAGGCAGCTTTACTTGGAACAGCTTACATTCTGCAGTGATACCTTTCACACCATCAGACAACAACATCTGCCTATCCCAGGTCCTTGAGAAGGACTCAATAAGTGGATAAAAATGCCAAATCCAGTCTAAGAAACATCTGGTAACTGTACAACCAATAACAACAACAACAATAATACCACTATTAAACGTGTATGCCACCCAACTCTCAAGGAATGGCAGACAGTATTATGTTCAGTATCTGAAGCATCTTTTCACCTTGAGTTCCAAAGCACTGCAAAGCTTTAGCAGGTGTCTGTGTCACAGGTGGTAGAGGAACCTGTTTTGGGCAGCATGTGACCTCAGGAGAAGAACAGTGCAGGAGTGCAAAACATTTATTTAATAACTAAAATGCTTAAGTTAGATCATAATAAATTCTCCGTGAAGAGATCAACTGTTATATATTCAGATCAACATTTAGACTTCACTTTTGCTCTTCTTACCCTTATTCTCAATTTTCCATTAAAAAAACTGCTTCTTTCAGGTCACCTGATGAATCTGAAGTATTATGTTTCTCCTTATGATTTATTTGAAGAAGGCACTGGAGCTCCCATCATTCTGAATGAGAACAATGGTACGTTATCCAGTTTGGTCTAGTGGTTAAGGCAACAGGCTAGAAACCAGGAGATTGAGAGTTCTAGCCCCACTTTAGCCATGAAAGCTGGCTGGGTGTCCTTGGGCCAGTCATTCTCTCTCAGCCCAACTCACCTCACAGGTTTGTTGTTGTGGGGAAAATAGGAGGAGGAAGGAGTATTAGGTATGTTCGCCGCCTTAAGTTATTTATAAAAATAATAAAGGTGGGATAGAAAGTAAATAAAAAATAAAAATAGTATTTGCAACCATACACTGACCTTCTAAATTAGGCATTCTACTATGCCGGATTGTTTTAAACCTTCTCCTTGAACATCCTTAATAACAGTAAGGCAGATTAACGCTTAAGTATGCAGTACTCATAATACTTTAATGAAGAATAGCTAAATCAAAGGATGCAGAGAAAAAACTTGCAGCCCCTTTCATCTGTTTTGTTATAATGACTGATGAAATTACTGCATTGTGTGACTCAAGTGCCTAAATGATGGGACTGTGAAAGGGCTACGCTACCTGCTTTACAAGTGTATCCTCAACTTGGGAAATAGCCTGACTTGCCTTGTTCTGCTCATAGAGATAACTTGTTCCAAATCATTTCTGATTCTCAGAAAAACCAGAGCTGTGTCCTCTCATAATCTAGCATAGAAAGACATAAATCTTTAATTGCATTTATGAAGTGTACCAAATTTAATAGAAATCACTTCAGGGGTTTTCAAGTTACATGATCTTTTGATTTTAACAACCACTAACCAGGTAACTGTGCAGTAACCCTTTGTCAGTGCAATTTGACAAGAGGACACATCCATACATGTGGAACCAAAATGAAATGGGAAAAGTGCTGAAAAAGATAAAAGACAGGAGGAAGGCAGATACACAAATTGATACATCATTTAAAATAGTTTACACAGCTAAAAAAGTAACTAGTAAGCAGTGAATTATTTTCTGGAGGGATATAAATAAGTGTTAAGTAACAAAGTTGGTACAAATGAAAAATTACTATTTTTCAACAAAAAATGTGACATGGAGAGACGGAGGGATAGAAAAGGAGAATGCAAAAATGCATAAACAAACTGAAAGAGGATTAAATCACAATGAGAAAGAAAACGTTAATTAGCTGTTTGCAAGAAAGCATCCCCACACATAATACACAAATTCAGGGTGAGGAGGAGGTGCGAATGCAGCGACAGCCAATACAATCTCACCAACCTCACCAAAAAGCTGAAGTTGGGCCGACAGTCACAGAGGCCACTGGTGGACATGTTGATCTCTTAACCAGTACTACACCTCCTTAAGATTTGGGGAGCAAAGGTAAAAACCTTTCCCCTTTCCAGTGCAGCTTATTGAAATAGATATTTCACACAGAATCCCACAGAGGACTTTGAATCAGAAATAAGTTAGATTATCTCCCTACTTCATGAGTTAAAGCTTTGAGAATGAATATGTAAGTGGCAAGATGATGATGATGAAGATGAAAACAACAGTGACTGACCATAATTTATTAATTTTATATGCCGCCTGTCTCCCAGTAAAAGAACATACATCAAGGATCTGAGATAAAAAGAAATTGTATTCCCGGTTTGTTGGGGAACATAGGACTTAGGTTGGTCTGCAGCATGAAATGGGCAAGTCTTACTGGGATAGCGCAGCCTTTGGGAAGATAAGAGTCATTGCTCACCCAAGAATGCCATCCTTTACCAGAGGACAACCTTCACACGCCTCTTTTCTGTATGATGGTGAATAATGTTGATGACAAGTTATGCAGTGTCTAGCATTGAGCTCATTGATCTACAACTGTTTGAAAAATTGTACTTTTTTTCTCTCCTTCCCTTTCAGTTCCTCGTTACCTGGGTATGAATGTATGTGTTACAATTGAGGGAACCTTGACTATGCACAAGCTTCCAATTGCCCCTCTGATTATGGGGACTCACCCTGTTGATAACAAAGGGTAAGAAAAAGGCATCACGTAATGCTTATCAAGTGTGGTAACAAGATTTAAATTAGTTCGATAGGACAAGGGCAGCTCTAGTGCCTTTTTTGCACATGTACCCTATTATGTTCTTTTTAATGAATAAAATAGATGAGTTAAGCCTCTGATAGGCCTAATATATTTATTTTACTAAGCCAAAAGTCCAAAGGGGCTAAAAAAAATTCCTCTCACCCTCCCCAGACATGTAATCATCTCCTCTGTAGCCCTCAGCCACTAAAAAAAAAATCTGACTATTATCAAATCCTTTTCTTTCAGGACACCCTCATTCTCCTCAGTTACCAGTGCCAATAGTGTTGATTTGCCAGCTTGCTTCTTCTTGAAGTTTCCAAAACCTGTTCCTGTCTCTCAGGCTTTCATTCAGAAACTTCAGAACTGCACCGGTTGGTCATAACTTTTGATAATTGTTGCAAGAATTTTATTGGCATCAATGAGATTTTTTTCAGTGGTACCATCTGTCATTAGAGGGTAGCAAAATACCTTTTTTTTAATGCATCCTTATTCTCTTTCACAGCTAAGACTGTATATTTTCCGTGTACCTGCTGAAGAAGTCCTAATTTCTGCTGCTGAAATTTTCTTTTTAAACAAAGCAAATGTCATATGTTTGTCATTATAGATAATCATGGAAATATATCATAGTCTGGAAAAGGGTAACATCTCAGAGTAAGGTTGAGCAGAGTTTTGTGGTAATAAAGCAATATAGGTAAAGGTAAAGGTTTCCCTTGACGTAAAGTCCAGTCGTGTCCGACTCTAGGGGGTGGTGCTCATCTCCGTTTCTAAGCCGTTAGAGCCGGCATTGTCCGTAGACACTTCTGGGTCATGTGGCCAGCATGACGACACGGAACGCCGTTACCTTCCCGCCGAAGCGGTACCTATTGATCTACTCACATTTGCATGTTTTCGAACTGCTAGGTGAGCAGGAGCTGGGACTAGCAACGGGAGCTCACCCCGCCGCGCGGTTTCGAACTGCCGACCTTCTGATAGACAGCTCAGCGGTTTAACCCGCAGTGCCACCGCGTCCCTAACAATAAAGCAATATAAATCTCATATTTTTCTCCATTCTCCCCTCTTAATTTCACCTGCCCTTGCATATCACCTAAAGCTACTTTCTATACTTTTTCCTGATTTTTTCTTCCTCATATTTGGGCAAAGCAAAACTTCTAAATATTTGGAGATCCTAATTTTATTAGCCAAGCAGATGATGTAATTTACCTAAAATTGAGGAGAATAGAATACATGTTTTTACAGCACATAGCTTGGATTATTCACATCCCTTTTAGATCACCTTTAGCTCTACAAGTACTCATTCAGCCTCAAATCCAAACCAGATATATTTTGCTAAAATATTTATTTAATGTATTGGGAGATGAGCAAGGAAAAAATTGAGTGGGAAAAGATATAGGTTTTCTAGGCCGCTTAACATAATAAATCTATTGATGATTACACCTCCTTATCTCCCAAGTGTAGTACTCTCTCTGTGGACCATGTTAATTTTCATGTTGGCTTTATTATGTAATTAATGTTATAATCCTTGACATCCAGTTGCCAAATGGGAATATGTTTGTGTATTAAACGTTCATGGTGTCTGGGAACATAATTATGGCAATTCCATAGTGCAATGAGTTTTCCCCCCTTAGAGAAATTGCAGAATTACACTAAACAATACAATATTCCCTCAATTGCAATGTAGTAACAGCTGTTCTTCAGTTAAATCTCTAGGGCTGATAATAATATTTTCTTTCTATTTCTAGGTATCCCGTTGTTTGACACTCCTCCAACATATGTCCCATTATATGAGCTCATCACACAGTTTGAGCTATCCAAGGAGGAGGAGGAAGACCCTCGTCCATTGCACCATAATATGCGCTTCTATGCTGTAAGTTATCAAGTGAGAGATTAACATGTATAGTCAGAGCTAGGAAACTCCCAAGTATAGAGTCATCTAAACACCAGGAAATATTGATACATAGTGATATAAATACAGATGTGCTTCATGCTGTAATGCCTTTAACTTTGAACTGAGAACTTTGTTACTATTTAACTGGGAAGTCCTGTACTGACTCAGAGATTCAAATACAGTAGGCTAATACCTTCTCCCACCTTTCTTCCTTCTTTTTCCTTTTACTTTCAGCATTCTGTGATTAATCTTCTCTTAACTTATCCTAAATATGCCCACTTTGGAGTAAGCTCCATAGAATTCAGTATGCTTTCTTCTTATAGACATGTATGGGGCTGCATTGTTAATTGCTCTATCATATGGTCCATTTTGTTTTGGTTCCTCTTTACGTTCAGATAAACAAATAGAGAAACCCAGGAATTAAGTGTAACAGTAATATCTCCCCTATTTTGGTGGTTCAGAGTAAACCTAGAAAATCCCTTTCTAGATAATAGTTGGGGTTTGTTTTTGTTTTTAATCTACAGAGTTATCTATTTCTGTATACCTGAGAAGTATCTAGAGAGCATTATAAATACTACCCTTTTTGAATGATTGTTTTAGTTTCATACTGCTAGAAACTTTACCAATTAAATATTCTATCCCAGGGAACAAGGTAGCTTTCTAACAGATTGCTGCAGTTTTGAGATCTTGTTCAGTGCTCCAGCAATACAGGGAGAATTATTGTTAGGCTCTTCAAAGTGGAGTAGTTAACAGGAAAATGGAAGTGGGTAAGGACATTTTTTTCCTCTTTCATCACACTCTCGTTGACATAATGGTGATAACCAAGCCTGGAAAAATCTCCTGCAGCACATACCCTCTACAGGACTTGATTTTTTTCAAACTGAAGTCATGCATTTTTATGGTGTGTTGCTATAAATTTGTAGGGGTTTTGACAGACCACTTCCCTCTTTCTGTTTTCTGTGCCCTTTATTCCAACTTTCCCTCTTTCTCACTTCTGCCAACAGCCATCTTAATACTCCATATATCCTGGAAGCGCCTAACTTTTCTTAGACAACTTTCAAGATTTTAAAAAATATGTTTGGCCCTTGATTTATGATGTGCCTACTTCTGCTTATTTAGTTACACCTGTATATATATTACCTTATCTTTTAATAACTTTTTTTCTTGCCAAATAATAAGTTGTCTGCAATCTAAATTAGAATAATAAGCCCATTTATCATTTTTTCATGTCAGGTTCTGTTAGGATATTATTTGGTTGGGGTGAACATGAATGAGCAATTCCTTCTTGACATGGGCAAATCTGTGGAAAAGGCCTTTTCTTAACTGTTTTGGATTTGAAGCATTATGTATTAATTTCTTCCTAGAAGAGTCAGTTAAAAATTAACATTTTTATTTTAAAATGTTGTCTATAAAATGTAATAAAGCAGAGTGTTACGTCTATATAAGAACATAAACCATAAGATCAAGGCAATCTTCTGCAGCCTATCTACAGATATTTTAGATTATAGTTTTTGTAATGATCCCCAATGATTGGTGATGATTGCTGGTTTTAATAGGAGTTGTAATCTGGAACATTTGCAGACTGAGATAGGATGTTTTCAGTATTAGCATTTGGTCCCATGTTATTGAATGAACAAATACGTTTGTTACTATATTTATACATTCCAGGACTAGGTATTTCACCATTGGAATATACCTCCTTTACTCCAATAAACATGCACAATGGTCAGATACGGTAAGGGATGTAGGCTAAGTATCTGATTAGTTTGGTACATTTTCTGGTAAGATGCTTGGAACTTTGGGGAAGGGTAGAATATAAATATTTTTAAAAGAGTAACTTTCCCCTGGAGAAAATCTATCTATATGGTCTTCAGGAGTCGAAAACAACTTAATGGCACATAATCAGTCAATCAGTCAATCAACTTTCCCCTTTGAAGGTGATTCAGTTCTCCTACAAAGCATGCCCTGGCTACTCTTGCCTTTGTAATATTCCTCCATACTTTACTTTATATGTCTTTGTGTGTTTCCAATACCAGGCCCTGCCAGGACAACAGCATTGCTATTTCCTCAACAAAGATGCCCCATTGCCAGATGGACGAAGCCTTCAAGGAACACTGCTTAACAAGATTGCTTTCCACCATCCTAGTCGAGTGCCTCTCATTCTCAGTATGATCAGGCATCAGGTGGCTTACAATACGCTGATAGGCAGCTGTGTCAAGCGAACTGTTTTAAAAGAAGGTGAGTGCTATGCACTTAAAGAGAAAGCACCCAAACAGCTTTTGAAAGATACCTTGGTTGCTGGCATTTTCAGCTTGAGAATAGAAGGTGAAAAATCAACAAATACGTTGGTATTTAAACATAAATATTGTTTTTGTTTAAAAAGCCATTTAAAAAAAACCATGCATGCTTATTTTACAGATATCTTGTTCCAAAAACATAGAAGATGCAAATATGCTGTACTTATGCATCTGTCATTCTGCTAGTCAACATGCATTTCTAATAAACTTTTTGTGACGCTGCTATCTTATTCTGTAATGGCTAAGAGTATCTATATGCTGTTATGTACTCTTCCTCCCAAGAATTATAGTAGGTTGTATGACTACCTGAAAGAAAAGTTCCAATACTGCATTTATAGAACTTTATTGATTTATTTGATTTGATTTTTGATTTGTTGCCTCCCAACTCCAAAGAGACTTGAACTTTCTCAAAGTACAGGCAAAGTACAAGCAGGCATAAACTAGATTGATATATGGTACTATTTTTTTCCAGCAGAAATCCAAAACAGCTTTTGTAGCATAAAAGAAACTTGGATAAAATTAGAACAGTATTGACATGGTGCCTTTAAGTATTTTAGACAATAGTTAGTAAGAATTGGAAACATGATTTAGGTATGTTGAATTTTAAACTAATTCTACCTGAAACTTAATGTATCAGTATTCTCCCAAAATAGTTTGGAAATGCTATGTCTTTGCTGCAGAGAGGAGATGAATATAGAATATGTTAGCTATTTTGAGCACGTATTAAAAGTAGGAAAAATGAAATCAAATTACAGTTAGGAGAGTTTGTTGTGTTTCCTCCAAGGAATCCAGATTGGGAGGTTTAGGATTTTTTTACTATATCCTCACAGCAAATCTATGAGATAGGTTAAGCTGCAAATGGGCAACATGTGGCCCTCTGGATATTTTTAGACTGCAATTCCTGTCAGTCTCACTGTTGACCTTCCTGATTTTGGCTAATATATAAATGAGAGTCACATGTAAGACCAAATAGCAGAAAAAAACAATTTCAGTAGTCTTACAGATCTCCCTTTCATTCCCAAATAGATTTGACTTAAAAAAAAAATTACCTGTCCTTTCAGCATCAGGAATGGTTCTCCTGTCAAGATTAAACAAGTATTTCACTTTTATTTGCATAATTTTTCCTTTGAGTTGCTTCCAAGAGCAATTGAATCCAACAGGAATAGGCAAAGTAAAAAGTAATAAAATGTCTAAAAATGGCAACAAAAGAAAATAGTAGTTTATAGACACATACAAATACGATTTGAGCAGCTAGGGTAAATTAGTGAACTCAGCACAGATTTGTTCTGTGCAGGGGACCAAGGCAATCTATCAGAAGGTGAGATAGTAGATTCCTGTGTCTCCTGGCAAATGTGCAAACCTCTAAGGAAAGCAGCATTTTTGAAAAAAAAATAGCATTTAATTCTAAAAGCACATGATCAGAAATAAGTTCTATTGGGATAAATGAGACTTAACTAAATCACTAAAGTAACCTTAGCTATGCTTTGTCTGTGAGAGAAAATTCATAGTATTAACCAAAATACTTTAATACGTGCTCAAAATAGCTAACATATTCTATATTCATCTCCTCTCTGCAGCAAAGACATAGCATTTCCAAAATTAAAGGGTGCAAAGCTTTTCAGTTTTTCAGAAGTCAACAAAGAAAAAAACTGTTAAAGAGCTGTAGCATTACTAATGGTTCTGTTGTTCTCTAGCACCCATTCTATTTGGGAAGATCTTTCATTAAATCAAATTCAAAAGCCCCTTCATTCTCTTTCATTTATGAATCACATCCAAATTATTTAGCTCTCAATATACTAAGTTTTTTTAAAGAGACAACAGACTACCTGACCTTGCCCTCAAATCCAATTTTTTCCGTGTCATAACTGAGTTGCAAATAATAGCATGAATTTCTCTTATTTCCATGACTTTTGCTGTAAAGTGAACATTTTTCTCCTGAACTTATTGATATCCATACTTTAACAGGTTTTTTGCAATATTGCCAAGTTTATCCTTTTTTCAGATTTCCCTGGCATCCTGCAGTTTGAAGTCTGCCCTCTGTCTGACTCCTGTTTCAGTGTGTCTTTTCAGCACCCTGTTAATGACTCCTTAGTTTGTGGTGAGTTACAGGAGGGGAGGAGGCTTGGGTCAAGATCTGTGTATAAACTGACATTGGCTGAAAATGGACCTATTTTCAACAACATTCTGCTTGTGAATCCTGTCTTGCAGTGGTAATGGATGTACAAGATTCTACCCATGTGAACTGCAAATTGTACAAAGGGCTTTCTGATGCACTCATCTGCACAGATGATTTCATTGCAAAAGTTGTTCAAAGGTATGTCTGCTTAAACAAAAGAAAAGTGATGACTTGAGACTATAGTAAAATATAAAAGTGATAATTCAGAAATATACTCAAATAACTTTCACCATAAATCTTTTTTTATATGTACTCATACTTGCCTTCCTACTTCATACACTGCTATTTCTCAGCTGGTACTACAAACATAAAAAAGACTCCACCAGTGCAACACTAGTCTTCTGAATTTACTTTGCCTAATTTTTTCAAAGCTACACAAGAAGACTGGCTGGATCCATGTACTATATTAAGTTACAATGTAGTTTGTTTTGTTATGGCTTCACATAGTTTGTAAACCCAGGCAATGTGATTTGCAAGCAGTGGTTTATAGCTTAGCAGTGTGTATGAATTAGGCCACTAGCTTGTTCAGCATATGATAACATGGCTGAACCTAACCAGATACCATTTCCACGTAGAAGAAAATGTGTATAACCCATGCATTTCTTCCTAATGAATGTACTTTATGCTGCTTTCATTGCTTTTAGCTTTTGCTGCCCATAATCTTTTCAACCATAAAACAATCATTTGTTCTTCATTGGTGTGGTCGTATAATATACAGTATAAATTTATGCATACTTTCAGCTAAAATGCACTTGTAGATAGTATGCCATCCATGCAGTCGTTCTGAAAAATAATGTATAACTTCTTTGCCTGCAAAGAGTGCTGAGATCTAAATAGCCCATATTTTCTTTCTTACTTGGGGTTGGCCAACTTACTTTAGCTGGGGGCTACACATTAATTGTATATTTGTTTAATTGCCTCTGAGAACCAGGAGTTGTGGCAATGATCCTGTGATATTCCCAGTGGGAACAAGGCTGGAAGTTTTCACGTCTTTCTTGAAAAACAGAAATAATATGGAAGGTTGAAGCACCTATTTTCAGGTGCTTATTTTTTGGTTAAGTAAACAGAAATTGCAATACAGTACTGTCTAGGAGGACACAAGTAGCCACAGGTTGCTCTGATCTGCACTCTTGAGCAGCTCCTCAATTTAACATAATCTAAAATAATTGTGACATACTTTATAAACCTGTTGGGCCATACTTACTTGAACAGTTATATTACTTTAACAACTCGGTATATTTTGTTTTGTTTGTTGATTGAGAAAAGGGGAATCAGGAACTCTCTTAAAAAATAACTGGAAGGGATGGGAAAGATTGTTAGAGAAAGGCCTCCATCTGTACTTCCTAGGATGCCATTGTCCTGATTTGAAAATAATGCTTAGTTGTTCTTCATTTATTCATTTAAAACAGTTATATGTTGCCTTTTTTATTTGAAAGAAGAAAAAGTTAAGGGTATATACTATCATTCATAAAGCCTCTGAACTGAATTATGTTCAGTAAAAAAAATAAAAAGAAAGGCCTATGATTGTTCACATCTTTTGTGATAAGAGCAGCTTTGCTTTTCCAAGGAAAATTATTAAATAGTGGCACTAAATCAGCTTTTTCCAACTTTGTATCTTGTAGGTGCATGTCAATTCCTGTGACCATGAGAGCCATAAGGCGGAAGGCAGAGACAATCCAAGCAGACACACCAGCTTTGTCCCTCATCGCTGAGACAGTTGAAGACATGGTGAAGAAGAACCTGCCTCCTGCCAGCAGCCCAGGATATGGCATGACTACTGGCAACAACCCAATGAGTGGCACCACCACCCCAACCAGTAATTTCCCTGGTGGCCCCATCTCCACTCTATTCAGCATGAGCATGGGCATCAAAGAACGGCATGACTCAGTAGGACACGGGGAGGACTTCAGCAAAGTGTCTCAGAACCCCATTCTTACAAGTTTGCTGCAAATCACAGGCAATGTAGGCTCTACCATTGGCTCTAGTCCCACTCCTCCACACCACACACCTCCCCCTGTGTCATCTCCTGCAAGCAACACCAAGAACCATCCAATGCTTATGAATCTTTTGAAGGACAATCCTGCTCAAGATTTCTCAACACTTTATGGAAGCAGTCCACTTGAGAGGCAGAACTCCTCTTCTGGCTCTCCAAGGATAGAAATGGGACCGGGGGGCAACAAGCAAAAGAAGAAAAAATCACGTGTCCTAGTGGATAAACCAAAGCATCAAACTGAAGATGACTTTCAGAGAGAGCTGTTTTCCATGGATGTTGATTCCCAGAACCCTATATTTGATGTCAATATGACCACTGACACTTTAGATACCCCTCATATTACTCCAGCTCCCAGTCAGTGCAGCACCCCCCCAACAACCTATCCACAATCTATACCTCATGCCCAGCCCAGTATTCAGAGAATGGTCCGGCTCTCCAGTTCAGACAGCATTGGTGCTGATGTCACAGATATTCTTTCTGACATAGCAGAGGAAGCATCCAAACTGCCGAATATCAGTGAAGATTGTCCTCCTATTGGGACACCAGTAAGGGACTCATCCAGTTCAGGGCATTCCCAAAGTGCCCTTTTTGATCCAGATGTTTTTCAGTCAAACAACAGTGAAAATCCATATACTGATCCAGCCGACCTGATTGCTGATGCTACTGTAAGCCCAAACAGTGACTCTTCAAATCAGTTTTTCCCAGATGGAGTTGACTTCAATCCTGATCTCCTGAACAGCCAGAGCCAAAGCGGTTTTGGAGAAGAGTATTTTGATGATAGCAGCCAGAGTGGAGACGCTGATGACTTCAAGGGCTTTGCACCACAAACGATAAGTACTCTGGGTGTGCAAGTACTGGGGGGAGATGGAGGGGAGAGTAAGTTCAAGGCAAGCAGCCAAGCGGACACAGTCGACTTTAGTATTATCACTGCTGCCAGCAAGGCTCTGGGAGCCCCTGATGTATTGGAGCATCATAGTGGAAGCCAGAGCCCCTTACTGAGTATGGGAGAATTGGGGAAAGAGAAATCACAGAAGCGGGTCAAAGAGGGTAATGGATCTGGGAGTTCTTTAACGGGCCCTGGGCTGGATGGCAAGGGTGGAAAACGCAGTCGCACCCCATCCAGTGATGGAAAGAGTAAAGAAAAGGTCCAGAAGCGGAGGAAGGTGGAGCCAGAAGGCAAATCTCCTTCTCATAGTACATCCACCAGGCCTTTCACCCCACCAGCAAGCACAGGTGGCTCAAAATCTCCTGGAAGTTCAGGCAGGTCTCAAACACCCCCAGGGGTAGCTACTCCTCCCATCCCTAAAATCACCATCCAGATTCCCAAGGGAACAGTGACTGTTGGCAAACCTTCCCATGGGCAGTACACAAGCAGTGGCTCAGTCTCTTCTTTGAGCAGCAAAAGTCATCACAGTCATTCCTCCTCCTCTTCTTCGTCCTCTTCATCGTCGTCATCCTCTTCGTCTTCCTCATCGACGTCAGGCAAAATAAAGAGCAGCAAGTCGGATGGGTCTTCGGGGTCCAAGATGAGCGGCAGCCTCTACTCAGGCCAAGGCAGCTCTGGTTCAGGTCAGTCCAAAAGCTCCACCCAATCAGTGGGCAAGCCTGGGTCCTCCCCCATCACAAAACACGGCCTCAGCAGCGGCTCTGGAGGTACCAAGATCAAACCTCAAGGGAAGCCTTCATCGCTTATGAACCCTTCCATGAGTAAACCAAACATTTCTCCTTCTCATTCTAGACCCTCGGGCGGTTCTGACAAGCTGGCCTCTCCGATGAAACCTGTTCCAGGTACTCCCCCGTCATCTAAAGCAAAGTCCCCTATTAGTTCCGGTTCTGGAGGTTCACACATGTCTGGGACGGGATCAAGTTCAAGCATGAAGTCATCTTCAGGGATGGGATCTTCCAGTTCCATGTCCCAGAAGCCGCCTCCTTCTTCAACTTCTTCAATGGGATCTTCATCTTCCTTTTCATCTGGCAGCTCTTCCATGTCTTCATCTCAGAATCAGCACGGGAGTTCCAAAGGCAAGTCTCCAAGCCGAAACAAAAAGCCATCTCTGACTGCTGTCATCGACAAACTCAAGCATGGAGTTGTCACCAGCGGCCCCACAGGGGAAGACTCAGTGGATGGACAGATGGTCCAGAATTCCAGTTCATCAGGTCACTCCATGTCCTCCAAGCACAATCTGTCAGGAAATGAATTGCAGGGGAAACGAGAAAGAAGTGACAAGGAGAAATCCAAAGTCTCTGTTTCAGGAGGCTCCTCTGAGTCTTCCAAGAAAGCATCTGATTCAAAGAATGTTGGAAGCACTGGAGTGGCCAAAATCATCATCAGTAAACATGATGGCGGTTCTCCTAGTATTAAAGCCAAAGTTACTTTGCAAAAACCTGGGGAAGGAAGTGGGGATGGCTTAAGGTCTCAGATGTCATCTTCCAAAAATTATGGATCACCCCTGATAAGTGGATCTACTCCAAAGCATGAGCGTTGTTCTCCTAGCCACAGTAAGTCACCTGCATATACCCCCCAAAACATTGACAGTGAGAGTGAGTCTGGATCATCTATAGCAGAAAAATCCTATCAGAATAGCCCCAGCTCTGATGATGGAGTTAGGCCTCTTCCAGAATATAGCTCAGAAAAGCATAAGAAGCACAAAAAGGAAAAGAAGAAAGTGAAAGATAAAGACCGTGACAGGGATCGTGACAGAGAGAGAGACAAAAAGAAATCTCACAGCATTAAGCCAGAAAACTGGTCTAAATCTCCCATCTCTTCAGAACAGTCCCTATCTATGACAAGCAGTGCCATCCTTACATCAGACAGACCATCTAGGGCCAGCCCTGATTTCTTGATTGGGGAGGAAGATGATGATCTCATGGATGTTGCCCTGATAAGGAATTGAGAATATTTGTAAGTTGTGCGTGTGTATGTGTGTAGGATGTTTAATTTATGTTTTTAAAAAAAAATAAAATTGTGAGTACTGGTTCAAGTAAATCAAAGCTGATATGGAGAGCTAATGAACTCTGTGTGTGTGTGTGTGTTCGCATGCACGCGCTTTTGATAGATATAGACACACACACACATTGGAAGCCTGTCTAAGAGTCTCTGCCACAGGGAGAAGAAAAAAAGAAGCATCAAACTGGTTATAAGCTTGTCACTTGTTCGCAGAATTGCATTCCTCTAGGTAGAACGGAAACTTAGGCAGAGGATAAACATATTACCTATTTTAGTAGAAATAGATCTTTATTGCACCACTTTTATATTTCTATTTGGTGCTTAATTTTACCTTTTTTTTTTTTTTTAGGATTTAGGGCTTGGTTGGATTTTATTATTCATATTTGGGAGAGCTTTTCGTTAACAGATTATTGGAAGCAATTCAGTGCCTGATATTTCTCCAGTTCTTTTAGGTGCTGATGCATTTCCTGTTAAGAAAAAAACAATCATACAAATTTTGTGTTGAACAGATAGCACCATTTTTGGCATTCATCCAAAGGGTGAAGTATTTTGATATTGATGTGTTATACCTGTAAGGTAATTTGACTTAATCTTTGTGTTATAAAACTGAATTTTTAAGGAGTACCTATGAAACCTCTGTTGGCTTTCGTGCCTGTTTTCTGTGTAATAGTTACACAGTAAAGGCTAACACATAATGAGAAACAGAAAGGGATGGTTTTAGAAACTCTTGAATACAGAATTTAAACATCTCTGGTCTTTTAATTTTGTATGTATATAAAAAGCCACAAAGGAGAGAATTCTAATAGTAAGCATCGTATCCTTTTGCCCCAGTGGGTATATTTTCTTAACATTATGGGCAGAAATAGGAACAGAGTCCTCTCTGATATTTAGAGCCACTCTAGAAATGTAATATTCTTGGTCATATAGGAGGAGTCAACAGTACAGTATTCTAAAGTGTTGTTTTCGCTCCCAAAGAGTTTGGCCAGCTCATTGACTCCTGTCATGTTATTGGAACAACGCTGAAAGCAGCTAGAACTGAGGAGAAGCACCCTCATCTACAGAGTTACATTTTGTCATAGGCAGTGAACTGAGACTCCATAGACTTCCAACACACATTATGGATCTTCGTTTTACAACCTGTGCTCCTTTGTCTTCTATATTTTAACACTGACATTTGCCCAGTATTTTGGAAAATTGTGCAGCCCATTATCACATAGCACTCTCTGTTTGTATCTGGATTAGGCATCAGCAGTAGATGGCCATCTCTGTACTGATAGGTTTAGCTGTGGCATTAGGACCATGCATTCTAAATAAATAGATTTTTCCAAGGTATTATCTGGCTGGTCTACCCATCCTTGGATTCTATGTATTAATGAAATATAAGGCAGCTTTCACCCAACCCAGTGCCCTGCAGTGTACAAATCCTTACATTTCCAGCCAGCTAATTAAGACATCTGGTAGTTATAGCCCCAACGCTTCTGGCAGATGCCAGCTTGGATAAGACTGCTATAAGATACCATGGAGACAACACCAACTGCATTTTCTTTGAATTGCATTCTTGCTTGCTTGCTTTTCAGATTTAGAGCAAGTAACATTATTCTGTCCCTGCAGGAGGTTGATTGAGAATTGCACACAAGGCCTATGAAACATTAAGGAATGTTCAACTGATATTCCTTATATAGCACCATATTACAGAAGTGCAATTCTTTACTGGTCAGGTTGTCATCTGTTCAGTTTCTGTAGTAGTCTTTTTAACTGAGAAAGCAAGGTTCTGAGTAACAGCACATATGATTCTCCAAATGGAAGCTTCACTGTTTCAGGCCTTGTGAACAGCTTGCTATAATTCCGGATACAGTGTCTTATGTAGAGAACAGAGATTCTTTTTCATATATTTCTTGAAAATATATGCAGAGTGGTGATAAGCAAACATAATACAGTTGTTCCTTTAAATATTACAGTGTCTGACTTGGAGGAAAGAGATATTGGCTCTAGAACTATGATTTTATAAATTGGCATTAAAACAGTAACTGCTATCAGAGTCGTATATTCTCCATATATATTGAGTTGCCGAGACATGTGGGACAGAATAGGATACATTGTCTTTTTTTCTTTTGTATACGTTAGATTGAGCCAATGTGTTCACTCTAAAGCTTGCTATCGTATCAATAAACAGAATAATTTTTAACAGTATGTTTACTTGTTCACAATATTTTACAACCTTCAGTATTGTCAAACCAAGCATTAGAAGATAGGAAAGCTACATCTTTAAATCTCAGGTGCAGCTGCTTACAGACTGGTTTTTGTTTTTGTTTTTCATGTAAATAATATGACCTGTACTTTCACTCTATGAACAATTTTTGTAAAGACTGCTTCCTGTGACAGGTAGGGCAAGGAGTATACTGTAATAAGTTTTAGCTTCTTGGAAAGTATTTTAAACTGTATGTTGGTTTTTACATGCAAATAAATTTGTTTGGTAGAAATATTTGCCTCATTTTGATTATTGCATTTTTTAAATGTCAGTGTCTACCTGGAGGAAGTTTTAGCTGCTTCGGAAAGAGTCTGTTGAAATCTTGACAAGTATCATATTTAAAATTAACCGGAAGGTGTGAATAATTATAGATTTTCACAGTCCCCATCAATATTATATTGGAAAACAAATTATCCATCTGTAGATCCTGATCAGTAAACATGATATATACTGTGTGCACAATTATTAGGCAAGTGAGTATTTTGACCATATCATCATTTTTATGCATATTTTCCACCTCCAAGCTATATAAACCTGAATGCTTATTGGCTATAAGCATATCAGGTGATGTGTATTTGTGTAATAAGGCAGGGTGTGGCCTAAGGAGATCAACACCCTATATCAAGGTGTGCATAACTATTGTTGTTTATTCGTTTAGTCGCTTCCGACTCTTCGTGACTTCATGGACAAGCCCACGCCAGAGCTTCCTGTCGGTCGTCAACACCCCCAGCTCCCCCAGGGACGAGTCCGTCACCTCTAGAATATCATCCATCCACCTTGCCCTTGGTCGGCCCCTCTTCCTTTTGCCCTCCACTCTCCCTAGCATCAGCATCTTCTCCAGGGTGTCCTGTCTTCTCATTATGTGGCCAAAGTATTTCAGGCCAAAGTATTAATTATTAGGCGGCAGCTTTTCCTCAGGCAAAATGGGCCAAAGAAGAGATTTAACTGACTCTGAAAAGTCAAAAATTGTAAAAAGTCTTTCAGAGGGATGCAGCACTCTTGAAATTGCTAAGATATTGGGGCGTGACCACACAACCATCAAACGGTTTGTCGCAAATAGTCAACAGGGTCGCAAGAAACATGTTGAGAAAAAAAGACACAAATTAACTGCCAAAGATTTGAGAAGAATCAAACGTGAAGCTACCAGGAACCCATTATCCTCCAGTGCTGTCATATTCCAGAACTGCAACCTACCTGGAGTGCCCAGAAGTACAAGGTGTTCAGTGCTCAGAGACATGGCCAAGGTAAGGAAGGCTGAAACTCGACCACCACTGAACAAGACACATAAGTTGAAACGGCAAGACTGGGCCAAGAAATATCTGAAGACAGATTTTTCAAAGGTTTTACGGACTGATGAGATGAGAGTGACTCTTGATGGACCAGATGGATGGGCCTGTGGCTGGATCAGTAACAGGCACAAAGCTCCACTTCGACTCAGACACCAGCAAGGTGGAGGTGGGGTACTGGTATGGGCCAGTATTATTAAAGATGAGCTAGTTGGACCTTTTCGGGTTGAAGATGGACTCAAAATCAACTCCCAAACCTACTGCCAGTTTTTAGAAGACACCTTCTTCAAGCAGTGGTACAGGAAAAAGTCTGCATCTTTCAAAAAGACCATGTTTCTGCAGGACAATGCTCCATCACATGCATCAAAGTACTCCACTGCGTGGCTAGCGAGTAAAGGCCTCAAAGATGAAAGAATACTGACATGGCCCCCTTCCTCACCTGACCTAAACCCTATTGAGAACTTGTGGGCCCTTCTCAAACGGGAGATGTACGGTGAAGGAAAACAGTACACCTCTCTGAACAGTGTCTGGGAGGCTGCGGTTGCTGCTGCACAAAAAGTTGGTTGTCAACAGATCAAGAAACTGACAGACTCCATGAATGGAAGGCTTATGACTGTTATTGCAAAGAAGGGTGGCTATATTGGTCACTGATTTTTTGTTTGAAATGTCAGAAATGTTTATTTGTAAATTTTGAGTTTTGTTTATTCTCACTTTAACAGATGAAAATAAATGAGTGAGATGGGGGAATTTTCGTTTTTCATTTAGTTGCATAATAATTCTGCACACTAATAGTTGCCCAATAACTGTGCACACATAGATATGCTCCTATGAAAGCCAAAACCTCACTTTTACTTTCTTAAATATTCAGGTTTGAGGTTTATTAACATTTTGGATTGACCAACAGCACTGTAGTTGTTCAATAATGAAATTCATCTTCAAAAATACAACTTGCCTAATTGTGCATGCAGTGTAATTACAAATCCTGCTTCGCTTGATTATTTGGGGGCTCGTGGCAATAAGATGTGTGGCATTCATTCTGCTACAAAGCTAAAACAAAATTCAAGGAGAGTATGCAAAGAATTGGCTTCCTTTTTTTAATAAGAATTTTATTAATTTTATTAAGTTTCAAGCAAAACTACAGAAAAACAAAAAACTGCAAAGAAAAAAAAACTAAAGAGTAGAAGCACAAGAGAAAATTTTTCAAAATTACAAAAAGAGGTGACTTCCGACTTTTAACAGCAAGGATAGAAAACAATTTTCCATAATCAATCCCTTACTCTATATTAAACCAAAATCACATTATTTCTATAAATCATTCCGTTGGCACATTATAAAAATCACTAAATACAGTTGCTCCCTCCCCTTATATTGATAGATATATAGACACACACACACACCCCTCCTAATCAACTCCCCCCCGATAACATTTATTTCCTACTACTATATATTCCTGTCTACTATAATAAAGATCAAACTAAAAAAAGATATAGATTGTCTGCCATTACACTTGATAATACAATTTTAATAATCACATTAAACCCAAAACCAGACATTTTTTATTATACCTTAATAATCTTAATCAAAATTCTTAAAAGATAAATGAAATCATCCAAACCCTAAAAGCAGTCCAGATAAATATTCTTAAACCCTTATCCCACTTCAAAATAAACCAGAATATTTACATATCCCCACAATGCATACAGAGCTTTTTTCTTAAAAAAAATCAAACAGCCCAACTGCCCCCTCAAAAACTCCAACTTCTCTTCAGGAGACCTCCCATACATAATAACCCCTTCTTTTCCATGTGTTCCATCAGAAGATCAATTTCACTTATGGTTTGCAACTCGATCTCTCCCTTTAATTTCTTCAACCTGACTATCCAATCTTCATCCAGCATTTCAACAGAAGTCCTGATCTCTCTCAGAAGAGACATTTCTGTTGCTGTTAAATTCCTCAGTTTCATCCACAACATGCCTAATCAGATGACACATTGTAGACCTCATGTTTTCCACAATGTCCTGAATGTCTTGCATAAAGACTTGGTAGGAATCAGAATCTGTTTAAAATCTCAGTGGAAGTGTCAGGCCCAAGAATGACAAGTCAGTGCATTCAAAATTCCAGTTCGTTATTTGCTCTCACCATACAGACAGAATCTTGCCAGACTAAAGCTACTCTAACTGACCTAAGGGGAAATAACCTGGGAGACTCTAGGGCGGGGCTATCCTGAACTTCTTTGTTCTCCCACCATTGCTCTCCAGACTGTGAATCCTCTTATATCCTTGGAATGTGCTCCCTCCTTCCTGAGAACCAGTGACAGCACCAAAATCCACCACAGGAAGTCAGAGAAAGTCTGTTTAAAATCATGTCTCACACAGTTGAATATAGCACCCCCTAGGAGCTTAACCAGCAAAAGTTGAAAATATGAAAGAATTCCAGCATGTGTTTACACAAGCAAAAGTGAGATATGCGGACAATTCCCCAGGGAAATTAGAAGCAGAAAACTGAAAGTTCAAAACAGCCGATTCAATGTATAGGAAAATGCTAATATCTTCAAATTTAGTACAAAAATAATAACAGGGAAACAATTATTTACTCTCAATCCTCAATATTTGGATGGAAAACAAAGTCCAAAACTTAAAAAGATACTTGAAAAAAATTGATCCCAAAAATAACGATAAGCACCAAGAGAACCTGTTTCTCCTTGCTGCAGAAAGCCTCTCTTAGATATGCATACTTAAATAAAAATTGGGTGATTTAGAAATGGGGTGGCCAGTCTTAGTGTCCCTTTAAGGCTACAGCATGGCTTGAAAAATGTTAACATCCCAGCCTCCCGGGTAGCCTTACCAGTCAAGCACGAATGCTGTTTGCAATCTGGCTGCAAGTAGCCATCTGGAGGACAAATGGGGTGATTCCAGGTGTTTTCCTTTTTCTGGAAAAACACTCCTGGGCTTCAGAAAAAAACTGCCTGAGCCCGAAAAAACTGCCACATTGTCAGTTCCGCCCGCTGAGCCCACGGGCACAGGTGTTCAGTCCACCATGTCCCCACCAGAAGTCAAGAATTGGCTTCCTGTTAATAGCTCCATATTCTCTTTCCATCGCAGTTTGTCTTAAAGACCTTTGTTTCATTCAGTAAAGGGACTTCACTCTACCAATAATACCACTGGATATCCTCTCACTATTATTCTGGCTAGCAAGTCCAAGTTTATTCAGAACTTAATATCTCAGATTACATATTGGGAGAAAACAGCTGGCAGTAGCTTCATAAGCCAAGGTTTCCATTCTAGCTAGCTGTATCTCAACACTTGGAGGCTGTAAGTGGGGAGACATCATGCTTATATAGCCCTGCCTGAACAAGGTTATAACATAAGAAAGATAATAAATTGTGAGCCTGAAGCCTATAGCAATAACAAGGGACAAGTGGCAAGTATTCCTCTGATGTCAACATGGGAAGCCTTGAGCCCATTATGTGGTGTGGGCAGAGGTACCCTTGATTATATATAAAAATTATTAAATGTTTTTACATATTGAACATATCTGCATATAAGCCCATTTGCGGATAAGCCGGCCCTTGAAATTTTCCATGTTTTACTTTTGATAATTGGTTTATCCATGGGTGGCATATTTTTCATGGTATTTTAGTTAAAAATTTGAGGGTCTGCTTAGCCATGGATGTGCTTATAGGTGAGTATATATGGGAAATACTGTCAGTCCAGACAGAAAGCATGCCTAAATGAACTAATTCTACTTTATTGTAAGGTTACATTAACAGAATCTTGCATGTCTGAAGGTCTATTTCTCCCCCCTCACCTTTACAGCCCAAGAAACTAAGGGGGGTCCTTCTGAGATGTTTGCCATGCCCACATTCCTTCTGTGGGCTAAGCTGCCTCTTAACCAACCATTTCCCTGACTGTGGCTCTTCCCCCATCACCTAAGGTCATTCCCACATAGCATTACATATATGGGTACTTTAAAAAAATATTACTGTATATACTTGCAGATAAGCTCATCCCTGGATAAGCCAAACTCAGTTTTGGGGTGGGTGGGTATTTTGGCACCTAAAAGTCTCAGCTTATCCATGACTACATACATGATATTGGATTTCTGCTCAATTACTATAATAAAGATTTGAGAAGAAAAAAGCTCAAGAATTGAACCTTTGTTTCATTATAAGTAGGGCTTTCATTTTATACTTTGTAGTTGCTAGAATCCCTTCTTAGCAGCTTTCATCTTTGCAGTAAACTTTTTTATAAGAGACTTGTCTCCCTGAATCACTATCTGCTCAACTTGGGCCTGTACTTCATTCAGCCATGGTACAAAATCGTGGCTCCATTACATGGATTATGAGAACGCATCACACCTGAAGGATAAACATTAATATATGATCAGGGTTATGAAACATGCTTTACCTTTTGCTTTTTTTTTGTACCTTGTATGAACCAAAATGCAATTGTTTATCATGGCTTTTGGTTTTAAACACAGTATGTTAATCCTGCAATTTCACTTTATCTCACTTTGAAATAGCTTATGCAAACCCGACAGCTCCATGCCACTATCTGCTGAAGGAAATTAAATTACTTTTTCTTGTCCATTCATAACAGCTTTCCGTGTATTTGTTTGTTTATGCAACTTCTTTGTGATCTCAGTTACACTCAAGACTAAACAGTTCACAAGTCCAATGGTACACTTAATCAATACAACAATAACAACCCAGTACAATAATAGGTCCTTGTTTAACATTCATTTATGGTGTCACATCTCTCTCAGACATCTACTTCCTAAAATGTTATGGAATAGACTTTAACACACCTCTAGAAGATCATGAGAAGGGGCCATTCTTGCTGGGGGGAGGGGTTGACAAGCTTCCACACTCTCTCCTGCCAGGCATCCCCGAAAGACTCTCAGGAACTTTCTGCACACACTGAGCAGAAAGCCAGTCAAACCTTTGGCAGCTCATTAGACTTCAACAAGATTCTCACAGAAACTTCTTTAACCACTTTATTGAAAAAGGGAAAAGACAGTGTAATGTGACATAAATCTGGATGACAATTTTAGGATTCCATTTATCTTTGAGTTTGCTAGGGGAGGGCTTTTTTTCATTTTCTTGGTAACCACTCTTTGATGAACAGGAGATGGAGCTCTTTTCTAGATTAGGGAGGAATCTCCAGATACTCTGAACCTGTGGTGTTTTCAACAACTCCCTCCTTTTTCCCAGGCTCAGAGAAGACCATTACACAGATTCTGTTCAGAACAGATGGTCTCAAAGATACCAAAGTCCCAAACCATATAGGGCTTTATAGATAATAATTGGATGTTATTACCTACGTAATAGATAATAAGGTAGGGCAATTGCCTGTATAATAGGTAATTATATAGGATATTTACCTATATAATGGAGGTTGTGAGATTCCTTCAAGGACTTGCTTTGTACTGCAGTGCATGAGAGATTATGGGAAAGCCGCAAGAGAGTCAGTTGAATGCTAATTTTAGAAAATGAAACTCAGTCCAGCTGCTGAGAGAAGTGGGAAAAAGTGTTTCAAAGAGACTCTGCCTTAATTAACTCACTATAACTGGGGCTGGGAAATTCCTATTAGAGTTTGCAAGATTCTGAATTCACCCTAGACTAACATTAAATAGTCTTCATTGAAGTCCATGTTGTTCTTGCCCTCTTTATCTTGCCAGTTACATGGGACTTGACCTAGGAGAATTGGTGTTGGGTCTGGAGCAACAAATGGTTGATCTAACAGTACAGAGAGATCTACAAGCATACTGTAATGTAGTCAACGATGCAGTGAGCACAATGCAGCACTCACCATTACCATTTATTTCACTTGTACGAAAGGCAATACCAGAGCCAGTCTGGGAAGTAACTAGGACTAACATCACTGGTAGAGCTGGGCTTCCTGGATCAGTGGCTGTATTTAAAGTAGGAGGCTCACCAGGGTGACATGGGGAGCTGACAGATGACTCCACCTGAAGTGGGAGGACTTCCTAACCTGGAGCACTGGTGGGAGGGTGCTGTGAGATGTAGAGGCTTTCTAGGATTTTATAGGGTTTGGGTTTTGTAACACAGAAAAAATATTTGGGCAGAGAGCCAATGTGGGATTGTCAGATTGCTGGCCTCCACAGATTATGAGTAGAATGAGTGTAGTTTGTTGGTAGCCCATGGTCATGGAAATGTACTGTAGTAGTACGGAGAGTGGCACATCCTTATTATAAAATGCCAAGTACCATATGGCAGGAGTCATCCAGTATGTTGCTCTCTACTTCCTGCATAGCAGTTCCATTCCTCTCCTCAGTCATAGTGGTTGATTACTTCAGCCTCAAGTTGGTGATGATATATGCCATATCCATAATTGATCTGGTAGAAGATGAACAGTCTGACCTAGCATACATTACTGAAACTTGGTTTGCTGAGATTGCTAACATCACTTTCTCAAAGATCTGCCTTCCAAAATTTCAGGTCCTTCATCAACTTCAATAGCAGGACCAGCAAGAGGGGATGGAAGAATCTCTTTATGAGGCCCTGGGTCTAATCTCAGAATTGGTGTTGGAATCACCTCACCTGTTGATATTAGGTGATTTCAATCTCCAACTGTCTGGATCTGGGAAGTCTTAGTAGTTCATGGCAACCATAGGCTTGTCCCAGGTATGTCAGGTCCAGCATATACAGATGATCCTACATTTGGTCTTGTGTTTCCCTCACACAGTTATTTAGTGATCCAGAGATGGAAGACATAATATCTAACCCTTTGCTATGCTCAGATCTGTTTCTGGTCCAGATGAGATTGGCTGCCACCCGTGACCTCCACAAGGCAATCAGGCCATTTAGAATGGCCTACTTCAAGGTCTTATGGATTAGAAGGATTCTGCTAGCCATTTGAGGAATATCTCAACAACCTGATCAGCAGTTCTGTCAACTGCCTACTTAGCTGCTAGCAGCAGGAGGTGGCACTGGCTCTTGATGTGATTATTCCCAAGCAGACTCTGGTTGCTGATCCAGGTTGTTTCCTGGGCTATTGTGGAGTTCCAGGAAATGTTGAGACAGAAATGATGCCTGCAATCAAAGTCACTCAGATTCATGAACATATTCTCTTCATGGGCAGAATCCATGGTAGTGACTGGGGCGATGCCCTGCCATATTAAGTTGGAATTCCTTTTGGCTTGTGAATTCCAGTGAAGTGGATAGAGTGCTTGTTAATGTGTCCTCTTCCACTTGTGGGCTGGATCGATGCCATCTTAGCTCTTGCAAAAGATGGGAGTGTCAGGTCAGCTAGATCTGGGAGGTGATCTATGCCTTGCTTCATTCTCTTGAGGCCTTGAAGGAGCCTGTACCATACCTCCTCTTTAAGAGACCCTCCCTTGATTCAGTTGTATTGGACAATTATTGCCCTGTTTCCAATCTTTCCTTTTTAGGAAAAATTGTTGAGGCTGAAGTGAGAATGCAAATACAGAGCACTCTAGAGGAAGTGAATTACCTGGACCCTTTTCAGTCTGGGTTCAGGCCTGGACATGGGACAAAAACTGCATTGGTCTCACCACCTGCCAACGTGCTCCACATGCAGCTCCTTTAAAGGCCACCCAGAAACTGCAGTTGGGACAAAATGCAGCAGCACTAGACACTACCATTATACCAGTGCTGCTGATTCTGCATTGATTGCCAGTAGGTTTCCAGGTGGGGTTTAAATGCCATTTGTAACCTATAAAGCTCTATATACCTTCAGGTCTGCTTCCTTCAAGTAGAATCAACCCATCCAACAAACATCATGGGAAAAATTGCTTATAATTTCCCACTACCATGAGATCAAGGGGGCTGAGGTCAGGAGGAAGTGCTTCTCTGTTATGGCCCCTGTGCTATAGAATAGTCTTCTCTTGGTAGTCAACTATACACCCAAACTGTTGGCTTTCTGCCAATATATTAAGGCAGAACTTACAAAGGACATTTTAACTAGCTAAGATAACACCATAGAAGTTCATCATATGTTGCTCCTGTTTTAGATTAAAGCTGATTGTTGATTTTAACTCTATTATTATTTTACTATATTTTAGAAATTTAAAAGGCCACCTAATTCTACAACTACTCTGGGCTCTGTACAGTAAAAACAAATCCTATAGTACAGTTAAAGAAAACACCCAAAAGTGGGAAGAAAAACAATAATTAAAAGACAAACACAGCAAGACCCATCATCCACTCTAACCCGACACGTGGGGAAAGAGCAAGGTTTTCAGAGCTGTTTTGAACATGGCCAGGGTGGGAGCCAGACATATATTGGGGTGAGATGATGTTGAAACAGAGAAGACGTGCTTCCTAGGCCCTATCAGGTGACACTGGCTGGGACCTAGAGCATGCCAACTCTGCCTAACAGTACAGGCTAGACCAGTGTTTCTCAACCTCAGCAACTTGAAGATGTGTGGACTTCAACTCCAAGAATTTCTGGCTGGGGGAATTCTGGGAGTTGAAGACCACATATTTTCAGGTTGCTGAGGTTGAGAAACACTGGACTAGACAGAAGCCATGGAAAATAGATGGTCCTTTAGATAACCAGGCCCTATGCCATAATATTATTATATATATTGAATTGCACAGTAGGTATTTTATGTTTTTGTATGCTACCAAGAGTCACATGATTGTAGTGGTTTAAAAATCTGATGAATAGATAAATAACCAGCACTTTCAGGCACACTCAGAAACATACTGGCAGCCAATGCAGCTTCCATACCAATGGTGTCACTGGCCTGAATTGAAAGCACATGGGCAGCTGCATTTTGTGCAAGCTGAAGTTTCCAATTGCTTTTCACAAACAAGCCCATATAAAACAAATTACAGTAATCCAACAGACAGGTGAAAAGGCATGAATGACTGTACTGTCAGTCCCCAGTCTAGGAAAGGCTGCAACTGGCACTCTCATCAAAGCTCAATTAAAGTTCTCCTAGCCACAACCTGTCCTCCAGCAGGAGGCATGAGTCCAGGAAGACACCCACAGCTGCAAGCCTGCACTTTTAGGGGGAGCACAATCTATCTAAAGTCAAAGTTGGTACAGTCCTAGAATTGGTAGACGTCTGGATTAACAGCTACTCCATCCTGGTTGTGTTCAGTCTGAGCCTGTTTCTCCCCATCCAGGCCCTGACAGCCCCGATACTAGATCATGATTTCCACTGAATCTCCTACTTGGACTTATGTGGAGGCATACAACTGGGCATCATCCACATACTGATGCAACCTTATCCTGAATTGACAGATGCCTTCACCCCGTGGCTTCATGTCACTTTTGAACAAAATGGGGGAGAGGACTGAGCCCTGGGGTATTTCATATAGGAGTGCCTGCGGGCTAAACCTCTGTTTCCGCATAACCACCAACTGGAATCGTCCACTTTAAAAGAAGCAGAACCACTGCAATAGAGTTCCCCATCTCTCAACCCTTGCAGTCAGAGATGCAACTGGGGGAGGGGGCATGCGGGGCATATGCCCCAGGCACCACGCTGGGGGGGGGGCACCAAAATGGGTGTAGAATCCATATTTGCCCCGGGTGACACAGACCCTAGTTGCAGGCCTGCTTGCAGTTGACCCAGAAGAATATTGTAAAAGATCCAGCAGGACAAGGTTGATCATTCTCTTTCCATTCAAATCCTACCACAGATCATCCCTGAGAGTGACCAGTGTGGTTTCCATCCCATATTCAGACCTGCATCCTGGTTGCCAATGATTCAGATCTGCTCTTCCAGACATCTTTGTAATTGCCATCCTACCACCTTCTCCACAACCTTCCATATAAGGAGACTGAGTAGAATGTGCAACCATTTTTGTTCCTTAAATATTAACAACAAGAACCAATATACTTGGGTCCACTCTATCTAATCCACTAGGTCAGACTGGGTAGCAGAAGGTGAGAAGGATACAATGACTCATGGCACCCTATTCGGTGCTATAGTAATTTGGTGAAGGAAGCACTGGGAACGAATGGGATCAATGGCAGACAAGTCATTGGTAGCACACTCTCTCTGTGCTCTGCAGCAACTGCAGGAGCACCCCATCGCAACCAGGAAAGTGCTGGTTTTTAGAACATTCAGACAGGTTAATTACTATCCATGTACAAACTGACCAAAAAGAATAAGTATGAGAAGACCCCAATTTCCTCTAAGCAAAAGAGCAAATGCTGACATCTTTCCTGGTAACTGAAGCTGAATATGGTTGGACTTCTACCATGAGATCAGTCTGTCTTATCACTACTAATAAGCAGATGGAAAACTGAAGAAATCTTAGCTTGATTAATTAAAATAATTCAAAAGGCATTCCTTGGAATTTAGCTTAAAATATGTGGTATAAAAGAGGGAAAATGGCTTAACTAAAGTCCAAGCAAGGAGCTCTATGAACAATAGAGGGATGTAGATATTAATGACTTGGAGGTAGGAGCATCAATTAAGCTGGATGTGAGGAAGGTATGAAGGCTGAGGGATAGAAAGACTAAGAATGATAATGCACATATTACCATGTATTTATGTGTTTGCTTGTTTGTTTTTAAGATTTATAAGGCTACCCAACTCAAACTATGTGAATCTGGGCGGCATACAGCATAAAAATGATAAATCAAAAAAAGAAAAAAATATGTTTAATGAACCACAGAAGAGAGTGCAGTTTCAGGAGGGATGGTGATGGATTCTTCATATAGAACATCATCTGATTCCTCAGGATCTGAGCATGGGAAATGACTTGGAGTGTAGATTTTGAGAGGGGAACTTTTTCTCTTTTGCCCTGAGTCTACAAACTTCATTCATTTAATATATTTATATGCCACAACCAAAGTTTCAGGATGAGAATATTCTAGAGCATAGGTGTCACCGCAGAGAAGGCCCACCTGTGAGGAGATTGCTTTCACTAGTTCTCAGTACACATAGAAAGGCTTTCCTGGATGATCTCAGTCACTGACTAAGCCTAAAATAGCAAAGGCAATCTGACAAGTATTCTGGTTCCACGTTGTTTAGGGCTTTGTATCATAACCAAACCCTTGAATCCGGTTTGATACTTAATTGGCAGACAAAACTGTGATCACCCAGGAAGAAAAATAATCCACAATTAGGAAATATTTGTATCAAGAATAATCAAGAGGCCACAAAAAAGGCAGGCTGTATCCTCCACCCCTTCCATATGCAGCCAAATATGGGATGCCTGTTTCTTAGATACACCTGAGAATGAACATCAGTTTCCAAACTGGATCTAATTAGCACATGTCATATTACTCCTTTCTAATCAGTTTTGCAACAGGGAGGGAAAATCCTTTTGTTTCAATGTTTACATAAATACAGCATCCTGCCAGTAAGAATGACAGTAGCACAACTTTAACGCACATTGCGCTCAACAGCACACAGAAGTCAGAATTTTACCAAATAGTTAGAGGAGGGAAAAAATTACCAATGGATTTCTTTAAAGAAACCAGCATCAAGACAATTGGTGGTGATATACAACTTACATTTTGTGAGATAAGCATCATGCTGACAGAATATATCTCTGCAGATCTGTTCCATTTAGGGTTCTTGCCATCTCCTTATGATCAGAAGATCAGCAAAGAACAGTCCAGTTGTATGTCATCCATGTGCTACAACCCAAACTGCCAAACAACTTTTCTTAGCAGAGTTTCATGTAGATACTAAGAAATGGGACAAAATTAAATCTCAAGGGATCCAACCATCAGCCAGTGTCTATTACACTATTTTCTGAACCCTATGCTCTAAAACAGGCATCCTACCTCAACACATTATGTGAAGACCCAGCTCTCTGGAGAAGGCTGTAATGCTGGGAAGGAGAACAAGAGGACAACCAAGAGCAAGATGGAGGAACTCAGTTACAGTGATGATGAATGTACCGTTGGAAGCCGTGAAAGACCAGGTTAAGGACAGATATAATGGAGAAAATTATCTATATGGTCATTAAGAGCTGACACCAACACAATCATCAATCATCATGCTCCACACAGGGTTGGAGCTATGACCATCCCCTTACTCCATGTCTGATTTATCCTTCTATCTTTTTCTATTTTATATGGCTGCCCTTTAACAAGTGGAATTCTGGTAGCAAAGATGCTCCATGCAGATATGATGGCTGAGTATGCCACAGCCACTGAGTAAGAGAAGTAGAAGTTCACATTTTCATCATCCATCATCCATCATCCATCACTGATCAAGACAATCAGGGAAATTTCAGTCCAAGCCCCCTGACCAAAACCCAGATTGGAATGGATTGTAATTTAAGATTCTTAAAATTGCCAGAAACAAAGCACCACAGTTAAAATGGTCTAAAAAATGGTCATATTTCTAATTCTAATGGCTTGCTGCATGTAGACAAATGGCTTCTGTGATTTGATGTTGGTTTAATATGGATTCCATGGTAGTGTCAAAAATGGTCAGACCCATGATTGTTAGAGTTCAGTCTATGCAGATAGATGCGATCTATACTTTTGGTGGTTTGATATGGATCCCATGTAATCATATGACATCAAGAGAATCTGCTTCAGAACTTTTTTTTTTGCATTATGGTGGAGCCAAAAATTCTTGGCTCCATTATTGTGATATTTCATTGTGGGTAGACAGAAATTATCTGAGATTTGATAGGATTTTCATGAGGATCGAAATAACAATTATGGCTATTCATTATATTCTAGTGCCTCATTAACACCCAAAATTGTCAAGTACGTTATTATAATGGCTCACTGCATGCAAATGGAGAAGATCTGTAACGTACAAGTGATTCCATACGAATCCCCTGCAAATTGACCTATGCCTCAGATCCAGGTTTTTGTAGCACTCTAGTACAATAGTCAGATCCACAATTATGATGGCTCCTTACATGCAGACAGATGTGCTCTGTGTTCTAATGGTGGTTTTATGTGGGTCCCATACTAGGGTACACTTTTGCTAACCAAGTTCATCTTGTGTGTTTTCAAGTATACCTCATGTAAAAAAACATTGACAAGAGAAATGTTTGATTCATGGCTTCAAGACATTCCAGTCTCCATAATCAATGCAACACTCTCATTAAACCAAGCCACTGTGTGCTTTATATTGTTGGTACGCAGACTGTTGTGACTGATAAAATAATAACTTTCTTAGACTCTCATAGTGGACACTTCCTGTTCAGAGCTTCAGGTGTGCCACTAAATTAGGTCTCAGTAAGTACAGTTTGGTTTATTAGGCATATAAGAAACCACATCACATTGTATCACAACATGGCTTGTTTGGTTTTGGTATATGGTGTGAACTCGGCTAACTTTGATTTATGTGAAGATTGATTTTATCGTTAATAAACAAACTGACTTACAGTACTGTGATGTATGAACCCAATCCTTGGGTTCACAGATGTAAAATATGCTCTCATTGGCTACCTTCTGATAACTTACCAATGGTTAATCATGGTTTATGGAATTAATTCAATTTCCTGCAGTACACTGAAGCATAATATACAGATTATATACAGACAACACACAGACTTAAATATGGTTAGTTTGTGATTCAATGTAATATGCAAACACAGCCATCTGAGACAAAATGGCTAAATCAAAAGAATCCCAGAGAACTTTAAAAACAGCATGTTGCATCTAATGGGCCATTAATCTTATTTTTAAGAAGCCCTTTAAGGCTGGGAAGCACAAACACAGTAATAATCATATACAATCCAGGGAAAAATTAACATCCAATAATTTGGTACTAGCTTATTTATTGATCTATGTGTTAATTAATGTTCATGAATAAACGACTGTAGTAGCTTCATGTAGTAACTCAGTTAAGCAGAAAGCAAGATCTAAGGTTTCAATCTTCTTCCACTTACATCCCCGCCGCTGAGTGAAACTGAAATGTGTAGCGTAGATATTAAAAGTACTGTACAGCGAAAAAGCCTAATGCACGTATGCACAGAAGAAAATAAGTACCAAATCTAGTGAGCGCGTAAAAGGTCGGCAAGCATCCCCAATACCTGAACTTTACAGGGGGGGAAAAACTGCATCAGACTCGTATGGGCAGTGGCCGCTGCAGCAGCTGCAAAGATCAGAGGGAAAAACAGACACCTCCTCCCATTTCCCCGTAGCAGGCGCGCCCACGGCAGCTCGCTCCAGGCCTCGGGGGCGCGCGCCGCCTATGCTCCCTCCCCCGTCTGCGCCGTCCTCGTCCAATGAGCGGCACTGTTGCTGGCAGGTGCGGCGTGTTTTTGTTTTGGGTAGAAGAATTAGTTGTAGTTGAGGAAGGCCAGATTCCCTATTTTCGCCCTTCGGAGTCGCGCGAGCCGGGAAGGAAGTCTCGCTGACCGGCAGCCTCACTCGCGCCGAGAGCCTGTCCCCGCCGCTCCCTCGGGGAGGATACGGCTCCTCCTCCCTCGCCATCCCCCTCCCGCGGCGAAGAGGGAGGACGACGGCCAAGCAGGCGACCGAAGCCGCCGCGCCAAGGAGGTGGGGGGCCAGGTCTGGCTCGGCCTCGCCCGAGCTGACCCCCGCCGGGCCTCAGCCATGAGGAGGGAAATGAACGGGGTCACCAAGGGCCGGTTTGAGGTGAGGAGACGGTCGGTTGGCTGCTTGGCCTTCTTGAAGTTTTGTTGGGTGGGGGAGGCTTTGTTTAGTGTGGGGTTGAGGAGGAATTGGAGCCGGGGAGGGGGCAAGGTCTCCCTGCTGGAGATGGTGCCTTTCCTCTCCCCCTCCCCGACTTGGAGGAGTGATGAAGGGCGGCGGTGGAGGAAGGGTTATGCATTTTCCTGAGCGAGTTGGGGCGGGGGGAGCATACACGGGTGGAGATGTCCCTGGGTTGAAGGCTGTCGTCTTCCTCCCTGTCCAGCCGAAGGAGAAGGAAACAACTGATTGCGGAGGGAGCAAGTTTTTTCTAAGTGGGTGTTGGGAGGATACTAAGTGTTGAGAATTAGGAGGAGAGGCAGGGAGTCGTTTCTCTCGACGGCGAAGGCATCCCTTCGGAAGAGACCCTTTACCTGCCTGTCTCTCCTTCTCTCTGCCAACACAACTACCAAACCAAAGATTGTCAAGTAAATGCCTCCGGTTGTGGGTCGAGATAGCTTGATTACCCAAAGGGAGGTTCTGGTGCTGCTGTTTTTTTCCGCCGATGCTCCGGCGCTGGCTAGAAGGAAGAGGCCGGGGTTTCGGCTGTGCTTAGCGGGGCCGCAGGAGCTGCTAGGAAGTGTTTGGAGTTGAAGGGGGAGGGGTACTACTTTGCACCGAGTTTTGCGTCCCATCCCCCGCGACTCTGGTGGGGGAGGAGCCAACAGAGGAAGGAGAGACGGTGGACGGGGAGGAGTCTGAGCACTAGGTTTGTGTGAAGTGGAAGTCCCACGGTAGGGCCGCCGTGTTCGATCGCGGGATTCCCCTTTGATAGAGAAATATGACAGCGACGTTATTCTTTTGGAGGGTGTGGAGGGTTTCCGGGGGAAATGAGTGCAGAAGAAATAGGTTGTGGGTATGCGACAAGAACAAAAGGAGATTGCAGTGAGGTGGTTTTTCTGTGTTAATGGTAGTTAGATATAGGCGGATACTTAGGGCCTGGCTGATGATGGGGGTGGCAGAAATATTGAAAGAACAGCGGTACAGGAGGGGATGCAGTGGAAATGTGTGTACCTGTGGGAGCCCTATGTCATGATGAAAATTATAAAGCTGCTGCTTTTGCCATAGCCTTGTCTACCATGTATTTTTTCAGCCTAGAGGAAAGGGGTGGGGGCAGTGACAGGCAGATATGTGACTGTGATTTTAAGGGCATTGTGCTGCTTACAGCAATTTAACAGGAAGGGCAGCTGTTTTGAGAATGTATAGTTGACCATGTCAGTTTGAAATCATTGTGCAAAACAAATGCTGAAGGGCTATTTTTCAATAGAGCAAATGACTAGTATTTAATATCAGATTGGGCAAAAGCAGCACAATTTAGTACTGTTGTTGCTTTCATATCATGAAGTTGAGAAAGAAGAGGGAGTTGAACACTTTGAAGCTGAAGGAGGCAGATTACAAAACAATGAGCTATTCAGGAAAATATGGCATGTAATCAGAATGATCTGGGACCACACAAAAGCACCCTATTTAACCGGGGTTGCTTCCAGTTATTTCTTGTGACAGCTGTCTTTTCCCCAATACCCTTCCTAAATTGATGATAGCAGGGAAACAACATGGGAGACACAAATAATAAAAATAAGGAGGAAAATAAACTAAGTATTATCTCTCAGGAATATGACACAGGAATAATTTACGTGCAACGGTAAGAATAGTCTTCCTCAAAAGCTACAACTCTGAACATTATTGCTTCTTCATTTTGTAGTTTAGAAAGGGAAAATAAAACTAGCCAACTGTCATAAAAAGCATTTAGCACCAGATGATAAATCTACAAAATGAAAAAGAATATCTTCGTCCAGAAATTGGCTGTTGGATTAAGACAGGTAAAATTTTGTTTTGGTTTTATTTTCCTACTTTTTACAAATATTAAATTACATTTTAATGCAAGGAACAAATAAAAAGAAGAGATGGTATATTCATTGAATTAAATGACATATGTCGAACAGCTTTCTATGATGTCACTAGATTCAAAGTCCAGTTGGAACTTTATGGCTAGCAAAGAATAACAAAAAAATCCCCTCATTTAATATTTTGTTCAGTTTTAATCACCTTGCCTGAAAGCTGAAAATACGTTGGACTTAAAATCCTTGAAAGAGAGTTTAACTGTTTAAACTGTACCATCTGAGCATTTTTAAATTTGAAATGAGTTTGAGAAGAGGGATATATTGACAGGTCTTCTCACTGATATTTTTCTAATAGTGTTACATAGTGAATTGTAGTATTGTGGTTGGGTAAACCATTGTGACTGTTTCTAATTGTATTGGAAATCAAATATATGCAAATATGTTGATCTTACATTTTGCTTATGCATATAATACAGTATTCTTATTTGAAAAAGGAAATGTATAGTATGATTTGGGAAATGCAGTCATCTTATTAGAAAAGGGAAAATGTAGAAATTCCACAAATCAGAAAGAGGAAAAAAAGTATGTTATTAAAAAATAAAATATATTATTGAATAAAGTACAATACAATGAAAACATTTTTTTAATCTGTTCAATTGTGTCCGGTTCTTGGAGACTGCCTGCAAGTCCCTGCAATTTTGTTGGCAAGGTTTTCAGAAGTGGTTTGCTATTGCCTCCTTCCTAGGGCTGAGAGAAAGTGACTGACCCAAGGTCACCCAGGTGGCTTTGTGCCCAAGGTGGGTCTAGAACTCCAGGTCTTCCGTTTTCTAGCCTAATGCCTTAACCACTACATCAAACTGGCTCTCAATGAAAAGTTATCCTATATAAAAAGAGGCTTCTTATGTAGAAAATATTTGATAGTGGTGCTGTATAATTGAGTTTTGAAAAAATTGAAAATTCTCTGGAAAATATTTCTATTACTGACTTTTTCCGTAGAAAATTTTTCATTCTCAGGAATATCTTTTATCATTAAATTACCTAGTAATAGTACAGATGGGCACTATGTAGGATAAAATGGGAAACTGGAATGGATATAATACTAATCAAATCAGAGTCGCAACACACTTTCTTCTAGAATCCATATTGAGGCAGCACTTCATTAGGGCCATTGAAGTTTTAGAAAATAGAATACAGTACTTCATTAGATAAAGATGGTTAAAGTAGAAGGGAAGATACATTCAGAGAATATGCACAAATTGGGTAATATCAGGAAGAAAAGTAGTAATTTTATCTTTTGGTGAGTAGAAACTAGAAATGAGATCATCCAGGAGTCTTTATATTAATAAAGTTGGAAGTAATTTAAGGTGTTGTATTTCTGTAGAAAGCAGTTGTGCATACAATTCTTTAAGCATGCTAAAATCAATATGTCAACAGGTTGTGTCTCCAATTTTTTCTTTAAATACTGTGTATATTAAATCTATACTGTTCAGTCACTGCAAGCATTTCAATGAAAATAATTTCTGAATAAATACTTGAATATGTATTTAAACCACACTTAATGCAGCTGATTCCAATTGCCTCCTCAGATCAAAATTACATTTAATCAGTTTGACTGTTGGGAGTAAAAAATAAAAAAGGTACTGTATGTACACTGCATATGAAACTATCTCCCTCAGTTTAGAATTGCAGCAAATTCTACAGAAGTTTCCAGAAAATATGGAGACTATTGGTAGCCTGATCACAAATATTTAGTACTTCATATATATCCAATCTGAGTAGAAAAGTGTTGCATACCATTATAATGACCAAGGCTGTCTATTCCAGTAAAAGGCAACCTAAAAGCAACTGCCATAGTTCAGAGTCATAAAGTAGATGTAAGGATAATGCCTCAAAGCCATTAATCATGGTTAACTGGTCTTTAGGAGAGTTACTAATTATTTATAGTAATGAACAGATGGGATACCACATTATGGTTAAAGAGGAAGAAATTTGAGCACAGGAGGACTGAGAAAGAGAGAGAACATAAATGTACTGTAGAAGCAAGTTTAATAAGTTTGAAAAGAATTGATAAGCAAACAATACTATTTTGTGGAGAGGGGAGAACTAACTTCAGTGATCTTATATGAACTTCAGGGTTATACAGGCATAGGTGCTAAATGCAAACATTTCATAGTGCTAGTAGAAAGCTGATATATCTCCAGAATATTGATTGAACTTCAGAAGACTTTGGCCTGTAACAAACTGGACTTTTCATGGAGTAAGGTTTTTACACATGTCTCCTAAAATTAAGAAAACATCTTGCAAGATACAATGGTATTGGATTTTTTTGAAGAATTTCTATTGCATGGCTCTTGAAAGAGACAAAGCTAATCAACATTAGATCTTGAGACTGGCAAGATGACAACTTTGTATATTTACTGTGAAAAATATCTGCCCTGAGAATTTTTTTCATGAACAGCATCTCATAAATAGAATATGATAAGAAAAATTAAATGGTGCAAATGAGCAATGTAATGGGAAGGACTGGTTAATTTTAAATCACTATACTTGATACATGTTAACATATTTGTTTTGAACTGGTGTAGTATGAATGAGCTGGGGTATTGAGTTGCTATTTTTCTCATAAAGTGTGGGGTACAAAACTTAAAGATAGTGTTTTTATCAGTGCTCATACTAAATAACTTCATAGTATTTAAATTTGCTTGCAAAATTTCTGCTTACTGTAGGAGAGTTGGGTTGTTTACAAGTATTTAAATAGATATTTTGGCAGGAAGGAGGACTTTTTTCAATAGTAAACTACAAAACTATGGAAAAATGTTGATTATTTATAATTTTTCCTCTTCTCTTGATTGAAAAACCAGAGAAAAACAGAATTTGACCAGTTAACCAGATTTCTGAAGAACCTAAAACCAACACTGGAACTTGGCTGTGGATCTCTAATTTATTGCTAGAAATTATTCCCTGCTTTGAAGATTTACAATATTTACATGATGTAATCCTGACAAATGTGCTTTAGCTTCCTGAAATTGTATACTGTACAGAGAAACTCAGTGGTAAGAGCCATAAGGCAAATACCTGGTTTTAAAAGGCTGAACAGCAATTTAAAATTTTTCCCTTGAAGTTTAATTTTCAATTCTTTACATCCATTTTTTCATACTTCTCTATTTTTCTTTTTGTCAGTTTAGATTCTGTCAAGATCTCAAAATAGTTGAGAATAGAATAGTTGAATAGTTCAAATAGTTGAAAATAGAAATAGTTATTTAGCTTCTGAAAAATGATAATGGTATCCTACATTGCCTCGACTGCATCTTTAACTGAAATATACTGTATAAGATTCAGACCAAACACATAAAACTAGAAATACTTAAAATAGGTTTTAAGGCAGCAGTGGTGGAAAGCCTCCAAGCCACATGTGACCCCTTTTTGCAGACTCATGAAATCATACCAGCAAAAGTTGGTAGCTAACTGCCAAACAATAATGACACAAATTCTCATCAGTTTTCACTGAGAAACAAACAGCAAAAAAGACTGCATTCAATACAATATTAAGTATTAGTATGATTTGTTTGGTTTGATTTAGTTTGTTATGCAAATCCAGATGTTATAGTTTATTGCTTAGTATCTAAATATACTTGTGTAAAATGTTTAGAAAGTCCTACTACAGTCATTGGCTCCTTTAAAAAAAAATACAGTACAGTCCTCAGGCACTGAAAAGTCCTTAATCCTTATTCTAAAGTATGGGCAGCTGCTATTTCTGTTAAGAGTAACACTGTCATTATACTGATTACAAAATGATTTGTTATAATTTAATATATTTCTGTTGGTTTAGATAACACTTTTGGTTTTAAGGTTTAAAGATGTTTTCACTTGCCATGCTTGTCACTACACCCATCCAAATGGGTATGGGGCCATTCATTTCTTTTATAATTTGTTTCCACTGCCTGCAATCCAAAACAATTGTAGATAGTTGCCAGTTTCTGCTATTCATTTTCCTACTAAGGTTTAGGGCTTCAGTATAATGTCTCTACAACTTGGTGACTCAGCAAAGGTAAATAGTTTAATCATAGGCACTCCATTTAAATGCACATTTTGAAATTTGGGTACTATGACTTTTCCCCACATGATGCTTCCTTTATGTTTTGAGAGCTGTGGAATTAGCTATACAACCCCTTAACAGTTGACACAGATCTTTTCACTCTTTATATGTCCCTGATCACTTGGAATTTAAATAGTGTAAAGTCAGTTACTGCTGAGTTTCAGAATATTTTTGTATGTTAACATTGTTATAATCACTTTGCTGATAATATCTTAATTACTTTGTGTGGGGGGGTATTGCAATATACTACATAACAGGGGCTTCAGAAACCATGTACCTACATGCTATAGTAAGCTAAAATAAACCTCTCCTTTTTGTGTGGAGAAATGAGCACTTTGGTTTCTCCACCTGAATGACTGAATGTTAACAGTGTCTGTCCAGATGATGTAACTTCTGTGGGGGAAGTCACTTTGGCTACAGCAAAACAAGTAGGGCAGAGTGTAACTCAGTGACTGAATCCTCACACCTATATATTCCCATCATGCTATCCCCTATCTGGGTAAACATTATACAAAGTGGACAAAAGGAGTAAAATAGTAAGCCAAAGAAATTACAGCATGGGATTAAAAGAACAAAGGAAATACAGCTAAATTTAGTTTGCATCAACACAGTTTATTATACCACTCCTTTTCTCTCCTTGCAAACCATCCTTGTTTCCACCAAATCCATATACTGCACAACACATTTTTTTTCCTTTGTTTAAATTTCTTACCTCTCCTTGTTTGAGGATCTCATCAGCTTCATTTAACCATGACTTTCTTGGTCTTCCTGTTTCTCTTAAGCCATTCACTTTTCCTTCTTAAATTTCTTTTGCGGTTAGATTCTCACTTACACTATCTGTACGATCAGACCATCTCAAGAAAGTTCTTTCACACTGGACATTCCCTTTGGTATTCAGTCCACATTCATTTTTGATCCCATCTCTTCTTGCTTTAGCACATAAACTCAAATAACTGGTTCTGCTGCATTCAACTTAACTTTTATATTTCTGCTTTCATACCCAGCACTCACTTCTGTATAATAGAATGGGCAGAAGCACGTTCTTATACATAGCCATCTTTACTTATTTCAACAAAGATTCATTTCTTAGAACAGAACACATACTTTTCTGTCAGCATTTGTGCATCTTAAAATGTCTCAATTTATTTTCCCACTTTCGTAAGCATTCTACCAAGGTACAAAAAGCTGTGTACTGATGATAACTAATCCTGTGTTGGCTGATGAACTAAATAGATTAAATAAGTGGGGGAATAATGTCAAGTCCTGCATCACCCTACAAGCAAGGAGCCTGGAACTCAGTCTCCTCACCTATCACCACTGACTGGAACCATCCCCTTTAGAAAGGAGAACCACTGTAGGACAGTGTTCCCTGCTCCTTACCCCCAGAAGGATATTTGATCAATGATACTGAAAGCCACTGAGAGATCAAGCAGCACCAGGAGGGTCGCACTCCAGAGGCCATCTACATGCATGATCAGTGTTATTCCCATGCTATGTTCAGACTGGAAACACCACTGAAATGGATCCAGATAATCTATTTTCTTCAGGGTCCTCTGGAGCTGTAGCCCCATCATTTTTTCGACAACTTCCCCCGAACAGCTTAATGCCAGGTCAGTGTCTAATAAGGCTCATGTTATTAGGGACTTGGTCCTGGATGAGACAGCTGACCTGGCATGTATTATTGAGACCTGGCTGAGCACAGAGCGGGGAGTACTCCTCTCTGAAATGTGTCCACTCAGGCTTTGACTCCAGGGCGGTGGGGGGCGGGGTGGGCTAGCAATGGTCTTTTGGGAGTTTCTGGAAGTAGTCAAGTGTGCTACTGTGTAGATAGCTGAGTGTCAGACCCTACATGTGAGGATGGGCATGATATCAGTTGGGATTCCTGTTGTACCAGCCTTCCTGCTATGTGGCAGTTTCTTCAAGGTTGTGGCTGGATTGGTGGTAGAGCTTCCCTGGTTTATGATACTAGCTTTCTCTGGTTGCGTCTTTAGAGGCAGCCCAGGAATTCATGGCAACCATGAACCTGACCCAACTTACTGCTAGCCTGGCACATATTGGATTTGGCTTTTGTCTTGGCACAATGGCAACATGATCTGATGCTGGGGGTTATTACCATCAACCCCTTGCCATGGATGGTCCACCTCCAGTGCTAATGGACCCAGCTGGGTTTTCACAGGGAGTTTGTTGTCCCCAAGGTTCTGATGCATGGTCAGGCCAAGGTCTTAGTTGCCACTTGGATTGAGAGGGCAGTGACAGCCCTGAAGCAGATTGTGTCTGTGAGGACTTCATCTGCACACAGACCTCAGTGGGCCCCTGGTTTACAGAGGATCTTTGGACAATAAAGTGGATAATCTGGATTTGGACATCTTCTGTCCTGTCTCCAGCCTTCTATTTCTGGTAAAGGTTGTTGAGAAGGTGATGGGACTCTAGGGATTTAGTTTAGAAAAAATATATCTCTTAAACCACCATTCTGCTGGTTCTGAATTTTTTAATCACATTCTGTTGCTTTAGGTCTTAAAATATAGTGGGTGTCTTTTTATATATTTATTGAACTTTCAGCTGTCCATGATACATTTTTTGGAACCTGCCCTACAGTAATAATAGCATAATTTTCCTGCTTTTAATGGTGGCATGAGATGTTAAGGCTTTTGGTGCAGCTGTTTATATGAATACGTGGTGCTATGGATCTCAGTGAGCCGGGTAAGGACAGGAACTTTAAATATAGAGGTAGTCTTCAACTAATGATGGCAATTGGGACCAGAATTGCCATTGCTAAGCAGTGTGATTGTAAAACACAATGTTTCATGACCACATTGCTTAGTGATGGCAGTCCTGGCTGGCATTAAATGACTGTGTGGGTCATTAAGTGAGGACCTCACCTGACCGTGATTTCCAACTTCCTGCTGACTTTCCCATTGACTTTGCTTGTGGGAAGGTGGCAGAGAATGTCAGAAATTGTGAATGTGTGTGTGGCTCCGTGCGATATAATCGCAAGCCAGGTACCAAATGCCTGGATTACAATCACGTGACTGCGGGGACACTGCGACTGCCAGAACTAGAAGAACTCATCATAAGTACCATTCATTCAGTGCTGTCGTAACTTTGAATGGTCACTGAACAAATGGTCGTAACCTACTGTATAGGATAGCTGTCTATATTTCCTTCCTCTGCTAGTGTGAAGCTTCTTTAGAGGTAAGCAGAGTGCTAGGCTTCACAATTTCAGTTGTAGTAGTTCTGAATCTTCGTGGAGTTTCAATAATCTGTCTGCTACTCCTTGTCCTTCCTCCTAGGTTTCTGTTTTCTTTAGACAAGTCTAGGGGAACACATCAGCTTTTTTTTGTTTGTGCCAGCTGTGAATTTCTGTGATTTTTTTTTCTCCATCTTGGAGCCACTACTTTTCTGACAGTTTCCTTTTTTGCTAGGTTTACCTCAAGATGTCTTTAGGGTGCTCAGGAAGGAAGCACTAATTAAGCACTGCACTAGATTATAGATATTGGGTCATTCAGTCTTTTATTATGGTCACTGACCAGAATTCCACTTTTAAAAAAATAAAAGTTAAAGCTTACAAAATAAAGAAAAAATAGACAATAACTAAATAATCAGTATGATTGGTTACAGTGGGTTTTACAAACAACAAAACAAAATTTGGCTACATTCAAAGAAACTGAATCATATTGCTTGGCTAATAACAACTGTACATGAATGTGAATGACCTGAAAATTTGGTTAATTATAGGGACATGAAATGTAGCTGTGCATTTTTATAAAATGGACAATGAATATATGGATTGTATTTTCAACCGCCCTTTCACCCCAAGGACACAGTCTTAAAGAATAAGCTGTGTTCCTGAATTTTCCTTCAAGGATGGCTGTTGGAAGTGCATTAAAACATGCTAAAGTCAGTATTCTTCTACATTTAGGGATGGATATTTGGTTTGAATACCTTGCTAGTCTAAAAAAAGGAGACTAGCTACTCAAAAATTATCTCTAGGATGGGTATTAGATATTGGGTTTGTGCAACCTGACTAACATTGATATGCTAGCATGGAGAAATATATTTGCTTGTTCTCGCATCAAAGTTTATATTTAATATATTCTATTTGAAAAATAAGAGAGTATGGAGCAGACTTGTTCTGGCATCAGTCATCGGCATTTTGGAATCCTTTATCAAACACAAGCCCACTGTAAGCACTGTGAGTTCTGTTTGAAGTAGCAGAGCATATCAAGATATTAGCTGACCTCCAGAGTATAACCTGCCTCCTGAGTATTTTCTTTTCTATACATGCAATTTAGAAGCAAAGCACACAGTATTTCATTTTCTCTTCAAAGAGCAAACTCTTGTTAATTTTATTTCTGTGAGTTACTGATTACAGTTTTGTTCTGCTCTGAGAAGCTCCAGATGTGGTAGATGGTTCCCTTTCACACAGTTTTCCTCTCTGCAGCCTAAATGTTGCAGTAAATATGTGAGTAATCCAAAGAATTGGGTCTTGTTCTCTCTAGTTAAAGTCTGCTCATTCCATCAAGTTTATTAATAATAGGTTTTAGTAGGTTGTTGGTCTTAAGAAATTAATAACCTGAAGAACTGGGCAATTGTCAATCCAACCCATCCTGCAGGGTTGTTGTGTGGGGAAAATAGGAGAAGGGAGTATTATGTACAGCACCTTGAGTTGTACAAAAGAAGTTAGAGTATAAATCTAATAAATACAGAAATGGCAGTGTGCTTATTTTATGCTCCCCTCTGACTTTTTTTTTTTTAACTTAGCTGAGTTGCTCATCCAGCAGACTCCATAGTTCCAAGGAGAGTATGGAAATGAAGATATGCTTATGTATATAATAATCAGACATCAATCAGTCCCTGTTTCTCAGGGCTTCTGATGCAAATGTCCAGTATAGGCTACTGAATGAGTTTACTGTTGATAGAATTTATCAGACCAGCAACTGTTAGACTGGAGATAGTCTTTCCAAGAGTGGTTTATAATCATTATAATCTGTATTAAGTGAAGTGTAAAAAGGAAAAGTAGGAAACATATAAAAGCCCCTGAACTGCAGAGAAGTTCCAAGGAAAAGTAACATTATGTATACGATTTATAAGTTGCAGTGAACAGTAATATTATCCTACTACTGCTTATACTGGAGGAATTGTGGTTTTTACCTTACATTTTTTATCTCACAATTTAGTAAGGTAATGCAGTAGCAGAATTTATTCTTCTTCAGTGTTACAAACCAAAATTAAAAATTGGTTATTCCCTTTGCTCATATTGAGTCACTAGTATCAGGAACAGTGAATGAGTGTAATTCTTCCATTTACATTTTTAGCATAGCTCACTTTTAAGGTTCATTATGAGCTTCATTGAATTAAATCTTATGTTCAAGTCTTTAACTGGCTCCAGTTCATGGCCTGTGAACTGGTAGCTAGCCATGAAATGGTGCATTTCCTCTATTCCTTTGTTGCCTTACACCAACTCTGAATTTACATCGCAGTGGAAGAATTCTGTTTAAATGGAAATATTCTTTTCAAAGCTGGCTTTCAATTTTTCAAATCCTATTTCAGATTTATGTGAAGTGTGTGGATGGAACATCAAGCAGTCATGTTGTTGGATGAATTTTCTATTTTCAGTGATAAATTAGGGTGAAGTCTAAAAAAATGTTTTGTACAATGAATATGCTAGCCTTAAAGATGTCATACACTCTTTGTTATAATTTTATGTTAGGTGATTTGTTTTCACAGTTATGCCAATGTAAAACATGGTTAGACAAAAGATGTAGAATATTTTTCAGGATGATGTCTGGCATGCAATTTTACTTCTAGATAAACCAAGTTATCTTTGGGTAGAAGTTGTATAAGAAGTTACAGTTAGAAAAATGGTGGTGTTGTAAGTATTAATTTTCCTTCTTTTGACATGCACTTTGTACATTCCTACTTGTGATGTTCAACATCTTCCATCAAGTACACAGTTTAGAGAGTGATGAGGATGCCAGTGTAACAGTGCAGATTAGCTGAATCATCTCTTGTGATCAATAGGGTGATGTTCTTTCAGATTTTTTCCCCTCTCTTTTCTAAGATGGCATAAGTGAGCACCCAATGCACTTTCCCTATCTATGATTGTTAACCGAGTACTGGACATTATCCTGTTTTCTAGCTTCAGTAGAAGGGTTACAACTACAAAGGTACTTCAGACAGCTCTGTCCTTCAGTATAGGTGTCAGAAAAATGTTTGGATGTGAGAAAGTACTAAATTAAGAACTTATTTTTATAATTCAATAGAATTTTTCATAAAAGTATGAAGAATATAAGCATTCAGTTCTATTTGCATTTATTCTTTAACCTCTTTGTAATGGAGTTGTATCTAAAAGTAGAGATTCCTTTACTTGAACAAGTGGGAAAGCACATTTAAATTAATTAGTATTTAACATTGAGATTGGAGATTGGTAATGGGCAGCCTTTTGGCAAAACTTTTCAAATACTCCTACATTATATCAGTTAATCAGTTAAAATATTAAATATTTTTCCAGACTGATTCCAGCAGGCTAGGACTTGACAGAGTTCAGCCAGTCTCTATTCAGAACTGTTCCTACTTTTGAATGTGCCATTAGAGAACTATAGGAGGGATTTGTTTTCAGCTTTTCCCTTGTACAACTTCTGAGCTTCAGAAAATTGCTTTTTCTGTTTCTGTTGCTTACAGATTTTGGTGCTGATTCTTTGTGCCTATGTAAGCTTAACAAGAAGGAAGGAAGAGATTCAGATTCTTTCTCAACTGAACTATTCAGTTTGTGAACAAATCAATATCAAGCCAGGGCTATAGGTATTCCATACTGTTCTACATCACACAGACAGAATTCACATATACATTATGTTACATAATATAAATAAGCAAACATGGTTTGCTTAACTTTAGCTGTTAAAGAACCCGCAATTGCTTGGGTTTGTATAATATGCTAAGCTATAATACCCTAATCCACAATGGGTATATTCATATGATACACAAACCCCAACCCACCCACCCCCAACACACTTTGTGATTTATATGCAGGAGATCAACCCCTAATATATCCAGTTTGGTTTTGAAAGATTCTTTCCAAAACTTGAAGTTCCAGCTGTATAAAGAAAAAAACATGTAGACACAATTATTATATGGGCACATACATTTTAATTTTTTCCTTCACCAGGCAGAAATGCAATCCATTACAGTGCAGTTATCTTGGCTTCAGTGTTTTGATTTTTTAAAACTAGATTACAATCCCTTTTGATTCCTGTAAAGTTTAAAAATAGTTCACCAAAATTAGATTACAATTTGACTGGTAATTCTAGGGGTCAAGGAAAAACCTTTTATCTATCCAATGCGTAAAATATTCCTTGTTCTTATTGAGAAATGTCATAATCAGGAGTGATAGCCCTAAACATAATTCATGAGATAACCAGGCCTCAAAGACAGGAATGAAAACAGTTGACTTTGACTTGTTTTTTAAAAGTGTGTATCTCTGCAAGAAGTAAATGAGAACTAGGACTCCTGCCATATTAAAGGTACTGCTACAGTGTTATCACTTGCAAGTGAGTATCTATATATATTTGTGGTTACATAATTTATATCTGATTTTCCTCTATCCTACTTTTCCTGTGTGTGTATTTTTTTTTTTTAAACAAAATGGTCTCAAACCATAAATTAATTTTATACACACACACAAACATGCATTAAAGCTGGTTTACCAGCTTTTTAGATTCTGGAGGATGAGATAAAAATTCAAGGGGTGAGGTAAGCCGATCCTTAGGCACAGTGGATCTAAATTGGCAGTTTTAATCTCTTTGATTAATGTATTGGGCAATAACCACACAGCAGTAAGAGCTGTTATAGATATTGCTGTAGTCCTCTATTTTTTGTAGATTTCTATCTCAGCTCTCTTGCAGTCTGATTTACTCAAAGACATATTTTTGTTTGGAATTCTTCAAATGTGTATCTTTTTCACTAGGGTCCTGTTGGTAGATCTTGAGTTTCCAAAAAAAAAAAAAAAAAAAGATTCTGCACATGGTTTCCCTACAAGATTGATTGCTATGTCTTTCCCTCTGAGGCATACAAAATGATCTCATTAGAAAGAAGCATAATTCTGATGTATAATTTCTTCTAGGCCCTTACCCGACCACTGAATTATGCTTTATTTTTAAGGTTGAATCTTTAAAAACTCACAGATTTTTAAATATCTTAGTGATTTTGTTCAGTTCCTTAATCAAAAACTTTTTGCTTCACGTTCCTAAATAGTATCTCAAATCCATGCCATACACAATGGTCTCTTGCAGATTGGATCTAATTTATGGATTACATTTTGGCAATGTGGTAGTTTCTAATAAAAATAACAGCTCATGTGTGTAGATATGTTGGAGATTGTGTTCATTGGTGGAAAATGTTTGAAGGAGTTTTACTTTGGCAGTGAAAGTCAACCCTTGTTAATATAAATTATGATACATAATTGGATTGAATAAAGCTAAAGTCAACAGATATGCTGCAGCAAAAGGTCTCATATTTTGTTTATATTGTCTGTTTAAGCCTAGAATTAAGGGAGAAGTGGATATGAGAAGATATTTTTGTTTTTGCTGTAAAGGGGCCTCACCTTAAAAAAAACAACACTGTGAGCTGTGTACCTCGTATACCAGAGATAATGCCTGGTAGTATTGACCACAAGTAGGACCTAGCTTTTTGCTTGTAGGAGATGGAGATTTTTTTTTATCTAAGAGGGTTGTCTTGGCTTTCTTCCAGCCAACCAAAGAATCCAGTAAGCAGCTATGAAAGACAGTAGCAGTCTTCAGTAACGCTTGGAATGTACTGCTAAAAAAATACTCCTTTTGCTATATGTTGACCTGCATAATTGTCAAAATCTCAATGAAGATACATAGTAACTTTCCAATAAAGCCCATGGAGGCTGATATTCAATAAAATTACTGTTCCACATAAATATCATTGGGCATTTATTGTATCTATAGTTTTGTAAGTATGGTAAATTAAAATCTCCTTCTTCAAGAGAGAGTCTCTGCTTAGTCAATGAAATACTTGGTGGCCTGTCTTGTCATATACATTTCCTTAGGAGTCTATCAATTTGAATAAAATGCCTATTTGGAATTACCATTGGTGTGCCACTTATAACATAAATCAGCTGAGGAGGAATGCACAGTCTGGTTGACTGGCTCACAGTTACGATGTTGCAGTGTCCTGTGGTCACATGATCACCATTTGCAACCTTCACTGCAAGCTTCCGACAAGCAAAGTCAGTGCAGAAGCCAGCAGCCATTTGTGACCATGTGACATCGTGCTTAACGACTTCACAGGATCTGCTTAACAACAGCAACCAGAAGTGCTGGAACTGCTGTCGCTAAGCAGCATGGTCACACGATGTACTTTACGACTGTGTCGTTTGTGACAGAAATTCTGGTCCGGATTACCAGCGTTAACAGACAACCGCCTGTACTCTGAATCTGCCATGGTAATATCAGTGATATTGCTAATGGTTCAAGAATTAAGTCAAAAAGCAGTGGAGAAAGTGGACAATCCTGACAGGTGCCATGATGAAATTCATGCGATTCAGAATTAATTATAGTTACTTTGCTATATTGGTTGAAAGTAGTAAATTTGAATCCATTTAGTAAAGGAAGATGGGAGGCTATACCTAGACATAATTTGTTTAGAAAATTAATCTGAACCATGTAAAAAGTTTTTTCAGCGTCCACAGTTTTCATACGACAGAATTCAATCTATAGAGGTATATCCATAATACCTATTAATGAACATAACTTACCAAATGTTGTCTGTTTTTGATAATCCAGACTGAGATGGATGAATTTTACATAGTAAGACTCTCACAATCACCAAGCCAAAAAGCAGTTATCTACATTAATAAATGAGATGGGATTAGGAACTTTTACTTGGTTGTAAAACAATTATAAGCATCATAAAAAGATAAAGGCAATTTGCCACATTTAAATGATTAATTATAAACCTCTAACAATACTGGAGCCAATAAATCTATAAGAAATATACAGCATTCAGCTGGAAAGCCAGGGGCTTTCCCATTTTTCATCAACTGAATTGTCTCCAATATCTTTTGTAATTTCAAAGATGCTTTCAAGATATCCACATAGTCCTGCGATAATAGTTGAATGTCAGTCTTACTCAAAAAATTATCCATTTGTATGCAGTTCATCCAGCATGGCATCAAGCATGTATAAAATTATAACACTGAATGGATTTTGTATGTGAGTCTCAATCCTTCGTTTGTTAATATTTCAGAAATTATATTTTATTTCATTTATTTAGCTTTGATCTATTCAAAGAGTTCAACTTGATCAACATAGAAATTCCCCAATCTGTAACTTAGCTAATATAAATGCATAATACTTCTGCTCTGTGGGAATTGTCTCGTGCCAATAAACATACTTTCACCAAATTTTCCATATGTTTATAAACAAGATTTCTGTTTCTCTTTTCTGCATAAGCAATAACACACCCACATATACATCCCATACAATTTGTAAATTGGTAGGATTTTGACTGAAGTAAAATAATTGTGTTTGTTGTCTGGTATAATCAGAAAAATTATCCTATATAAAAGAGCGTTGAAATACCATCCACCATTAACTAACTGAGAGTCTTCAGTATGAACTATCAATATAATTAAAGCATGGTCTGAAATCACAATAGGATTAATTTTTGAACTGGATGTCAAATAAAAAAGAAAATGTTCCAGTCTAAAAGAGCCTCTGTTAGTGTAGGAAATAAAAATATAGTACCATTTTGTAGGATAATGTATCTGCCAAATATCCTTAAATTCTTGTACCTCATGTGCAGGAGCCTATTTATATCTGGCTGGTTACATCTTTTATTGCAGCAGAGTAAGGTTGCACCCTGGACTTCAGCTTGGGAGGGTCCCTTAGTGAGAGCTGGGGGAGTGAAATTGGTTCCTATCGTGTGTGCTAGAATAGGTAGGAATGGGACAGTTTTGTGACTAGTGAGAGTGTCCTGGACTGTTTTTCTGACCCATTTAGGTAATTAGAGGGCTTGAGGGTAATGGGTAGAATGAAGAAGTGATATTAAGGATATGATGTGAGAATGTAAATGGATGGGAGTTTGGTGTGAATGGCTTTCCAGACTATAAAAGTGTCATGAGGTATGATAGCAGTGTGATTGCCCAGTACTCCTGTTGGGAGAGGGTGGGGCTGGGAATACAGAATGGGGCACATAGGTATAGTATCCCAGTAGTTTTGGATCATGGGAGATATGTAGGGGATGCCAGGATGCTGTTCCAGTGGAAGGTGATTTCTTACTTGAATGGCAATGTGTTAATTTGGGCCATAAAGAGTCCCCTTTTCGGGGGAGATGGGCGGTGATGGAAATTTGAAAAATAAACAAATAAATAAAGACAAGCTAGGGATTCTTTTGGCTTACTAGTCACCCTGTTGCCAGGCAGGGTCCCTTCCTAGACTTCTAGACCTGATTGCTGCCCTGGTGGTGGGGGGCCCCTACCTTTTGATATTGGGAGAGTTCAACCTGCATATTATGAGCAACAGGTTGAGTTGGGCCCAGGAGTTCATGGTTTCCATGGCAACCATAAGCTTGTCTCAGGTAACCTGAGGCCTAACAGACATAGGTGGGTTACATTTGGACCTTGCCTTTGCCTTGGATCAGTTGCTATGTAATTTGAATGTAGAGGACATACCTATCAAACCTTTGCCATGATCAGATTAATTCCTGGTCCAAATGTGATTGACTACTACCCAGGACCTCCATAGGGCAGGTCTGCCCAGGCACCTCATGGCTTCTGATAGGAATTTCATGACAATCTAACAGGTTAATTTATTGAGGACCTGGTTTGCCCCTGGATGGCATCATGGGGCAACCAAGCCCTTGACAAAATGACCCTTGAGTAGCCTCTCTGCTGGTTGTTCCTGGATGGCTCTTTGGTTTACTGAGAGCCTGCAGGAGATGAAGTGACATCATCCCTCCCAAAGTGAGGTTAGCCTCAACCCTTATGACCTTCCAAAAGGCCCTTAAAACTTGTGTTTTTCAGCAAGCCTGGGGATCTCCTGGTTGGTTGTGTTATATATAACATCTTCCCTCTCATGATCTTCCTTTATTTCTGTTCATTGATTTTAACTGGTTTTATAGAATGCTGGTTTTATTGTACACCGCTCAGAGTCACTTTGTGTAAGATGGGTGACCATATAAATTTGACGAATGAATGAATGAATGAATGAATGAATGAATGAATGAATGAATGATGCCTAGAGCGACTGTGGAAAAAGTAAGAAGGTGAATCTGACACAACAGAAGTATGTGCCTATATTCAGGCCTACTCTGTGATGATAAGAAATGTGAAATAATTACTTCTCTCTCATTACATCAGTGAGTTGACATCTGGCAGCTGTGTTTTAGGTGATCTTTCCCTGTTAGGAAAGAACCAACATCAGGAACCCCTGTGAAGTTGCTGTAATCAGTTAGCATAACATTTTGCTATGAGAGTTGCCCAGATTCTCTCAAGACACCATATGAGTAGGGTTCGTGATGATGAATGAGGCATAATTCAACATTGCTTAGTTATCTGGGATGTGGCCTGTGATGCCCAATGAAGTGGATAGGGAGCTCTCTAAAATGTCTTCTGCCATGTGGGGGCTGGATCTGTACTGCTCCTGGCTCCTTCTGCAGCTGGATAATGGGTAATTTTTTGGATCCAAGAGATGAATAATGCTTCATTGCAGGAGGGGCTGCTACTGGCAGCCTTGAAGAAGGCTGTGGTGCACCCCGCTCCTTAAGAAGTCCTCTCAGGACCCATAAGTACTAGACAATTGTCACCCACTCTCCCAACCTTCCCTTTTTGGAGAAGGTTTGGAGAATGTTGAGGAGAATCAGTTTTGAAGCACCCTAGAGGAAGCACATTATCTGGACCCTCTACAGGCAAGGTTCAGGCCTGCACATGGAATGGTTCTGGACCATCTGCAAAGGTTAGGATTGGGGCACTGTGCTGTGGTAGTTTTGTTCCTTCCCTAGTGGACAGTTCCAGTTGGTGGTGATGGGGCAGGAGAGATTGGCTGGATGACTACTTTCTTGTGCAGTGCCCCAGGAATTGGTTTTCTCTCCTCTACTATTTAACATCTACACAAAGCCATTGAGAAAGGTCATCTGAAGGTTTGATGTCATCAATATATTGATGATACCAACTTTAACATCACTACCCTAGGCCAGATATACTTTGTTTGATTGCAGTTTGGTTTAGTTAATTTTATTTTATTCTATGTTTTCATTAGTTTGTGGACCTGTCTTTTATACTTACTGTTTATTGTATATTGTTCTTGTGTATTTTATCTTGTAAGCTGCTGAGAGTCCTTAGGGATTCAGCAGTCTATAAATATGGTAGATAGTAAATAAATATGGTTGCAGATGTTTCCAAATCACAGGTGGATTATAATCCATTCTGCTTGGATTGTGTATTAAGTTATGTTCATATAATAACATCCAAAGTTATTTTTTGCCAGTTTTTTGTTAAGCCGTTTTCTGACATAGCTTGATATGTAAAATGTGTTATGGAGTTGATGTGAGTAAAACTGAAATTAATTAACTGTAAATTAGTTATTACTAAAACCCCATTGATTTTAATGAAATTTAAGAACTAATCCATATTGCTTGGTATAAACTACCCTTCTCTAGCTTGGTATTTTGCAAATACATTGGACTGTATCTCCATTAGTACTTGCAGCAAAGCTATATTTTATTTATTTAATTTTCAAGAGGTGGATCTGTCTGTCTGTCTGTCTGTCTACACTGCTAGCATTCTGCAGTTCACCCCATGTTGGTGAACCACCTCTGTTGAACTGTTTAAGTAAGAAAAAAAGCTTTACTTCAAAGAAATTGCAGTGACTTGCCAAGATGTGCACGTACAAAAAGTCTTCTACAATTGGTCTTAGGAAAATCCCATTCCCTTCTGTATGTCTTCCATACTTGTAAATTTCTTCATAATATTTATTTCTTAAAGTTAACAAAAAATGATTTTAAAAAATTCTGAAAGAATACATCTCAGACTGCAAATATATGTTAGTCAAGATGAACTGTGACCAATTTTTTTTTAAATAGCACTTTTTATTTTCTCAGTATGTGATTTTAAATACCATAGCTACATTAACACAACCGTGGTTTGTTGAACATATTATGTTATAAGCTGTAGTTGCAGGCTCATCACACTGCCAAAAACAAACCACATTATACCTAATTGTGATTTGTAAATATGTCTACTAGAACTTAGTATTATATCTGCTTGTTTAGTAGTATCTGGATAGCACCATGTTGCATTAAGCTATGTTTGCTTAGTTGGGTTATTGTATTCTGTGAACAAAACATTTGAGGTTTTTAAACACTGTTAATGGCTTAGAGCAGTATTTCCCAACCCTGGCAAATTTTAAGATCTGTGGCATGCTGTCTGGGGAACTCTGGAAGTTTAAGTCCACAGATCTTAAAGTTGCTAAGGTCAGGAAATACAGGCTTAGAGTATTGTAAGGAAGCAAACTGGAGCTTATTAAGTAAATTGGCCAAATAAAACATGGCTTAATATAATGTGTAAATCCATCCTTTATTTCTGAGTTGTACTATACACACACACACTCATTCATTCATTTGTATTTGGTGTATAAAGCACACTCCCAGCTTAAAAAAAAATCCACAAGCAATGAATAGAAAGTCTGCATGCATTTTATATTTTTTGAAGTGTGATGTCTCAAACTAAGTGAAGCTATTTTGACCTGATAATACCATTGGCAATTAAAATTCCATAGAACTTGAAATAACTAAACCAGGGTTTTGACCTTCCAAGTGATATTGGACCCCAGCTCCTATCAGCCCCAACCAGCCTGGCCAATGGTCAGAGATTATGGGAGTTATAGTCCAGTGACATCCAAAGGGCCATAATTCAGTACCGCTAAACAATTATTTAACATAATATTTAAATATCCGAACATACTTATCTGGTGGCAGTATGCAAATAGCGTTTCAGCTGCTCATGGTATTCTGTCTAAAGAAATTACAGGTAGTCCTTGTTAGTGACCACAATTGGGACTGGCAACTTGGTTGTTAAGCAAAGCAGTCACTAAGTGAAACATCACAATTTTACTTCAGCTTTCCTTTGCTTTACAGACCTGTGAAGGTTGTAAATGCAGGCCATTGGTTTCAAAGTTACTTTTTCATCATCATAACTGAGAATGTTCGCTGTTCGAGGCAGTCACTAAACAGTTTCAGGAACAACAACTTTTGCTGATGACATGAGATATTAAAAATGAGATTTTTAGCTAGTTCATCTTTATTGAACTTGTTTTTCAAGTTTTCAACGTCATATCCTGTAATGCATTTACAAATAATGAATTGGAACTGCTGTATATTCCCATCAGGAGAACATGATAGAAAGCATTAGGTCAGAAACTGTTAAGAGGAAGAATCTCCTTAAGGTAATTCACTGCAAATGCAACAGTGTTCTTGCAGACAGTCCTGCATCTATGTACCTTTGCCTGTAGTGAATGTCAGATCCCTGATAAAGTCATCATCAGTGATTATATTCTTAATTTTGATGAAACAGTTATAAAATATAAAATATGGATCAATTGAATATGAGAGTTAAAGAATTATACCTAGTAATTTATTCCACTGAACATCAATTATTCAGTATTTCATATAACCCAAATAGGTGGGTGAAAGAGTCTCCATTGTTCAGTATAATACTGAGGGAGACCTATTAAGTTCAGACGTAATATAATTTTTAATAACATTTTAATACACTTGTTTCATATGTAGCTAACAATATGAATATATTGTTAGCTAATCTGTTTTACTATTGACAGTTGTATAAGGACCATTATTATGTACTTTTGGTTCTTACATTCTGTCTATCTGTATATGTTTATATCTGATCTTTCTCACTGAATCTTGTTTTGTTCATTTATGGAATATAATTAGAATTTGGAAATGACTGGTAGCCAGAGAGGCAGTCATAAGATAGAAATCACATGCTGCACAAAATTGGTCCCAGTCAGAAGTTTGTTGTAGCATTCTGGCCCAGCTGAAGTTTTCAGGCGCTTCTCAAAGGCGGCAGAGTCACAGAGAGCACCATGCTGTGATCTAAAGGTTAAGGATATCATCTTTTGAATCCTTCTTAAGTCTGATGAAAACAATAAGAATATTATGATTATGTAAAAAAAATAGTTGCTTCAGTTTGTTGTTTTATTAATTATTTATAAAACACTTGAACATTTCTAGCTGTACAAATTAAACACACACACACAAATATACGATCAATAGTCAGGACTCCTCAATCTCCCCTGTAGTGTTTGAGCTCGCTTCCTGGTGACTTCGTGAACATGTCCATGTAGTTTCCTTGGCAACAATGGGTATGTTGTTTGTCATTGCTTTCTTTTGGCATACTGTGTGTAATAGTTTAACAAATAACTATCACTGAAGAAGTAATGTGATGGTTAGATGGAATCTTCAGTTTGCAGTGAAGGTGTCTATAACTGATTGCCCCTCATTGAAATAAAAGATATCTTCTTAATATAGAAAAGCTAATATGTTGGACATGTTACATTAGCCTTTGTTCGCCATACTAGTGTTTATATATCCTGTCTGCTGTAGTCTGACTATGTAGCCCAGCCACTTCCCCTCTAGAGCCTCCAGATTTCCAGTTTACTGGGACTTTTGCCTTGCAAAAATAAAACATCAGTATTGGCTATACTGGCCTGTATCATGGATGGAATAATGTGTGTGCTTTAAGAATAATAATTTAAAAAAACCATTCTCAAGTTTTGTTACAAATTCTATATGTTTTTTCTTGTATGGCCTAATACTTATTTTGGTTTTCTTAATTTTTGGAAAAGACAAAGAAGGATTTAGTGGCAGTGCCAGTCCTCTGGAACAGTCTCCCCATGTGTCCTCAGTCTGGCACCATCCCTGAGTGCATTTAGGAAGATCTTGAAGACAGAGAGCATTTTAACCTGCTTGATTCATCTTTTGTTTTACTTTGTTGTGATGTGTTTTTTATTTCTTGTTACTTTATTGTCCAGAAGTTTGTTTCCATTTTTAGACTTATTGTGGACATTTTAAATTTGCTTTCTATCATGTAAGCCACCAAAAGGGACATACAGTTCTCCTGCATATCCACTGGAAATCTCACTTGCCTGCTGACATAGAGCTTTTGAGATGTTGTGTAGAGATTCCAGGCACTAGCCAGACTCACCTCTACTTAGATTGAGTATGTTTGTTGAATCATGTACATTCAGACAAACCTTTGGGACATAATTTGGCAAGGCAAGATATATGCTGAAACTCCTTTTTTTAAAAAAATAAAAATTTATTAAGGTTCAAAACAAAGATAAAAGCTACAAAAAATACAAAAAGAAAAAAGAAAAAACAAAAAAGGTGTGAAAACACAAGAGAATTTTTTTTTCAAAATTACAAAAAGATGTGGCTTCTGACTTTTAACAGCAAGGATATACAAAAATTTCCATAATCAATCTCATATTTAAACCAAAACCACATTATTTCTATAAGTCATTCCACTTTACCACATAATAAAAATCACTAAGTATAGTTACTCCTCCCTCTTGTATTAAAAAAAACATATAAACCTCCTAAACAACTTTCCCCCAAAAGATAACACATATTTAATTATTCCCTTCCCACTACTATTCTATACATTTCTACTATAATAAAAATCAAATTGAAAAACACATAAATTGTCTGCCATTATACTTAATAGTTAACGTCAGTCAAACCTTTAAAGCAAACCAGATAAACATTCTTTTACCCTTATCCCACTTCAAAATAAACCAGAGCATTTACACATCCCCACAATGTACACAGAGCTTTTCTCTTGGATAAATCAAACTGCCCAACTGCCCCCCTCAAAAATTCCAGCTCAAAAAACCTCCCATACATAATGACCCCTTCTTTTTCATGGCATTCCACCAGGAAGTCAGTTTCACTTATTGCTTGCAGATCTCTCTCTCCCTTAAACTTCTCCAACTCCACTCTCCAATCTCCATCAGGCATCTCAATAGAAATCCCAATCTCACTCTTAGAAGAAACATTTCTATCACTGTTGAATTCCTCGATTTCATCCACCACATCCCCAACCTGATGGCACATTTTAGATCTCATATTTTCCACAATGTCCTGAATATCTTGCATAAAAGCTTGGTAGAAGTCAGAAGTAATCTGTTTAAAATCTTCCATGTCTCACACAGTAGATTATGGCACCCCCTAGGAGCTTAACCAGTGAAAGTCGAAGATATGGAAAAGTTCTGGAATGTATTTACACAAGCAAAAGTGAGATAAGCAGACAGTTCCCAAGGGAAAGTAGAAACAGAAGCTGAAGGTTCAAATTAGCCAATTCAGTGTGTAGGAAAATGCTAATATCTTTGAATTCGTACAAAAATAATAGGAAGACAATTGTTACTCTCAATCCTCCTTTATATTTGGAAGGAAAGTGAAGTCCAAAACTTAAAAAAGAATTTTTAAAAAGTATTCCCCAAAATAATGATAAGCACCAAGAGAGCCAGCTTCTCCTCACTGTAGAAAGCCTCTCTTAGGGTACGCATACTTTAAAAAATATATAAATTGGTGATTTAGAAATGGTGTGGCCGGTCTTAGTGTCCCTTTAAGGCTACAGCGCAGCTTGGGAAATGATGACAGCCCCACCTCCCAGCTAAAAGCTTTTACGAGTTGAACGCAAAATGCTGTTTGTGATCTTCTGGCTATAAGCAGCCATCCGGAGGAGAAATAGGATGATTCCAGGCATTCTCCTTTATCCAGAGAACGTTTCTGGGCTTCAGGAAAACCTGCCTGAGCCCAAAAAGAGTTGCTGCATTGTCAGCTCCTCCCACTTAGCCTGCGGGCACAGCTGTTCAGTCCGCCATTCCCCACTGGAAGCCCACGATATATGCTGAAACTTCTGAAGATCAGTTTGCAATACTGTGTTAGAATTAACCTATCAGATGACCCCGTATTTTCATGATTTGAACAGATGTTTGAACTCCAGTTTCTGGGAATGCGCCAATGCTTCAGGATCATGAATCTGTCTGCCCAAAGAGGATAGTTTTATCTTTAAGGAAAACAACCTATTCAACTAATATAATAGAAAAGAAGTGTTACTTAGACCCATATCTACAACCTGTGCCTAACACGCACAGATCCATATGATCTGGCAGAAAAAAGTGAAAGCCCTGAGATTTTGGGGGAATAGTTTTCTTGATCCCAGTGCTATATTACAGAGAGATGAACAAAATGAGTATACTCTAATTAATAATAACAACTTGAAACTTACACATAGTCCCAACAGTTCAGTGTTGGTTGCAGAATATTTCCAAATTATCTTTCAAAATAAATGTACAAAACATAATCTCTAAATGCTGTCAATCCAATTTGCCTTAAAAATAACTTCTTTGTACAAAGGTGACATATTGATTTGTGTTGGTAAGGATATGATCTATAATGAAAATACAGAAGGTTTAATGTGTGTTTTGCTTTTATTTTGCAGATGTTCTCAAACAATGATGAGGCTGTGATCAACAAAAAGCTTCCCAAAGAGTTGCTTCTTCGGTAAGATGCCTTCTGGTTTGTTCAAGGTTTGAAAAGAGGTTTAGATAATATGTGAGTAAGCCAAGATGCTAGTTGACTGCAGACAAAACACTCCAAAGCCTAGGAATTCCCTGCAATCTGGGAAGCTAAATTCCCAAATTTTCTGAATCGTTTGCTCTGTCAGTTTAGTTCTGCTATATGCAATGCAGCCTTTCAACAGATTTAGGAAAGGGTTGCTTACAGGTGATAAAGCACAGTTAGTAAAACCATGCAACTGTGTGTCCCATCTCCTCTTGCTTCCATAAGGAGTCATAACCTGAGCAGTGGCATTATGATTTTTAATCTGTCTACAAATATTCAAAGAAAGCTTATTGAAATGAAGATATTCCTAAAACAAGGTGGAAAATTGTTAGGTTTGTTTCAGATTCCAGAAAGAACCATCGTAGATAAGTGGTGCACCTTTAGGCTATTCTCTAGTATGCTCAACTATCTATGTGTCCAGATCCAAATTTTCTCCAAACATACTGTATTAACCTTTTCTTCTGTTTAGAGAAAAGAGAGATTGTTCCATATTTGGAAAGGGTGTAGAAACACCTACTAGGATATAATCTCCTCAGTGTTTCTCTCTGTTCACAATTGCAGAATTGTAGGTCTCATCCTACAGCAAAAGCCACAGATTTTAGGCTGATTTTAGCAGTCCAGTTTAAGCTTTGTGGAATGAAACATCTAATCCTATTTGTTGTTGTTGTTAGCCTGTGAAATGTTCATAAATTCTCATGCTTTCAAATTCCAGCATTATGGCAAATCTAAATAAGGAAAGGGAAAGTAAAATTTGCCTTCAGAAGAATTTTTTAAAAAGGTCTGCTCGCCAGAATTCAAGTTTATCACATCCTGATGAAGTGATTATGCTGTATCTCATCAGTATGGCCTTAGAGTTAAGACAATAGTTGCCAAAACTTCTATCTTACTTCCATATTGAAAAGTTGAAAAAAGTCCTTCAATGCTATAGCTAGAAATGCTAATGGAATGTTCACCTTGTTTCATCTTCATTTAAGGCAGGAAGAAGGGGATGGCATTTTTTTTTCTTTTTATGTTTCTAGCTGTCACTTTAAATCAGTACCTTAAATCTATGATGTATCTTCAAGTAAAACATGTTTGTGTATTTTAATTACTCAAGCTCGAGAGGAAGAATACGAGGAGTATCTCTAAGTTTTAAGATATGTTCAGTCAAGGACTGTCTTACTCCTTATTCAAGAGAGGAGTTTCTCCCTCTCCTTTCTCTGAGTCTCCCCTCTTGATTGAAAAGAAGCCAAGGAGAGGTTTCATTGTGCTCATATCAGGAAATCAGACCAGGTTCTTTTGGCTTTTGCACTAATGTATATTTTTTCTACTTGCTTCTTAAGACCGACCTTTCTCTTTTTTACTATGAACCCAGCTTCTGCACCTCCAGAGCAGAAGCCTTTTCTGCGACGTACTTTGTGACGTACTTTGCTCCCATCCCCATCAATTTTATTTCAGTTCCTAATCTCTCAGCTTACTTTTTCTTTATATTTGTTTGCATTTAAATCATTTCCTCCGCTGCCTTTAGAAACTCATTTATTTTACTGCTCCCTATCCTAGCAGTGCTTTCGGTCTTAAATTCTTCTTTCTTCCTGACATAAATCATTCCAGGGTAAGAGTCACCATTCTGATGCCTTTCTCCTTCCTTTCTTTATCTTCCCACCCCAAAGAATGATACACACTCTCCTGCTAAGGAAATACACATTTTCCACATAACTGGGGTTTATGTAAAATAATTCAAAATCACTTTATTATACCATTAGCAGTGATATTCAATTCAAAATTTATTTATGGTCCAAGACCAACACTACCAGCAATAATGGCATCAAATGCCATGAAATTTGCATTTCTTATTCCAGCAAAAGAAGCAATATTGAACAATTTTGAACCTATTACTTATGAACTGTGTCTTCCTCCCAGAAAAGTGCATAAAATGGGTTAGGGTACAGTTAGTACTTCTGCCTTCTTCTTGCTTCATCTGCTCTTCCATTTGCCAACTCTTCTACTCACTGTTGCCACACCTTTGCCTGCGCCAGGCTTCTGTCTATTCTGCCACTTTGCACTCATTGCTTCCTACCCACAGGCACATTACAGAAGCACTGCATTAGTCAGCTGGTTATAATATAACTGTAGGTTTTTTGTAACCTATCTGAGGAAAGAGATAATATAATATGTAAGGTAAGTAAAGTCTCCTCAACTTGAGTTCAACTCCTGGTGCATGTACATGGACATGTTATTTTCTTGGTTACGATAAGAAAAAGTGGGTTGCCGTTGATTTTTTTTTCAGAATGTTCTTTTTCCTCCTAGTCTAGTCTTTAGGGATTTCCTTTTGGTTTCCAATCAAAATCTGGTCCTCCTTAGCTTTTTCAAGATCAGCCAACATTGACTAGTTCCTACCATGTACTATGACATAGTACTTTACTTTGATTTTTTTAGTAAGATAATTATTATCAAGAAGTCCTGGAACATAGAATAATGATAGGCCTGTTTGTATTAGTGTGGCTGGGATTCCTTCTGTCACCATAGCTTTTTCAAATCACCTTCTATCGCATAAGTGTCAGTAAAACTGTTTATTTTGCAGAGATTGTATGTTGTTCCATTCACTGCCAATTTTCAGCATCTTATATATCATACATCCATTTTAAATATGTTTAAAATGCTGAAGAACAATCAAAAGTATAACAATTGCATATCCACTTCCATGCCAATGATTGATAAAAGTCCATTAAACAAACTGTCCTAACAGTCAGGAACCACGCTGAGACGAGGAATAGGTCTCTAGTGTTTATTACTGCTACATTAGACAGAAAATCCTAACAAACTGAAGAAGCGTGGGAGAAACCCAGACAGATAAACCCCAAAAGTCAAGGTGGGTCTGATCTGTGTCTCTTTGAATGGCTGCTTAACTCCTCAGTACTACACATGCGTTTTCCCCCCTGGATAGGGGCCCCCTCCTGCTCACTATCAGTGCTCATGACACAAACAGCTTACCGCAAGAGGGAACAGCCTCATAACATATCTGCCTACAGTGCTTCCTAGAACAACCAATTTTTTTATGGCCTTCCTAAATCCCAGTAGGGTGGGACCATACGGAATACAGGGGACTTGCAGTTCCAAAGAATGGAGGCAGCAGTTGGTTCCTGCTGTCATTCTTTGAGGGAAGGGCCCCAAAGAGAGCCAGCTCTTCCTGAACTTATTAGATAACAGTTACAATTGGGAGTAGGCAGTACCAGATACCTGGATCATATATATAGGCCATATAGGGCTTTGAAAATGACAACCAGCACATTGAATTGCACCCAGAAATTAACTGGTAATCAGTGCAGTTCTCAAAGTAATGGTATTATATGGGTGAAAAGATGTGCCTATAACTACCCAAAGGTTCTGAATAGTCTAAAAGGCAGCTCCATGTATGTCTGTAGTCCAAACAGTGACCAAGGCTGGTGTGTTTGTGAGTAGGATCATAACTGGCACACCAGGTAGAGTTTGCAGCAGCCCTTCTGGTCATATCTGTACTGAGCAGGAGGTATAAGTCAAGAAGGGCCCGCATATTATGATCAAGTTTGGTACAGGGGAGCATGATCACATCCAGAACTAAAATTGGAATATTCCTGGAATTGGATGGCTTCCAAACCCAGACCCACTCCATAATTGCTAGGATTGGGCCTAAACCTGTTCTTTTTCACTAAGACCCTAACAGCTTCCAGGCACTGCAACAGCATCTTGACTTCATTTGTTCACCTAGAGTGGAGTATTTTCAGTATGATTTCATATCCATGTCCAAGGATTAGAGATATTTGCCTTTGGAAGAGAAAGTCATAATTTTTAGAAATCTTATGAATTTTCTAGGCACTTAAAACATGTAATCATTTTCATCTCCCATATTATGTGAGAACTAGAGAGTTTTGTGTAGTCAGAATTAAACATGAAAGAAGAGATTTTCAAACTTTTTCAGGCTGCAGAACCTATTGGTTAAAAATAAATTCCTGGAAATCCTGATCAAGAGCTAACGCTGTAGTGATAAAAAATTGGTTGTTTTTGAGTGAACTCTTTTTCTTTGCTCATAGTCTTAGAACACAGTTTGAAAAACTCCAGTCTAAAGGACTATACTAAAAATTGCACTGGATGGAAATAGGAAGACATGCAAATCAGTTTGAACACATGGAAGTTTTTGCTGTCTGACACCAGGTTTTGCCAGCAGAATAGAGAGATATAACCAAAAGGATTAGGCCAGGTTGAGGGTAATTCTAAACAATTTCCAAAACGTTACATCCTGTAGAATCTCCAGAAGACCCATCCCCTCTTCTGGACTGGATAAGGAGATCAGCACAGATTTAGCCAGACTAACGATAACTCATCCTCGGCAGATGGCAGCACCTAGCTAACCTTGCTGCTCTCAGAAAAGCTGAATGTGGTCAGACCTGATTAGCAGAGACACCGACATTGGTGTTGCACCATCTCAACAAAAAAACTTCCCTTTTCTATATGGGCGTCATAATGTTGCATGCATGTACATAAGGGGTGGAGTTTGTATTGAGCTATTGTGACACTCGTTCTGTCATTTTAATGAAATTGTTGTGTTCTGTGGATGCCTCTGCTAGGTAGTACTTGGATAAAAGACAACAGGAAAACCCAGGGCTCAAGCTAGAATGGAAAAAAAATCTCAGAAGAAGGCAATGGCAAACCAATACCATATTGCTGCCAAAAAAATTATGCATCTGTGAAGTCACTAGGAGTTGAACTTGATTTGAGAGAGTCTTTACCCTTTTAAACATTTGCTCAGCTGTAACTGTGCTATTTTGATTTCTTAGAATTGGGCTCCTTGACTGCAATCCTAGATGTACTTTTGTAGGAACAAATTGGACAGGTATCAGTGGAATTTTCTTCTGTGTAAAGGGATTTGCAGGATTATATATGAGATTTGTGGCTGTTCAGTTGATAGAAAATTTAACTTGGATGTGGTTCAGACTTAGCCACAATATAATTGGATGGCCATGGGCAAATTACTGTTCTCTTGTATCTGTAAAAATAGCAATTATAGCCTACTATGTGGGATAAATGAGAAAGATATAATATGGTATTTATTTTTATTTTATTTAAATGTATCCCATAGTTTGAATCATACTCATTTTGTTGTTAATTTTACAATACTGTGGTAAGCCCAGAGCTATTCATTAGAACTAGGGATGAACAGTCTGTTTTTGATCAGTATCATTATGCTTACTCATAAGTCCATTCTGATTAGCTTCCATATTTTTTAAATGCATACAAAATATGATAGTAGAATGTTAATTAGTCCCTCAGATCTTGATTTATTAATTTAAAGATAGTGAGATCTATAGCAATATTTTTTGTTCATTTGTGATGCAAACTGAAGCCTAGGCTTGAAATAATCAGGATTGTGTGTCTCTAAAACTTAAGGCTGTCCCTTTAAAATATTTTTTTCAACCTCAGATGAGATTCTCACAAATGTATAGCAGATTACCATATTTAGTTCAACACAAAAGCAGAATAACAAGTTAGATAGTATACATCCCACTGCTCAGTCTGTAAATTTTTTGATTCCGGTCTGTCAAATGTTACTGTGGACTTGCTCGTTATACCAGTTTTACACTCTCATTTCTTGACTCAACACTGGCAGTTTCTTTAGGGTGAATACCAGAGAACAGCGGTGTTCACTTTCTTAAATGTGAGCAGTCGATTCTAATGTTACAAGTGAGATCTGGGAACTGATAGCAAAAAGCTACAAATCTGTTTAGCTCTGGCTCTTGATATGGTATTCAGCAAAAGGCTATTTCACATTATGGAATTAAGGAATTAATTTAAACTGCTTTGTCATCATGCCTTGGCTGCTAAAAAGCATCCCTTAGATTGGTCTTTCCCTATTATAGAGCAGAATAGTTAGTATTTAAAGTTAGCTTAAGGGACGCGGTGGCGCTGCGGGTTAAACCGCTGAGCTGTCGATCGGAAGGTCGGCGGTTCGAAACCGCGCGGCGGGGTGAGCTCCCGTTGCTCGTCCCAGCTTCTGCACACCAAGCAGTTCGAAAACATGCAAATGTGAGTAGATTAATTGGTACCGCTTCGGCGGGAAGGTAACGGCGTTCCGTGAGTCATGCTGGCCACATGACCCGGAAGTGTCCTATGGACAACGCCGGCTCCAAGGCTTTGAAACGGAGATGAGCACCGCCCCCTAGAGTCGGACACAACTGGACTTTACGTCAAGGGAAACCTTTACCTTTACCTAAAGTTAGCTTGCCTATTGGTTATCATAGCATTTTGCTATAATTGTACTATATACTGTAAATAATTGTTTCTGGCTCCTGAAATGTGTTTTTTCTAATTTTTCTACTATTATAGCATATGAAGATTAAAAATGTGTATTAATATGACTCCTTTCTTGAACACATTGTTAGTGGATAGAGTTTATTTGTTTGAGATGTAGAAAATATAATAGCCATGATGCAAATTGTACACTCTGAGCCTAATCCTCTAGGCAGGTGCTTGAAGATTAGACACATGTTGTAACTCACCTGAAATTCTCCATTGCTGTTTATTAATCTGGAAATTGGATTACATGAGATTCAGTCTTGCAGTCACCCAAAACCATCTATTTGCCTATGAATCTCAACGTACTTTGAATTTTAGTCTGTACTTAACCTTGATCAGCTTTCTGTTAGTAGATTTTTTTAACTATGACATAAGTTATGATCTTGAAGCCTTTGATAAACTGATTGGCTGTGGCAGCTGGTGAATTAATTATTGCATTGGCCTTTGTCTTTCCATATGGAAGATTGTCCTGTACATATCAATGACTTTTAATCTCTATTAATAATATAAAGCCTAATGCTGCATCTCACCCAAAATCCATTTAGTCTAGTACTCTGCTTCCACAGCGGCCAACCAGATGCTTCTGGTTAATAAAGCAACATCCTTCAAAAATAATAATTATTATTATAATAGCCTTGATAATTTTTTGCGTTTACCAAATGTTTCAGTATAGCAATAGGGCCTGGGAGTAGGACAGCATACTTGTTTTGCTGCCCTTTTTTAAAGTAACCAAGCACTTGGAGTATTCTTGAGTTAAATTTTGCATCTGAATACAGGCCTATTCTTGACACAAGCATTTCTGAGTTTTAACACCAGCAAACTACTGGCTTGCTATTGGGCAGATCAAAAAAGCAGTTTAGGTAGTGCTAATTGATACTGCTTAACCTAGATGTTGAGCATTTGATTTTTTAATCAAATTCTCCTGAAAGACATCAGGGTTTTTTTTCAGTGTGAAAATTACAATTTTCCTTAAAATTAATCCAGCTACCCTTAAAAACGTTCAATGCCCTGGTGTCATCCCATTCTATCACCACATCTCTACAATGTGCGTTAGATTAAGAAAAGAATTTCGAACCTGGGCCTCAATAGTCCAGGTCTAGTACTTAGCAACATAACTGTACGAACCTTTGTCTTTTGGACTGATTTTTTGTAGAGAGCTATACATCTGGTACTACATTAGAGAATATTTTCAGAAATGCATTCTCCTATGGAAATAAAATGCAGACTGGCCCTCAAACCACTGCATTTTAAAATCTTGAAGCAGACTATTACCTATGAAAGTATATGCCACAACAAATTGGTAAGTTTTCAAAGTACTGCAAGACCTTTCCGCAGATCAAACTGGGAATACTTCCTGACAAACTTAATTGTGTGCCTTGAGGAATCTCTGCTTTTGAGAATTTATAATTAAACATTTATCAGAAATAGTTTTGGGAACTGGAAACTTTTTGCATGCTTGCTGTGAAAATTTATTAATGCAAATGCATATAAGACTTTGAAAGAGCGCTTTATCAAGGGGATTGTCTTACAAATGGGCTTCAGTTTCTGCAAGACAAAGACTGGTGTGTTTTCGTACAGAATTATTGCATAAGCGCTTGTTCCTACATTTCTTGATATCAAAGAATGTCTTGGCATCTCACATATGGGGGTGTCAAGTGAAAAGCGTTACTTTTTTCTCCATTCAGTTGCAGTAGGTGTTCAATGGGTAGCTTCCAATTTTGATGACTTTGCATTAGGAATTTTTCACTGTGCCTGCCACTGAAGGCTTGTTTGCCTCTTCCCATTGCCAGTTTATCATATACTAGAAATCCAAGAAGAAGATGGAAGAATGAAATAGAAGTATCAGCATCTATTCAACATCTTCTTTCTTTTACACATTTTGGTATTGGTGGCAGTTACACACTGGTAGAAATCAGAAAGTATGAATAATAGTGCCAGCAGTGAACTATAATTGGAACTTCCTTGATATGCTGTAGTGTGGCTGGTTGTGTCATACTGCACAGACAAACAACATTACGTGTCATTAAGCCAGGTTGTGACTTATCAAACTTTATCATTATATATAAACCCATTCTGTAAACATACTGTAGTTGGTTTTCCAGTACAAACCGTAGTTAAAAGCTAACTGATGTTTACAGTTCTATACATACAAATGCAGCATTCTGGCTGATTCCTGATTGGTTTTTATGCACCATCCACTGGGAAACAGATGGGAGGCAAGAGTGGTTTAAGAAACTGCAATTGCCCCAAAGATGTATTTGTTTTTCTTGGCACTTTTCCTAAACTAATCCTCCTGCTACAAACAACCTAGCAACAAGAGTCTGTCCAGTTGCCTTCCTTCTAAAAGCAGAGACTAGCTAGTTTCATAGCCGCTACTAGAGCAAAAGGAGATTCAAAGTCACCACCATAGAGTTGAAGTTGCTTAATAGAACTTCATATTCAAATCACCATTTTACTGTCTGCAGATAACCTTGACTTTTACAATCTCAGCAGCACAGATACTGCAGTACGAGAATGCGATTTGTTTGTTGCTTAACTTTCTAGTCTTGGTGAAATATCTTTCAAGAGATGTTTTAAGAAGAACTCCCAACTTGCTGACCAATTAATGACCCTAGAAAGATATGTGCTGTTGTTTGCAGCTCTCCCAGAAGGCTCTCCCAGAAGGCTAACATACATTGATTAAAAGCTAGGTTTTTTACACCATGGGATGCCAAACATCAGCTAGAGATTAATAATTTCAACTCTTCCCCATCACAAAGTACCCTCCTATTTTCTTCTGAGAAGAAGAAAAAAAATTAAAATTTAAAATGCACTGAACTTTTTGGAAATTATGGTAGTTCTTTGGGAGCTTTATTTTTCCAAAGACATACTTGTATTTTATATCTATTGTATATAAGTACTTCTACCACCACACCCAAACTGTAGCTTAGAGACATGATTCCCTGGCATTTGCTTCCCTAGCATCTGCATTCCAAGGCATTCTGTAACCATGAGGTCCCAGGGTTGGATGGGGAGGGTTCTTTTAATGATTCTAGAGATGTAGTAAGGATTCCAAAATTAATTATAGAATGAGGTTGTGGCAGCACAGATGACTGAGAAATGTATTTGAAAGATTTCCATTGTACTGTGTTTAGTACAGGATGAAAATGAATGCCTTGGGAGGGGAGGGGAACCTGACGTCATTACACAGACCAAATGTTCAGGCATGGAACCCAGATCGCGTTCTTTGTAAAAGGTTGACAGCTATTGTCATGGATATGAAGGATATCTTGCTTTCATTGTGGGCAGACTGATCACTTTAACCAAGTAATGTCAACAGCATTACCCTAAAACCAATCTCAACTCTTTGGACATCTTCATAGCCATCTGCTACTTAGCCAATGTAACTAAGCTGCCATAGCTTTTATATCAATAGTGGAATATATGTTCCGATATTGCCAGAAACTTGGGGGCAAGTAGAAAAAAGAGAGCATCCCAGAAGAAGGAAGAGGTATCACATAGAACCTAGTGAATTTGGATAATAACTTTCTCAGGAAAACCTTAGTCCCAGGGAGGAAGAACTGCCCACTCACTGCCAAGAAGAGGTATAAGAGTATCTGAACAGTGACAGTAAGAATGTAATATATATGTAATATCCAGTGTAATATTAGTAGAGAAAGGAGAGTTTTCTTGAAAATAAGGGGAAAAATTTAATGAATAAGGGGAAAAAGTTTTTAAATCTTATAGCACGTCTCTTTCCAATCCTAATGTTCCCTTCAAAATTATTCTGTGGTTAGATTCATGCATTATTTTAAGCCTTAGTGTGGTTTGTGTGGCTTTGGCTTACTGTGGATTCATAAAACATTGTGGTGTATATGCCATCGTTCATGACTTCGTTGTGTTAACCAAACTAATAGTAGTTTATTCAATAAACTGGGTTAAGCTGTGGCTTTGTGTGAAGTGTGAACCTAGGGCTTGGTAATGGAGAGGAAGGTTCTGTTGGGATGGGGGGGAATGGTTTAAATTAGTCCTGTGCTATTCTGTTTGGAACGTAACTGTGTAACTGTTTTAATACTGTGCTCTCGATTTAGACAGTAATAGTGGGGCAAAAGAGAAAGTGTTGTCTTTAATTTATAACATGCATCAAATCAAATCTCACCCTAGGTTTTGCATTTACTTCTAGAGAATGTTCATGCCTGGACTTCAGCAACCACCTAAACTAGTCTAGACCTTTCTTAACTACCCTTACAAAAGTCAGATCTAAATCCAAAGCTTTGCTAGTACATTTTACTTAACTTCCATTCAATAGGTAATGTCTACTGAAAATCTCTGATGTTAGAGCAGTGTTGAATTAAGATTCCCAGTGGCTGAGGGTGGGGCTTCAGTGCGTGAAGAATTCCTTACTACTAATAAAATATTCCTCAAAGTCAAGATCTTCATGATAAGATATCTTTTAATTGCATCATAATGATATCTGATATCAAGAATGAGGATAGATTTATACTTTATAATTACAACCATATTTTAAAACAATCTTTTGTGATGTATTGTGAGTTTTGTGATTTAATATTTGGTTTATTCCCTTTTGCTGTTAACAATATGGTACTTTTTGGTCTGAGATTCCAAATAATAAGACTTTTTAAACTAATAAATATCACATTTATAGTACAGGCATTGTAATTTAGATTGCTTCTATCAGTAGTTTTAATCTTTGTCTCCACAACTTTAACTAATTTTACTTGTTTTAGTAATTTAATCACTAATTCTGATTTGCCAATTTAAATTGCAAGTAATGCAGAAGCATAAGCTCCAATTAACTAAAGTTAGGTACATGATCCAGTTGCATTATCTTAAGGTATTAAAAATTGAGTTGTAAAATCTTTACTATACTTCAATTATTAATAAATTAATAATATATTATGCCTTGAGATACACAGTTTATTGTTGCAATAATCAATCTGTATCCTATTAAATGGTTGCTTTAAATAAGTGACCACTCCCTTGGCTAATTTTTTTTTTCCCTGATTAAATGTCTTATTCTACTTTAAATTTTCAGAACTGAATCCTGGGATATTGAAACCAGGCTTCCAGACAAAACTCTTGGTAGCTCTTGTTTAAGTCATTTGTTACTAACAATTTTGCAAAAGACTCCATACATTTAGTTATTTGTTTGTGTGTGTGTTTTAACAGAATATTCTCCTTTCTGGATGTGGTCACTCTATGCCGCTGCGCTCAGGTCTCCAGGGTAAGAAAGTTTGCATACTAGTACTGGTAAGGCTTTCTCTCTTAGGTATCTCCAGGTTGACATCTTGAAACCCAGGAATCAAATCAAATCTTTATTATGGTCATAGACCAGCATATGAAACCCAGGAATGTGTCAGCTTTAAGTAATATTTCAGTGTGAGTCCGTGTTCTTCCACCCTCTCTGCAGTTTATGTGTTGGTAATAGTATCAAAAACTTTCACTCATTGTGTTACTCTGACATACAGACTCTCATGTTGCTTAGCTGTGGAAAATGGTGGGCCTGCAGTTGATGTCTTCTCCTCTTCTGTAATTCATGTTCACGGTCCAGGGTAGCAAGAATTCTGGATGGGCATGGGTGAGGGAGGTCTTGCAAAATGGACTTTATACATAGAGACTACAGAGATCTCTATGTGAGCTAATACTTGGCTCCAATAATTAAATGCTTGGCTAGGGAAAAAAAACCATAAGAAGCTCAGGCTCATATTTTGCTGGACACCATCAGGAATGAAATTTTAAAACTGGAGATCAGTTACTGAGAACACTTTCCTGCATGCCTGTGAGGTTCATCTGTCTCATATACATGCACATGGTATACTTCAGAGGAGATCTTGTTTAATGGTGAATGGTATAGGCCATGAACAGAGTAGCACAGTTATTATAATTCACAATGTGAATTTGGTAATATGATTTAATAATCCTGGTTTATTCTGTGGCACATTCTTAATATGTGTCTATTATAAGTTTTTTGCTGTGTACCAGATATATTGGACTTCAATTCCCATAATTCCCAGTCAGCGAGACTGCAAAATCCTGAATGTGGATTTTGGGAGTAGTTATTCTACACTTTTAGAGAATACTGTGTTGAGAAAGTTATCTTAACTTTTAAGGGTTCCTTACTTCATACATTTGATAAAGCATGGGGTAGCTCCATGTTAAATTAATGTTCTACAGCTGCGAAGTAGACACATTCCATGTTAGGGTTTGTAAAAAAAAACAAAAAACAAAGCACTAAGAATAAAACCGCCATATTGCCATGTATTTATACATGTATAAAATTATATGTTTATGGAATTTAACATGTCCCATCTTAAAAAAAAGAAAGTGCAAAAAGGGAAATCCAATTACTGTAGTCAGAAGGTTGGAATGTTACAGTCTAGGGCTGTGCAAATCCTTCAGAACAGGTACTTTGCAGTACCTGGCGCATGCACGCAGCGGGCAATTGGAGCAGCTTCTAAAACAGCTGCACAAGCCTGGAAAAAGTCTCAACTGCTTTAATGATTCACAACTCTTTTGAAAGATTTGCATAACCTTGTTGGAGTCAGTAAAATCTGCACTGGGAGACATAATTGTGAAAAATAAGCTTTGCTTGGAAGCATTATTGCAAAAACAATAAAAGAGTTTAAAGGATTTTTGAAAGTATGAAATATAGCATGAGTCTCATGAAACAATACAGACATCTTTTTGAAAAGGGGAAGGCAGATATATAATCTGTTCACTGATTGAATTAAAGCTTCTTTGCAGCTTCTCATACTTCATAAAGAAGGCTTTTTGCTGCTTTAAACATCTGGGCTTTATATGATAATACCATCTGATTTAAACCAAAATAAAGTAGTCCAAGCAATTGTGTTGTACATTTCAGTATTATATTCATTACACAGAGTCTTTACTCTTAAAGGGTCATGAGGTATTATTATTTGGGAAATGGAAGTGTGGAAGAGTCAGCTATGGGTTGTCCATGCATGTGTGTATGTATCCTCTGTAATTTCTTAGACGTTCTGAATGTAAAGATTTAAATGGTTAGCAACAGAAAGATTAACTCAGATCTGATTTACGTGTTGTTTTAAACTGATACGTGTTTAGACTTTTTGTGCTTGAATGCATTGAATCTCGTGAGGAAGTACCTCACTGACAATATTATAGTTACTGGAGGATAGCAGCTTTGGTGTGGCTTAAATCAGTACAGAAGTTTTATCTGCCTTCTGTTTTCCCATATTTAGAGGTATATATCTAACATTCTTTTCTCAACATTCTATCTATTTCATTACAGGCATGGAATGTCCTAGCTTTGGATGGTAGCAATTGGCAACGCATTGACCTGTTTGATTTCCAGAGGGACATTGAGGTATAATTAAGTGACAGGCAAAGGATTTTCTCTGGTTGAACTATAATTACTGTACTGCCTCAGATTAGTAACAAACCATGTCATCTTTTGCAGATCTCAAGAGAGAAATTGTTAATTTTTACTCCTAGTTCCTAAGAGCCTTTAAAGTTATAGTATGCTTTAGATGGTAAAACTACACTGAGTTGTACTGTGTATATCTCTGTATGAATTTATTCAGTATCATCTGTGCACAAAGACATATATCCCTAATCCGAAAATATCTCTTTATTAAAGAAAAATCCATTATGTGTGGGGAGGTAATAATCCTCTCGATTTGAATGTTGTACCTTATGAATATTGTATCTTTGAGGTATATCTAGCATTGAGCAGCATGAAGTGATCTTCAAGTGTAGAGGTGTGGAGTACCATTAAAAGTCACCATATTAAAGGTTATTTGGTTTAGATTTTTAGTAAAGAAATGAAAAGTAGTAAGGGTACCACTTGGTTTTTTTTATCTTGGGCACTTTTCCAGGCATTTCTCCTTATGCAGTTCTTTATGTGACAGCTATTGCCCTAAGGGTAAACCTCAATAGGAAAAAAATTACAAAAGCTGCATAGACTTTGAAAAGTAGTTAACTATGGTGTTTTGCCCCTTGTAAATGTGTCTGAACGTTTTCTCGGTGCTTCTAGCCAAATTAGCTAATTTTTGCCTATCTAGCACCCAAGTCTATGCTACTGAACAAAATACCTCTATTGTTTCCATCACAAACTATAATAGAAAGCCAAAGTCAGCTTTCTGTAAGAAAACCAGCCCTTGACCCCCCCTCCCCCCAGTATAATCATATGAGCCTGGAATCATGATTATGTGACTAAGTTAGCTGCAGGGTCTTTTGTAGGCACAAACTGAGAAAGAATACAGCACAACAGACAACATCTAAGGTGGATTGAATGACAGCAAATTAAATTATGATTTGTGCTTATGCTTGAAAATATTCAGTTGACCAGTTTGCCACAGAGAGGAATCTTAGTGCCACAAGCTTAGCACATACAGTAGAAGCTTCAGCTTCTATGAACTGACCCTAGAGACACCTGTTTATGAACCAAATAAATGCAGGCATTCCACAGAACATAACATTCTGAATACAGTTTAAATATACAGCCCAGATGTGAAGGAGGATAGCAAGGTATGGTAAAATAGTATCAAATAGGAAAGGAGGGCTTTAAAGAAATGTTGCAAAATTGTAATTGTAAAATTGTAAAATTAAGCAAAGAGAATTCAGAAGTTTTTCTTTCTGGTCTTCTTCTTACAGGGGCGTGTAGTAGAGAATATTTCTAAGAGATGTGGAGGATTCCTTCGAAAGCTGAGCCTACGTGGATGCCTAGGTGTGGGAGACAACGCATTGAGGTAGAGAGGTCAACACAAATTATTTAACATCCAGCTGAGAACTGAGCATGAGAGGATAAGGCAGTTAGCTAATTTTGGGTATAAAACAGGCTTCAATATCTTCAGATATTTGATTTCTGTGTTATCGTAATTATCTTTAACACCAAACTGGAGTATAACTTTGATGCCATAGGAGGGGAGCATCCTTTCTCTCTCCTATCCTCCAGACCAGGCCTGCACAACTCATGGAAGGAAAGGGCCACATTGATAAATTAAAAATCCTTGTGGGCCACAAAGAAATACCAGGAGTGCCAATCAGCTGTTCCACAATTAGTGGAGCGGCAGAAGTGCTGGAACTGGCAGCAGCAGCAGGGCTTGGAGGTGCTTGGCAACATGATTTTTTGGGCAGCGGCAGCTGTGAGTTCTAGTCCTGCCTTAGGTGTGAAAGCCAGCTGGGTGACCTTGGGCCAGTCTCTCTCTCTCAGCCCAACTTGCCTCACAGGGTTGCTGTTGTGGGGAAAATAGGAGGAAGAAGGAGTATTAGGTACGTTTGCTGCTTTGAGTTATTTATAAAAATAATAAAGGTAGGATAAAAAAATATTTTAAAAACCTTACCACTTTTAAAAAAATGTTGACCTGCACAAGGCTGCTTGATGGACTATATGTTCTGCAAGCCTGCTCTAGACCTTTCCCATGTCCACACAACTCTAAGCAGAAGATTTAGTACTATATAGTGATGTAATGGGGAAGCTTTTAGGAAATGGGATAGAGAAAAACATTTTATTTATTCATTTATTTAGCAAATTTATTTATATAGCAAATTTATATAGCCGTCCATCTCACAAACATGACTCTGGACAGCATACAGCAATACAGTTAAAAACAAATGTAAACAACTATTAAGAACAATTAAACATAAAACCAAGATTGTGGGAGAGTGAACAACATTCTACACACAACTGGCTTCAACTTTTATCTGGAACAATCCTGTTAGGAGTTTGGAGCATACTGAAATACTTGGTTGCATGGCCTGACTATAGATTATGATTGAATGAGAATCTAGTCTAGTATCATCTAATCTAGTCTAACCTCAATTTAGATTGAGAAATGTTAAATTCAGATTAAGTCATAAGCTGTCAGGTAAAGCATTGCTGTTTCTATCCTATGCTTCCCCAAGTCACTCCTGGTAAGTTATGCTGGCTGGGGAATTCTGGGAGGTGAAGTCCACACAATTTAAAGTTGCCAAGGTTGAGAAACACTGGTTTAGAGTAACTAAAATAAAAAACTATCAGTTCGGCAATGCTTACCCCAGTAAAAGGTGGCTTTCATGTGGTACATAACCACTGGACTCCTATCTTTGTGCCATTTCAAATATAATTTAAAAATAGGGGCTCAAAATTGGTAGAAATTCATTCTGTATGAAAATTATTTTCAATAGAATTGTGTTTGGTGTTTTTATTTTGCTTCCTGAAAAAAAACTGGGTATTCTCCCTAGATATCACCAAAATACCACTTAAAGTTTGTTGCTGGCTTTACTTTCCAGTACATATGATACTTTTTAAAAGTCATATCATTGCTATAAAATGTGCCATTAAAAGCCTGAAAGAATGTATACTTCTTTGCACGAAGGACATTTGCACAGAACTGCAGAAATATTGAAGTCTTGAATCTAAATGGCTGTACCAAGATTACAGATGCGTAAGTGACATTTATTTTGGAGCTCTGGGATATTGCATTAGCTCTTTAAAACTTCAGTCTTACACCACTTAACTGAGCGTAAACTTCATTAGAAACCAGTAGGATCTTCAGAGCAGACATGTGTAAGATTGTACTATGATTCATCTCCCCTGCCCCCACCGCTTTTCTGTTAATTTGATCAAATTGATATTTTCATGTAATACTCTTATTTCTTATTCCATGATTGAGGAAGGATATTGGGGTGGGATTAGAGTAAATTGGTGGTGGGGCTCACCTTAATCTCCTTACCCTTACCCATAACAACATAGGGAATTATATGGCCTACATCTACCCTACCCGGGGTCTGTGTGCACTTTTTGATTAAGCAGGACATCAGAGGCTGACATGCCACACGGTTTGAAAGAACCAATTGTGACTTACCAGTTTTCTAATAGGGTTTTTTTTACTATAAATTTAAAATATACATGCACTTTCATTAAAAGTAAATTTAATTGAGCAGAATCCTGATTATCTCACTTTGGATTATTTGTAAAACAAGCTCATGTTGCTTGTTCTCTGCATTTCTTTATATAGCCTAAAATAGAACTTTCTCTTCCCTAGGGAGATGCCTGGATTTTTTCTACATCAAAAACTTGAATGTTTTACCATTTGGGGAATGAGAGATGAATGTTCTGTTTAAAATTAGGTACAGAATATTACAGAGGTCTATTTAGTGTCATCTCCTGTTTGTAAATTCCCAATATTTTCAACCATTTCTGTTTTTATTTCTTAAAAGAAAATCATTGAGGAAGGTAAGATGGAATAGCAGCACAATATCTTTTAACTGCTAGAATTAGCTATTGGTATCCATCTGAAAATGTCTCCAATGCTTTTTCCTATTTTTTTTTAATAAAAGCACAATGAACCTGTGGGTATTCTATTTTCTTCCAGTACATGTACTAGCCTTAGTAAATTTTGCTCAAAGCTACGGCATCTTGATCTAGCTTCCTGCACATCAGTAACCAACCTGTCCCTCAAAGCACTGAGGTGAGTGTTCAGATTGTTCATAAAACTAGCTGCTTGAATTATGTTAATAAATGTAGACTCAGTGATTTTCTCTGACTTAAATATGTCAGATGCTTTTGTGATGCATTTGTTCTCTTCCTGTCCAATGTGCCTGAATTACTGATAGTGCTGGAATTGGCCCAGTTTATAACTTGAAGGGAGAAATATGTGGTTCTTTTGTAGTTAATGTAGCTTGTGAGACTCAGATATGTGGGACACAGGATGACTTTTCGTCTGCTAGTAGGCTGTTTTCTTATAGGACAGTCCCTAAGTCTGGGATTTTTGATATGCCTTTCAGCAGCCATGATCAGCAAGCCTTACATTGGGAATGTTACAGGAAATATACAAAGAGAGAACTATCAGTCAAATCAGAGGTACTGTCCTGTCTCAGGTCCCTAATGGCAGGATGCAAAAACGTGCCAATCCCTTTCTTCCAGCCCTACTTCTATATCCTGGTTGTTCCAGCTATAGCTTTCAGTTGGGTTGTCTATTAAGGCTGCAGCAGGGAAGAAAGCTGTTAACAATTTAGAGCAATAAGCATAAGCAAGGGATAACATCTCTTGGTTCCTGAAACAAGATGTTTATCTTTAGAGTTAACACATCTACCTGCATGTTCTTTCTGTGCCCATCCCCTTTCACCTCCCAGTGAGGGGTGCCCTCTACTGGAGCAGCTCAATATCTCATGGTGTGATCAAGTGACAAAAGATGGCATCCAAGCTTTGGTGAGAGGCTGTGGTGGACTCAAAGCTCTGTTTCTTAAAGGCTGCACACAGGTACTGTATAAGTCTCCACTGAAAGTGCAACAGAAGGTGCAAAACTGTTGGCTGAACTTGATTTGTTTCATGTAGACAAAGGGCAGTGTCTCATGACTCACATATGAGACTTTAGAATAATGCTAAAGATACAAGATTATTCATCTATGTATTATTTTGTTTTGTCATCTCAGTCTATCCAAAACTGTTATAATAGTGATTTATAATTTGTTCTTTAAGTCATAGCATTACTGTACTTCTTACTCAATTATACAAATATAAAGCTTATGATGCAGGGCTTTGGGAAGCTTATTATATTGGCCGTAGAACAACTGCCTTTGTTCAAGGGGTTGGGTCGCAAACCAACTACCACAATTATTTGTGTTTCCATGCCAGATTTACAGTTGTATGCATTTTACTGGAGAGTGTAGGTGTATGAGAATTGACAAAGCTGAGTGTTATTTCTACTGTATATCATAGATTTATACAAGTAGGTGTCCTCCAGATACGTTGCTTACAATTTCTAAAATGCCCAGTCAGCATCGTCTGTATTGGCTGGGAATTCTGAGAATTGAGGCAGCATGTCCACAGGTACCAGTTTGGGGAAGGTTAATGTATTGTATTTCCAAGACAAATTTGGCCAGTTTACCGAGATTTTGCCAGATATGATCAAGTTCAAAACTGAATAGTGAATAGGTTGTCTAACTATGATTTTTTTCCTTTACTAATTGTGTTGATGCTTCCTGTGCAAACTTAAATAGTATGACATTACTGGGCACATTTAAGTCATTAATACTTCTGTTCAAGTAGCCCAAGAAGTATCAGTACAAACTATAAAGGAAGGGACGATCATTGAGAGGTTTAGCAAATGCAGTCTTAATTTTAGATTCCAATTCTTTTTTAAATATAATATGAGCAGTTTTTTTAAATGTATGGCATTCTAAGAAAAATATTGATGGCATTAAGGGTCTTAATTATTTGTCATCTGTTCTCGATGCAGCAACATGTGTAGCATATTAGCAAAAATAATATATGTGCATTTTTTGCTTTATGGAAAACATCTTTGTTTACTCTTTGAAATAAAATGTGATTTGAAGCCCTTAATTCTAAAACTGCACTCCTATTTTTGAGACCTGTTATGCCAGTGATAGCATTTGTTGTTATACCCATAGAGCAGAGATGGAGAATTCATTTGCAGCCAGAAGTTATACTTAATTGGTGTTTGTGTAATACAGGTAGTCCTTGTTTAGTGACCACAGTTGGGGCTGGCAACTCAGTCATTAAGTGGAAAATCACATGACCATGACTGTGCTAAAGATTTTGCTTCAGCTTTCCTTTTTCCCCACTTCCCCACCCTTTGGAATGCTCACCCCAGCACTGGGGTAATTAGCAAGAAGGGAATTAATGTTTGTATTTACATTATTTGGAGAGGAAGGAATTACAAGAGAGTAAGCCGGCACACAATGGGGAATACACATGAAAAGGAATGTGCTAGCACCAGTTGTTTGCCTAGCACACTCAGGGCTCCCAGCACTAGCGCTTTCCTTTTTATGTGTAGCCCCATTATGTACCGGCTTACTCTCTTATAATCCTTTCCTCTCCAATATCTCTGCTCTGGAAATGGGAAAAGAAAAAGAACTGGTGAGGCACAGGACAACGCACACTGACTGACTGTAATGGCAAACATGTGACTGAGAGAGAGACGCTGTGAAAGTCATAAATGTGGGCATTGGCCACAAAGTTATTTTCTCGGCACTGTCATAACTTCAAAAAGATGCTGCATGAGGCAGTCAGTAAGCGAGGTGTACCTGTGTATATTTTAAGTAACACACACTCAAAATTTCAAGGGCTGCAGGAGGCATAGCAATGATTCAATGACATAACAATGTTTGCAGCTTCATTTGGGTGGGTCGCTTTTTTTTTTTAAGGAGGGCAATGAAAGGAAAATAGTTTTGTTGTCAATATTGAACTATGCCACCAAATTGCTGGGTTTTGCTGTGAATTACAGCATCATGATCTGTAGTGGGGCAGGAGTAAGAAAAACAGGATTGACTATACATTGCCCACTCATGCTATAAATGAAAAGTACAGTGAAGAGACTTGGGAAATTGTCTATTTTTTCCTTTTCTGTCCTTCTCCTCTTAGCTGGAAGATGAAGCTCTCAAATACATTGGTGCACACTGTCCTGAATTAGTGACTTTGAATTTGCAAACATGCTTGGTAAGAAGTTGGCCCTTATAAATCCATCTTTTTCTCTTTCTTATAACGTGGCAGCTTTGTAAATTATCTATTCCCACATCGTATTCAATGTTTGATGTTATCACAATTGGCTTAGCAGAGTGGCTGTTTATTTTATTTTATAGTAGAAAAATATGGGGGATAGGAAGGTGTTTAAAAATGTGAGCTATAAGATGAGCTGGAGGGAGTGGGATGTACAGGTAAAAATCTGTATATTATACTATCCTAGTTCAACTAGCATTTTGAATCAGGCAGTTGATTTTCTTACCATGATCAGAACAGATATGACTTTTTCCCCTGCCATTTGTTTTGTTTTGTTTTGTTTGGGGCTTGATCCCTTCAGATTCTGAATTGTGAGGACCATTAAGGAAAAAATGCATCAAGCCTGAAGCACAGTAGGTTTAGGAGCAAATCAGGGAATTACTTAATTGGCCAACCATCTGCATGGTTAGGAAACCTGGTTAACACTGGCACAACCTCTTAATGTCCATATCTCCTTTGGCACCCTTCAGGTTTTCTGCCCACGTGAGCTTTTTTTATATACATCCTTGTGTGTGTATATGTGTCCGGGGCAGGGGGCAGAGTGGCATAGTGCAAAGCGAAGCATTAGTCTTTCAGCATTATATTGGTTCCAAGGATACCTTTGAGTCACCAATGGCCCCCATAAATATGATAGATGACTGCAGTCTACTAGTTTGCTTCCAGATGTATCTGTTTGACCAGAAAAAGGATAAAGGTAGATTGGGAGGTAAAGAGATAGCAGGTACCTGCCTGATAACTCAATCCTTTTTAATTGATTATGCTCTCCAAGGCAGCTATTTTGTGAATAGACAAGTTCCCCTAGAAGCCATTTTACAAAATTCCTAGGTGTTCCCCAGATTTCAAACATGCCATCCAAACTTGCAGGGTTGAGGGTTCATACTGCACTTTCTGAATCCCTTGGTGCTTCACCTGCTTTTCTCATACACACAAGAAAACCAACATGGAAGCAGCATCTGAGTAGAATTATTGGGTAGCAAGTCTTCTTCAGCACTGATTAATATGTGTGTGTGCTTGTGTGTGTCCACACACATGTAGGCTCATGCAATATTAAAGTGGCAAATTATTCTTTATAATAATGAGCCTTTCCCTTGCATATACAGATGCCTTTCTTTCAAACTGCAAGTTCCCTCCATCACTGTCTCTCCCCAGAATCAGAATATCTTTATTATGGCCTTTGACCTGCCTTTACAATAGAAGAAAAATAGTTTAATCCAACAATTCATTATCAGGAAAAAAGAAAAAAATAAAACAGTGAAACAATTATATCTAATTAAAAGTTTTGCTCAATTGTATAACTTGATAAAAAATACTTGGCCACCTGCTATGTGGGTGTAGAATCAGCACCCCTTAAAAAGAAGTACATCAAATCTATCAGTATGACCCTCAAGTTTAGAGATGATTGGAGAGATCAGAGCACGTCTTGTGGCATCATAAAAAGGACACCATATGAGGACATGGGCAAGAGTTTCTACCTTCTTGGATCCTCAAGGGCAAAGTCTCTGTAAATAAGTCCCATGAAATCTTCCTGCCAGCAGTGCTGAAGGGAGAGCATCAAAGCAGATTCTGGAAAAGGCCCATCTATGTTTGTTTAAGATTAAGTTGTATAGATGCCCTGCAGTAGAGGGTTTACAGCTATCTCGAATTCGGTGATAGAATTCAGGATCACTAGTAATATCATTTTGGTGATCGGTGTCCCTAATTCTAAAATTCCCTTAATTTTACTATTGATTTGGCCTTCTCCACGGTTAATTGGCCTAAATAGAGAGAAGGGAGAGAGGCAAGACTGCAAAGTTCTTTGCAGGTACAGTGCCAGTGAGATTGGGAGCTGTCTGATGACAGCAGAGGCATCAGGCCTGTAAGGGTTAGGGTTGGGCAGCATGTATATTTATTTTGTATTTGTCCTAACAGGCAGGAACCACGCTGAGACGAGGAATAGGTCTCTAGTGTTTTATTACTGCTACATTAGATAGAAAATCCTAACAAACTGAAGAAGCGTGAGAAAACCCAGACAGATAAACCCCAAAAGTCAAGGCGGGTCTGTTCTGTGTCTCTTTGAATAACTGCTCAATTCCTTGCTACTACGCATGCGTTTTCCCCCCCTGGATAGGGGCCCCCTCCTGCTCACCATCAGTGCTCATGACAGTATTTATTTTATATTTTAATTGTTTTAATTGTAATTGTTTTAACTGTTTTATAGTTTTATTGTTGTAAGCTGCCCAGAGACACTTGCTGAGATGGGTTGCTATAGAAATCAAATAAATAAATAAACAAATAAAGGTCTCCCCACTAATGCATTTAAAATGAGAGTTTTTCTAAGACTTACATTCTGGCACTTTTCTTTTTAATCCCGTATGTGGGTACTCTATATCTCATCCTTTCTATCAGCTGTCGTTTTTGTTCCTAGTATAATTTGAATTTTGAGTTGGAGGGTTTTAAAATACTGTTTTGGCTGTACACTTTTATGACCTAGACTCTGACCTCTGACAACCAGCCTAAAAGGCATGATATTTCACAAAGCAAAACTCACTTTATTCCATACCCAAACTCTGAAGACTTTGCTTGACTCCATTCAGTGACTAGATGTTTTTAAACTCTCAAATTGGCAACTATTTCTCCACATAGCTATATAACGAATATCACTTTAATATCTTGGAAAGTCCTCCAAAATAATTGTAATATTAGCATTTAGTCTATAAATCCATCTGGTTTTAATTTGCCCTTGTACATGATTTTTTTTCCAAGTTTGTTTGTAGAACAAGCTGGAAAAAAGTCTTTATTTTGAACTGCCATGCTTTGTTGGTCTTGTTTCCTTTTTTTTTTAAACGTGTTAAAAATACAGTCTGTTTTTATGTGTGTATAAAAAAAGCTGGAAGAGGAAGTACATTTTTTTCTTCCAAGAAAGTATCCTGAACCAGTCTGTGGTGATGCCAAAAGTGGAACATTTATCCAAAAAAGGAACTGACTTGTGATTGTATGCAGTTGGCATTCTGGTTTTTCACATGATAGTTGCCAAATAGTCATCCATCCAAATGTTTCACTGACAAATACTTTTTAACATTTAATTTTAGAATTTGCAGAGCAAATTGGACGCAGCACCACCCCAAACCTGCTTCTCACTATGAATGATTGACTCCCTTTCCTTTTCTAGCAAATAACAGATGACGGCCTCATTACAATATGTAGAGGATGCCACAAGTTGCAGTCTCTGTGTGCTTCTGGCTGTTCCAACATCACTGATGCCATCTTGAATGCATTAGGGCAAAATTGTCCAAGACTTAGGTAAGTAGGCTTCTTCTTTTTGGTCTCTGTGACTCACACACGTGGGTTATGTGCCTGTTCGGAACCTTTTGGAGCTTACAGAATTGTTTGATGGGCACTCTACCTTCATGCATACCATGTGACTAGGCACAGCTCCTGCTGAATCCCTTCAGTTTTGGCTACTGCTGTGTTGCATGTTCTTCTGTGAACCGACTGTATTTCAGTATTATTAATACTTTACCGTTCTTTTTTTAATTTTACATTTTCTTTAATCACAATTCTTCAAAACTCCTCCTTAGGGTTCGTCAGGACTAGGAGTGCACAAAATGTTTTGAAATTGAACCGTTTCAACTTCAAAGCCCCCTGTTTTGAGTGTAAAACATGTGTTTCAAGTGTGAAACAAGCTATTTCAAGTATTTTGGGAACATTTTGAGCCCAGAACAACTTGGTATAGGCGATAACATTAGGAGCTAGAGTTTCCCAGGATAGGAATGTTAAAAATATAAATAACCAATTATCACCTAGCACAGGCCATGGGAAAGGTAAATTATTTTTTTCATTAAGCTATGGAAAGGACCATGTTTAACCTTCAGAGGGTGTAAGATATGAATAGCAACCACAACTGTCAGAAGGAAGTCAGTTGTTTGAATTGACTTCAGTCCTTGTGTACAGTAAAGATACTTTTCTTTTGTGTTCTGCTTTGTCAAGTGTTTAAGAAGCTTCAACAAAATTCAAGTCCACTAAGAGCCTGACATCATTTTGATAAATATTGGCATATCCTTGTTTAGAACAACTTTTGCTCTAATTGCAGGCACCTGGCCATTGGCATTATGGCCCCATTTCACATAATCTAACTTTGGGGAAGGAAGGTCTTTTGCCCCAGTAAAGATCACTCACTAAATTGCTATAAGTATTGCCAGCTGTTTACCAGTTGCTTTACAAATAGAAGCTACTGTTTAGATGCAGGCTCTAGGGGCAGTAGACTCCAAAGCTATTGTAGTCCCCTTGTCTTTCTCCAAGCCTCCTACCATGTACTGTACATTGTCTGGCAGCTTCTTCATCTCTTTGAGAGATCAACTGAATTCTCTATCACCTACAGAGGATCCTCAGGTCTCTACTGTGCATTATAACCATCAAGGTTCACATCAGAAGTTCAAAGCTTCCTAAGAGGCCTGCTTCAACAGCTCAAGGAAGAAACAAGAGAAATAAAAGCTGTAGTGCTTCCCTAATTACAGCTCAAACAGCTTTGATTTTCTCTCCTTAATGGTCTTCTCCAATTCTACTACCATTGGCTCCATCATTGATTCTAATTTGTACTGCCCAGTTCTCACAAGTGGTTTTTAGGCATGGTTGTTGATCTTGGAAGGAGAAATTTGGAACAGGTCCCTGTTTCAAACTGTCGTTTTATCTGCTCCTCTAGACCATCTCTTACCCTTCAGGATAGTCAAAACCAAGAGCTTCCCTTTCAAACATTTCAAGATTAGCAAGATCTCCTTATGCTCAGGCAACTTCCAATGGGTATCTTGTGTCTGATTTTGGTTGGTTCCACGCTGTCCTGTTCTTCTAGACAGATCACTGGTCCTATTAACACCAAGCCTTTCATGATACAGATATAATGAGTCAAATCATTACACTTAACTTGTTTTGGCTCCATATCCTTTTCTGATTCCACCACCCAATCATGCCTAGTACCAACCACATGACAGGCAGGTTTTGCAAGCATCTCTCTCTCATTCTCAGGATTCTTTTTTCCTCCAAGCAATTTCTTCAAGGCAGATTGTGCATTTGAATTGCAGCCTGACATAATCTCTTATCCAGAGATCACCATCTTTCTTTCGGTCAGGTCTACGTCTGCTGAGGCCATTTGATCTTAGATTTTTGTCCCTTCTATGGGTTCTATCTGTTACATCCCCTAATGGAGCTTCCATTGATGTCTCCAAACTTAATTATTGCCTCTCACGCCTCTTCACTCTATTCAGAATTTCTGTCAACATCATCACTTGATACACCAGTTGGGGACCTTTCTCCTTGCTCTGTGTAGGGAAGTACAGAGGAAACTTTGAAGAAAGTATGCAAGAACTGTTAAGTAAATATCAACTTAGTTCTGGGAGAGAAAAAGGAGTGATAAACTCAGAAGAGAAGCCTGCTTTGATTCTTTTTGATATAAGAAGGGGTAGAGGGAAATCCTGGCAAGCTTTTAAGATTTTGTTATTATATCCTACAGTAATAAAGTTCCAGTAGTTCTAGTGGCATCTTCTCCCTGATCTGGCCTACCTTGAACGGCTGAGACCAATCTGGAAAGCCTCATTACTCTTTAATTAGAGAGGCATTAAACCATGCTTTTGATTCTGAAGATGGCATCAGATCCTCAGGGCATGCATAGAACAACTTGCGGAACCACAGTTATAGTATCAAAAGCAAGTGAATATACAAATAACCTATACAATGCCATGGTACAACACAGCACTTGGGACAAGCCTTCCCATAGCCAGGAGTTGTTCAAAGGCCTGCAGCCCAACCAGTACTTATTCAGTCTCATGGAAGTTTGCTGGAGAAGTTTGGGAGAACCCAGGATCAATTTTTGATTTTCACAACTCAGTGTGAATTGTGTATGGGGGTTGGCCAGCAGAATTTCCCTCTGATACTCTACGTTCTGATTCTGCTGAAAGAAGTGGTATCTATATGGGCTGTGCCCCTCATTGAGGCAATGATCCATTGCTGGATCATTGCCAGGCCTTCATGAAAAGATTTCAAGAAGAACAGCAAATAAGTTATTTGCAAGCTGAAACAGAGCAACTGCAGGGTTCTTGAGTGCATACTAGATTTTCAGTTATATACCAGAGATGTGGGGTGAAATGATCTTGCTCTAACTGACCAGTTTGAGAAGGATGAACTGAAGTACTGTTCCAAAGTTTTGTGTTAATTGATAGGCAGTTGGAGAAGTTGAGGCACAGAGGAAATAGTAAAGGGAGAAAGTTTTACAGCCTCCCATCACCCCTTCCCTCCTTCCTGTGGCTTCCTCAGACACCAGCACTAAACAGCCCACACTGTTTGGCTCACCAAAGATCCCTTTCTTTGGCAGAGAAACAAAGGAGAGACCTTGCTTTATGTTTTTACTGTGGAGCCCCAGGGCATCTAGCCAAGACTTGCATGCTAAACTACAAACTTCTGAATCAGCTGTGAAGTGCTGCATCTGTGGAATAGCAGGCTGCATAGATTACTCTGGATTACTCCAAAGCCTCACCTTCAGGAACTTTGCTAGCTCTGCTCCCAAGAGCTTGGCAAGGGGCCCTCAGTCAATTAAGAGGAGCTCAGGCAGCCAACAACAGGCAAGTGCATTTTATTATCCCTGTTACTTTACTCTTCATATATCTTCAGGTTCTGAAATAAAACTCTCTGCTCTTGTAGATTTAAGTGCAACAGCCAATTTCATAGACCAGATTATGGTGCAACTTGGTTTAAATTGTCCATGCAGTTGTTAAAGAAACCTGTGCTTGTGGAAACAATTGACAGGCAACTGCTTCAAGCACAACACCTTTGCTACCTACAGTAAATGATCATGCAGAATTTTTGCCACTGTATGTCACAGCTTCCTTATATGTCTTCATTGTGTTGAGCCTTGGTTGGTACAAACTCATAAGCCAGATGTTAGCTGGGAGCAAAGAACAATTTCTTTTCTGTCTCAAATGTGTCAACAACATAGTTTGCAGGCTTCCTACTCTCATTCTTCCTCCACAGCATAATTCTCCAAATCCCCTCCTTGCTGGAAAAATATGCAGGATTTGCTGATGTTTTGGGAGTGGAGGAAGCAACTACATTGTCTTCTCATTGGGCATTTGACCATATCATGCATTTGAAGCCAGGAGCCCAGATGCCAGCTAAGAGGCAATACTTTATGTCTACTCAAGAGTTAGCCATGTTGAAGGAGTTTCTGGATGATAACTTGAAATCAAGATTTATTTGTCCTTCTAAATCTCCAGCATTTGCACCTTTATTTTTTGTCCCTAAGGGAAATAACTGTGCGTGACTAGACTTCTGAACAGAGTAATTATTAGATATCACTACCCACTGCTGCTTATTTCATATCTTCTGGTCTGCCTTCAGAGGCACAGATTTTTACTAAATTGGACTTGAATCAAAACGTATAATTTGATCAGAATGAAAGAGGGCTGTGAGTGTTTAATTGCCTTTGATACCAAGTATAGCACATTGGAATACACAGAATAATGCCTTTGGGATTGACTAATTGTCTCATGGTCTTCTCCAAATTCATGAATGAAATAATTTCTGATATTTTGGAGAAATATGTAGTGGTGTACTTGGATGACATATTGATTTTTTCAGAAAACCTTTCTTGCATGAGACTCTTATTAAGAGTGTCTTAGAGCAACTCCACAAAGACAAGCTTTTTTCTAACTTAGAAAAATGTATGTTTGATTTTCTCTAATCGTTTCAGTACAATACATAATCTCACTGCTGGCACCAAGATATGTGAAGAATGTCCAGCATTTTCTGGGCTCTGTTCCTCCAGCTAACAAGCATGTATGGTGAAATGCCACAATTTTTTGTGGAAGAAAATAGTCCAATTTGCATCTCATTTGCCAGTGGATAAGTGGATAATAATAAAATAATAAAAATAATAATAAGATAAGTCTAGGTTTTCAGACAAAAATGGCATGATTTACCAAGCAAGAATTAAACACAGATCCTTAAGTTGCAGCTTCTTCATCACCTTGGATCACTATGCCTGGCTCTACTCAACTTGATTTACACTTAGGCTAGAACTGAGGACCTTTCCTTCAATGAAGATGGATTATTCAGCATATAGACTGATGACATTTGGAGAAGCATGCACATGGGGGGTGCAGCAACCCTCCTTTGTCCTCTCTTGCTAACATTTGTTGTCCAGTTCACATCTCAACTGTTCAATCTTGTTCTCTGACTAGGGGCTTTTGCCTTCTTTGTTGGGCATAGTAGAGCTATAGGAGCTAGTCTCAAGGCTTCAAGTGGCATCTTTGACCTTGATGCTCTCCCGTACGAGACTCCCAGGTCTATTTGCATTACTTTCAAGGTCCATGAGTTTCTGTAATCACATTATTTGGGTTCTGTTGATTGTTTTGCAAGGTTACCATATTAAGTTCTTTTTTAACTCTACACCAAAGTGCACTGTAACTTCTAAGGCATCACTAGACTTTCCTCCTCCTACAAAAAGAGGATTTGAAAGCTTCCTTCCAGGGAACTGTGCTCCTTCATTTTATAGTAGATGGATCTGCTTACCAATTTTACAGTTAGACATTCAGTCGCCCTCTCCTTGCATATCTCTGCTTCCAGGCTATCATTTTGTTCCTAACTAGATAGCTGAATGCATATTCCCATTCCAAGCTATCTTGCTACATAATTCAAGCCCTTTGGCTCCTCCAGCACATTGGTGTCCAAGTCACTTATGACAAGGCTTCTCTTCCTTCTTTACAGGTTATCCTGTTAATAGGGGTAGTGATAGATACTATCAGAAGATCTGCTTTTGTGTCTTGCTGCAACTCTTCAGGACTTCCACAAAAGACCTCCTTCTTAACGAGAGTCAGAATCTACAAGTTTTTCTTCAGCTACTTGGCCAAATCATGGCTGTGACGTCAGTTGTATGTTTTGCCCATATTTGGAGGCTTTACAGACTTACAGGTAGTCCTTGTTTAGTGACTGGATTGGGACTGGCAACTTGGTCATCAAGCAAAGTGAAAACCATGTGACCACAACCATGCTTAGGATTTTACTTCAGCTTTCCTTTGCTTTACATTATCAGAAGGATATGGCCCCAAACAGCTGGGTGAGCCCGAATGATGGGGAAGGTTTCTGGAACTTGAATCATGAGGAAGCCAGGTAAAACGGCAACTCTTATAGCCCTTTTCCCCCAGTCTCCGCCCTTTGGAATGCTCACCCCAGCACTGGGATAATTAGCAAGAAGAGAATATTTGTATTTACATTAATTGGAGAGAAAGGGATTACAAGAGAGTAAACAGGCACACAATACACATCAAAAGGAATGTGCTAGTACCAGCTGTTTGCCTAGTGCCCTCAAGGCTGCCAGCCACCAGCTGCTTAGGAGGCAAGCAAAAGCCTTTAGTGTGAAACTGATTAGGGTCTTGTCAGTGTCAGGCAGCATTCTACTCAACTAATTAAGGTCAGGGAGTTTTGCTTCTTAACTTGCCATTAGCACTTTTTAGGGGTGCACTGTGCTGTGGAGAAAAGCAGCTAAGAAAGAGATGGCTTACTCGGGCAATTTCTCTGCTCCATGAGGGGTGGGGAGGAAAAAAAACAGGTTGGGCACGGGACAGTGTGTACTGACTGACTATAATGGCTAACATCTGACAGAGAGAGATGCTGCAAAGGTCGTAAATGCCAGCATTGGTCACAAAGTTACTTTTTCATCATCTAACTGCGAATGGTCGCTGTCTGAGTCAGTTGCTAAATGAGGACTACCTGTACTCCGTTCTACTTTTCTGGGCTCAGACATATGACAGCTCCTTTCTCTCCCCTGCATCAAGGAATCCTTCTTCTGATGGCTGGTTTCAGTCAATCTTCCTGGAGGTATCTCTTTCACATCTCTCTTCCCAGTGGACATCCTCATGTCCGACGCATCAGTGCTTAGAGGAAACTCATTTGTGGGCCTTCTGCATCTGTGGTTCTTGGTCAAGGCACAGAGCTTTATGTTATCAGCGAACTCAAGCTACCCACAGTACAGAAGGTATTCTGAGCCTTCCAAAAGTGTCTCTGTAGCCAAACTGCCCAAATTATGTCAGACAATTCCCCAGTGGTTTAGTACATCAACATATAAGGTGGCGTATGTCTAGCCTTCTTTGCGTGTTACATTACAGATTTAGCATTGATGCATCTATTAATCCATCTTTGTCCTGGCAAACCTTATGCTTGGAAGTGACAGCATCCTTGCTCTTCACCTTAGACATACAAGAACAGCTTTTTATGAATAGAAACTGCAATAATTGGCAATGGCCCCCACCAAGTCATATTAAGGCAACTCCAAGATCAGTCTTTTTGCATCATGGGACAACAAGCAGTGCTTTATGGCTTGGAGGATTTGATTTCCACAACCTCTCTGGAATGAGGCAAAGCAACTTAGGTTGTTTTCTCTTCCACAAGGGCTTCCTCTGCAGCTAAATGGAAATCTGCTCAGAAACAGCAGTTCAGTCCCTTGCAATATCAGCTCCATCATTTCAATATTTTCCCCTCACTTAAAACAATGAGACTTGATTCTCTCTTCACTGACAGTATATCTTGAAGCAATCTCTTCCTTTTTTCCCTTTCTTGGAAGATACTTTTCTTATTTTCTAGCACACTTAATAAAGTGTTTTATGAAAGGGCTAACTTAGCTCTGGCATCTGTTATTTCTGGCCTGGAGCCTCTCCCTGGTTCCCTCTGTGTTATACTCTTTGAACCCATGGTTACTCTCCCAATTAATCTCATTTCCTTGAAAGTAGCAGTTCTGGTTGCTGTGACATCAGCTTATCAAGAGTAGAAGTGTATGTTTACAAGAAATTTTCCCATCCTCATTTTTCATAAGGATAAAGTAATCCTTTACCCATTATTTTTCTGTCCTTTCAAAGTCAGCCTCAGTGTTCCACTTGACTTGACATATTTTATTGCCTGCCTTTTTTCCCAGACTCTAAATACCACTAGAAACACTGCTTCATTCTTTGGGTGCCCATTACGCTTGTACTTTTTACCTGAGCCATACAACCGTGTTTCACCAGGTAAGAAAGTTTATTCTTGGCCTTCCAAGACCTCTCTAAAGGGGAAGGCATTTCCCCACAGCATTTCTCCCAATAGATAGTAGCAGCCATGAAGGCTTGTATGAGCTGGCCAAACAGCTTTGCCCCTTCCAGTCTGCACGCACTCATCAAGAGTGACAGCAGCACTGGCAACATTTCTGTAGAGCCCTCTCCTACTGAAGCTATGTGGGCAGCTGCGTGATCTCAGCCCCCTACCTTCATTCAAGATAAAGATGGACTTGAACTTCCAGTGAGATGCAGTCTTTGGAAGGGTTGTCCTTGCTTTGGTAACCTTGTGCCATCCAGACCCTCTTCCAAGTAAGAAGCTTTTACATGCCAAAATGTGAATCACAGAGACCATAATAATGAAGCACTGGTTACTTGTAACTGCAGTTCTTACAAAGGTCATCTGCAAATTCACACAACGCACCTTCCTTCCTTGCTTCATCTCAAGTGACCTTACTGTTTCTTCAGGTCTATTGTGTCAGTCTTAGGAACTGAGTGGGTTCATTGAGAACTGTGCATAGTCATATGGTACATGTGAGGATGGGGCTCCTTCCAAACAAATTTGTAAGCTCTTGAAGGTTCTAAATGGGGCTATGTGCACACACACAACCCATGTGTGTGAAATCACAGACCACTCAGCCCAGTTACAGGTAAGTAACCAGTTCTTTGTCCAAAGGACCATGTAGGAGCATGTAAGCATGTTATAGAATGTATCCCATATGTTTGCGGGAAAAGGCATAAAATATCATTGCACAGAGCAGAGTTTCATTATACTGTAATGAAGAGTATCCACCTCCCTTCCTAAAGCTAGCTTATAGTTCAGAAACAACAAATTGATTCTTCCATAAATTAAGATAAATTTGATTAGATCAGTTTGAGACCCACAAATATGAAGCATTGTTGGGAACCAAAAAAAAAAGAGATGGCAGTGATATATGTTGGAGAAGGGGATAGCTGACAATAGGGATGAGCTAGAGATGTTTCCTTAACTAAGAAAGGCAAGCAAACAGGAATGGAAATTTTTGTCTTTGAAAAACCTTCAACACCTGTGCTGGGAAGCATAGTAAAAATATTAAAATTAGAAATAAGTAGTTAAAAAAAAGAAATGAGTTGTTTCAGAGGTTTATAGAGCTTTATTTCTTTCCTCTATGGGTGTTTGATTTTCTTGATAGGATTGCTGGTACCTAAAATCCCATGGAACAGGAGTAAGAAAATTTCACCATCTCATCTACTTAGAATAGGGGATTTAAAGATTATTCCTTAGTTCATACTGGGTTTCTGAGATTTCAGAAATGGTCTCTAAACAGCAAAACTGTTTGTTTATATGTTTGTTTATTTTCTGTGCAGGATATTGGAGGTGGCTCGGTGTTCCCAGCTTACAGATGTGGGCTTTACCACTCTGGCTCGGGTAAGCATTTTGATGCCAAGGCTGCCTTTTCCATCGGATGCTATTGATTGCTGTCTAAGTGATTGAGTGGTTCATAAATGAACCACTCAGTATTGCTTTGGGAACCATTCTGCTGCTGCTGCTGCTGCTGCTGCTGCTGCTGCTGCTGCTGCTCCAGAGCTTTAAGTAGGGATGGAGGGGAAAAAGCAGATACAGAATCTCACACATCCAGATCAGTAATGCTGAGTGCATAGTAGGTCCTGAGCCTAAATGGTAGGATTAGTCCTGGTGACAGAGAAGAAAAGAAAGCTCATTAAAGACCAGACTAGATATGAAAAGTCTGTCATTCTCTTGTCTTTCCTGAGATACGTGCAAAGCAGGATATATCCTTTCTCAAAATAAAAAGGGGCTATGAGAGGAATGAACACAGAATTTTTCTTCCATTCATGCTTTATCACCTGCAGTTGATTGTTGTAGCCAGTCCTCTCTACCTTTGAGTCCAGAAGTGAGCCCACAGTGCAGGAAAGAAGCTAGCTTATACTGAGAGGAGTAATGTGTGAGCTCAGTGCTCTTTTCCAGTCTGTATTTTTTCAAATTATGTACCCTACCTCTGCTTTTTGTGCAAACAGGAAAGTTCTGAAAAGAACCAGAGTTCTGAGCTTGACAGGATGTCCAAGAATTTTTAAGATTATTATAATTTGATAGCTTCACAGGTGCTTTGATGTGGTTGAATGGAAGATGCAGCAAGTTAATATTTTTTATTGGTTCTACTTCATTCCCCTATCTAAGTTTAGTGCAAACATTCTAAAACCTTGTCCTCTAAATGTTTCTTGTTTTTACTCTTTGTATTTTATAACCAGCTTTTCCCAGACTTGGGCCCCATTACTTTTAGATTACCACTCCCATACTTGACCATTGGCCCCAATGGTTGAATATGGTAGGAGTTGAAATGTAATAACGTTTGCAGATAAATGACTAGTCAAAACCCATAATGCACAGTTACTTGTGTCTCATTAGTATAATCCAGTTGAAGTAAATGTGAGTAGTTTGAAATTATCTGGTGTTGAAAAAAAATGGTTCATGGAACAAGAACAAATTGCTTTGATAATTAGACATTTCCATACATTTATATAATCTACTCTGACTGCAAAATTAAGAAGGAAGAGGGGGAAACAATGCTGTGCATTTTCATCTTTATTCCTGAGCAAAATTAACTTGCCCTAAAACAGTCCAATACATTATGTGCAATTCAGTTCTCTGGCAAACTTGATTTTTGTCCTTATTTTTAAAGTAAGTGTTTTCCAACTGCTTACACTGAAATTATTTCCAAGGGACAAATCAAACTATTCTGTTATATCAGGGCATGGTTCTAAAAAACAAATTAAAATTTAATTTGTATGTATGTTCTCCAGAATTGTCACGAGCTTGAAAAAATGGACTTGGAAGAATGTGTTCAGGTAATTGTACCATTTTCACCCTATTCTCTAGATTAATTATTTAGTTAATAGCTATCTAATGCAAAGTAAATTATATCATAATTTATTAAGAATCTGCTTGATATTGCTTTTGAGCATGATAACAAGCACTGAAGCAGGAAATATTTATGAGTGATAATTTGGCTGTTAGGCCACTCCTGTAATGTTGAAAAAGGGAGTGTCACCCATGTCTAATGGCATTTTCATAGGCCTTCATTATCTCCAGGAAAAGAAATTCATGATCAGCTGTAATGCCAGATGGTTGAAATAAATCTCTGAATCATATCTAGTGACTTTGTAAAGAAATTCAGAAGTGGAACAAGATGATTCTCTAGTGGGAAGCAGTTGGTCCACTTTCATTTCCTCTTTTTGGCCCAGCAAACATTCTTGAAAGTGTGTTAATACCATTAGACAGAAAGCTTCCTCACTCTGCTTCATTAGCTGCTTTGAGCAAAAAAGGAGTGTTTATGCAGCTTTCTGACATCATACGTCCCTTCTTTATTACACATTACCAGAGAGTTGAAAATATAGCACAGAGGTTCTGCCCTGCTGCTGCTTTGGAGAATAATCAGTTCAGCTGCATACCAGTGTCCTAAGAAGGTTCAAGCACATGATAAGTAGGAAAAACACTAGATTACATGCTGAGCCTTTTCAAGATGGGGAAACAACAACTGGTATGCCATCTACCAGTATCCTTTCTTAGTATCGGCCTGGGAACAAGCAGAACAAAAGATAGTGGAAGAAAACAGTTTTTAAAGTACGAAGGATTGATTTCAGTTCTGCATGGTCTAGTGCTTTCGTTCCTTCTTTAACTAGAACCCTCCATTACTTTCAGGCATAAGTCATTTGTGTTTAAGTGACTCTGAGTTCACATGTCTTCTTCAGATTAACATTCCTCTTAGTTATTATTTGTAAAGAGGCCCAAATTTTAAATTCCCAGGAGAAGAATCCTATGTAATTTGAATTAGAAAGACAATTTTTACCTAATTTATGGATACCTCAGCATCGGTACTGGCTTAGAAATACAGTACTTTCTATAGTGAGAATTTGACATTTTGCCTCTTGGCCCCACCAAACTTCTCATTGTGGAAATGACCAGAGAAGAATCCGTACCTCTCCTAGCAACCATCTCCTTCAAGCTATGTTGTGCCTGGAGGAATGCTAACCCAAAATAAGTGAAATGATACACATGAAACTCCTTGTGAGTACAATATATAATATTAGTCTCAAACATGTCTCTTCTGTTTTCTTCCAGATAACAGACAGCACGTTAATCCAACTCTCTATACACTGTCCACGGCTCCAGGTTTTGGTGAGTTAAATTTTTCTTTCAAGCTAAGAAGACTTTACCCAAACCCAGTTTTCTCAGCTGCACTATAAATTTTGGGATGTGAGTCAGAAGGGCCAAGAGGATATTTTATTGTGTATCTTAGTTGAAGAACGCCTTTAAGAGGCTGAGTTGTATAGCTGAACATATACCATACATACAACCAGCTTAAATAAGATACTCCTAAATGCTCTGAACAGGACTGCAACTCTGTTATTAAGAGTGTCAACCAAGGAAGCTTTTATATATTATATAAAGGCCAAGCCTGCAATGACTTGGAGAAACAGTAGGCATTGCAGAAATCTGAGGAGGAGTAATAAGTAGTAATGTTTATTCGGTCAGTGACCAGCAAGATAAAATTAATAAAAATAACAAAATTGAAATAAGTCAAATGAGTACAATTATATATAGACAACTGTAAATTAAAATAATTATAATATAATCTGTAGTTCCCTATTACAATAATGACATATTTATTTACCTAAACATTAGTAGATCCAATATATTAATACTATATTAATACTATATTGTAATACTATATTATAAAATATATCCTCAAAAATTTATTAAAAGATAACTAAACAAAATATTGATAAAAATAGAAAAGTAAGCAAAAATCCTTACTTCTTTAACCGGTTTTGCCTTATTATCATTGCTGTAGCACAAAATTTAGCTACTGCACATGTGATGGCTGGTTTTGAGTCCTGAAGAAGATGGTTCCCATAAAAACTGTCTGGTCTTCCTGGGAATCTTTCCATTAGGGCGTGAAAAGGGATATGAAGAAAGGGAAGGCAACGCGTGCCCTACAGAACAGCATCCCTTTGGAGATTAGGATGGCCCCACCCTGTTAGCCTTTTGTAAGGCATTAAAGACCTGGCTGTTCCCCCAGGTGTCTGGCCCCTGTGGTTAGGCAAGTTCTGCTGGTCAATGTAGATATGTTATTTTCATGAGTTGGATTGTGTATGGCCTCAGGCGTTAGGTTTTTGTTAAACTATTGTGGTGGTGGATTTAACCCTTGTTTGCCACCCAGAGTCAGTTTGAGGAGATGGGCGGCCTTATTGATTATTTAAATAAATAAATTTGCAAAGGGAGGGATTGGCATGCTACCCAAAATATATCCAGAATTGGGGTTTGTTTATTTTTATTTATTTATCAAATTTGTCATGGCCCATCTCCTCCCACCAGAGGGACTCTTATCTGAAGAAAAGAGGATCCATGTGGCCTGTGTATTTCCACCTGAGGGCCTTAAAATATTGTGCAGGATTTCTGAAGGACAGTTTGTAGAGGATAATTGAGGCATGGGTCCGGTAAGTTAGACTGGAAAATCTGCACAACCAAACCTTGGTAAATGCCACCTGATGCTTTGTTTTCCCTTTTGATGGCAGAGTTTATCACACTGTGAGCTGATCACCGATGATGGTATTCGCCATTTAGGCAATGGTGCCTGTGCCCATGATCGCCTGGAGGTGATTGAGCTGGACAACTGCCCCTTGATCACAGATGCCTCCTTGGAACACCTCAAGAGCTGTCACAGTCTGGAAAGGATAGAACTGTATGACTGCCAACAGATTACCCGAGCTGGAATTAAGAGACTCAGGGTAAGAATAAATTGACATTGTTCAATAGACCCATATGCATACAGTTCTAGCCCCTGTACTTGTTTGACTCTTTTCTCACCCAAACAGTAGCCACAACTACTTTAGTTAGAAACTTATTCTTCAAACTGAAGGTAAGGATATATGGCATAATATGGGTAGTTTAGTAGACTTAGTGTTCAGTTTGAATTGGGAAGTTATAGGTTCAAGTCTCCATTCAACCACAGAATGCCCTGGAAGTCTGGGGCCAATCATTCTCTCAGTCCAGCCTTCCTTGCAGGGCTGTCATTAGGGGATAAAATTAGAGCAGACTTCCATGTAAGCTGCCTTGGCTGAGATAAAAGACAGGATATAAATGTGACAAATCAATAGGAGATCAAAATCTGGGACTTGTTGCCTGGGTAGGTTAAGAGTGACGTGAAAGTTAGTTTCCAACTTTACAAAGTATTCACAGGGCCCAGTGACCATTGGTAACTTCCTACCAAAAAATGCGTCCTTCTAATAGATAACTAAGATTGACTCTGTCTACCCCATTACCTCCCTCCTTCTGAGATACTTTGATCTGTTTGTGGGCATTCCCTGCTTCCTTGAGAGAATGCTGATACTCATGCACACTAGTCAGATCCTTCTCAGTGCAGAAAAGCACTTGCACAGCTCCACGTTTGAAGGAGCTCAAAATGAGATCATCACTTACACTGTTCGAACATCCTAAGAACTTAGCTGGCTGACCAAATGATACTTCTTGGCCTGACCGTGAAATAGCCCTTCAGTCATATAGGTTTGTGTCCCCACCCCTCTTTTTTCTTTTTCATTTATGAAGCAGTGCCTTTTACAAATCTTCAAAAAGTGAGATGCTTCTGCAAAATTGAGAGAAGGGAAGTTCTCTTTACTGGCCAATTGAATAGAGCAAATATAAAAGTAAAAAAAAAAATGTGTGCAAAACTAAAGTGGGGAAGATTGGAAAGAACCCATTAGTTTCCCTTAAAATGACTCCCTGGCCTTTACAGAGATTTGTTCTGCAAATTACAGGTCCAGTATTACTCCATGTGCAACTTTAAGTTTACAATCATATTTGTTCATATTTTCAGTATCTTTAAGTTTTTCTAAATGGGAAAAAATGTGTTTGTCTTTTCAGACCCACTTACCCAATATTAAAGTCCACGCCTACTTTGCACCTGTAACTCCACCACCATCTGTGGGAGGCAGCAGACAGCGTTTCTGCAGATGTTGCATCATCCTATGACGTGAGAGCCAGTCTACCTTGTAAAAAAGAAACTGAGTATTTAAATTACCCTTCTAGAAGTTACAGTGGACACCAGTATCTCTGCCAACAAAATGATGCCAGTGCTCCTTCACCAGGGCCTTTGGAAAACAAAGCAGGGGAAGCTGGTGCAAAACATTGTTCCCCTTTTAACCCCACAGCTACACGCAAAAACACACACACCGTAGTATACACGTACTTACTTATTCCAACAGACTGAAGGTTCCTGGAGCTGAGGACCTGGATCAATGGGAACTTTCTCCCCCCCCCACACACACACCGTAGGTGGATTGGTATAATTATAAACCATTCCTACAAAGCCTGCTCAGAAGAAATCATGGGGAGGCGGGTGGGAGAAGGAGTTGTTGGTTGAATCACTTCGCACATCAGAAGAATTGCTGTTGCTTCCAAGCGGGGGAGAAGTTGTTCTTTTGACATTGAAAACAGCAAGATATAGCAAACGTGATGTTGGGATGGAAGGAGAGGTTTATAACTGAGGAGGGAACAAACATGAACATTGAACCGTGAAGGTACTGTTCAGGTGGGAGAAAAATGTACAAAGCAAAAAGAAAACAAAACACCCATGGGTATATTTTTTATTTAAAAAGAAAAAAATCATACGTGTGTTAAGGAATGTTAAAACAGCCATTGTGAGATGTAGATTCCTGCGCTTCTGTACTTCCTTGTTTTCTGTGCCGTCACATACACTGAGCATGCTCATCTTGGAAGTTCAGCACTTTCTCTTCTTTCATAACATTTGGCTCAGAGGCTTCCTAGATCGTTGTGATGATAAAGCTAGAAATCTGTAATGTCAGGCCTGAGATCTTTTTTTCCCCTCTCCCCTCAGTATCTCCATTTTTTTTTTATAAACTAGATGTCTAATTCTGAAGCTGTATGAAATGACTGAACATATAATACATATGCCAAGTTAATATTTCTTTTAAAAAGGCATCTTGTACCGCTAGGAGACCAAGCTTTGAAAAAACAGCTGTGAAATGGGTTGGAGTTACAAAAGCAAAAAAAATCTACATTTTTTAAAAAGTAATGCAGCCTGGGGAGAAGGGAGAACTTCTGTCCTATGTATTCTAGTGTATCACCTCCAAAGGAATGGTGGCTCATAAATCAGAAATAGTATACCGTACAGACATGGGTTACTCTGATTTCAGTGATAAATACCCTCTTCCATTATTAGATGAACTCAGACAATCCCTTTTCAGATAGCTGGAAATTAATGGAAACTACATCAGATGTTTGCATTTGCCTTAGAAGTAAGTGGCTCTCATGACAGGAAAATTGACAAGGTCCATCCAGTTCAATACTGAAGGATACAATTACTGAATTTGGTTTGATTTGCTCAAAGCTGCTGTTTCCAAAAACACTGGAATTATCTTATGGTGCTTTTTTTGGAAGCCATTTTTGGTTCCAAACGTGGTTTAAAAGGGCTGTGGGAATGATTCAGCAACATTCCAATATTCTCTTCACAAATAATGCACATGGCCCCAAAACACCTGCCAAAGGTCACCAGACGCTTTTCCTGATGCCCAATGTCCTGTTTTTATGAACACACCTTATTAATGAATGTTTATCATTTGCTGTTGTCATTCAAATTACTGGATGTGCTGTTTTGTTTTCTTCTGTGCCAGCATTTGACACAGTATAATTTACACAACAGGATTTTTTTCTCTTGCAGTGCAGTTGGCTTCAAAGGTGTAACCTGGGGTCTAGACCTTCCCCAACTTGATATTCTTTAGCTGTTTTGGATTACAAACTCCCATTATAATCACACCCGTCTCAGCCTTCAGATTTGAATATTATGTCTTTAAAACAAATCATGGCAATTGTAGTATTGTCTCAATACAGTCTGGTGATACAGGAAATTGAAACCTCTCATGGAAATGTCAGTATTTCAGAATGTTCAGTTGACACCAAGATCAGGGAGGCAGAAATGCAGGCAAGGCAGGAGAACTAAGTGTTCCCTACATCATGTAAGTTGCAGATTTTAAAGAGACTGTGGTCTTCACCCACCTCTGGAAGCCAGAACCCAGCATAAACTGCAAAGTCAGACCCAGACAACCTCCCACACTACTGGAAAATAAATTCATTTTACATGAATTTATTTTTATCTTGCAAGCTTATAGATCTTAAAGAAGCTTTCTTAATCACAAGTTAATTATATTCAGAAAGACTAAGGTGGGGTAGAATTCCACTGTTTTATTAAATGGTTCTGTGACATGTTCTTTCATTTTTCTTAAAACAGCAATGCGTTTGAGATCAGAAAATACGTTTTCCCTTTGCTCCATATGAAATTTGTCTGATCTATATATTCTCAGTTTCTCTTGTGCAGATACTTGCTTTCTTACACAAGCATTTACACTGAATTTTCCAGATCCACCAATATATAGTTTTTATAGGGCTTTAAAGCAGTATACACTGTTCCAAAATATTTTTTTAAAAGCCTTGTTTTAAATGTTCTTTTCTCTCTTCCCTAAAGTCTCTTCTAATTTATAGTTTTAAGAAACAGTCATCTGGCTCCAGTAGAGAAATATGATTATTGATTATCAACTATTGCTATCTATTATTGATCTACTGTTACAGTGTAATTCCCTTTGAATCTCAAACACCACAGTGGTGATCACTGATTATCCAGAACAAGTTAGGAACTTGTGTATGTTGTTATCACCTTGTCAGTGTTTAGCACAACTTTGAAAGTAATCCTAGAATGTTCTGGATTTTTTGTTTTGTTTTGTTTGTAGGAATGAAAATGTGGGGATAATGGTCTATCACGTGTTACTCATGTGCAAAGCCCCCTTGAAATGAATGGAAATATTTGCTGCATTATGTGTAGTGTATTTTCAATTTAAATGGTTCCCTTAAATGCTCCATTCTCACTAACTGTAACATAGGACTACTTCGTCAGGGTACAGACAGAAAATGCTCTAAATATGTCACATTTGGGATTGAGAGAAAGACTTTGGGCAAATTGATAGATTGAATCCTAGCTTTTTCTATGGATTTTTAAGATTCAGCATCAAAACATCCCATACGTTTCACTTGCATTCATGACATTAAACAAGGATTTGCCGTGATTGTAAATAATGGACTGCATTTTCTGGAGTTAAAACTTTGGAGACAGACGAGTGTTGTTACTCCATAATTTACCTAGATACCTGGCTGCTGCTCCCAAGAAGCAGATTAGTCTTATTTTTATTATGAATGATTAATAATAATAGAAAAAATCTTGGCTTTGACAAACATCGGGTGAGGTTTGATGAGTGTATTATGTGATGAAAATTCCCCATTCTCTGAGAAACTGAGTTGTCCATACTCAGTTCTATGCTTGCTAGCAGTGAGTATCTAGGTCATTAGGAGCTGAGTTGGATGAAGATGTATGACTGTCTAAACTGCTGCACAAAAAAGATCAGAGTGAAGAAATAGAATTTAACAGTCTTGTGACTGATAATTTATTCTAAGATGTTGTGCTAAAATAATTTTCCTGCAATGGAGCCATGGCATTCTACAGTAGGATATCTTCCACTTTCTCCAAAGGCAGGGCTAAAAAATTCTGATAATGCTTCCAAAGGGAAGGGATTGCACCATCCCTAGTTCTAGCTCTGCCATTCTCCAGGGAGCATGTATGTTCATCAGCTCTGTACAGGACACCTTTGATCTTCAGGCAGATCTCTACCTTTCTCACCTAGCTGCTCGTTCTGTCCTGATTTTTTCCCCCCTTCTCTGCAGGAACTCTTAGGTCCAGAGGTATGTCAGAATGCTTCCATAGTGAGGGACTGGGCCCTGAGGCCAGAATGCATTGACATGCCAATGTACTCTCTTGCTTCACCTCATTGCCACAATCTCTTCAAGAGACATTCGCCAACACCATAATTGCTGAGTCACTAGCCACAAACCATGTGACCAGCATAGCTGCTAGAGAGCCTGTTGCCATCTCTGGGTAGCCAGATGGCCTGGGCAGTGGGGGTGGTGGAAATCAGCAGTGCTAGGCATTGTTTCTCCTCATTGCCCTTTGTTAAGGGAACTACAGCTTCCAAACTCTCTCAGCCTTTTATTCTCCAGTAAAAGCCATGATCTCTGTACGTGGCCTGCATCAGTAACCATAAGGGGTGAAGAGGATGGGAAATGCTCTAGAGTCTTCCCAATCTGATCAGGGGTGGGGGCAGGGGAGTGGGTCTGCACTTATTCCACTCCTCATAGGCCTCCTCTCCTTACTGCAGATGTCAAGGCCCAGGCTGCCCTCAGAGGGGAAGGAGCTGAATATCCAAATAAAGCTGTCTTCAATTCTGATTGTATATAATTTAGATAATTCCATTCAAGAAGAGGGAGGAGGGGAACAATCTCTGGACCACCAATAGCCAGTCCCAGAATTCACACACTCAGACTTACCCCAGGTCAGTAAATTTTGTAAAACCCAAACTCTCGGGGAACCCCAATTCAAGGATTCCTGTGGACCCACAGATAGTGGAGATTATCTTTGTGGCTAACAAGCCTGCCTTGTGCTTCCCCTTGTCTGAAGCATATAACAAAATCATTAGGATTGAATGAGGAACCAGGGTGGTGATGAGTGGCAAAAACCAACTGGGTAAGTAGGAGGCTAATGGAATTTGCCCACCAGTGTAACCAAATAACATCAGATAATGGAACCTCGTGTAACAAAAGCCATGGTAGAGTTCTTCAGTGCATACAAACCAAGTTACTTTATGCCCTCCCACAAGTTTCATAAGAAGACCAAACATCTATTCCTGAAGGTCATAAATTGCCTCAGTGCACAGGCAATCAAGCAGGTCCCTCAAGACCCCGTATTTCACATTCTTCATTCCTGAAAAAAAGGTTTACACATCTATCTTAGATATGTAATCAGTAAATTGCCATATCAGATACTACAGGTTCAGGATGGAAACACATCCATTATAGAATGCCTCAAGGAAAAAGATGGGTTTATCTAGACATTCTCCAGGCACCCACTATCTTCCATTCAACTTTTATCAGCTCCCAAGGTATTCATGTAGTTGACAGTTACCACCATATATCCCGGGACATCCACATTTACTCCTGCCGATCGGAAGGTCGGCGGTTCGAAACCGCGCGGCAGGGTGAGCTCCCGTTGCTAGTCCCAGCTCCTGCTCACCTAGCAGTTCGAAAACATGCAAATGTGAGTAGATCAATAGGTACCGCTTCGGCGGGAAGGTAACGGCGTTCCGTGTCGTCATGCTGGCCACATGACCCGGAAGTGTCTACGGACAACGCCGGCTCTAAGGCTTAGAAACGGAGATGAGCACCGCCCCCTAGAGTCGGACACGACTGGACTTTACGTCAAGGGAAACCTTTACCTTTACCTTTTTATACGATCTACTGATTTGGTCCCCATAGATTGATCAGGAAAATGATGTTTGCAGACTCTGAAGGATCTGCCCTTTCTAATAATAATAAAAGACAACTATCACCCAGTTTATAGCACCTCAGAGCCATTTTTGACACCAAAGAGGGCTGATTTCCCTGGCTTGGGCCCAATGTGCCACATGACTCAAAGATCTATTTTATGCCTCTTAAGACCAATGCATTCTGTATAATCCAGCTGGACCCCATTACTGCACCTATATCCAACCTTTGACTAAGATGAATTCAGCCTTTCCCCTAGAGTCAGGAGTTGATTCTCCCCTCCTGTCTCAACTCTAAAGTGTAGTTAGAGGGTGTTTGGCAAAAACTTGGAAGTCAGATGGGCTATCAAGCTCTATTTGAGATGAACAGAGGAATTCAGAACCTCAAATAGCCGCCTCAATTCCTTCCACAGATCCACCTGGGCTGCAGAGCTTCATTGGTTACGTTTTCTGTATCAAAGTAGCCTACAAGGCCCAAAATAGGCCCACTCTGTTAGAAGTATAGCCACCTTACCCACATTGACACAAATGCCTCCTAAAGATACCTGTACAGCTGATACATAATTTTCTGTGTCCTCTTTTGTAAAACACAATACGCTTACTTTACATGCCTCAGTCAAAGCCGCCTTCAGCATGTAGGTCTGCAGAAAATAGTTTCTAGCAAAGAGAAGGGGCCATTCAGGTATAAGATCCCACCCCCAGGGACATCCTGGCTCTGTGGTAGGATAACATTATATACAGTGCATTGCACTTACATCAGAGTCAAGCCCACCCAGTTATTGATCAAAAGCCAAAACCACAAGAGAGTTTCCAATTGGGTTCAACCAGTTATACATAGTTTCATATACCTATCCATTATTCCTATCTTTCTCAAGGGTGCTCCTACTGAGCTCTCCTACAAGTCATTCTGAAAGGGGATGACAGGGATCCTCCAACAAGAAATGTCATCTGACTCTTCTGTCCTGCCTCGAACATGAGCAATGGTGGGGGAGATTCCCCGCTTTAGAATGCTGAATGTATTGAAAATTGTGCAGTTAGAAGGTCATTGTGATTACTGTATTTTTTATTCATTACATCCTTTCTTTCTTAGTTAATTTGAAATCATGATAACCTGAGATGTCAAAATATTAATATTGGCATTGGCTATGTCTGTACCTAAACAGTAATAACTAGTGCCTCAGCAAAAATTACATGCAACTCTCCAGGGATATCCTATGTCACATATTGTGGAAAACATAATTCTTACGTATCAACTGAATTACACATCCATTTGCATTATAAACAGGAAATGTACTGGGAGTGAAAATACATCTTCAATGAATGATATGAATGAACCTGCAGCTCTACTGAGTCAATAGAATCTAATGCTCAAAGTGTGCTAATGCAGTCATATCTCACAATCCTAAAACAAATCCCCCAAGAGATAGAAAAATTAACTTTAAAAAATGTAGCAAATCCAACTTTCAGATTTAATCTGATGCCAAATTAAAAGACAGATTAATTTCTCCAACTGGAGCACATTTAGTGAAGGGTAACCCATTACTTCTCTGACTAATTGATTCCATAATGGTGTAGTCATATAGGGTGTACTACTAATTGTCCAAAAGCTGGCTATTTGGGGATTATATGCCAAATGTCTTTAGACTTTAGAACCCTAAAATAGTATAGTGCAATTCAGCCAATTCCTTCAGGAAACCAGTGTCAAAGCACTCACACAAGCACTTTTTAATTAAATGTTTTATTGAACATTTCACTCCTGGAACAATAGAGTGTCTGTTTTTAAATTTTAAGGTTGCCTTTGTACAACTGCTGATATCTTGCTCAGTGTGGAAAAAAAGCTACTTGGATATGTGGAGCATAATTCTCCTAATATATTTGTTCATATTAGACATCCAAGTTGGAATCATGCCATTTAGTCCCCTAAGTATAGGCCCTACAGAAATCTGTGTATTTCAAGAACATGGAGTCTCTGTATTTGCTTCTCCTGGAAACCGTTGCAGATTTCATAATGCCAATTTACTAAAACTAGAATATGCACATAGATCAGTTTGCTGCTTTCCATTTTAAAATAACATAACCTTGGTCAAGTTCATAGTGTAGGAAATTGGTTGCAAAAAAAAAAAAAAAACTAGTTCCAAATGCTTGGCATTCTGTCACTATGAGGAAAAGCTTTCCAAGAAGAGATTCGGAGGAACAGATTGAGTAATTTAACTCTTCTTCAAACTGTCTTCTGTTTATTGCAAATAGGTCCAGAATTAATTTGGATTTTTGTGTCATAGGTAATGGACAAGGAATTCTTATGCTCTGAAATAATGGAAAAAGGAGTGTAATATATTTGATAGGAGTTCTAAAATCAGTGTTATGCTACAAGCGTTAACTCTTTTTGGAAGTTAACACTAGGTCTATCAAGTATTCTTATCAAGCCCACCTACCACCACATGAAAGGAACAGGCAAAAAACAGTGTACGTGAAGATGGAAAATCAATATACCTTAATTAAAAGGTAATGTGTTTACATGTCCAAAATAACTCCCCTGGAGTGATTCTAGGTCTTTTCCCACTTCACAAAGGGCAGACCTAGATTTACTGCATTGTATAGTATTGCTAGCAGGATCTGCCAACTACAGTACATTTACCAACCAATACCTACCTGAAACAAGTGTGTTTTGTTCATACTCTGTACAGTTAAGCACACACTTTAAAATTACAGTGTATGAAGAGAGCCTTGAGCTGAGGTTATGTGTTAAAGCTTTCATCAGTATCTGAGAACTGATTAAAATATTAAGGTTGCCAACTCTCCAGGTCAATACCGAACGTTCAAGCTTTAGCAGGGTTCCCTTTGCATAGGAAAGGCATGAGTTTTTTAGACATCAAAGGAGTTGCGCATTACAAACTGAGATCACTGTTCGAAGGGATAGTTATGCTCTCTTTGTTCTACTGACTTAGCACTTCATATGTGTTTGCATTAATACATTATGTTTATCTGGCATAAAAATAGGCACACTTGATTACTTTATAATTATGCTGCTGCTTTCCTACTGTGCAGAAGGATTTAGAAATCATTACAAAAAACTACCCAGCTGGTAACAGATGGCAGTAAGATACAGTCATGTTTTAATATAAAAAGGCTTAGACAAATAACAGCAATATCCAAATAAAATAGATGTTTTAAAAAGATTGCAGTTAATACTAGTAGGTGAAATAATGGTTTAAGCCAAATGAGTGTAGAAATGTTTCTTATGAAAAGACTTCAGAGCTAATGGTTTACAGGCACTTCTTTTTTTGACAGATCAAATATATTAATAGCAAGATTCTGTGCACATTTACTCAGATGTTGGGGCTGTTGAGGTCACTAGTGGTTACTCCTAGATAAGCAAATGATTGAGTGCAATCTAAATTTTATTTGAGAATCACTCAACCACCCCTTTCAATATTTGATTGGCTTTTTAAATCAAAATGCTGGCAAGAGTTGACATTCAATATCTCACAATCTGTATATTTTACAAATGAAAAAAACAACTTGTCAAATGTCTGGAGAAGTGACCTTGACTGCCCTGGTAGTTAAAACATGCAGTAATTTGATATTTAAGGAAGATTGTTACATAGTCTTTTCTTGTATGACCTTAGCTTAACTCTCTTGGATTTCTCCAACAAGATTTATCAATATCTAACTCTATTTTCTAGTAGAAGCCCACAAAAGCAGCTGGCGCCTCTCCCACTGAAACCATCCAATGTCAAAAATCAAAGAAAGCTACAGTGACGACACTGCAATCCAATGGAGGGCAGAGACAAGTCTGCTTTTTGGTTGAGGGAAGGATGGAGAGCAGAAGCAAAAGAAATTTCTTTACAACCTAATAGTTTCTGGCATTATCACCCTGAGCTAACCATTCATAAGCACTTGAAAAGCAAAGCTCTACTTTGCTTGGGTGTTTTCATAGAGAAAGAATTTGGCAAAGTAGGTGGCCCTGCAGCATCCTCCACAATTCCAGGTGATCGATTGATGTGCCATCTGTGCAGTGGGCATCACCTTCATAACAGATGCTGCCAACCATCATTCGTAGTAAGGGTCCAACCAATTCTTCAAGAAATATGGGCTTTTCAGTCATCTGTTGGCCTTGTAAATATATTGATCAGAGGATGAGTTTCCCACCCAGAAATGCTCTTGACTATAGCCTGCTTCCCCACACAGCAAAATCAGGCTGTGATACCCACCAACCCCCTTGCAAGGGAGAACCACTGCCTTTGCAAAGGGTCAACTATCTCCTTCCATCTGCTCATTCTCTTACATAAAAGCACCTGACCAGTTTTCATCACCTCAGCAAATACAGGTCTGAGAGTATCTTCCTCCTAACAGAAGATGGGGAATTCTGCAAATGATGCCATGAGACACACAATTATGAAATTGCCATTTTGCTTGCAGCCTATTACATAACCAGTTGATAATATATTCATACTTCGGAGTCTGTATGTAAGTGGGGTGGTGGGGTTACCACTTTTTTTTGCAAAAAATTATGAAAAAAAAAGTTTATTGCACTACAGATTTCTGTTGCTAAGAGCCGTTCCAGATTATGTCAGCCCTGAGTTCATTCGTGTACAGTGAACTTGTGGGGTATTGTTAATATTGCACCTGCTTTTGCATCTTTCAGCTCCCCATCTTCTTGCAGGCCAGCAGCACACCATCAAGAAGGTCCCAGTCTTATTTTAGAACTAAATGGTAGCCTTCTGCATTCTGTACTGTAGTGACACACAAGACAAGACAAAACCAAGTCACTTTCCAGGCAGTTCATAAAAAACCAAGTCACTTTCCAGGCTGTTCATAAATGGGAGTTTTCATCCCTTCTTGGGGTGGGCCAGTGCTGGGTAAGTGTAGGTTCTGTTTTTATAGCTTATTAGAAGTGATTGCTTCAAAGCGAGATTTTGTGCAGTCTTCTGCAAGAGCCTCCAAAGGAATATTTTGAGCTACTGCCCCAATGCTGCACTATTCAGTGAATTTATTGTGCCTTGTATATTTAATTGGATAGGTATAATATTTTTTCAGGACTCCTCTGCCTACCACCATAGGTGCAATATTTTCCTGCTGACTTAAAAAATGCCTTGTTCTACATAGTGACATACTACACAGCAGTAAAAGTGACAAAATGCTTTGTGGCAAAGAGGTTTGTGTACAACAGCCTAATTTATTTATTTATTTGTTTATTTTATTTTACAAATTTATTCACCACCCATCTCACCCCTACAGGGGGGCTCTAATTTGTCCAGTGCAGGCAAAGAATAAAGGACACAGGATTCAGGAGCAAATCCCAGGAATCCCAAGTAGGCTTGAGCCTGGTCACTACTTGAATCCTTTGTGGAATCCACTTTAAGTTCCATTATTTGTATGTATGTATGTATGTATGTATGATTTGATTTGATTTGATTTGATTTGATTTGATTTGATTTGATTTGATTTGATTTGATTTGATTTGATTTGATTTGATTTGATTTGATTTGATTTGATTTGATTTCTATAGCCACCCATCTCAACAAGTGACTCTGGATGTTCTGGCTGGAAGTATTATGGTGTGTACTGTAGGGAAATAATGATTTTTATTCATTCCTCCTCCTCCTCCTCCTCCTCCCTGTGCCCCTGTGGAACCTAGAACAGACTGGAAGGGTAGTGGGACCCACCAAATGAAGAAGGAATTTATGGACACCTCTACACTATCTCAGTCTTCTTGTAAACAAAAACCACACTTCTGGAATAGAAATCTGGGCCCAATCTGTGGCATGCACACCTCGACAACTGAGAGTATCTCTAAAATTGAATAGTGGGTTTGTGTCTACACACGCTCATGCCCCAATAAATCAGTCCTTAAGGAGCCAGAAACCTGCTCCTTTCACAGGCAGACTTAACCTACCTTTTGTTACAGCTGCTATGAAGCATGATTCATCTGGAAGATTTCTGACCATCTGTGATAACCCGGGAGAGAACAATGCAAGGTTAGTTCTCTGGCTAGATTCCTAAATGCCTGCTTTTTGTTTTGTTTTGTTTTTAACTGTGAGTTGCCAGGTTTAGTTTTAAAAAGAGAGTTCAGCAACAGATGGCAATATGGCAAATCAGGATTGTCAGGCATCAAAGCCAGTGGCCGTGTGGATATAACAGGTGTGCATATGTACCTAGAAAGAGATGGGTCATAAAAAGCCAGGAAAAGTTTGGGGGAAAAGATTTAATAGAAATGTAATTTAGTTTGTCCAAAAATCTGTTAGTATGAGAATCCCCCCAAATGATTGTGTAAAGTGTAACTGCTTGTGAGCTTAAGCAAAGTACAGTTTTGAGTATCTGAATGACCAGAAGTTGCATTTTTTTATTTAGAGCCAAGATGTCAGACTTGATTTGTAGGTCTCCAACTTGGCATCTGTGGGTGCTACTGGGTATATGCTATAATCACCTCTCAGAGCCTGACAGGGGCTTGGTCCCACCTTGCCATTTTGCACTTTTAAACAATCTTTTAATTGAGACTGGTTTGCTGCAGAGCAAGACATCAGCCTTCAGCCTCATCTTTTCATCCACAAATATTTCTGGTACCCAAACCTGTCCCATAAGCTTCCTTTACAAATAAAAATAATGGAAAATTGCAATCTAAGTGGTTTCTTTGGAAATATGTTCATTTGCATAGAAACAAGACAAAAGAAATAATGGGAGTGACCTGCAGAGGGGAATAGATAGTATTCTTTATCATTGGCAGGGTCCCCAATTACCATGAAAGAGCAAGCTCCCTCCCCTTCTGCCCACAACCAGCCACCTCCATGACCGCCAATTTACAAGAGAATCCACCTGTTCTCAACATTCCAAGTGTGCTCACCAACCCACCAAAATGGGGGACCCAGGGTTCAGGATAAAGAAGGGGAGTAGCAAAGTGACAGTTTCACTAGGTCATAATGTGGCTTCTTTAGTACATGAACTCAGTTCATGTGGCTTAACATGTTGTGTGATCCCTGCCAATTGTAGTTAAATAAAAAAAAAACATGGTGAGTTGTAAATTAGAAAATGTCCCACTCAAATCTCATTTTGGCCGAGAGTTGACAAAGCGGCCTTAGGCAAGGAAATATTTTTTTTCAGCCCCAGCAATCTGCAATAAAAGCAGGGATATTTTACTAGCCTGGATTGATGGTATCCTTTTATCTGAAAATAATCTATAAAAATCACTGGTAGCTATTTTGGTCCATAAGGAAAAAAAACTTCCCAAAACAAAATTGAGGTTTTATGACTGACTAAATAATTAGTCATGCACATGGATTTTGAGCTACCCAGAACTCTTCCATCTCCCTAGGGCAAGATGATAAAGCCCCAGTTTACAGTTTTTAACTATTTTAAGATGCAGAGCAGATGGAATTAATGCAAGGAGGCAGATGCGTTGTGACTGCAGCTTCCAGAATTTCCAGCCATCACAAAGGGAACAAAATTGGGGAAGGCAGGATTAGACCAATAACCCCTTTTAGAAGTTCATTACATATTGAGAAGACAATCTGAAAAGGCTGTTCAGATAAATCTGCACAAACTTCTTCACATTATCAGGATGTAATCAATAGAAACAATGAGCCCCTCCCCTTAGTTCTTGAACTTATAGAAATATAACTTGTGAAATTGTGAAAACAGATTTCACAACTTCCCAGACAAAATCAATCAATCATCCATACATCCATACATACTCTCTAGCACTTACTCAGAATTGTCTCCATTACTAAGCATACTACTTGCAGCACTTCTGAGTCATACTTATGCTGATTTTGTATAGTATACTTGGGTACGTGCTATGTAAATGAGAAATACTACTAGTACCTTAACACACACACCCCTGCTAATTCACTTGAGTAAGCCATTAGGTTGGGTTGTGTAGGTTAGTTCTGTGGGCCTTGCATTGAACTTGGTGTTATCCAGATATGTTGGCTATAGATTATGAGGGTTGTATTCCAGAGCATTAGGAGGGCATGCTGTGGGAATATTGCTCTATATTTTCACAATCTGAAACTCTACTATCTAGGGTAATGCAGTAGCTGAGTCTGTGGTCTGATCTGGACCGCCCAATCAAGCAATGCCTGTTAAATATGTCCTTTCAGTCATATATGACCATCATCCATTCTCAACTGCTGAGATTTACTTAATGGGGAAAAAAAGGCCAATCCGCTGGTGTTGGCCAAAGTTAAATACTGGCAGAGGTCACAAAAGATGCCAGTGTGTAGACTGAACAATTGAACAAAGTCAGCAGAGGGCAAGAGATGGTTAGTTTAATCCAGAACATCTTTGGGATTATTGAGGATTAAACTACTCTTCCCAGTTAACCATGTTTGTATAAACAGCAAAACACATCTAACTAAATCCTACTTAGTTCTTCAAGAAAAATAGCTGGAGACCCAAATGGCTGAAAAAAGCTGCTCCACTACTACACTTACTGCTAAGGTCTAGCAGCCTCGAAGACACCTTCCAAACAGTGACTGGCCACAGGGTCCAAATCACAGTGCTGCCTGCCTCATCCGTAAGGAAGGGGACAGGGGTGCTATGAAACTACCAGGACTCTCCTAGTACACAGATCAGCAGAAGTGAATGAGGGCATTAGACCAATTTGGTGTGATCATTGTAGCCAGAATCCTGCAGCACTAAGCAAAGATTCGCATCTTGGAAAGTGCAGGGCCAGAATGCTGCAAGAATGATACTGTGATCTTCTAGTCTCTACTCTTTAATCCTTGGGGGAAAGGATTCTGCCTTCTGGGTTTCTGAGAGCTAAGGCTGAATAAGGCTGAGTTCCAGCTCATTCTTAAAATGAGGCTCCTCCATACCTGATCATTGACGAGGATGTGAATTCCTGTAGGCCCCTGTTTGGAAACTTGCTGGACCTGATTGGCTGGGAGGCTAAGCAGTTCTGCCAATTTATTGGTCAGCTCCGTGGCAGTCAGTTCCTCCAGATATAACTCCTGGTATATGACTTTTGGGGAAGGAACATCAATGCATGAAAAAATGTGCAGTTTTAAAAAATACATTAAAAAAGGCTACCCTCAATTTACACAACAAAATTATGCTATCAGTGCTTAAAAGTTGTGAAGGGAAGACTGTAGTCCCCAAAGTGAGCAGCACAGCTCCCTTGGGCACCATTGTGCCTGCAAATTCCTCCCTTGCTGCCTTGCTACCTCATCTTAATTTTTTTAGACTCTTTCATCAAAGCAAGAAGAAAGAAACCAAACCACCTGGCACACTGCAAAATGAAATGCCAACCTCCAGCATCCTCATTATTTCTATGAATGCCTCTGGGCCCTAAATGAGTCCCTCGGGCATTCTTAGAAAATGGTTTGGTGCTTTGTTTGGAACTAGGCCCATCTAGCAAGAAAAGCTGAGAATTTAGAAGGGGCAATGGGAATATCTTTGATCAGTTTCACTCTTGGTAAATTAGTGTTTTTGCAACCCGCCACACCTACCCGGGAGCCATTTTGTGAATAGGGGAAACCTCCCCCAAGACTGCTGTAACTTGCTGGAAAATTCCAGAGCCAAAGGGGCCACCTGCCTCCACTGTCACCCTTGTTTCAATGCTTTTGCCAAATTGATTTGTTGTTTTGCTTCAATGTTTGCCAACCCCCCTTTTCAAAGCTGCTGATATTAAATGGAACAGAAACACAGCATGCAATATTGCAGTTTTTAAAAAACGCACAGCAGCAGCATCACAACAGAACGTGTGGCTAAAATGCCTTTTAGAACAAAAATCAATGGAGATGTGTTTGGATTGTCTGCTGGGAGGTGTGCACAGGCACCCGAAGCTCATCTTTATGAAGTAATTCTGACTTACCAGATCCTGGGTTTGAGGGGGCATTGTTCCCACTTGTTTCCAGTTCCTTGGACACGTAAAGAATGAGACGAGGGCGCACAGACCTGGGAAAAGAGAATTTTTAGACAGGTCACTTTTGATAATTTACCAAAATCTGGCAGGATGAAATGATTTCAGGGATTAGCTAGAAAGTTCTCAACAGCCATGAACTCACTATGATTCAGGTAAAAGGGCTGGGGCTTCAGTCACATGGTCGCTTAGTGGTCATGGATGAGCTATGCCTTCAACCCCACTGGTATTATATATATTTTCACTGCAAGCTTAGGCTGGCCAGATACAAAAATAGCCTGATAGAAAAAGGAATTTCAACCTCTTCTCAGTTCTCAGACTACGGAACCCAGCCCTCTTTTATATTTGGCTATTCTCCCTAAGCTGCTTTTGAAAATCTCCAGATAAAACAAGTATTACTTTGGGGAGACGGGGAATTATTTATTTGATTTAATTTCAGTTGTTATGCTCTGACAAGCACTCAAGACAGCTAACAGGATGTAAAACAGTATGGGAAGTGAAATACAGATTTTAAATAATAACTCCTAAAGACATAGAATTGGAAGGTACCAGAGTGGTGATCTAGACCAATCTCCTGCTCAGTGCAGCATCCCCCAGACCAGAGCATGTCTCACAGAGGACCATCCAGCGTCAGAAGACCACTAGTGCATGAAAATTCACCAGATCATATAGCAGCCTATCCCACTAGCTGGCAGCTCAAATAGTCAGGAAGTTCCTTGTGATGTCTAGTTTGAAGTCCTTCCTTGTAGTTAACCCCCTGGCTGTGGTTTTCTTCTCATGTAATCATTAAATCACAATAATACTTATTTTAAGAGTGGGGTAGGCTTGATTTTACCTTTCACCGTGTATTTATATTAAAAGTTCAGTCTTGACCCTTGGTGACTTCATGGACTGTTCTGTTAGCTTTCTTTGGTCTCCTGAGACAATAGAGAATGCTCACTCCTTCTTTGGGGTGACAACTTTTTAAAAAAGACCACTATCATATCTCCCGTTAGTCATCTTTTTGAAACATTTCCAGATCCTTTAACCTTTCCTCCTAAGGCTTGGTTTCCACACTCTTCATCTTGGTACCCCACCTCTGAACTTACTCCAATTTGTAACTGCCCTTTTTGGACTGGGGTGTCCAAAACTGGACACACTATTCCAGAGGTCTGAGCAAGGCAGGGAAGAGTCTAAGAATTAAAAGCCTGGGCAAAGAAATGTTTCTTTATGGAGTTCCTAAACACTCAGAGAGGGGGATTAAATGCAAGTCTTATGCTTTGTGCACTCTATAGCTGGGAAACAATGTGGAAGACAGCTGTTTTCTGCATGTCAGAAAGATGAGTCTCGGACAATGGGGGGCATTTTCAAAAGTAGCTTTCCTGCTAATCTTAACAACTGGAGAGAATAATAATGGGAGAAACAGTTCCTTAAATACTCAAAACCTAAGTAATTTATGGTTTTCAAGGTTTAAACTTTAAACTGTGCCCAGTAACCAGTTGGCATCCAGTGCAAATTTTTGTTCTTTCCCAATAATTTTTTCTCTTCTTTTAATAATGTTTTAATTGAGATTTTTAAAAATTCCATAAGCTTACTACCTTTGTTTATAACTCCATACCTAGCTTTCAGAGCATTTGAAAGTCTGATTCCATCTGCCATTCCACAGATCTGTACAAGGTCAGTGCGCGAGAGTTTGAGCAAATCAGTTCCTAGGGGAGAAGAAAAGGTTTTGGAATTTGCTGCTAAATCATGCAATCCACTGATTGGGAAAAGAAAGGGAGGGAGGGAGGGAGGGAGGGAGAAAATTTTCAGAGGGCAAGGCAGAATTGAATAAACATTCATTTCACTACATCACAACCCCTCGTGATCCATAATGTAGTTAGAATTTTTTTTTCACGTTTGCAATATCGGATTCGCAGAGCCCATTTTTTATTATTATTTTTAAAACATAATATATATGGTGCTTTGCAGAGCAACTTAAGAAAAAAAGAAAGAAAAACATCTAGCCTAAGAAACTTGCAATTTAAATCCAGCTTTGATATTTCCCCCTTCCTCTACAATCTATTCAGAATGGTAGGTGTTTTCTCATAATTTAAGGCATGCTGGAGAAAACCAGGGTGTTTCCCCACACTTAAGAAATGTGTGTGGGTTTTTTAATGGTCTGATTCAGGAGGCCATAAAAGGCACTGGCCTGGGGAAAAGGCAAAAGTGCAGGCTGAGCCCTCTCGGATGAGTTCATTGGCATCTGTACCCCGGAGAGAGAGAGAAGCCTCACCTGTGTAGCTGGCAAAAACCCGAGAGTAATTGGAGAACCTGTTCTTAAGCAACCATTGTTGAGTTTCCAGAATGGAGGCACTCGGACTCAGAGTCTGAAAAGAGCAGAAAATGAAATGGGTGTCTTTAACCAAGCCTCGGGAATCAAAACAGGTTAGAAGAAACTCCCCGCTCCAATCTGCCCAGGGGTTGTGATGAATATGGGCTGTATTCCAGATGAACATATTCTCTGGAAGCTTAGGAGCTCTTGTCTAAATCATTGCTTTCTTTTCAGGACTGAGTTTGGGCACAGAAAATTTATTCTGGTGCTAAATTAGTCCATATAAATCCTGAAGCCACCAGTGGTCATCCCTACCCCTTAATGAATTGATTATATATATATATGTTTTCAGTTACAGATCAGTTCCTTCCTTATGTTCATATTAGCATTGGAAGCCACCTCAATTTAAAAAACTCTTGAGAAACAACTTATAATTACTTTAAATAAATAAATGCTTCCCAAAGAAAAAGAGGCCTTAGATCAGAAATCTTATACATCTTTAATCTCTGTGCCATAGTAATAGAGAATTGGCCCCCAAGCTAGCCAAGAAGTCATATTCTCTGATTAGAAGACTTTCCTCCTTAATCCAGATGACAGTGGTTTGTTACTGGTACACAGTGATTAGAAAAACTCTTCAGCACATGCTGGAACATGCTTTCTGATTATGTTCATGTATTAAGAGTCAGTGCTGCTGCCATATGAATGCTAGAAAGTGGAGTTTTACTTCAATATCAGTTAAGTAATTCCCTTTTTGAGGGATCTGCCAAATGTTTCAATTTCAAAGACCCATTTCAAATCTGAAATAGTCATTTTGAGTGTAAAACAGGCATTTTCAAATGCAGAACAGTTCATATTTGAACCATTTTGCACACTCCTAATATCCTGCTCCATCATTATGGCTCTAGGTTACATGGGTAAATATTTAGACTTTCATTTTCTAAACTACATGAAAGAGCTATCAGAATTTTCCTACATTTATTGCAGCAGCTGAAAAAATTGGAAATAATTAGAAAAAGAGTTCTCAAAATCTGTGGTTTAGCAGCTTTATATACAATAAATTCAGTGCTCTAGACGAAGCAGCGGGCAGCCATCCACAACCCGCAGATGCATTGGACTACAGCTCCTGATATTCCCAGATTACTCTAAACACATCCGGAGGCCACTGTAGTAGGAAAAGCTGATTTCGGCAGTAGCGTATCATGTAAAGCAGGAGTGGGGAACCTGCAGTCCTCCTGCTGTGCTGAAGTGCAACTCTTGGCATACCTTACCATTGGGCCAGGCTTTTTAAGGATGCTGGGAGTTGTGCTTCAGCCTCATCTGCAGCACCAAGGGTTACCCACTCTTAATGGAACTTGATATAGGTAGTGGTGGTGATATCCTCTGATTTTTTTTCCTTATCCCAATAGATGAATACTGGGAAGAGCACCACCATTTAGCTTAACATTTTATTTAAAATGTGATGAGCCAACATCAATTAGCTGCCAGCTTTGTGTATGTTGGATGTCCTTTTAGAAGCTACATTTCATGCATTTTTATTATTTTTTTAATTGCTGGTAACAAAATGGTCCTTTGCCACCAGGGGGCAACCTTACATTGTGTTTGGTTGGGTGAAAGGGAGGCACAGACTGAATAAACCTTTCATCAATCCCAGCTGACAGCATGTATTGGTGGACTGTGTGGCTTCATCAGTCTGGTGTCTTTGAAAAGACAGCCCTTTCTGCTGGTCACCTCACTCAGTCTCAGCCTAATGCTGGTGGCTTGCTGAACTCTGCACTAAAGCAGGGAAGACAGACCAGTCAATTAGCAAGGACTTTTGATAAATGACCAGGTTATCTAGTAGAAAGGTTGACAAAATGCACTTTGTCTGAAAGAGTTTGCTTGAGTTTAATGCAGAACAGGATCTGGACAAATTCCAAATACCAAAAGATCCATCTGGGTTTTATTTAAACTTCATTTATTTATTTTATTTTCATAATAAATTTTACTTTCATGATGGACAACATGGCCTTCATAAATAGTTCCACCTGCCTGAAGATGCTATTTGTTACCTCCGCCATGCTCTCGGATGAGCTGTCCAAGGCATAACTGGGTGAGGAGCAGACCCTGCCGAAAAGAGCAGCAAAGGCAGTTATCGTATGGGGCTGCCATGGTGTCCCAAGAGCCAAAGGGGAGAAGGTGTTCTTTACAGATGCTCCACCCAGGGTACCTTTCAGGTGTCTGAAGCTTGAAGGGGTGTGGAGAGACAAGGCCAGGTGTTGCTGGAGGACTGTGGAGATTGCTGGAAACTTCAGGCCACGGGGCACACTAAGAAAAAGCATAGGAGGAAATGGGTTGGAGGAGAGAAATGGTAGATCCTGGAATTTGCACTGTGCAATTGTTGAATTTAAAGCAAGTTTACCGTTCTGAAATGGAGCAGAATATTGTGGGAGAGGTCATGGCTGGTTGGCATACTGGACGTGACATTTTACTGCATGCTTCACTAGCAAAGGTATGGGTACATCAGGTTTGTTTTGGGTAATCCCAGCTATTACAGTGTGTAAAGTGTAACTTATGGTGTAGTGAAATATGGGAATTCAGCCACTGTGGTTTATTCAACAAACTACTGTTAAAACAAACCAAGGCTTTGTAAAGATGTGTGAATATAAGTAGCAGTGTTTCTCAACCTTGACAACTTTAGAATTTGTAGACTTCAACTCCCAGAATTCCCCAGCCAGCAAGGGAGGCCCATCACTTTCATATCCTCTTAGTGAGCTTCCAGAGCTGGTTGACAGTAAATAAGGAATTGTTCTCTATTAAAGCTAAAAGATTTACTGTACCACCAAAAGGAAATAAACATAATGTTGTGAAATGTATTTTTGCCTTTTATTTCCATCCCATAAATTAACCTCTATAGATTATGCTTCCTGGACTGACTTCTCATGTTGCTAATGAAAGCAAGCTTTCAAATCGCACAGAGCTCTTTGGCAAGACGGCGGCTGGGATGAGAGAAAAAGCACACGTACCTCTGTCAATACTGTGCTGTCATATGAAGGCTGGTACTTCTCCCGCTCTTGAAGGGACTGTTTTTCAATCTTTTCCCTATCTGTTTTTTGTTTCCGGTCAGCTCCTTTGGGCTGGAGAAAAAAAAGCCTCATGTAGAATATAACAGATATTCAGGAACACTGACACATGTCAGCTTATCATGCAACTCATGATTTCTCTGTGTACAGTTAATGTACATGGGATAACTGGCAGGGGAACATGAGAACGATCTCTGTTGATGGCTTTGTCTTCCAGACAGTGTGAATGTTCCTTCTGGCACATTAAATCCTTGATGTCCATGCATGAACAATATTGTCTGAGGCTGTTACCACCCAGCAAAGGTGTGTATGGACCAACTCTTATTTAGCTGCCGTTCACACGTCCCATTTCCCAACAGAAAAGCATGCTTGGCAGCAGTGCTGGCTCAAGGATATACTATATGGTACCCCAAGGCCCATGTGATGATGTGCCTTTTTAGAATGGTTTGGAAGGAGAGGCAACATTGGCGCCCCCTAAGCCTTGGCACCCTAGGCCAGTGCCCACTTGGCCTTAGCCTAAATCTGGCCCTGCGTGGCAGTGATCCTTTTGCTCTGTCCTGCTTTCACTGTACTGTATCTGAGGCAGGGAAGAGGAATTGTAGCAGGGCTTTTGCATGAGGGATCCTGCTTTCAACAGTGAAATTTGGGCCTACTGAGTCAGGCAGGCTTACCTTGAAGACTTTGATCAGACAGCTGGCGGAGTGCAAGTGTTCCACATGTTCGTCCTTCTCATTGGGCTTGAAGGTGTCAACTTGGATCCGAAAGGGGACCCCTTTTTCCCCACCATTCTTACGAAGAGTGAATTCAGTACTAATGCAATGGACCTGGTTCAGAAAAAGAAAGAGGAAACAGACAAGCCCTCTCATTTGGGAGGAGAGCTGCTGGATCAGACCATAAGCATATCTAGCCTAATCCAGCACTCGGTTCCCAAGTGGCCACTGTAGGACACTGTCACAAATCCTTGGTTCCCAGTAATTAGTGTCCATGGCAATTAACTTACTGGAGGTAATATATAATCACCATAACTAATCAACTTTCTAAAGCCACTGAAATTCATAACTACTCTCACATCTTAGGAAGCTCCCTTTGATCAGCTAGAATGAGTACCAGGACCATGTTTTAGCTGGTATTGTTGACCTTGACTGGCAGTGGCTCTACACAGTTTTAGGGCATAATGATTTTTTCTGTATCTGGGTACCACCCTGGTTCCTTTGTGTGAAAAGCAGGTACTTTGGTATTGATCTACCTGAAAAGCCTCTTTTCTAAGCCAACCCCTGTACATAAAAGCTGGGGTCATACAAATCAATTCTTGCAGTTTGAAGGTCATTGTTTAAGTAGCAAAAACATCATTTGTACACAAGGGAGTAGAATCAACAGGAAAGGTGGTCACAGGTTTGTCAAAGTATAACAAAAATTGCCGGGGAGGAATAATTGGGGCAGTACCCTAATATAATCTACTGAGTGCTCAGCAACCATGAAATGTTGACTAATTTGGTAAGGAAGAACAAAGAAGAGTGGATGGCTGGAATCCCAAACAAGGAACAATCCATGCTGACCCATTTTGTTGCAGATTCCCCTCCTCCACCTCCTTTTTACATATATTCTATGAATTTCTATCATCATGCCTATATCCATCTAGTATACACTTCTCTAGGCACAGGATTTTGGCTTATTTTTTGTAAAGCAGTGACAATTTCAAAATTATTCAGGAAGCAAAAGTGGGAAGAGCTGAATCACAGTATTGGCTGGGTCTGTCGGAATTCTGTTTTTTTCTGTATATTAGGGGAGGGGGGCTTTCATTGTTTTTAAGCTTATTAGTTTGCACTACTGTTTTCATAAAAGTGAATGAAAGGGGAAGGGGACAAAGACAGGCCTACAGACCAACAAGTTGCTACCCACCTGCACAAAGACCGAAGTGCGCTTGGTTGGGTCCCACAGGAATTCCACAGTATTGAGCAAAGTGGAGGGCATGTGAGGCTCCAGAATGCCCACAGACATGGGGATATCTATAACAGGCCAAAAAAGGAAAAATCTATCAGAACTCTCTCATGGAAGGGGAACAGAGTATCTGGGGGCAGGGCGGAGAGAGAAAGTTGTACAGAATTAGCTATGGATGTCCCAGTCTGATCAAGTAAAGGAATCTTTCTCACTCTCTCTTTTTCCAAATTCCTTCTCCTCAACTTTTTCATGGGGATGTTGGCTTGACAGTCCTTTAGTCCTCATTCCAAAGGGCCAGAGGGTCTGCAGGGAGAGGGTCAAAAAAGTCAAGAGAGCAGCCACAACCATGCCATCTAGGCTCTGCCCTCTTTAAAAATGTGCCATGATTACAGTGACCTTATTTTCTTGGAAAGAATAAGGGACAAACCTGAAAAAGGGGCAAATCTGAGAGGTTCATAAGGATTGAAAAAAACCCACATTTATGTTTATACTTTGCTTTACAAAGGAAAATTCAAGAGCAAAACCAATAAAATAAATAATTATATTAAATAAACCTGAAGGACAGCTTTCTGAAATAAAGGACTGTCCTTTATAATAAAGGACATATGGTCACTGTAGTCTTGATGGTGGTTGTGACCACCATCTTGACTTTTTTGACTCCCGGAGGATACCCTGCCTGTAAAGGCAGCAATCCATGTGCTTTTAATTAGAACACTGTTATTGTAGGGTGTGATGGATGCTGAGGGTGGCAAGTATAGATTAAAATGAGAAGGTTCTGCCAACTAAGCACAGACTAGGAGGGGAAGAGGGAAAGAGCAAATCGGAATGGATGCTAGTGATGCAGTGGATAAGTCCAGAATTGTGCCCCAAAGCCTTGTAATGGTGTTGTGGTTGAAGCTAAGGCCTTCTGGGGCAAAAAAATACTGTGGAGCAGCCCTTCTGAATGGGGAGCTTAGAAGGTTTTCCTGGTAAATGAACATCCCCAATCCCTTTGTAGCAGAGCTGAAATGATATATCTGTTTCTCTGTGTTCAGAGCAGGCATTCTCAATTACAATCTCTTTGGAAGATGCTTATAAAAGCACATTCCAAGTTGGGCGATTGGGTGGGTATTACCGTGCCCCCCCCAATTTGAAAATAGGCCTTACCGATATCCAGGATGCGGTCACCTGGCCTGTTCCATCGCCATCCCTCCAGTTGCTGGTGCTCTGTGTACTGCAGTCTTCGGTCATGGAAGACCACCCTGATTACACTCTGAGCAGGGAAGAGAGAGAGATCCAACATTTCCTGGATCCACTTCTGTCACCAGAGAGTTGCAACTGAGTCACAGACAACTCGTCTTTCATTAGGCTGCTCATAGGAGAAATGCTGTGAGATTGATTGATTGCTTTAATTAGATTCAGTGGCTGCTCAACTCCATCAGACCAAAGAGATGTTGGGGTGGCAGGCATGTCACTCTCCTCCTGAACTTTTGGGCTCTGTGGCTTTTGCCCCAAAGTCACTGAACTAGTTGAACTACATGAAGTTTTGTTCTGATTAATTTTTAGTCCACTGTCTACTGAACAAGATTCTCCTCAGACAAACTCTGCGAGCAAACCATGATGGGAATATCCTGTTCTGTTAATACCAACATTTGAAAATTTCTGAAGAAAACAATTGTTTCTCTGGGAATTAATGATTAATTATGGGTTCTACTGGCCCCTTAGGCAGTGAACTGGATCTTTTAAAAAAAGATTTGCAATATTTTGTGTCAGCGAATTCTATATATGTTATTAGTGTAACATCAAGCCTCATGAGGACCCAATGTTCAAAAATGCCAGTCAGTACTCCCATCCTATGCCTCACCTTCAATAGCTTCCGTCCCTCAGCAAATTCTCCTATTTTGGGATTACACAGCATCCGGATTTCATATGATTGTCCTAGAAAATAATAATACACCATGTGGAATGGGAGATAGGCCAAATATGACAAAAATTACCCCAAAATCCAACTATCACCTTTAAATTTTCCATGTTGGTTTTCTAATACATTTTCTTTTATTTCTTTTTTTAGTGTGTGAAAGGTGAAAGGTCCCCTGTGCAAGCACCAGGGGGATGCTGCCTTCGCGATGTTTTCTTGGCAGACTATAGTGGGGTGGTTTGCCATTGCCTTCCCCAGTCGTCACCTTCCCCAGCCAGCTGGGTACTCATTTTACCGACCTCGGGAGGGTGGAAGGCTGAGTCTACCTGAGCCGGCTACCCAAGAATCCAGCTTCCGCTGGGATTGAACTCAGGTCGTGGGGAGAGTTTCGGTTGCAATGCTGCTGCCTACCACTCTGCGCCACACGAGGCTTTTCAATATTTTTAAAAGGTGAAGAAAAAAGAGAAAAGGAAAAAGAGAAAAAAAAAGTTGCTACAGATACATAATGTTAGTATGTAGACAAAGGAATTATCAAGATTCTACAGTTAGTGCTCAGTATATCATTGAGAAATTAACCATAAAAAACAAAGTACATTAAATTATTTTAACAATGTGAGAAAGGATTTGAATCTCTGAGCTAAGTACCAAAATCTCCAGTTATTTGTTATTTAAACATACAAAAAGAACTACTAAAAACATTATAGATAAATATCAGTTTATAATTTCCCCTTTGTTGTACTCTGACTGATGTACAATGTTTATAGACATTTACATTTTGTGTGTGTGTTTTTCTCATATGTTTTGAAGTACAGGAACTCCTAAGGGCCAAGCTCTTAGATGGTCCTAAGCTTTGATTTGTTTAACTATACTTGAATAATTGTGCCATGATTGTGCTAAGACATACATTCACCAAGCACAGTGGCAAGTTCACACCACATTCAAACAAAAAAATATATTCTAGTTAGTTTAGTGTTAATGTTAAATTTAAATTTAGCTTAGTCTTAATCCAACCAACAGTGCCATAACCACACCCCCACAGAGCATCTATAATTTTGCTTCTAAAAGTGATTAGTCAGCCTCCTCCCTTGATTACTTATATTAGTGTTTCTCAACCTGAGCAACTTTAAGATGTGTGGACTTCCCAGCCAGCAGGGGAATTCTGGGAGTTGAAGTCCATACATCTTAAAGTTGGTCAGGTTGAGAAACCCTGATTTATATGAATAAACATATCCAGAACATACCAACAAAATTAAGAAATCCTTCCATGAATGTAATCTCTATTGATATCAGTAAAAATTACATTTGTATGCCTAAATTCAGTTGCTAAAAAAACATCATGCATTCATACACTATGCTAAGGTGGGTTAGTGTTAAGCCAGGCAAAAAGAAGAAATAGCACATTGTGCAGACCCAACCCATGTGGCTAGTTTTTGGTACAATATATTGTGCAAGCCTTGACAATGAGTTAATTCAGTAATCAGATTAAGCATATTGTGTAAATACAGCATACAGTTCTAACAAAAGATCTTCTGCTGGATAAAATGCAACCTTTAGCTTTTAATTAGAAAGGCAATCAATCTTGCAATGTGTTAGGATTTAAATGTTTGAAAGCCTTATTGTTACCTGGTTCAGCTGTCAATTCACAGAAGGTCTGTAATTTACCCTTCTCTTTCAACAGTTGTGTGGTGTGTGTGTAAATCCAGTCATTCTGTATCACTATATGCTATTCAACAGTGTTTCTCAGCCTTGGCAACCTCAAGCTGTATGGACTTCAACTCCCAGAACACTGGTATATACAGTATATATTCCAAAAAGGCAGTGGAACTTGTCTGTAGTCCATTATGTTTACCGCCAGGGGGCAGCTTTTAAGCAGGACTTGGCCACTTTTCCTCACTCTCCAGCGCCCCCCACCCCCAGGACCTTACCTTGGTTGAGATAGGTGAGAGTCTCCTCGTGCTGTTTGACAGCTGGAGAGGTAACAGCACACAGAATATACTGGAAAGATGGACAGTGCTGCTCAGCTGACGTTGAGATATTGTTTGGTTCTTCCTGCTTTAGGAATGGCAGTGCCAGTGGCTCTCTGCAATAGCGGAAAAGGGATGGATAAGAGATATAGAGAGCCAGTTTGGGGTAGTGGGTAAGGCATCAGGGTAGAAACCAGGAGACCGTGAGTTCTAGTCCTGCCTGAGGCACAAAGCCAGCTGGATGACCTTGGGCCAGTCACTCTCTCTCAGCCCTAGGAAGGAGGCAGTGGCAAGCCACTTCCACAATTTTGCCAAGAAAATTGTAGGGACTAGGAGTTGCCAGGGGTCAACACTGATTCAAAGACACAAGAGAGAGAGAGGGGGAGAGATTGATTGATTCAGGTTGCCTTCTAAATGACACTTGATACATCCAGAAGTCGAGAAATTACTGCACAAACAACTCTAAAGTCACATTTATTTACAGTATTTATTCATTCAATTTGTATAGCCACCCATCTCACACCTGTGACTCGGGGCAGCTCACATAATTAAAACAACCACAAAACAATAAACAAATTACAAAACCAACACAATAAATAACACCTTTAAAACCAAGTTAAAACCATAAAACATAATCAGTGGGAAATTACAGGTCATGCGTCAATCATTAGAACCATCTTACAGGCTCCACACCACCACCAGATCCCCAAATACAATGACAACACCATGTCTTCAGAGCCTTTTAAAAGGCAAGTAAATTTTTCCGAGGTCGGTAAAATGAGTACCCAGCTTGCTGGGGAAGGGGACAACTGGGGAAGGCAATGGCAAACCACCCCGCTCTATAGACTGCCAAGAAAACGTCACGAAAGCGGCGTCCCCCCAAAGGCTCAGACATGACTCGGTGTTTGCACAGGGGACCTTTCACCTTTTCAGGTTTTGTGATGTCTTGCTGCGAGTACTTGTGTATTATCTAAATGATGGAATGATGAAACCAAGAGTTGTAAAGATTTATTTTCTCTGTGATTACTCGTTATTTTTGCATCTTTTTTTCTTTTTCCTTTTTCTGATAAGCAGGGGGTAGTAGATCACTAAGGCTTTCTAATTCTTGGTCGCTTCAAGTTAATAACAGCTAAAAAACCTTTTCCCTCCTGCATCCTGCATTTCATCCCTGAAAAACACCTGTTTGGGATAAACCTGTTGTGGACTTTGGTGCAAAATAACTTTTGAAGTTCAGTTCCCATACTGATCATAAACTCCTGAACTGAGGACATGCTCAGAGGCACTTAATTTTTAGCACATCACAAATGCCGGGGCCTCTATTTAGCATCTGCTTTGGATTAGCAGATCTTGCGATTTCAGTAAAAGACGGAATATTTTACAAGCCCACCTGTGATAATGTATAATGATAATGTCCTTAAACTAAACATAATTTGAATGCTAAGTCTACATTGGCTTGTTTATTTTAAAATTGGTTTTCTTTCACATTCTGTTCTGCACTGACATTGTTTGTGTTGATTTTACAAGTAAGTACACAAGTTGCTTGACTGTAAAATATGTAATTAGTCTTTATCACAATAGATACCAGTATTAGTCATTAGCAGCACAGCAACAATTTTGAAGGGTAGGAGGAAAGAGAGAATATTTTCTTTCGGTTCGCAAAATCTTCTCTGCCTGTTTCCACAGATAGGCCATATACAAGCCCAGTTCCCCATCACCTATAAAAAGACTGCATCACAACAGGCTAGCCATATTGCTAATAATAGGGTGGCCTCGGGCCAATGGCTGACTGTCTACCTAATGTACTTCACAGAAACATTTCATGCTTTCTGGAATTGGATGTCTGACCTTGAGCTCTCAAAAGTGAAATGAATTTTTTTTATACAAATGTTTTGGTGCGTGGCTGCAAACCTGGACTTCAACAGGCACTGAGTCTTCTTCTTGACATTCCACTAAAGTGAGCTGGGTAGAAGACAGTTTTGCTACAGGTCTTATGAAGGAGAAGGGTAACTATGATAAACAGTAAGCGAGGGTGTCCCTCTTTTCCACAACTAGGGAGCCCTTAAATGTAACCAAAGCAGATGAGGGAAGAAAGAAAGGGAAAAGTATCAAGACATTTGAATAGCAATTCAAATAGTAGAATAGTAGTTAGTAGTAGTAGAATAGTAGCTACCTGCATGCTAAGGATGCTGACAGTCAAGGAACTTGAATAGAACTAAGATAAACCTCTCTGTTAGCTTCTGAGCGAGATCCGGCTACTGCTGGATGTTGAGCATGGCCAGCCCTACAATTAGGCCAAGGGCGGTGGTCTTCTCAAGCAGCAGCTTGTGTCAGAGGATGGAACAACGGGCCCCACCCTTCCTGCTGTGCCATTCTTAAGCCACCTACCTGTCTCCAGAAACTAAGCATGACACGGTCCTATCACCAGTCCCCAGACAAGATCCAACTGTCACTCATGTCAGCTTATACAGAAGAAATGGAGAACGTGTGCCATTTGTTCTTTTTCCTTGAGCTGGCCCTGATGCCAACAGTTCATTTCCTTCATTTAGCCACAGATTGGGAGAAACAGTGACACTACTCAGGTTTAAATGGCTTTAAATTTAGAGGAGACCAACTTATGGAGAAGTCTTTTTATAGCAACTATCCACCATGCAAATCTTATGTCAGAAGAAGGACAGCTCTACATACAAGATACCGGGAAGAGAAAGATCAACATATTGCAAGTCTTCATCCTCCCTGATAGTCTGACCATGAGCTTTCCAGACATTGTCTTGAAATAAGCCAAATTCTGGAAGCTGAATCACTACAACTATTTCATACATCCCATCCTGGACCATTTGATTCACTTGCACGCTCTTTCCTTCTTGCAGGTCTCAGCTGTTGGCACGGCTGGAAAGGGAGGGGTGGAAAAAAGGAGGCTGCTCACCTTATGAGATTGCTGCCAGAGCAAGGATACATTTCTCCTGGACTTGGCCAGTAATGATCGGGTTGGCTGTGCCAAAAAAGCATGATTGATGGATTCCCAAAGGTGGACTGCAGGAATTCAGGGAAGGGGGGAAATCAGATCTCAGCTCTTCAGCAGTTACTTAGTGCTCTGGAGCGTCATCCAGTTTTTCTTTTTATGCACCTGCCAGCCTGGTAGGTGTGTGCAAGGAGAGGTGTTGTCTGATTGGCTGAGAGTGAGGTGCTGTGGCTAGCAACTTTTTTTACAGCTTTTCCTCTCAGGTTGACCAGAGCTATGTGTAGATAACTTTTACCACCAACTGCCTTTTAGTGATTGCCAAGAGCTAAGATATATTTTCTTACCTCTGAAGAGACATAAGGAAGATACGGGTTTTGGGGGGAGGGGGAGGGGGAGGGGGGAAGGAAAAGCAGAGAAATGCCAGGTTGGGAAGGAGAGCCGGTGCTTCCAACAGCAGGTAAAGTTGCTTGTTTCTGTAAGAGATTCACTAAACGTTGTTAGACAAATCTCAACTTTTATCTATACATTCTGAAAAAAGCCCTATTAAATGAAATATAAACAGAGATGTGGGATTTTTAAAATCCTCTTGTGAATAGTTGTAATGAGGAATGCAAAATAGATTTTTTAAAATACTAGATCAGTGTGTCTCAACCTTGGCAGCTTTAAGATGTGTGGACTTCAACTCCCAGAATTCCCCAGCCAGCATGAAGTCCCCACACCTTAAAGTTGCCAAGGCTGAGACACACTGCACTAGATCACCATCACCATCATCACCATCATGGTCCTATAGCAAACTGTATGACAGAGGAAACCATGAACTGAAATTTGCTTTCCCAGAAAATGTTTTATTTTTTTAGGTGCAGGTCAGCTAAAAAGGCCAAGGTGACAACAGAACATAAAACGCAAGTCATTGTTCAGATGTGTGGTCTGCACAGAATGACTCTGGAATCCTTGCATCTTCCAATCCACACACACACGTTGCCTTCCAAAACTTTCTTTGTTTCAAATATTTTTACCTTGCAGTTTAGCTGGAAAGGTTCTCAGGGGAACTTTCAAATGTATCGCTAGTAGGACAATCCCCATCCTACCTGGCCTGCGAGGGGGAAAAGGGCCGGGCAGGGCAGAGGAAGTGTCATGGCTGCTAGCACAGAGGTGGAGAGGGGCCAAGGCAACCATCTATCAACAGCACTGATGACATAGTCCCACTTCTCTTCCTCTCTGCAGCCTGATGGAAGAGGTACCAGCTGTTGGGATGAAATGTGGATAGGCTCCATTATCTTTTCTCTTTCTCTCTTTTTTAAAATGCAAAGTTCCTTATCAGAATATGGGTGAATAATTCTGAGCATGTGTAGAATGCCTTTCCTTGAGTATTGAATTACCAACCAGCTCATCTGTACCTGAAAGCATTTCCAGGGCAAATAACTCGTCTTTCTGGCTAACTTGGACTCTTGAACTTCTTGCTTTGCACAGGAGGGGTTGTTTGGTGGAAACTTCAAAAAGCTAACCAAATTATGCACTTTCCAATGTTGTGTCAACTTTAATGGGACCAACAATGATGCTAGGCAGAAGAGCAGGGTCATTTGCAAAGGCTGGTATCTCCAGGGACAGGAAGCAATTTCAGTCCTCCCTTGTAGGATGTCCCTAAATAGACCCATTATTTCTTCCCTATACATAAATGGTACAACGCTTTTTGAGCATTTATTTATTAGGTATTTCAAGAAGAAAAAAAAGAATCTGTCTTCCAATAAACAATTACCCAGTCAGTTGACAAAACAAAACACAGTGACAATACTAAACAGAATGATAGCATTATAAAACAGCAAAGAGGATTGTGGCAGGAAGAACATATATATTAAAAGCTTTGCCACAAAAAGGAATGTATTATACTATAATATTTATTTAAATTTTATATTTAAATTATATTAAAAGGAATTTGCATTGGCAAATACACTTTATCAGGTACTAGGTGAGCGTTCGGTGGGAGAAAGACCCAATCATAAGTAAGTAAACTTCATTTGCAGTCAAAGACTATTTGCTCATTATGCATTACACACAATTAAAAAGAGTGGAGAAAGATGAAAAAATCTAGAATGACTCAAACAGTGTAGTACATCAAGTGTTCCACTCTGTGTTCTCTGCAAACACACACCATCCATATACCTCTACTGTATCTCAGTGCAAAGCTACAGTATATCAAAAACCCTCAAACAGCAATAGCAATAGTGCAGAACTTAGCCACTCCTTCTGTATTTCAAGAGATGAGTCAGAAAGTAGGTTTTCCTTGTCTGATTTACCAGGATAGTTAGATAGCAAAGGTATTATTAAATTAATGCACCAAACCAGACAAAATGGGCAGCACAATTATGGTTTAACTGGCTCAGGACACAGGAAAACTTGAGTTGGGGACTGCTTGTACATTTCTTTGGTAATCATAGAGGATGAAACATGCATCATCACACCAATGCTATGACTCAATGCACTTGTATCAGGTGGCATTTGTATGATGATGTCACAAGACACATGCCATCACTTTGGCTTCATCATGGTTTGCTGTGGATTCTGCTGTGTAGAAGATCAGGCACTGAATCTTGCTAAAGAGAAAGATCAGCAGTGTGACATACACAGAATGGGTCAAGGTCCTTTGCCCTTTATTTATTTAAACAGAATAAATAAAGGGATGGGGGGGACCCAAAAGAGCAGGAAAATGAAAAGAAAAGGCAGAAAAGGGAAATATATATATTTCTTATATGTGTATATAAAGTTTTACACAACAGTTACAATAAAAGATGAGCATATTTCATTATAATTATTCATACATAATCTATGTTTGTAAGCAATTTGTTAATAAATATTCATAAACTGCGAATAACAGCAGGCGTTTTTTGGATCCGTACATTTATCTTTCCAGTGCTGAAGGACAAATCTCTTAGCAATAGAAAGGGCACAGAAAATCCATTTCCACTGTCCAGCCATTTGTAAGTATGCAGTTTGTCAAATTTAAATGTGTAGTGACATCTTCCCAGTATGTAACAATTTCAAGACAACACAAAACATACACAGTATTTAATAAACCATAATTCTCATTGCATCTTCAGAACATGATGAATTATCCATTCCTTATTCCTTTTCTATACAAATGCAATGGGATCCAGTAAGTCTGAAATACTATTTTTTGCTGAATAAGTCATAGTCTAAGAGCTATTGAAATTTTTGATAACAGACATTTTCACATTATTTATACAAAATGGGGGTCTCCAATTCCTTGTTGTGTTCCATCTTTAAAATATGCATATCAAATTAATTTCACATAATGTCAATTAGATAACTGAGTGGGATAAAAACCCTGCTGGGCAAACCACTATTATAATGATGGGAGATGGATTTTTCTGGAAGTCAGAGTCAAACATTCATTGCTTCAACTCCAAAAAAGTTCTCTCAATTCTACAGTAAGTAGAATCAAAGACTGAACCAAGGGACCATAGTGTCTAAGATCCTACCCTAAATTGTTTATTGCACTTTTTGGCTAAGATCAAATGTAGTGAGAGACACAGAGAATGGGCACAAGAACAGATAAGATCTGACTAATTTCAGGTGGTCATAATACCTGGAGAAATATATCTCAAGTCAGTCAACATAACAAGATATTGTGCAAACGGTTCTCAAACTAGAGAACTTGTCAAGGTCAAGGAGTTCCCCTTTTTGGGGGGAAATGGTGATAGAAATTTGAACAATAAATTAAATAAACAAATAAATAAATAAATACTCAAAGCCACTGTGAGATCTTAGAGGATTTCTGGAATCAATTTTTTTCCAGTTTGCTCACATCAGTCATCAATCAGAGTGACTCATGGCCATTTCTGTAGCAAGACCAAGCCTGAAACCCAACTGAAATGGGGCCAGATAGTCACCTGCAGTCCAGAGTGTTCGCACCATAACCATCCACTCAATAATTTTGCCAGAGAAGAGATGACAATTTCAACTGCTTAAGGCTTAATCCTTGAGGTTCAGAGGATACATCTTCAGGAAAGGTTTCTCAGTTGCCTAATTCATGACAATTAGAACATCACTTCTCCCAGTGAGAAATGTATTCCTCCTAGGATTGGTAGCCCACATCTGACAGCAAAACCTTCCCTAATATTTCCAAATCACATGGCCAAAAGGCTGCTTAGGGAGTTGAGATCCCAATATATCTGAAGAACACCAGATTGGGAAAGCCAGGATGGAATTATAGACAGGAAGAAGCCAGACTCCCCAAGTTCTCAATCTCCTCCTTTGGTGGCAGATTAAATTCATACCACCAACATATGCCTGGACAGTATCCTGGGTGTGATCTTTGACTTGGCCAACTCATAAAACCCCTAGCCTTCAAATATGGGTGGAGGAGAGCAATTTTATCTTCAAATAGCTTGGCAAACATGACACATAATTTGCCTCCAGAAGTAAAGGCAAAATTTGTCTGCTTCGCCCCCAGAATAGAAAGTGTTACTTTCACAACAGCTGTCAGAGAGGCTGACATTCTGGCAATGGACTTGTAATAAAGACCCCTTCCTCACAGATACATAAACATGCATCCACACATACAAATACCATAATGTCAAGTTGTTCCTAGTAAATAATAACGTATAACATGAAATGTAAAAGAAGCACTGACCACAGACATAATTTTAGATCAACAGCACATTAAAGTGGCACGTTATTTATTTATTCATTCATTCGATTTATATAGCCGCCCATCTCAAACCAGTGACTCTGGACAGCTAACAACAATAAAAACAATCATACTATAAAACAATAAAACAATAACAAATATAAATACAGCCGAGAGAACTTAAAAGCCATTGGTGTTAACATAACTATGAAACAGGGCCCTTCACACACTCAGGGCCCCAGGCCCAGGGACAAAGCCAGGTCTTCAAGGCCTTCCAAAAGGGTCGGGATCATCCTAATCTCAGGAGGAAGGATGTTCCAGAGGGCAGGTGCCACAGCAGAAAAGGCAAGTCTCCTGGTCCCTGCCAGCTGACATTCCTTGGCTGACGAGACCCGGAGCATGCCCATTATATTTATTTATTTATTATTTATTTATATTAGATTTATTTATTAGATTTATCTCCTGTCTTTCATTTGGTGCACAATACATTGTGCTTCCTCCTTTTGTCTCTCCCCACAACAACAGCCATGTAAGACACATTGGGCTGAGAGAGATTGATCCAAAGTCACCCAGAGTCACCCATGGCTGTGTACGATCTAGATCCTGGGTCTCTCATCTCCTAGCCCAACGCCTTAACCATTATATGGTCAGCTTTCGTATCTGAAGCTAATAGGATGAGGGCTGACATTAAAACCTCTTTAAAAACCCCAGCATGTCAAGCAGCATTGTATGGCTGGATCAAGTCATATATTTAATTCCTGACCATATCCTGATCCAAAATCTTCCAAGGCATTATGGGAAATCACAAAGCTAGCTAGAACCATGGGTCATGGCTATTCAGAGTGCTTCCACCCCAATTAAACCTACCCTACCCTACCCTATGGAGGGGGAGGAACCTATGGCCTTCCAGATGTTAATGAACTACAATTCCCTCCCCATAGGCTTTCTTGCCATGCTTAAAATCTGCCTGCCTACCCTTATGGGAACTGATCTAATAATGGGTTAACTTAAGAGGCAGCACTGATATTAATTATTGTTGCATAGTAAAACATACAGTTGCCTGGGGCATCTAGGAGGTCAAGGAAAAAAAGAAAGAGATCTGACGCAATCAGAAAGGATGCATTCTTTCTGCTCTTGCACAACATTGCTGGAAACATTTCCATTTTACAGAGAAGTGTTATAAATGTTTCATTATATAAAGCCTCATAGTTGGACAATCACTGCTGGAATGAAATAAGACCCAGAGGGAGGGGGAAATTGTTGCTTTCTTACCCGTTTGCCAGATCATTTCCAATTGTGCTACAGTTTAGTAGCGTCACTTTCAGCATCATAAAAATTAAGTTTCAGCGCATGATAATCCAGGTGTCATATCAAGAGAAGCCAAATTGCATCTATATTTTCTACCCCAGATCTGCAGGAGGTAGGGGAAACACTGGGAGGAGAAATAGCTCAGTGGTAGAATGCATTCTTTGCATGCATAAAGTCCCAGCTTCAACTCTCTCCAACATTTCTGGTTCAAAGGAACTTGGGCAGCAGGGCTGGAAAAGGCCTTTCCCTGAACCCTTGGAGAATCATTGCTAGTCTGATCAATAGTGGGCAGACATTAAGCTTGCAGGATCTACTTTGTTCCTTATAGAACCTCAAGTTCCCAATAATTGTGCAAATAACCTTTACCATTAGGATACTTCTAGACCACGATGACTTTTTGTCATTAATCTCTTCTGATGCCATTTGAAACAGCTATTTTGACTTGTAGAGCTCACAGAGAACTGACTGCCAGTGAGCTATGACGGGTGGTTGATGCCTTCTCCTTCTTACCAAACCCATGTTCCTTCCCTCCTGAAAAAAGTAAAACACAATGAAGACATTGCTTCAAAGCTCCATATCCTGGGCTGATGGCTACCCATTGTGTAGGCATATTGATCTGCCAAGAGCTAAGTGCTGTGGGCAGAGCATGTCAACCATCCCTTCCAATGACAGAACATCTCATTCCTTAGAACTCTAGTTGGTGAAATGCTGCCATTTCTATAGCAGCATCCACTACAGGAAATAGGATTCCCTCACTGGAAAATAGATCATATCAGAATGGTAACTGCCTAGTCGTGGTGTTATGTGATCAGTAGAAGGCTCCTCTCAATCCCTTATCAGATCTTCACCCATCTGGAAGAGTTCTTAGAAATTTGAGACAAAAAACAAACAAAAATCCCCAAGCATCTACACATTATAATGTAGAGCAGGGAGGGTCTTGGGTTGCTGCCCTTATCAAACTATCAGGAGTCAGAAATCTCTGCTGATCAGCCAGCAAATGATTAGTATATCCAGATCTGCCTTCTGCCTGCTCTAGACTTAGATTGGCAAATGGGTCTCTCTCACTTATAAAGGAGCTTTGTAATTTCCACACAACAACATATGATCTACTATCAAAAGTCAGCAAGCCATCAGCCATGAATGGTGGGTATGCAGACTAACATTTGACCACTCCTTAATTTTGCTGGTCTGGGTATATTACACCCCAATTTGGTGGGGCACTTTTAGGTAGGTTTCAAGTTTTCTGTGTACATGTGTGTAAGTGTGTGTGTGTGTGTGTGTGTGTGCAGACAATAGACATATTTAAATTTGTCTTAATTTTCATGCATGTACAGTATGTATACAACGAGGAAGTTGCATAACTGTTGTAATTACAGAAATATTTGCTCCTAAGTCAAACCTCTCAGATACCTTACAAGTGGGTGGTTGGGGGGAAAATTATATATGAATGTGGGAAAAGGCAATGCTGTTAAACAAAGTTCCCAACCAGTATTATAATTTGATCCTGCAGAGATTATGAGAGAATGTGACTTGTTCAGCATCACCTATTATGGTTATGTCCAAGGCGAGCTTTCACTCCAGGTCCTCACTGAACTAGCCCAGTTGCCTAATATAGCTACACAGACTCCTACAGTAAGCTGGGGTGGCTGTCAATGCATTTGCTTAAGTAACCTATTAGTGCCAAGATTAAAACTGGGACAAATTCAAATATATTCATTGTAACAATTTTGAAGTCTTAGTCTTGCTTTTAATTTTTCTTTTAAAATAAAAATAGTAAAATCTTGATCCAAAGCTACTGTATTGCTTTAATAATTTGATATCATTGTCTTCAGCAATGGCTAAACTATGTTAATAATTGGAATGTAAAAATAATATAAATTTGATTGCATTTTTCCTAGTTGAATTAAGACAATTTTGCTTAAAGGTTCCCCTCACCTCCCTCTCCCCAAATATTAATTGCCCCCAAACTACCCAGTTCTTAAAGGAAAGGGATTCCAGCTCTAGTGTTTTACTTTTTGTTTTTTATTTAATCGCAATGGGTTGCAGTGATTCTTAGCTGGCAAGTGGCATGTGAGGAATCTATCTTCTTTGCTGACAGTATCTTGTAGCAGATTTATCCTCTTCTGGAACAGAGTCTCTGCAGTCAGGAGAAAACGAAGCAAATAAATAAGTCGAGGGAAGGAACACTTTGGCTGGGGGTGAAGGTCCAAGAGAGAGAGGGAGGGAGGGAGGGAGATGCTGGGACGGGGATCCAGGACACGGAGGGTGCTCCTAGTTTGCCAAGGCAGACAGGGTGCTAAGAAGCCGTTTTGTAGCACTTCTTCCTACGCAGCTTTCTGACTAAGAAGGATTAGCAAAGGCCACAAAGATAGGAGAGCTGTACGATGTGTGAGTCATAAATGCTGCCATACGTAGCACTGGCAGTGTACAACTGTCCTATTATTTTGTTTGGACAAAAAGGATGATCTTGGACTCCACATGAAGAGGACGGATGATTTCACTTCCTATGACTCCGTGCATATGAAATACGTTGTTCTGGTGGCAGCTAGATGCAGCCGAGTTTCAAATAAAGCTTCAGGTTTCTAGGCCTCCAATCATTCACAACCACACAAGAGGATCTGGTGGTCAAAGGACAGAGCTGCTGTTTTGTTTTAAGATTTCTTTCAGGGAAAGTCCATCCTGAGAACAAATGGGCTGGGCCCCACCTGGGTCCAGTCAGTGCCCACCTGTTGGTCTCCTTCCTCACAGCCAATCCATATGTGGTATAGTGGTGAGACCCTCCTTAGTCAACCTCTTGATCTTCCCTTCCTTACAAAGATGCAGCCCCACAGAGGGTTTCTTCCATCCCTTCCCTTTGAAAGAAACTAGAAGGACAGAGGAACTTTTGGCTCCCAAAGAAGCCACAGAGCAGCAGGAACCACAGCAGCGTAGAAGGCTGCATTGAAAGGCGCAATGATTGAAACTATCGGCCATGAGGCCATCAGGGTTGCAGAAGAGGAGCTGGGGCACCCTCTCCGGGTAATAAGCCCCCATGCCAGGGCTACACAGAATAGCTTGGCCTAAGCAAACCACTGGGGAGTTCTGCTTTTCTTTTGGTTTTGATTTGTCTGGGAGCAGCAGCTTCCTTCTGCTCGAAAGACTCCATTTCAGGGCGTAGTGCTCTCTGCTGAACAGGCCAAAGCCTTTTTATTTATTTCACTGTGCAGTTCAGGGAGGCAAATTGAGAGAAACCTGCCTTGAATTGTTTTTTGTTTAAATTTTTTGGAAGCGAGAAAGCAGAGGAGGGAGTTCTGTGTGTGTGCGTGTGTGTGTGTCTGTGCAACAGAGACATTGTGTTCTTAATTGCAAGCAGTAAACTTGCAGAAAGGCAGTGCTGAATTTCAAAAAGGAAAGGAGAAGGAAGGGGCGGAGGGAAGGAAATATTGCAATCTGTCTTTGCATTTCATGCTGAGCTCAGGGTGCATGAGGGAGAGAGAGCTTGGGGTTCACACACCATGCTAGGTTTTGGTGTAGATTGCTTCATTCAGCATGCTGGTTTAGAGTCACTACAGGGTGGAAATGATTACCATGAGCAGTCCCAACTGACCGTGGCTTATTCACTATATCATGGTCAAGCAAACCAAGTCTGAAAGGCGGTGGGAAGGAAGAGATGAGATGATGCTGACTGTACTTTCTAATCAGCTGGGAGCCCAGAAAAGATGAATGAGGTCATTTCTAGACAATTGGCCCTGAATCAAGCTTGGGCCAGCAGTAGCAGCTGCCTGAGCTAGTGCTACCAGAGCGCAGCTGCAAACATCTGGATTGCCACTATATTGCAGCAAAGAGGGGTTGTATCTTTCTGCTGCCCTCAGGTGCAGTGTTTCTCAATCTCAGCAACATTAAGAATTCCCCCAGCCAGCATGGAATTCTGGGAATTGAAATCTGACACATCTTAATGGTGCTGAGGTTGAGAAACACTGCTCTAGTGGCCACCCACATTTTTGCAGCCAGAACTGCTAGTCCTATGCAAACACAGTGTCCTCAAATTCAGTTTAATTTTCCCCTCATGACAAAACAGTCACCCTCTACTGGGTTCTCCAGGGCCCAGACCCATCTCTCTCCCCTGAACTGGATGCTGACAAAGACCTCCTCCTCACCCTTCCTCCTCCTTCAGGGAACTCTGGCTTTCAGCTTTCCTCCCTTCCAAACAGAGAGGAGAGGAAGTCAAGCGCTGCAGTTTTCCAGCGCTACTGACCCATTTATCTCCATTGTGGAGCTGAGCACAGAGAACACCACGAATCCATCCCACGTTTTTCTTTATTACACTTGTAAAAGGAAAGAAAATGTGCATGCAGATGCAAAGCTCAATCTGTTACAAGTGGTAAATGAATTATGACCTAAATGAAAACATCCACAAATTCAGTACCTTACAAATCAATGTGGAACGTTTTAAACAAATTATCTCTATTTGTTCTTTGTACAATATACAACATTATGGATTGCATTTGAAAGTCTTCCACCCTGCCTCACCATCAGTCTATCGCCAATTCCAGTATTAAGAGGGATTACATATCAGCTATTCACTGTCAGAGATCAGATTTCTGTTGAGATGCCATGTAATTGTTTGTTTAGCTGGTTCTCCCACTCAGGGGCTGACAACCCTTAATATGAGCGTAGATTCTCTACATTAGGGAACATTTCTAAGAGAACTGACGTATGAATGAACAGCAATAATTGGCCTTTGCAATTCTTAATACCAAATGAAACAGTAATAAACTACACGAGTGACTGTTCTTCCAAATTACAAGTGCGGGTTCATTAACAGTTCTTATTAAACAACCTCAGATGTGCTCTATAAATATGAAATAAATGTTCTTGTTGTTGTGATAATCTTATTTTAAGAAAGTAGAGCATCAAGTATGATGGCACATAAGCCTGCTGAACCCAGCTAAGAGATTATCTTTATGCTTAATGAGATGTTAAACCTTAAGGAATTGGCCTGTTGTGTTTATATGTACTTATAGTCATTGGAAGAGAAGAGGGCAAGCCACTAGGTCCTCCTATTGCTGGCCATCTTTTCCTCTGCCCAACCACTGTCAGAGGGCATCAAGCACGTTGCCCCTAACTTGTCTAGCCTATATCTCTTCTGCCCATTCCTCTCCTGCGGCCACCACTGCAGCTTGCCATTAAAACTAAAATCTGATTTTTGCAAGAGTTGAGAACTAAGGCTGGAATAAGGCATGAGAAGTTTCTACGAATTAAAAAAACCACAACTACTGATTTACATCAGAATTTAAGGAAGAATTTGGATATTACAGAATATGATACACTAATACACTAATACCCTAGAGGGACTTAACCATGATTCAACAGCAAGGTATACTTGTAATATGAGGCTTTTTGTCATGGCAGCATCCCATGCAGCTGGCCATGCATTTTAACAGTCCATGTAAAAAAAAAAAAGATACACAGTGTGGTGCAACAAAAACCTGACTCCACATGTATAGGTGCAATTGCCAAGCAGAATTCAGAAGTGTACTGAACAAATAGCAACCAGTGTCATATTTGGCAACAGAAACTCATTCATTTGAGGAGTTTCCAGAAGGATAGTCCTACTCATCTGTTGCAATGAAAACAACGGTGTCTTGATTTCTATGGTGTGTGATCCTGATATACTGAATCTTGCTGGATTAGATCAAGAGTCCATGTGATAAAGCTTTCTGTAGCATGCCAGAAATGCCTGCACGAAGAATGTGTGAAGGTTGTGGTGCCATCAGGGGAGGATTTTAGAACAGAAGACAAGGGTCTCCCTCAGTAGAGCAACCAGGACCAGTGTGCCAGCATAGTGTACATTATTTCAGTATACATTGAATTGTCTAATACAATGATACAGTAGTAAGTTAGTGATGTGGCAATCTAAAGATATGCCTTCCCAATCTTAAACTCTGCAGAAGTGTTGGAATACAATGCCTTTAATTCCCAGCAATAGGTACTATAATCCAACACAACTGAAGGATGCCAGATTCAGGGAAGTTGATCTATAACCATGTTTCTGTAAGACTATTATTCTAGAATTTACAGTGAACTAACTGCAGCTCTGCACGCAATCAACAAAACAATGTAGTCTTCAGAACTGTATTTGCAGAGGGTTGGACTAGACGATCCATATGGATCGTTCCAACTCCACAATTCTATGATTGTATGATTTTGCCATCACAACTAACAGCTAAAACAGGATTAATTGATTGATTATGTGCCATCAGGTTGTTTTTAATTCCTAGCAACCACATAGATTGATTTTCTCCATGGTGACCTATTCCTAACCTGATCTTTCAGGTCTTTCCATGGTGCACTTATTGCCACTGTAACTGAATCTATCCACTGGTGGTCCTCTTCTCTTTCCTTCTACCTTTCCCAGCATTAGAGCCTTTTCCAGAGAGTTGGATCTTCACATAATGTGTTCAAAGTAGGATAATTTGAGCCTGGTCATTTATGCCTCAAGTGAGAACTCTGGGTTGTTTTGTTTGATGATCCACTGGTTTGTTTTCTTGGCTGCCCACGGTATTCTCAGGAGTCTTCTCCAACACCAAAGTTCAATACTCTTCCTATGCTGCTTCTTCAAAGTCTAACTTTTGCTTCCACAGAGAGTCACAGGAAATACCATGGCTTGCATGATTCTTGTCCTGATAAACAGGATGGTATGGGCTAATTTCAACATGGATGCCACTGTTCTTACTATACCCAGATATCTGGATCTGGCTGTAGTTATTTAGGGGTGACCAGAGGGTCCTTTGGAATAAAGGTGAGTCTATCCATTCTCTCTTCTTTAATCAAGTGTGGAGACTGAAGCTGGCTAGAAATGGAAGCTTTACCAAATGTAGTATTTGCAGCAACTCCCTTGTGCTTTCCTTCCATTGTAACCTTCTTATTTCCTTTTTTTCAGTAATGAGTTCAAAGCAAGGTGAAGGAAGGAAAGGAAGAAAGAAAAGTTTATTTATTGGGTTTACAGGAATCATTTTTGAAAAAGAGGATACAGGAGGGGCAAAATTGGGCAATGGGGCAGAAAAGAGCCATTAGCCTGAGTGTCCATAGCATTGGCTGGTATTTCCCCAAACAAGAGAGGTCAAAGCAGTGTCTAGATCAGTGTTTCTCAACCTTGGCAACTTTAAGATGTGTGGACTTCAACTCCCAGAATTCCCCAGGCAGCATGAAGTCCACACATCTTAAAGTTGCCAAGGTTGAGAAACACTGGTCTAGAGAAAGGAAGACTATGCATTCTATCCTTCCAATACCTGCCTTACAATAAGGTAGATTCTATCTAGGTCTCTTTGAGGACCACATTCCAAACAGTAGGAAGGTAATACTAAGACAAAAAATGGGCAGGACCAGCCAAAAACGTAACTGAAATGTAATTAAAGCTGGTAATTCAACTCATGATTGTTCCCTGTGTACTTAATAATGTCTTTTTTTCCCTGTCAGATTAGAAACTATAGTTCAGTAGTAACTTTTGGAAGAGTGTGGAAGCTACATCTAAGACTTTCAGGGAATGGAAGTTGTGCTGGGGTCTTAAATTAAGCATCCTTAGTCAATTTAATGACAGATGACTGTCCTAGAAAGAAAATTTCCACAGCACTACAAACATCTTCCTTCCCCACCCACAATGTAGAATGCCATAAGGAAAAAATGTGAGGTTGTGGGTACCTGTATGGGCTGACTGTCAATTTGTAAGGAGAGACAGTATGGTGCAGTGAGGTGCACAAACCCTTGAACACAATACCAAATCCTTACAACATGCATGGGTCTTCCTGCACACGCACCTTGACAAATGACATGAGGACCATCTGGATGTGTAAGTTTCAAGCATTCTAGTCTGTAGCTGTAGAAGAAGGGTTTGTGAGAAAGCAAGGGGGCTGTTTTTGCCTCAGCCCAGCTGGAATGCAGGGGCTGGAACTAGATTGGCAGCTGCTGTGAAGACATATTCAATGCACCTCCAACCCATTTAAAATCTAAACCTGTCTTCTGCAGTAGTAGTACATTTCTTCCGTCTATCTTATCCAGTGCCTTGCTTGAGGAAGTGTAAGTTCTGAAATGTTGCTGATTTATAAGATAAAAATCTGCCTTGGGAATTTTATCCTGGAGGATGTCTCATAAATTATCTCATTTAAATAAATAACACAATGGAAGGGTTCAGCTTGAATGTGTGAACAAAATATGTTTTTAAAGAGTGTTTTTGGACCTTGCAGCTATTTTACTCAGCACCAATTGCCCCACCCTTTACTGTTTTAGGAATTAGCCTTTGAGTGAAAGAGCCCATCACACTGTTGGGGTTTAGATCAGTGCCCATTTCTCCCCAAGGGAGTTCTTGGCACTTTCCTATCTGTCTCTGCTGAAGTTTATCTGTAAACAAATAAGCAAAGGGTGTCTGGCATAAGTTGTACCTCTCTCCCTACCTTTAAACCTCCAGCCCCTATTTCTTTTGTTTATACAGTATACACCCCAGAGGCTCTCACGCTGTCCTAGAAACTGGGCAAGTGTTTGATGTCAAAACATATGGAGATCAAAGGCCTGAAGGAGAGCAGTAGAGGGAAGAATTCAGAGCCAAAGTTGAGGTGCCTGGATTCCAGCTGTAGCTCCCTGGGGAATATTGTTGCTTATTCACTGCCAAGAGAGGAAGGGTAAGTATCACAGTAAAAAAGGAAATAAACCAGTACAGATTTTGGTGTGACATATGCAACAATAGAGATCGTTACCTAATTTTAGTAAAAATCTCACTATAGTCATCTGTATATATGCTCAATCTGCAGTCTAAGCCGCCCAGAGTGGTACTTTAAGATGGGAGGCCATAGAAATCTTTTAAACAAATTGAATCCATAAAATAAATAAGTCTACTGTCTAAGTCAGTGTTTCTCAACCTTGGCAACTTTAAGATGTGTGGACTTCAACCCCCAAAATTCCCCAGCACTCTCTGGGACAAGCATAGATGTCCTCTCAATGAACCTCACTGAAGAAGCCAGATGCAGAGCAAAAAGTGTACACAGAGATAAGCTTATTTTGGATTCTCCCCCACCCACCCACCCATGTTTACTTCTTCATTTACTTTTCATGCTTTTCCCCTCTGCGTTCAGTGTGAGACACAGAGCAGTCTTCTGCTACCTATGACCTCCCCATTTCCTATCCAAATAAACTGAAATAGGTTGACATTTTGCTGCTGCCCTTCTCCAGGTAACTTTCAGATAAATGGAACAAAATAATTCTCATTGCACAGACATTTTTTAAAGGAAGAACTTTCTATAATCATACCATTACGGCCCATCCATATTTCTTTATAGATACTGTTATAGATTCTCTTCTGCCTCTGCAAAACATGTGACATTTCAGGTAAATAAGATAAAAGGCACTTATTTTATAGGCAATTAAGGAGTTCACTATTCTAAACTGCCAGCTTTGATATACTCTAGCTTTTAATACTTGGTAACCCTTTTGTGATGTGTACAGGCTCTTTTAACACACCTTTATACTTTGTCAATGTTATCACTCTCTCTTACACACACACACATACACACCCCACTCCCCGTGGCCTTTCTGTAAACTGCACATAGCATTCTAGTCTAGCCTATTTCTTCCATGCAAAGCAATTAAAATAAAATTTCATTTTTATCCCCAGCGTTTCTGTTGTTGTTGTTGTTGTTATAACAGCATCAGCATATACTCAGTTGTGTATGTAAGACTCAGTTTCTTTTGAGCTGAAGTCAGAGAATCTGTGGTCCTCCTGATATTGCTAAACGACAGCTCCCAATACCTTCAGAAGCTGTGGTGAGGAATGCTGGGAGTTCATAGAATCATAAAGTCAGAAATGATTACGTAACCCATCTAGTCCAAACCCTTGCTCAGCGCAGGATCCACCACAGCAGTGTTTCCCAACCGGGTCAATTTTGTGTGGACTTCCGTTCCCAGAATTCTTAGAAATGGTCGGTCATGCTGGCTGGGGAATTGAAGTGCACACATCTTAAAGTTGCTAAGGTTGGGAAACACTGATGTAGAGTATTGGCCACTCCTCCTACTTTTGAATCCTCTGCAAACTTTATAGCTGTCCCTCAACCTCCCCCATCCAAATCACTGATAAAATATTCAACCAAGCTCTGGCACTCCACATGTTACTTTCCCAAGCTAAAGTGAAGTTAGTAATGAGTTGTAGCTCAGGGACGTCCAGCAGGCTACAGCCTCCATCTGTACTTTTCTTGCAGGCTGAAATGGATTGGGCGGCGGTAGTTACACAACATACTAACTCCATGGTTAAGTGACTTGGGCCTAATTGCCTGGGTTCACAACTACAAACTGTAAAGAAGCCACATAATCTGGGTTCATGCTGAACAACAAACTAGCCAATTTAAGCCAACCATAATTTAGCTCAGCGAATTATATGCACTCAGTCCTTGTGTTTGGCCAAACATGCAGTTCCCAGTTTCAGGCTTCACTCAGCTCACCTCCTGCCTCTCTCCAGATACCCAAATGTTTGGAATAGAGAACTAGCAACTGTCAGTAGAAGAAAGGTGAGACAACAGTTACAGGCCTTGGGTGTGGGGTGGGTAATTCTGTGCTTTGGATGTTTTTTATACACACAAGCCCAGGTTTTCCTACCTGTTTTCAGTAAATACTGTTTCACGTACAATGCTAGTAAAACTGCAAAGTCCTGCCTTTCTGTTAGGGAGGAGGAGAATTTTATAGATAGACACATAACAGAAGAAAGACTATTTTTTCTTTAACGGTTAACCCTTTACAGCCATTTCTTTGGCCTGAAGCTGAACTGCTTCCTCCTTTGTAGGATGCTCAGGCATTTTCTCATGCAAGGCCAAAGAAGTTCTTCACATATCCGTAGTGCAGATAGATCATTATGGCCTGTTGCTCCCTGCCATATTACTATTTCAATTGTGAAGCAGATTATTTTCTCTCTTTCTTACCACCACTGTTGCTACTCCAGCTTTACAACAGGTTCTGCACTGGTGATATTTGTTATTTATTTGGGGATTTATATCTTGCCTTCCCTCTAAGAGCTCAAGGCGGTATGCATAGTACTCCATCTTCCTTCTTTTTTTTTAATCTGTAAAACAACCACCTTGTGAGGTAAGGGGGAGAGATGATGACTAATCCAGAGTAATGCTGACTCTCCCCAATACAAATCCCGAGCACTGGCCAACCTGATGTAGAAGCAGTTAATTCTGAATGTCCAGCTCACGTAAATCACAGCTTCTGCAGAATATAGGAATAGCATAGAGCAGTGTTTCTCAACCTTGGCCACTTTAAGACATATGGACTTCAACTAGCTAGCATGCTGACTGAGGAATTCTGGGAGTTGAAGTCCACAAGTCTTGAAGCTGCCACGGCTGAGAAACACTGGCATAGAGTCTTCTTCTGCCTGCTTCATGCTAAGCACATTCGCTTAGAAATAAGGCCATTTTGTTGAAGAAAAGAACACATGGAGCTTAGGAAAAATAAGGAACTCATTAGTTATATTTTTTTAACTGTAAGAACAAACAAACAGACTATCAGGGTTAGCCCCGGTGGGTCACAGAACGCCCATGCCAACCCGGGATTTAATGCCACATCTTGGGCTGCGGCTGGCATCATCGGCTACTCCAATCATAGAATAGTTATATTAGCTGTTTGAGTGGGACTTCCAATTTTGACATCTGCATTTAAAGTTCATTCTTATTTGCCCCAAGTCTTACCACGAAGATACGGGCTTTTCAGAAAAGTTCCAGGCTGGAAGGAGCTTCAAAGAATTATAGTGCCCCCTGCAGCACAAGAAAAGAACAGCACTATCTCAAGAACAGCACCATCTCTCACATTCCAAATTTTTCAGATATTACAGGGTGTCTACCTGATGCCTGCCCCTTGTCCCCCAAGATCTATAACCGAGCACACTTCTTGCCTTGGCTATGGTGATAGGGGATTATGGGAACCGAAGTCTAGAACATCTTTTTTTTTTATCCATACAATACTGTCCAATTCTCAGAGACTGCCTGCAGTTTTCTTGGCAAGGTTTTTCTGAAGTGGTTTGCCATTGCCTGCTTCCTAGGGCTGAGAGAGAGTGACTGGTTCAAGGTCACCCAGCTGGCTTTGTGCCTAAGGCAGGACTAGAACTCACGGTCTCCTGGTTTCTAGCCTGATGCCTTAACCTCTACACCAAAGTGGCTTTTTAGAACATCTATACTGGGAGATACTGTAAATCATCATGTTGCAGCCCCATTTTCTTTAACCAATCACTGTCCAGATATTTGGGAATGTATTGGACATCCAGAGAGATATGAGATATTCCAGCTTTTTGGACTTCTAGCTAATAAAATTTAAAATGACAACACATGAAAACCTAATAAAGCAGTGTTTTTCAACCTTGGCAAGTTGAAGATAGGTGGACTTCAACTCCCAGAATTCCCTAGCCAGCATGCTAGTTAGGGAATTCTGGGAGTTGAAGTCTGCCCATCTTCAACTTGCCATGGTTGAGCAACACTGTAATAAAGCATGCAAAGAAACCCAAATGAGACAGAATTTGAACATCTTTAAATAAAAAAAGAATGAGCAAGTATCTAAAAATAGCAAACATCTAGACACTCAGGCCAAGTTGTCCTTCTGATTTCCCCCCACTGGGTTTAGGTGGTGGAAAGAGAGCACTAACAAGGCAATGGGGTAGCAGAGATTTGCCCTGTATGTTGGCGTTCTGTCCACAAATGTGCTGGTAGTGTGGCTGGCCATGAAGGCATTAAAATAAGATTCAGTTTCAATCCTGCTCAGCTTTGTAGCGAAATGGGGGTGGGCAGGACAGTCCTGTTATTGTTCATGTCAGGTAATAACATACGTTGGCCTGATTCTGGGTAGTGACAGCAAATCTGACAGTTTAGGTTTCTCTTATTCTTCCATCTCTTCTCATTTACAGAGCAGTTTGAGTTTTTTTTTTTAACATGCACATGCTCCATTTGTATTTTGTCTAGTTTTCTTGAACATATTTTTTGTCTACAATTGTACCTAAAGTACAGTTTTCCCACACAATGTTGCCTAATACAATGAATTTTCATATCTTTTTCAGGAATATATCTGATATGGATACATGAATATTGTTATATAATTTACCATTGATTTTGCTCATTTCTTTCTAATTATTGAACTGCTCTGCATATCCAGAAAAGCATGAATTTCGAAAGGTATCCGAGTTTCAGTTCATACATATTGGAAAGAAAACGAGATCAGATGAAACTTCTTTCCACCCTGAACTAAATTAATGTCTCTCCATCTCTAGTATAAGGCTCCCATCTGGTTCTTACTAGGAAATATTTCAAGGCACAAACCGTGCTTTTTCTTTTTTCCCATCTTGCCCAATTACAAGCTCTGGAAAAACTCTTTCTGCCACCCCTCCAATCAGGAAATGAAGAGTCAGCCAAGAGAGACCCGCAAATAGGGTTATTTCACACCATTAGCGCCTTGCCGCTGAGGCCTAAGAACACAGACAGATAGATAATAAGAAATGGCTGGGCCCAGCTGTGCTACCTATGTCTTCCCTGATGAGGCAACATCGCACAGAGAGATTGGCGTGTGTCTGCTGGCAATTTTGGTGTCTCAAAGCTCTAATGCTTCTCAATGCTTGCTTGCTTTGCTAGTGAAATGTAAATGTCTTGTGGGGGGGGGGGCTAGTATACTCAACATTAGTTTTGCTGGACAGGAATGGTGGGACTTGTAATCCAACAACTCTGAAAGGCAGTAAGTTAGAGAGGCTGCCTCATTCAAAGGAGAACAAAGCGATCCTGCACCCAAATTCTGTGAATAAGATGATGAAGTATGTGACAAACAGGCTTACTTTTAATGTAGCTGACATAGAACCATTTCTAGCCAAAAGTATGTGTTACTATATTATTATACTGCTATGCCAAAGTGAGAGCTATTGCTGGATTGTGGGAGAATGCACTAAGCCAATGTTTCTCAACCTCAGCAACTTTAAGTTGGGTGGACTCCAACGCCCAGAATTCCCCTGCCAGCATGCTGGTGGGGGAATTCTGGGCGTTGGAGTCCACCCATCTTAAAGTTGCTGAGGTTGAGAAACACTGCACTAAGCCAATCAAAGGCATCTGTGGGGATGTCAAATGGCAGCTTCAATCACATGGTCAAAACCCTATATTGACCTTTTTGATCTCCTCTATGGATACCCTAATGCCAATAGGTCACTACTTGTATAGTCTGGTCTGTAGACAAGGTCACTACAGGTGACCACTGGGTAGTGGGGGAGAAAATATAACAATAATATAATGCCTGTTATGTTGTCATAGCAGGTGGCTGAACTTTGCCAAATTTGGCTACCTCTGAAAAGCTGAAGAGGGCTGAGTCCAATTAGTTCTTAGCAGGAAAACAACTAGGAAATACCAAGATTGAAGGCTAGATTGGGAATTCAAAAGAAGATCCAGGAGTTATTTTTTCCTCTTTCATATTCAACGCTAGATTACTATTCCTAGTTTTGTAGCTTGAAAATATTCTTGGGTAAGATGACATTCTCTGAATTGATTTGGCATGATGTCAGTGTAAACTGATGCTCTCTGCATAGTCAGTAAATCCAAGAATAGATCTGTGGCTTTTATCTAGCACCCTCAAAATACAGTGTGTTTTTAAGTGCTTACCTGCATGGTGGTCTGCAAAGGTTATGGAGGATAATGTAGTGATTTACATAAAGGAAAAGGCTGGGAAACACCCCATCATGTCATAACATTAGAATATAAATTAAATCACTCAAATTACTATGGTGAAGGATGAATGTTAACTTCGGATCTTTTTTATAGCTTAGCATGTTGTGTGAATGAAGATCACTTGGTGAGTCTTTGTTACAGTGTATTAGGCAAACCCAGAAAATGGGTTAATTCAGTAACTAGGTTATTATTTTTGTGGATGTAACCTTAGATTTCAGAGAAATGGGTCATTCTTCACAGTCAGGGATAGCCTACTCTAGTGTTTCTCAACATTTAATAATATTTCAACATTTAATAATATTCAATGTATTTAATAATACTCAACATTTAATAATATTTCTTATTATGTCTATGTTCTTAGGCCTCAGCAGCAAGGCTGGCTGGGGAATTCTGGGAATTGAAGTCCACATATCTTAAAGTTGCCAAGGTTGAGAAACACTGGGCTACTTCAATTCCAAACAGCTTCAGCCAGCATGACTAAGGATGAGAAATAATGGCAGCCACAATGCAGTATATATCTGAAAACACTCAAACCAGCCAGCCCTGGCCTAAGTGATTGACCTAAGCAAAACTTTAAATTAGCCTTTGCTGTTGTCCAGCATTATTCTGGCTTTGAAAGTTTCACCAATTCCAGAGATATATTTACAGTCTTTGTTAACGCTGATCCAGCTTTTCCTCAATCAGGGACTTGCCTTGCTGGCTGAAGATAATTCAGCAGTTCTAGTTCAAAACATTTTAAGTCATCAGCTGTACTTCTCCTTTTATCCCCAAATTCTTGGCACTCCTGGAAATCACGTGTGGTCTTCCAACTGGAAAGCCAGGGTCAAACCTACTATTTAGTGACAGTAAAACAACTGCTTTATGGACCTTCAGAATACTGCTCTGCCTCGACATTTATCTTCCCCATCACCATAAGATAAAAGCAATTTGTTTTAATGAAAAAATACAGCTGCACATCAAATCACAGAGTTTATATCAGATTCTGTGAAAGTGTTAAAGCTGTCAAGAAATACTGCAGGTCTTCAAACTTGGGTCAATCAGGTACTGCCTAAAAAGCGCAACCAAATTTTGATTTTAAAAACTGCAATACTTTCAATTTTTTAATTATTATTTCCCCCCTCCCACTGTTCCAAAGTGGCTGGCATTTTTCAAAGTAGCCTGAATTCTTTGCCCATCAGTTGTGGGGCACACCATTTCATAGCTATTCAGACATGCCCGTTATCTGAAGGTTGCCCCCACCATTGGCAAGACACCACTGAGGAGAAGGATAGCTCAGATTTGGCAACTCAGTTACTCTTGTCTAAAGTAATGTGTAATTCTTCTGGGCTGGATGGCTCAGCAGGGCTGCAGATGGGGTTCCTCATTCTTTGTCTCCCTTAAACTTCCACCACCATCACTTCCATCTCAGCAGCATTTTTGCATACACATTTTTCTAACCATCCTGAAACTAGCTGCATTGCAGCTTCTTAGCAGTGGGTAATAAATCCATGCATGGTAATCAACTGCTAAATATAGCCAGTGCTGGAAGCTTTACATACCCAAGCACACCTGATTTAGTTGAGAAAAGAGGAGGGGCTAGGAGGTCTGCTTCTTCAGCAATTACTTGGGCTTCATGACCCAGTAGTAGTTGTTGTTATTACTACTACTATTATTTCTTTGTGTGTTCCTCAAAAAAATCACCAGCCAGGCTGGCATTGTATGCTCAGAAGCAAACGAATGGATGAAGTGGAATTAATGACCACGCTTGGTTTTCATCCAAAGCCGCAATTCAGTTCTGTGTCATTGCATGGGCTGGCAGTCTGATATTCTCCATACTTATATGGAAATAAGCCCTACTGACTTCAAGGGGGCTCATTGCCAAGGAAGTGGGCAACTTGAAGCCCGCTTGCAAACCACTCTGATACAAATATGAATTCCCAGTGAATTTTGTTCTGTATGGCACAATCTTTTCTATCTAAGCATCTTCTGATTTTGTATATTCTCCAGCTCTCTGTAATACTGAATGTAAAACATCATACAGTCCAGAAAACAAGCCACCCCACCCACTGTGTTTTAGGACCCAGAGACATCCTCCTTACCCCCAGGTGTTTCAGAGTTGGGAGCAGCCATTCATTAGGGAAGTGCAGTTGTAGTTCATACGTAGTTGTCTTCTGATATTGTTATTTCACCTAGTTTATCCTTCCTTGAACTGGTGCCCCGGACTACACTCTCCCATCATCTCTTGTCATTCCGTTGTTGTCTAAGATAATTGAATGGTGTGGGGCCAGGGAAGACTGACCTAATTCTAAGACGTAGCCCTATTGTCAAAAAGTGGCCCTTTGGCTAAATGGAGAGCGAGCTGTCTCAGCTTAAACCAGTGTTTCTCAACCTTGGCACTTTAAGACGTGTGGACTCAACTCCCAGGATTCCCAGCAGGCTGGGGAATTCTGGGAGTTGAAGTCCAGCCGTCTTAAAATTGCCAAGGTTGAGAAACACTGGCTTAAACCCTTCACATTCCCTGCTCCCCTCAATTTTTCTCTGACTACCTCAACCCTTCTCTTTTTGCAGGTCCGTTTCTTTCCTCTGGTGTCACTCCAGGTGTATCTATTCCCTGTGCGGCTCTGCTGTCTCTCCCTGTTACTCTTCATCCCCCTTGCCTCCTCTACGCTCGTCTCTCTCCACCCTTTTCCAGTTTCAGCCTTGCCTGTCAGTTGAACCACCACACACGGCCAAAGAACAACTTCATTCATATTAAATGAAACAGCAATCTTTAAAAAGCAAAACAAGCCAAATCCAGTTGGATTTCCTTCTGGGATAAGAGGTCAACGATCTTTTTAAACCAGCCAGAGGAACAAAACCTGATGACAGGCCCCTCGCTCAGTTTCCTAATTGAAAACACACACAGAGAGATTATTCAACCCAAATGTTAATTCACTCTGACAGTCATGGAGAAAGGAAGGTCTTTCTGAGTGGCACTGTAGAACAATAACAATCTATATTTATATAACATGACTTTTGTAAGTTCTTCAGCTAGTTTTACAACAATTCTTTGAGGTAGGCAAATAGTACAGTATTACTCTATTTTCCCAAAGATATGTGGCCACTGGGTTTGTTGCCAGGGCTAAAATGAGATATGCACCAGTTTCTTCCTGACTCTAGCAATGCTGGTATACAAGATCGGCTATCAGTTTCCTCTACAGATCCCCTTTTTTTGCTCCGGTCAAAGATGGAGCAGATGAGGGTGAACAAGCTAAAGCTTACTGCAGATGGCTGAACAGAAATGTTGCTGCAGCTAGAGCAGGAAAGCTTTTTTAAAGACCATCCCAAACCAGCAATTCATTGTTATGAAGGTGGCAGCTTGATTATTAGAAAAACTGAGTTATAGAGAGTACATTATTCCAGCCAAAGTCAGTCCTACCATGAAGCAAGATAGAGCAGGTTGCTTCAGACAATGGGTGGAGCACAGTTCATATTCGAATGGGCCAGGGAGACATTTTGAAGCTGCTTTTTCCATCTGGTGCCTTCCAGAAGCATTGGACTTCAACTCCCACCTCTCTTCATCACTGAGGACAAACGTCACTGTTACGTTGGGTGGCCAGGATAGTATTTGAAGTCCAGTCTGGAGGGCACCAGTTTGGAGAGAAATACTTAAAATGCTTGGCCTCACAAATCACAATCTGATGTCTTGAGTGAGTACTGATTCCATGACTGAGTCTTCCCCTAAGTTTCCATTATTTTTTTTAGAACAAGTGCATTGTCCATATTTGCTGCATCTATGTTGTTGCTGTTGTTTAAAACAGCAAAATATTTCAAGTGTTGTTTATCAAGCTACTCAGCTATGGATAACATGGAAAGATGATGTGTATATTCTGAAATGCTTTTTTATTTTTAGACTGCATTCCTAAATATATTAGGATGAATTCAAAATTAGTAACAGTTAGCATACACCCACTGGAACAATTAACATTGCTTAGTCATGAATAACTTCAGACCTATTAATGTCAAGACATTCTCTAAATGTGTCTAAATTTGAACTCAAACCCCCAGGTGTGCCAGATTTTAAAACTGTCAAGATTGCTGTACAGACTGAAACTTCATATTTTCATTCCAGATGTCCCACAAGAAACAAAGGGGACAGATTCCTTCCTGTTGTGGACTAGACTGCAATTATTTAGACTTTTTCGGAGTAACAATTATGTTTTTATTTATTTATTTAAACAACTACTTGAAAAGGCATGGTGCTTTCTGCTTTGTTCAAAGCCAGGCAGGTTCTAATAGCGTCTTTTTTCATTGTCGCAAAATAAGTTGATTGACTTTTTGGATCAGCAGGTATATGAGAGCATTTTGGGGTGGGGTGGGGAGATACAAGCTACCTGAGCCCTTCGGAGGATATAAATCTACTAAATCTAATAAGTAGGATTAGATTCAAACTAAGAGAGCAATTGGCTGGAGCCGAAGAAATTAGAAGGGGGTGGAACAGCTTCTCCACAAACTGAGAGGAGGTCTGCTAATGTGGTAGGACAACTCTTCCCAGCAAGGCAAGCCTCCAGTAGTTTTTCCCCACGGCACAATTCACTCGTTCTATGTAGAGAAATAATTGCTTCTTGAATTTTATTTTAACATTGGTCATGAAATAACATTCTTCTTCCCACCCAAACGCACCAGACTATGGAATGCAGATGGCCAAGCTTTGTTGCACCCCCTACCTACCCTCCGACCAGGGGTGTCTGCAGGGAAGGGGGTCAAAAAAGTCAAGATGGCACCCGCAACCATGTGGTTGAGGCCCCACTCCGTTTTTACATGTGTCACACATAAAAGGGGTGGGGCTTTATTTGCATGGTTGTGGCTGCCATCTTGACTTTTTTGACAACCCCGGAGACACCCTTGTCTCCAAGAGTGGGGAATGACTGCCCTGACAGCCCTTGCAAAAATTATAGAGGTGTTTCTGCCATCCTAGGCCCTGAACAAGGCATTCTGGGATACCGGAAAGCAGTGTGGGATCCATGGAATCCAAGGTTCAGTCTCTCAAGGCTCATCTCTAGATAAGATAGAAACGTCTTTTGTTTAAATCCTGGGAGAGCCATTGCTGGGCTGTGAGAATTTCTGCACTAGCAGTTCAGAGCGTCACCCTGCCATGGCTGTGGCGATATAAGCCCTGTCTGCATTTATGATTTATTACCACCTCTGTGGCTTGTTGACACTATAAATCATTTGCGTGGAAATCTTCAATGTAGAGGCCATACTGCCCAAGATGAGAGAAAAGGGCTGCCAAGGCATTCTGCGTGCTTCTGATCTTGGGTAGTTGCCCAATTAAGAGATTTAATGTTAGGTACTTACCAAAATAACAAAAGGTATACTCAAGGCTAAAACAACAATTTTTCATGCTCAGCCAGCTCTGCATTCTGCGTGAGCCATCGTTTCAGCCTCTTGCAGCAAGAAGAATCAGAAGTCTGACTGGATCTGAACAGCTGACCGATTTCACGGGGTGGAAACTTTTGTGCGTTTTAAACCTATATTTCTCTGTGAAGCTCACTTCCAGGACTGAGCAGGGAGGGTGAGCAAAAGGACTAAAACAGCAGGGGTGGGGTGGGGAGTCAAGAAGACAGCAGCATTAATTTCTCCTCCCGGCTTGCTTGCTTTTACCCACCTACACACAGAGACATTGTTTAGATTACATCTGCAGAGGGCAAGCATCAAAGCTACCCTGCCGCATCCAGTGTGTTGATGTGTGGGGTTCCCTTCATTTGGTATCGCGATATCCTAGGGTGATGTCGCAGCACAAACTTCACCCCTTATAGAAGGACCCATACAACAGGAGAGGCCCTCGCATGGCAACCTTGCAGTGCTTATTTCATCATTTGACTCCCTTTCCCACCTCTGTGGGTACCCATGGCAGCAACTGGGCAGTGTTTGGGATGTGAAGGGAAAAAGGTGTTTCAGACAAGAGAATGTTTCAGCGACCCCTTAAGCCCCAAGTGCCTTTTTCTGGGATTGCGCTGCACCTGGAGAGGGCAGCCACAGGATCCTGAAAAAGGCACAAGGGCTTAAGGAGCCACCGATAGCTATTACGTGCACATTCCCAAAAACATCGTCTTCCCTTTGAGTTCAAAGCAACGCACAGCTCTGGCACACACCTAAAGAAGAGTAAGAAGAGAAGCTTCCCCCTCTCCCCTGTACCAATTTACCTGTGGGGCAGCGGGGAGAGAGAGGGAACTGATGGCTGTTGGCCATGTGTGTCCCCAAGCCTTTGTCTTGTAACCCTGAGCCTTGAAATGCCTGGGTTCTGTGGCTGATTTTTGACAGTTGTTTATTTACAGAACTCAACCCAAGAAACGGTGGATGGACCACATTAGACCCAAGGAACGGTGGATGGACCACATTAAGGAGGACATGAAATGCGTGAATGCCAGCCCTGAAGATGCCTTGGACTGAGCCAAATGGAGACGAATATGCCGACAAGCAGACCCTGCCATAGTACGGGAAAAACACTAAGAAGAGTTGATTTACAGAACTGATTGCTTGGCTGGCCTAAAGCGACTCCCTGGTCAAGCGTGGACTTCAACCTGGGTCTCCCCAATCCCAGGCCAACAGCTTAACTACTAGACAAGACTGGATCTCAGGGAAATAAAGGAAACGTATATGCTAAGCTTCCTCCAGTGTCAAAAATAAGTCTCTACCAAAGAGAAAACATTAACCGCCATTCCCTTCAGTGACATTGTAACCTGACCGCCATGCCCCAGGCAGCCCTCAGGCCCCGCAGCCCTCCATACCACAGAAATAATTTATCTTTAAAAAGATGGTCTGCCTCTCATTGTAAATGCTCATTTCAGCTCCATTTCTTAACGAAAGATGCAAATGTCATGTGTTTAATATAGTTCAGTATAATTAAGTGGCAACACCTAGGTTTACCTTGGTTATTTCGAAATGCTGAGGGGGGGGAGTCAAACATGGTTAGCACTTAAACAAGAAATACCAGTATAGTACACTAGACTGTGAAATTTATATTTTTAAAGTGGAAAGAAAGCAATGTATTTCTCTGTTTCTTTACTAGATAATACCCCGCCTTTCCTCCAGGAGTTTTTTCCTCCATTTTTTTCCCACAAAAACAAACTTGTGGGTCAGGTTTGGCCCAAAGATAACCAGTGAGTTTTCATGGCTGAAGGTGGACTTGAAACTGAGTCTTCCCTTTTTCAGCCCAACATCTTAATCACAAGGCCACAGCAGCTCTCAAAGGCAAATCTCCCTCAAGTTGAATTCAACCCTTGGTAGCTGCATGGCTTTTCCTATTGCCTTCTTCTAAGAAGGTTTTCCTACTTTCTTGCTGGCAAGAAAACTCTGTTGATGGGTCCATGAAGCTAGACATGAAGGAAACTTTACCTTTTCTTGGTTATTTCATGTACCAAGACCCGAAACTATGGTTGCCAGCCCTCCGTAACAGATGGAATAATCTTGAGGAACAAGAGGAAGAGCCACTGCCAAGACAACGGTCAGATAGAAGAAACCTAAATCCAAGGCAGAACTGTAACCTGAGAAAACATCTTAGACAAGACCCTCCCTAGTTCTTACAGAGCTAAAGGGAGGGAGGGAGGAAGGGAGGGAAGAAGCATATTTAGACTTGCAAGATGTGTTACTGTTACCTTATAATAAAAGTAATATTGGCCTGCATGACTTCTGGTCTACCTTGAAGGGCTGACACCCTCCATAAGATCTCTCCCTTGGGTTTTGCTGGACAACTACTTACATTTACCCTAGCCAACATAGTGAGGTGATGAGGCTTGTACTTTAACTTACCAGGGGGGGACTGAATGCTGATTGTTCTCCTTTTGTATGTTTTCAACTGAATAACTCCAATTAAGGAGTCTTCAGGAACCATGTCTTGAAGCCTGCCCTCATGAGAAAGCATGGATGCAGCACAGATGAGAAGAAAAATGATCAGTGTAAAGACACTTGGTTTCCTTCTATGTCTTTCAAAAACATAACACAATAATTACGCTGCCCACCAAGTCGCCCGTGTACCCTTTGGAGCAACGTTTGTTAATTAAAAAACTGTGCTCAATCAGATCGATTGGATTCAAACATGGCTAGTGAATAAATTTAAACTGCAGTTTAGATACCGTGTCATCAGTGATGTATTATGCTACTTCACTCATTTGTTCCTGTGTCAATGCTTGTATCATATTTACAGCCAGCTGAAGATGCACTCTCTCCCCTGTGGATAAACTCAACCTGGTGTTCCTCATTCTCTGGTATGGTTGGAAGCATTTAATTTAAAGTGATGCTTTCTCTCCTGATCACAGATGGGTGACCCACTTATTGGAAGTAAACTGTCCAAAGCTTTGCTAACCTCCAAATAGCTCTTTGTCTGAGTGACCAATCTGACACAGGCTGATCCTAAAAGTAACAGTGGTTTCTGAATCTTGGGAATGTTATCCTGGCCAGCGAGCTGGTGGATAGAATCCAGAAAAGAGACTGAAGCTGAGGTGGGGACTGTACCACAAGCAAAGCATGGAATTCAGGAGATGTGTTTCAACAGGAACATCGAAGAACATCTCAAAGAAAAGGAAGCACAATTGGGGGTGAGGAGAAAAAGATACAGTAAAGAATTAGAAAAGAAAGAAAACAACCAGAATGGAAAGTCAAGGTCTCTTCTGCTCCTATAATTCTCTGTATCTTCTACCAAGTAGTTCCTTTAGCTAGAACTATCCCCTTTCAGTTCATTCTCTGTCTTCTTGCAAAGCTAAGCTGCATCTGTATCTCTTATCAATAACCCCACGCGTGTTCTCATTTGGGTGGCTTCTAGTAATGTGGAAAGGATTCTGCAATTTGCATGGGGATCAGGTGTATCCATGTAAAGTTTACCAGGTGCGTAAGGCCACTATGGGCAGACTGAGATGGCTGCCTCAGATGGAGGAAGCTGAAAGGTGGCAATAAAAGGAATCTGTTCTTGGTAGTTCCATCTTCTTGAGCTGGCATTCTGATATCAGTGATGCCTACTTGCTGCTGGCCTGTACAGAGTGGCTAGCCAGCTTCTCCTGAGCTGTTGTAGGCTCAGGACCCTTTGAGAAAACCATCTGAGTCAATGCCTGAGAGGTAGCTGATCCAGGCTACACAATCCAGGAAGCATTGTGCATGCATATGCATTGCTCCGTTGTTGGGATGTGTGTTGCTGCATTGCAGCACTTACCTGAACAGGTAGAGAAGGGATACCAAGCACAGCAATGAGTGAGTAGCAACAAGCTATTGAGAGCTCTGTTATCTGTATGACACAGGACATCCTGCATCTTTCTAAACCAGCACTCTACTGCTTTCATTTATCTGTCATTACGTACCCTAGGCCAGTAGGTTGCCCTCTTGGAGAACCCTGTCCCATTTCCAAGGTTGCAGAAACAGCTGCCAGCCAGCCACATCTATATGTTAAAGAGGGCAGCAGCACCATCTTGTTTTTTTCACCAAAGTGCCTTGGATCAGCCATGACTACGAAGGATAAGGGCCCATACACTGCCTCTTTAATATGCAGAAGCCCAAAGGGTAGAAACATATATTCCCATGCAATCCAAATTCTGTGCAGTCCAAAAGCTGAATCATGCATCTTCTATTAATATTGCAGATTGTATTACTGCATATCCTTGGGTAGTTCGGATAATTTATTCAGAATGCGCAAGGACTAGAAGCTTGCTTATTGTTCAGAAAGCTGAACTCCATACCCACTATTCCCAAATTCCATACTTTTTCTACTCTCCTCCAGAGATTTATAGGGGAGGAACTTAATGCTGGTATGTTTGTTCCAGTCTGAAGGCCAAGGAATGTGGAAGTTACACAGTCTGGTGCTATTGTCACATACAGTAGAGGTATATCTACTTTGCTTTCATTGATGGTATATCAGTACTGCTGAACTATTTCTATGTAGTTCCCTTTTCTGGCATTGTCAGCTGTTGTTCAGTGACATTTTTCATGGAGAACACAAGAGGACATCCTTGCCAAGGGTCAGGTGTGTCAGGTGGAGCAGGAAATGCCACTCTCCAGCTATCAAAATGTCTTGCATCCAAAGCCAGTCAAGTCATTTTGGTACATGAGGCAAAAAATCCCACCAGAATTTCTCCCCACCCAAGGCAGTAAAAATAAAACAAGAACAAATGAAATAATACTGTATAATACTGAAATAATACAGTTTGCTGTCCATCCATGATGCCCAAATCTTCTGCCTGGGGAGGCTACCTCACTCTATGACATAGTACAGCCAGCCTTGATTCCAACATCTCCTCCTCCCTTTTAATTTTTATCTATATGATTTCTATTCAAAGAAATCCTGGGGACCGACTATACATTCTAATAGCTTGCGGTGAAGAGCAGTCTAGTGGTAAATTTGTTTGCCCATCCATTGCATCAAAAACCAAGCTTAGGAAGAGAGCTTGATTTGTAACTGTTCCTGTGTTTCTGCTTGTTATCTGGCAATCAAGGAAGAAAAGGTTCAATATGATTTTGGATGTCTCATATCAAAAGTAGCACCTTGGCTCCTATGCCTCTGCCTCCATTCAACTCAAAGGCAAATTCAACCTTTCCCTCACCACAAATCACTTGAGATACTAAAAGCACTTTTCATTTTCTGCTGCTTTCATTATCGCCACCTCCTGATCTGCTTTCCCAGACTGGTATGTTTTCCTCTTTTCTCTGTTCATCTGGTTTTCCAAACAACCCCTTTTATTTGTTTTCTATGAAGAAATTCTCCCCCCACCCCACCATTTGATGACAATGATGCCAGTTCCAGGGATTTCTTGCCTTCTGCCTTGGGGGGTGTGTGTGTGATAATCTTCCCTTTGAACAGCTGCTGTAATTTGCCAGGAAAGTAGGGGGTAGAAGGGATAGGGAACGGGGTACTCTTATGTTCATTGCAAGGTCATTGGTGCAGACAATGGCTCATTTCCTTCCTACACTCTCATCTTAAAAAAAAAAAGCACACTCACATTTCAACAGAGTAAGATAATTTATGGTTTTCTTCCCCCAGAATTAAGGAGAAAAAATACTTTTGGCTGTTCATTCCATCCGCCTGATGACTTCACCCGACCTATTCATACGCTTCCCACCACTTTTTACTCATACAGCTACCACCAACCCTGTGCACTGATTGTACCAGATGTACATTATGCAGGGATCATGCACACCCATTCTCCTCCTTTCTCTGACCTTCATCTTGGCATCTCACTGCCACAATCCCCAAAGGGGCCTTTGCTCTCACCCAGGAAACCTGGCTGGAGCTAACAGAAATGCAAGACACCAAGGATGGAAGAGAAACAAAGTAAACATTTCCCATAATTCTCCTTACTCTTAGGCCACATCCTCGCTTACAGTTTACTGCAGCACCATCATGCCCTGACAACTGCCAGCTTCCCCCTTGTTCAGACAATGTTGTCTTCAGCCCCAGCCTAGAATGAAGCAGCCTTAAGTTGTCACTAAATGAACCAGTGTAAAAATAGTCTTTCCCCCCTTAAGACAACACTATCTCCCCACAACTCAAGGTTTGTAAAATCCATTATCCTTCAGATGTGGTACCAGCCTTGTGAGGTAGTCCAGGCAAGAAGCACACCCAGAAGTACTAGCTCTAACTTTCTTGTAAGGTTACACTAACAGAATCTGGCAAGTCTGGAAGTACATCTCTCCCCCCTCATCTTTAGAGCTGAAGAAACTAGGGAGGGTCCCTTCTGAGATGTTTCCCACACCATCCCTTCTATGGACTCAGCTGCCTGTTATCTGACCGTTGTCTAGTCTGCCACTCTTCTTCCTGTCTCCCAAGGTCATTCCCACATACCATGACATGAGGTCAGGTAATCCGTTGTGATTATGACCAGAGGTGTGTTGGGGAGTGCAGGCACAACCCTCCCCTCTAATCACTAGCCAGCCTCCCTGCAGCCATTTTTCTCTCAACCTTTGTCCACCCTGTTACATTGCATTTCCTAAGCTCCTTTTATCACATCATCTTCCCCCACTTGCTCGTTTTGAAACCCGCTGCTCTCTAGGCTTCCCGTGACCTGGAAGAGAACAGGCATCCACTGTTTTATTTGGGGAAGAGGAGACAAATTTGTGCAATTTCCTATGAACAGTACTTAGAAATGCCATCAGGACATCTGTACCATGGGGTGCAGCAGCCCCACTTTTCTTGTAGCAGCATCCAGAAAATTAAGAGGGTATTGAACTGGTTTGTTTATTCTCCATTTCCATGTATTCATCCATTTCAAGCACTCCTGGCACTCACTTCTCTGAAATAAGAGAGGTAGCCACAAGGCACGAGTCAGTTTCAGCTTCCCCACCCTGCAGAACTTAGCTCTTGTACAGGCACGGCAGGCACTGGACAATTTCTATGGCTTCCCCTGTATGTTTCATTATGTCATATATTTTAAACTTAGTGATGACCAGATGGAATGTGAATCAGAAGTCTGAAGCTAACCAAAATGACTGTGTTGTGTTGTGGTGGCAGAAGCTCAGCATTTTTGTGCCATGAGTTACATAGGTTTGTAGGGGGCAAAATTTGCATCATGATACCTGTGTCATCCGTTGCCCCTCCTTACCTGCCTGTGGATGCTCATGGGGTGGGACAACCAGCTTAGAGAAATCCAAGCAGAGACCTGAAGGCAGACCCACTCCATTTCTGCTATAGTGCCCCACTGATAGATGTTTTCCCCACTGGCTCGTCATATGCTGAAGGGGTATGGCAGATGCATAAAAGGCATGATCAGGATTAAGAATGCGAATAGTAAATTTTATGCAGGCATTATGTTCTGCCCACTGAAGGAGCTGTGGACAGCATCTTAACTCAATTGTGGTGAGCTAGATGTAGGAACTTCCTTATGTTGGCCTTCCATACTATGCCTTCAACAGAAGGGCACAAGAATCCCCTAAAAGAGAATAATGCTCCTCCTTCCTAAAGATGAGTTTCAGCCCAGAGAGTGACTGAATGGGGTGGGGGTGGGGGTTGTCATCTGAGAGATTCATGTAAACTTTTCTAAGAGCCCTGAAACAAGCTTGGGAGTGTAGACACAAGCATGCCAGGAGCTGAGCAAATCAAGCCCTCCACGTGATACCCTGAAAGGGAGGACAGCTAACAGCCTGCCCTCACTAGGGTTTCTTAAGGCAATTGAGCTCTTGCTGTACTGAAAGGAGGTTTGGCCAGTTCTCCTGCCCCCACCCCCATGCATAGTCCTCATTGTTAAGTATGGGGTGGGGGAGGGAGGGTATCTTAAGGCAAAGAATCACCAGGAAGGGTCAGTCCACTCTCCCTCCTAAAAGACAGGTACATCCTCAAGAATCTACCAAAATTAGATCAAGGCTGGCCTGATCACAGTTCTCAAAAGGAGAGGCAAGGCAAAACACAAAAAGGTTCCCATACAATTGCCCAAAGTCATCCTAAATAAAAAGTTATTTTCTGACATGTGAAGGGGCAGCCTAAGACTAAATCTCGGTCTGAGGGCAAGAAAAGTTAATATCATGTGAAGAAGGAGCAACACGGGAGTTGCCACAGCATTCTGGTCCTATCATAAATGGGAACTGAGGAAAAGCCTTTTATTTGCACATGCATCTGCACTTTGTAGGAACAAGGAAAGCTCAAGGGGGTAGCACTATCTGGTTACTGGGTCGACTGATGGTGTAGAGTTAGCATGGCATGCTAGTTTGCTCACTTTGCTTCAGTGTCCCCACAATATGTAAACAAATGGACAGATTAGTGGACTGGCATCAAAATATGGAGGGTTTCACACAAGTGAAGATTGTAGGCATCCAACAGACCTTGGCTATCTTTCCTCCAAAGGAAAATAACCCCATAAATGGTCAACTTTATTAAATCAGACTTATATCCAGATTTAAAGGTGGAAGGAAAGAGAAGAACAGGACGACCAGCAGCAAGGTGGATGGACTCAGTTACAGGGGTGATGAGTGCACTGTTGGGAGACTTGAAAGACCAGGTTAGGGATAGACCAGCATGGAGAAAATCTATCTGTGTGGTCACTAAGTGTCAACACTGACTTGATGGCACATAATCAAGCAGAAAAAATCAAAATATTCAGATTTGTCTAATACATCTGGTTGGGGTGTCACTCCTTTTAAGGGAGTAGGTTTATGATGTGAGAATCTTCTTGGGATCATGGCCACTGATAGATTCACAGGTGGAGCCAACGGCTGGGGGAGGTATTGTCCAGCTGCTGTGCCGGTGGCGGTTTTAAGTGGAGCAGAGACTTGGGAACACGAGCTCATGCCCTTACCACCACTAGTTAAGACTACTGCAATGTGCTTTACGTGGCTGCTTTTGAAAACTATTTGGAAGCAACAATTGGTGCAAAATTCAGCAGCCCTCTGGTGGGTTAAAGATGCTACAGCTTTGTAGCACCTGTATTGCAAGCACAGAATTGGCTTCTGCTAGGATTGTGGGTTGCACCCAGAAATGCTGGTTACTGAGAGATCTACTTTAGGTCCCATCACAATCAGCTTGGTGATATGGAGAAGGCGGCTTTTTCTGCAACGGCACCACTGCAGCCTTTTTTTATCAGGAAACCTCTGCTTGGCTCATTTCTTACTGGATTTCTTCACCATATGAAAGTATCTTGCCCAAACCAGACTATGAATAGAATGTATCATTTTTGCATTGGTTCCTTGGAACAGTCTTCTATTGCTGTCCTTAGCTGCCTTGTTTTATAAAATATGTTTGAATATCATCTGTTTTAGACATTGCTGAGTACAGTTCAAAGGCAGATGAAAATAATTTGTTTCTTCATATAGTAGTATCTTGGAGGGCTTTGAAGGTAAGAGGAAGGAGCCTGTGCTGAATCTGGGAAAGCCAACTAAGTCTTTCAAGGGAGCAGAGCCTAGTATACCCCGGAGCAGTTGCCCCGGCCCAAGGTTGGGGACAAAGGTACGTGGCAGACTGCATCTCCAATGGCCTTGCAAGAAGTTGCTACTCCCAGTTGGCAAAATCCAGGGGCATTAGAGCTGAGACGGACAGCCCGCTAGCTCAGAATGTGAAAGAGGCCACCAGCGAAGCGTGGGTGCGTGCGCGTCTCGCCCCCTTAGGGGTAGAACTTCTCTTTCTCTCACAGGTAGGTACACGTAGAACTTCCCAGCGCGGATCCACCCGTCGGTGAGGAGTCTCCCTCCCTCTGCTTTCGTTGGGCGTAAAGGCCGATGGGAGAAGGCTCTCCAACATTCCCTATTACCATATCAAAAGGAAAAGGCGAGGTTAGCAAACCATTCGTAAAAAAAAAGGGTTGGTGAGCAGACAGAGAGAGAGAGAGAGAGATTCGGGGTGCGTGTGCGCGCGCAGACACACAGTTATGGCAAGAGCCGAGCGGCTCCTGAGCATCAAACTTGCAGGAAGAGCGTAGAGAGCGTGCAGGCGAGGAGACTTCACCCGCGCTAGTCAGGGGGGAGGGGAGAGTAACTACGTGGGGTTGTAAATTCTGTTTTGATTTGCATAAAAGGGGAGGTCCGAGTGGTAAAAGAGACCCACCAGCGTCGGCTTCAGAAGAGTTAGCTGGAGTGAGGGCAGAGCGTTGTCGCTTTAGAGAACGGGTCTTTTCTGGCTCTCCTAAAAGGAAACTAAAGTGGAAGAGGGGGAAAACCGTCAAATATTTCTCCCAGGGGGCTGGGAGAATAAGGCTTCCCGGTCCAGCGAGGCGGGAGAAGAAGCGGCTTTGGATTTAAGAGGGGAGGGGAGGAAGAGCTCCGGTCCGCAACCTCTCCGGAGAGCTGTGCTCAGCTGCTCGAGCTCCGGACGCCCAGCTCAGCCGGACGCGTCCTAGGCGCATCATGACCGAAATCACCGAAAAGGAGAACGACCCCCAACACAGCACGGATGCGCAGCAGACCCCGACGACTGGTTCCTCCCTGCAGGAAACCAAGGTAGCCATCTCCGCGTCCCCGTTTTTTTCCTCTCTTTCTCTCTGTCTTTAAGCGAGTTACGGGTTGGCGCACTTTCTGAGCGGCCTCTGCCTCCTCCAGCGCGGCGCTCTCCTTTCCCAGGGCCCTCTCTCCGGATCGAGGGGGCAGCGAGCGCTTGTATGCCGTGCGGATGTGTGCTTCTTGGTTGTCTCAACAGAGCCTCTCGTCCTTTCTTCCGCCCCGCCTTGCTCCGTAACTAGTTCTCCACGAGCGCGTGTCTTCCCGTCGCCCGGTTCCTCCAGTCTCATCTCTCGGCTCCGAGGGTCAGCCGCGCTTCCTGCTCTTTCGCCTGCCTTTCCTCCCTCAGTAGCCCAGCCGAGCGCCATCCTCCCGGCTGTTTCATCACAACCGCAGTCTAATCCGTTTGAACTAAGCGGTAGCGCGCTCTTGCTGCCGCTTCGCCAATCTGGCGCCCTCTAGATGTGTTGGATCACCCGGCCGATAGTCTGCAGCCCATCTGGAGAGTAGCAGGCTGGCGAAGGGTGATGTAGAGCGCTGCAGGATGTATCTGGGATTCCTCTTAGGCGCACCTGTTCTCTGCATGTGGCATGGTGGGGTTACCATTGTCTGGGATCGGCCGGTGGGGAGGGAGAAGAGCGAGCTGTTTACGATCCAAGACCCTTTCTTGTCTTCCCAGCCTTGTGACTGATTTTCCCTGTATTAATCTGAATGCTGGATATATGAGAGGATATAAATGTTTATGGCCATCTCAGTACTGTAGAGAAGCACTGTATTTTAAAAATTGGAGTTAAGTATATATTTTCTATGTCACATTTATAAGCAGAAGGCCAGGTTATAGGACAGATAATTACACGGCTGGCAGTAAGAGATGTGGTAAGTAATGCAATAATGTGGTCTCTTTAAAGTTGGGTTTTTAAAACATAATCAGAGCTGAAAAATGGTTGTATATCCCCACTGTCATCCTCCCCTCCCTATAGCCTTAATGTTCAACATAAAAAGTAAATAGGATTACCAAGAAATATCTTACATGTTTGTGAGGATCTAAAATAGGATCTTTGGTGCTGGATGGGGTTGCACTTGTGGACCCATAACTGCTCAAAGAGCAGGTGGCAGTTGTGGTTAGGAGGGCCTTTGCACAGCTTCAGGTTGTGCTCCAGTTGTGCCCTTTCCTAGATCAGGGGGTTCTGATCAGAGTTACTCATTTATTTATTTAAGAGGTTTATATGGCCACCCAACTCACTCATGGTGACTCTGGGCGGCTTACAATAATAAAACCCCAAATACAAAACCTACCACACCCCCATGCCCTAGTCACCTCTCACTTGGATTACTGTAATGCGCTGTACATGGGGCTGCCCTTGAAGAGTATCCGGAAGCTGCAAGCTGGCGCATAATGCAGCGGCGGGGGCAGTTTTGTATGCATCTAGAACAGCTTATGTTATATCTCTGCTCTGCAAGCTGCATTGGTTGCTAGTCTGCTTTCAGGTCCAATTCAAGGTGCTGGTTTTGACCTTTAAAGCCCTTCATGGCCTGGGGCCGGGTTATTTGAAGGACCGCCTCTCCCCGATTACTACTGCCTGTCCCATCACATCCAGCAAGAGAGACATGCTACGGGTCCCATCAGTCAGGGAAGTAAACTTGGTGAGCCCAAGGAGGCGGGCCTTCTCTGTCCTGGTGCTCGCCTTATGGAACATCCCCCCCCCCCCCCCAACTGAGGTCACCTCCATCCCTACTTATTTTCCCTCAAGACCTGGCTATGCCATCTGGCCTGGGGATCTCAGGGGACCAGTGAAATCTTGAGGTGGCTCCCTTGCTGATCTAATCTCTTGTGTGCTTTATGCTTATTTAAACTTTTTAATTTGACTGCTTTTGACATGTTTATTGTTTTTATATTTTTTGCTGTACGCCGTCCAGAGTAACTTTTTGTTAGATATATCAATTTTTTGTTAAATTTGATATATCTGTCTATCAGTGGACTCTTATCTGTGAAATAAGTGCAGAAAGACTGGAGAAAAGGGCACTGCCACTCAGTGTACGTGGGTGTGCGAGTAACAGGAAAGAGAATGAGTTTCAGAAGGTACGATCTGGAAATCAAGGTATCTAATTATGAAGGGGGGGCAGTCTTGGAGAGAATAGAGGCTTCAGAAAGTAGCAAATTAGCCTTGTGTGTGTGCGCACATGCATGTTTCACTGCAGAAGGGTGACTTATTAGAACATGCTTTAATTACAGGCTTTGTGTTATAATAGTTGTGTTCTTTTGTGTTTTAGGATCAAGCTTTGGAGGGGAGAAGGGGAAAAAATGGGGAACAAAATTATTTTGCTATGGAAGAAAAAAATGCCTGGCTATATCAGCATTTCATTGCAAGAGCTGCTAAGAAGACCACTGGCAATGCACAAAGTGGGTAGCAATGTTCTTTCATTGCTGCTTATTTTGTAGAAGCTTCTGGCATGCAGAGGAATATTACTTCTGCACATGGAGGCTCTACTAGTTCTTGTGGTTAACTGGCTTATTGTCCCTTCATGAGACATATGTGTATTCCTGTTTTTTTTTTTTGCATAGGTGATGACATTTCCAGTTCTGCAGGAAGCATATGTAGCCAGTGCCCACTTTACTGAAAAGAAGTGTTGACTTCCCTAGAACTTCATTTGGGCAGCCCAGTGCTTACTCCTTCTTTATTAGAGTGAGAAGCAACATCAACACTTCTTTTTCCTGTTCTTACACTCCTGAGACCTGAAACCAAAAACAGACATTAGGGACTGCTACACCTAGGATTGTGTGGATTGAAATGAAGCTTGATATATATGTTAGAAAACAGGTTTAAGAGAGAATCAGATCATCTAGATTAACGTTTCCAACCACACGTTCTCCACATATGTCAGACTACAGTTTCCATAACCCCCAACTCAGTGTGGCTGGGGACAATGGGAGTTGTGGCCTAACCATCTGAAAGGCCCCAGGCTGGGGAAGGTTTCCCCAAAGCCTGACCTGTTATAACCAGTTCGATGAATCTGCAAATATAGTCCAGAATCCTGTGTGTCAAAATTTGGGTTGTGATGGAAGAAATAAGAATTTCAGTTGTCAAAAACAATGGGTGTTTTCAACCCACTCCAGTTGTTCCTAACGTATGCTGTGATGCGGGAATGTGCAGGCTCACTTTGCTGCCTGTTTTGATGTCTAGAGCCCTGCTGATGTCAAAACTGTGACGTTGGTTGCTAATGCACGTAATAACTCGAGCGGGTTTTAAATTATAGGCCACACATGCAGTGCCAACAGTGATGCTGCAGCTTCCACCCTTGCCAAATCCGTACTACCAACAAAAGGTGTGTGTGTGTGTGTTTGCATGCTTGTTTCTGGCAAGCACAGCCGAGCATGTTCCTACTTTACTCTGCAATTCACTCACTGGGAAGTTACGTCTGCAGTGTTCTGCAGGGTCCCTGTATGGGTGAGGAATTCTCACATGCCTCTGAAATCTATGTAATGCCTGGCACTTTTTCCCTTGCGTTATAAATTGCTTGTCATTCATCGGTCAAGCTCCTGGCTGGTCCACTGCCAAGTCTGTGAGGTGAGTCCACTGTTGCTTTAGAGGCTGACAGAAATGAAGGGAGGTTTTATATCCTGCGTGTTCTGGACCACGTTGTTCCTGCCACTCAAGCCAAGAAATTTGGCTTGCCTGAGTTGGAGTCATCTGAGGCTGATCTGCACTGAAGACAGAAAATCCTACCGACACCCCTCTCCTGCTTTGGCAGCAAAAATGTAATTACCATCGTTGAGTAATTAACCATTTGCTGCTCTTCCATGGCACTTACGAGCGGCTGCCTAGGGCAGCTGCCTCGTTCTGCCTGATGGTAGAGCCCCCCATGATTCCAAGTACTCATAAGAAAAGGAGTCACATCCTTGACTGCTTTTGTGGTGGGCAGGAGAATCGTTCTTTATATGAAAGATGAACCTTATCAGTGGAATGGCACAACCTAGCTTTCTCCCTGATAGGCTATATTTCATTGCACAAAGAAGCTGATAGGGGTAGGTATTTAAAAAAGAGAAGAAATGATTAAGTAGGCACCCTGCCCATCCGCAGGCAGAAATTATGCTACTTGATTCCATTGTCTGGATAAAATTGGGCAGAAACAAGGGGCAGAGTCAATAGGAATGTAAAGGATTGTAATAAAATAAGGGGCAAAGGGTGTAATGCATTAGGGAGGGTTTCCCTTCTACCATTTTTCTGGCTAATCCCCATTTCCTGAACCTGCTATTTCACTTGCATAGAAAGCAGCATAGGATATGCCACCTGAATTCCCATTATGGAAGAAATAACAGCAGGGGAATGTGGTAATGTTGAGGTGGAAAGGTAGTGTTGTGGGATGGGGGGAGGGAGGAGTTTATTCAGATCCTTTGTCCATTCCCTGAGTCACCCTTGAATTTCTCTCCCCATCCCTGAAGTTGCCTGGTTGTTTAAAGACACATGTGTCTGTGTTTACTTGTGCCCTAAGTTGTGCTTTTGGAGCAGCTTTTTCAAACCTGATACTCTCCAGATGTGTTGGACTATAGCAAACCATGCTTCCCTACCAGGTAGGCGGTTGATGGGAATTATAGTTCAATACTTTTAGAAGGCACCGTTTGGGGAAAGCTGCTTTTGAGGATCCTTGTTCCAAACTGTTATTTTTGTTTTGTGTTGCTGTTTTAACTGTCAGGGGAATTATAATGTCTTGGTTAAACAGTTCAATTCGTTACCTTCTTTAGTAGTTTATTAGTAATTTGTAGGAGTATCCTTAACATTTTAGTTTATTAACTACAGTCACCAAAACCAAACAAACAGCATTAAAGCTTTGTGTGATGTATGAATCCAGATTAGATTACCTCTGCAAATCTGGTTCTTGATCACCTGTCTTATTGGTGACTGTTGTTGTTATGGCCTAATTCATAGATGTCATTGTACCATACGCGTCTATGTTTATAAAGATACTGATTGCACTTCTAGTTCACAGATACAGTGTGCAATTATTTGATCTTTCATCTTGACCATTCAGGAACCAAAGATAATCCCCTGAAAGGCACAAGCTGTCTAGTGGAGGAACGTTAGATCTGAGCTGGCCTTGGAAAACTTTGAGTGGACTGCTCTATGATCATTCACATATGCTTCTCTTCATTTGATCCTTCACTCAGCAAGTCATAAAAGGCACAGCTGAAGCACTCCCTGGCATTTTAAGGATATCTGTGCAAATTTTAACCTTGACCAATTTTGTAATATGTGCATCACAATTCTTTGGACCAGGCCTGCACAATTGATAGAGGAGAAGGGCCACACTGATAAATCCTCAGGGGTTGCAGAGGAATGCCTGGTGTGCCAATCAGCTGTTCCGCAGCTAGCAAAGTGATGGCAGTGCCGGAGCCGGCGGCAGTGGTGAGTCTTGGGGAGGGGAGAGTTTATTACTCAAAAAAATAAAAAACACTGGCAGGCTTCCGCAAGGCTGCTTAGCAGGCTGCACGTGGTCCTCAGGGCATGTGTTGTGCAGGCCTGCTTTAGTTGCAAACCACAGTGGCTGTTTCTTCATTTATGACATGTTGAATCAGCTCCACAGATGTCTGTAGCTCTCAAGCAACCAGGACTGTCCGCAGTTTGTGTGTTGGGGAACCAAGGTAGTGTCCAGAACCTTTTTTATGCATTGTGCATAAAAGGGCAGAGCTTCTAATTACACCCTCATGGTCGCCATCTTGACTTTTTTGACCATATGCTGCAGACACCCCTGTAAGCAACAAAACCTCAGGAGCTCCTCAAGTATGAAACACTTTGTCCTTTGACGCTGGACTGCCAGCCAAAAGAAGGAGCAGTTGCTTGCTTTATTTTGGGCAGCTGAGCTAACCTTGGGGAAATAGCCCTGCAGAGCTATTTGGAGGTTCCCAAACTTTCTTGGTTTACAGTGCCCTTAGTATCTCAGTGATTTTTTCATGGCACCCCTAGACTCATAGCTTGCACGGTGTCCAACAGATGCCAATTATCATTGCGGTATCCCACAGTGCCCCTGTAGGTTTGCCACGGCACCTGCAGACAGTTTGGGAACCACAGCCATATGCTTATTTGAGATTAAACCCCAGATGGTGACTGAAAAACCTATAAAACCTATTCTAAAAGAAGAAGAAAGGAAAAGCACTTCAATGAACAGCCTCTGTCCTGAAAGCATACCATGGCCAACTGTTGGTGTTAGACAAGAAAAGTACTCAACACTGGTCAGCGGGAATGTAGCTCACCTTCAACAGGCTGTTTCCATCAGTACCTCTTCTACTAACTTGGTTTTCCTGCTGAAATTTCACCAAGTGCACGGTGGTCACATTTCCCTTGGGTAGCTTCCCAGGTGAGATAAGATTAAATTTCCAAATCATCTGGTTGAATATTCTTCTTCCATGCTTGGGTGTTGTCCTTTTCAAGAGAAACCTGTGCCACAGAATTGATCCCCAAGTGCTGGTTCTCTCCATGGCTTCCTTGCTCATTTGTGGGAGAAGAAATGCAGCCTAGTTCAGAAATGCCCTAGAAGACAACAGATGTTTTGTTCAGTCACTTAAAAGTTTGTATTTTTGTCATGGGGCATCTTTCCATACAATCATTTTGATACAAAAACTGATATATAAAAACATTAATACATACTGCCCCATTCACAGCATTCTAACTGCCATTATCCCCATCCAGAAGTGATGGTAGCTGTAATCCAACATCTGTAGGGTATCAGGTTAACAAAAAGGGCTGATCTACTGCCTTTAGGGAGCCTTTTTAATCTTTTTTGCTGGCTTGCCAAGGGGCAAATATGAATGAGTAACCAAAGTAAACTGAGGACTCTTCCAGAGGCTTAAAGGAAGGGGCTGGAATAACTAAAGTAAAAAATGTATGCATCAGATGCCTTCTCCCTGCTGGTTGGGGATGTTGCATGGTGGAGTCCAACTAGTCTGGAGGGCTCCATGTTGGGGAGGATTGGTGATTGCTGCTCTCATGTTCAAAAAGGATCTCTTATATACCACCCCAAAGGCAAAACAGGAGACATTAGGGCTGTTCACCTGATACCTTTTCTTAGGAATGGGAGCCATCCTTTTTAAAAATGTGCCACCCTTAGGCCAAAATATTAGGTTTGCTTTGCAGAATTGCCATGAGCAGGCATGGACAATAGACCTCCTTCTTTTTTTTCTCTGATTCCCCCCACTTTTTAAGACCTTTCCTTCATCAAGCCAGTTGCTTGGCCAGCAGCCTGGCTATGGATTTGCTTGCAGCTCCTTCTAAAGGAGCTCTGGGTTTTGTTTTGTTGGGAAGGGAAGGTCTAGCAGCCAAAAAAAAAAAAACCCCTGGAAATGAAGTGATTAACCACCCAAATACAATACTCCTGATGTTAGAAAGATCTCTCTAGCTTTTCCATTTCCAGGGGAAGCAGTTTGGCCTGTGCAAACCTGATAGTTTTCTAGCAAACCCAAGGATTCATCAGGAAACTTTTAAAAAGCGTGATACTTTGCTTGCTCCCTCCCCCATTTAGAAAACAGATTTCCCCATCTTTTAAAATCTTATTTAAGGCCAAGGTACCTCACCAGAACAGGCATCACATATCAAGGTTATGATGCGTAAGGGAAATCTTTTGGTGTTTTTTACAACAGCACACTGAGTAGGATGAAAGATCCAGTGGAGCAGACCCGAGAGATTTCTGCTGATCTGTACTTTTTCTTTTCCTCTATTTCCCACTCAGGTTACAGGAAGATGTATAAACAAAAATCTGTAAAATTCATACAGTACACAATTTCTGTAATTTACTTTTGAGAAGAGGGTTTATAGAGCTTGAGCCTGTTGTGTTATAATTCCCTATTCTCAACAAAAAATAAAATTTCCATACCACTTTAGGATACCTGCTTTAGATATGAATGAACTCAAGTCATAGTCTCTTTCCTGGAGTGAAATTGATTTATTTGTGACTCTAGTCCCGTTTATTGGAAATCACTGAAAACTGGCATTTTCCTTTGAACTGCTGTATCTCTGCAGACCTCATGGGCAATCTGTTTTCTGTTTGTCAGGAGGATCCTGGCTCCTGGGCACAACCTGTCTTTCCCCTCTCATCATGGTTAAATGTCTAAAGGTCTTATTCTTGGAGCTCCTCATTGCCTCCCCCCACCATAGAGTTGGTGAAATTTCAGCAGTAAACCCCCCCTTGCAAAGCAGAGAGATTGGAGAGGAAGGGATTTCAAGAGAGTAAGCTGTCTGCTCTTCTACACATCAAAAGCAATGCAATCATGCTGGCAGCAGGAAAGAGTCAGGCAAAGGAGAGATTGACTATAGAAATCACTTGCCTTTTTTCTCCCCCCACCCCTTGCAGAGCAGAGAGATTGGAGAGGAAGTGATTTCAAGAGAGTACTGTTAGCTGTTTGCATTGTGAGCCTACGGCTCCCAGTCCCGGGCTGCCAGCATGATCACATTGCTTTCAGTGTGTACAAGGCGGGAAGTAGGTACTCAAGCATTCAAAAGGGTGGGGGAGTGATTGGGAGGCAAACAAAAGCTGAAGGTGTGAAACTGAGTAGTCTTGTCTCTTTCTAGCAAGAAAGCACAGTCACAGTCACATGATTTTCCACTTAGTCACTGCTTTGCTTAGCGCCAGAGTTGCTGGTCCCAGTTAGGGTTGTTAAGCGAGGACTACCTGTAAAGACCGCCAGATCATGCACCATCTCCTTCAAAAGGAGCACTATCTTGTCAAAGAGTTCCTGTCAGAACCAATGTTAAAAGAATGCCATGATGATCACTGGCACCCAGCAGCTCAGTCTTAGCAGGGTTTGGTCTGAGCTTCTTTCATTCCTTCCAGATCCTGCCCATCTCCAAGCACTGATTCAGGATTTCCATATGTGCCTCATACAGAGTCAGAAAATCATTTGTCCCTCAGTCCAGGACTACCTATGATGGCTCTTCAAATAATGAATCAGGAACCTGATTAATCCTGCTTTTATTAATCTGGAGGTACCAAGGGTTGTTACCTTCAGCATACAAATCATAGCTTACCACTGAATCCTGGAAAAATGTTTACTTAATGCATCTCAGATTATTTATTCAGAACAGATTCTAATCATAAACTCTGATGAGGTCTGATTTAATTTAAGTTCTGAATGCTACATCAGGAATGCATTCATGAAAGATTTAGATCCCTTGAGAACAAGATGTGAGGAGACTTACTGGTCAAGAACCACCCTCAATCATCTTTTTCCAGCCAAGGGCTGCATTCAGACTAGAGGCAAAGGCAGGATGCAATTGTGGGCAGGCCATAAAAGTAATGGAGCTGAATCATTTGTGGTAAGTGTATTCTTTACAAGCTTCACCATTGGTATTTGGTTGCAAAGGAGGAAGGTGTATTGGGGTGATATTAACAAAAGTTAGGTTTGTATGATACTTAAGAAGAATTTGAATGGAGATGATAGGGGGTGTCTGCCTTAGTCCCTTCCCCTGCAATTGTCTTTCCATCTCCAACTTTTCCCTTACCTCCTCCTGTGACTGCAAGAAGTGGAACTAGGAATTGAGTCTGCTGGAAGAAGGAAGAGAGGAACCAAAAGCTAGAGATTTTGATCTTGTTAGCAGTACATAGTTCAATCTATTAATTTAGATTGCTTTAAAAAGGATTGCCACTAAGCGAAGCAGTGACAAATGTGTGCAGGATCAGGCAGTGAATAATAATCTTGATAATTATTTACAACTCCAGGATCATGGGTGTTTTTGTTGTTTATTCGTTTAGTCACTTCCGACTCTTCGTGACTTCATGGACCAGCCCACGCCAGAGCTTCCTGTTGGTCGTCAACACCCCCAGCTCCCTCAGGGACCAGTCCGTCACCTCTAGGATATCATCCATCCACCTTGCCCTTGCCACCCACCATACCATACCAATGTGCTATTATAAGCTTATTTGAAAACAAAGATTTGAACATTCTTTAGTGTTCCCCTTTTTTGGTATGGGGATATAAGTTGATTTTTTCCAGTCTGATGGCCATTCTTGTGTTTTCCAAATTTGCTGGCATATAGCATGCATTACCTTGACAACATCATCTTGCAAGATTTTGAACAGTTCAGCTGGGATGCCATCGTCTCCTGCTGCCTTGTTATTAGCAATGCTTCTTAAGGCCCACTCAACCTCACTCTTCAGGATGTCTGGCTCTAGCTCACTGACCACACCGTCAAAGCTATCCCCGATATTGTTATCCTTCCTATACAGGTCTTCTGTATATTCTTGCCACCTTTTCTTGATCTCTTCTTCTTCTGTTAGGTCCTTGCCATCTTTGTTTTTGATCGTACCCATTTTTGCCTGGAATTTACCTCCGATGTTTCTAATTTTCTGGAAGAGGTCTCTTGTCCTTCCTATTCTATTGTCTTCTTCCACTTCCACGCATTGCTTGTTTAAAAATAATTCCTTGTCTCTTCTGGCTAACCTCTGGAATTTTGCATTTAATTGGGCATATCTCTCCCTATCGCTGTTGCCTTTTGCTTTCCTTCTTTCTTGGGCTACTTCTAGTGTCTCAGCAGACAGCCATTTTGCCTTCTTGGTTTTCTCGTTCTTTGGGATGTATTTTGTTGCTGCCTCCTGAACAATGTTGCGAACTTCTGTCCAGAGTTCTTCCGGGACCCTATCCACTAAGTCCAGTCCCTTAAATCGATTCTTCACCTCCACTGCATATTCCTTAGGAATATTAGTGAGCTCATATCTAGCTGATCTGTGGGTCTTCCCTAATCTCTTTAGTCTGATCCTAAATTGTGCAAGAAGAAGTTTGTGATCTGAACTACACTCAGCTCCAGGTCTTGTTTTTACTGACTGTATAGATGTCCGCCACCTTTGGCTGCAAAGGATGTAGTCAGTCTGATTTTGGTGTTGTCCATCTGGGGAAGTCCATGTATAAAGCCGTCTCTTAGGTTGTTGGAAGAGAGTGTTTGTTATGCAGAGTGAGTTGTCTTGGCAAAATTCTATCAGCCTATGTCCTGCTTCGTTTTGTTCTCCCAGGCCATGCTTACCTGTAATTCCAGGTGTCATTTGACTGCCCACCTTAGCATTCCAGTCTCCCGTGATGAAAATAACATCTCTTTTAGGCGTGTTGTCCAGTAGGTGCTGCAGATCCTCATAGAACTGCTCTACCTCAGCTTCTTCAGCATCTGTGGTTGGGGCGTATATTTGGATCACTGTGATGTTACATGGCTTGCCCTGAATTCAAATCAAGATCATTCTATCGTTTTTTGGATTGTATCCAAGCACTGCTTTAGCCACTTGACTATTAATTATGAAGGCTACTCCATTTCTTCTGTGGTCCTCTTGTCCACAGTAGTAGATCTGGTGGTCATCTGATGTGAAGTGGCCCATTCCAGTCCATTTCAGTTCACTGACGCCCAAAATGTCTATCTTTAATCTTGACATCTCACCAATAACCACATCCAATTTGCCCTGGCTCACAGATCTTACATTCCAGGTTCCAATGGTGTGTTGATCCTTAGAACATTGGATTCGCCGTTCACCACCAGCACCATCAGCTGCTAGCCGTCCTTTCGGCTTTGAGCTAGCTGCGTCATCACATCTGGGGCTAGTTGAACTCATCCTCTGTTCCTCCCCAGTAGCATTTTGACCATCTTCCGACCTGGGGGTCTCATCTTCCGATGGTATACCAACATATCTCTGGTTGTACTGATCCATTTAGTTTTCACGGGAAGAATACTGGGGTGGGTTGCCATTACCTTCCCCAGGGATCGCATTTAGTCTGACCTCTCTGTCATGACCTTCCCGTCTTGGGTGGCCCTTCACAGTTTAGCTCATGGCATCATTGAGGTGTTCAAGCTCCAGCACCATGACAATGTAACGATCCTTTGCTGAAGAGGATCATGGGTAACATACCTTAATACAAGGTGACAACACACAAAAGTAGAAGAGAGCTGTTGCACACTTGTCTATGTTAGCTTTCTGAATGCACCTGGTTGGCCATTGTATGACACAAAGCTGGACTGGAGGGGACATTGGCCTGAACCAGCACAGTTCTTTCTTACATTTTTGTCACCAAGAAGGAGGGAGAGGCCAGCTTGGAAAGGTTGACAAATCTTGGTAGCAGCTGGTAGTGCCAGGGAGGCTCCTGGAGAATCTTGCATCACAGGAGCTCTTGTTATATACTGTACCAAAAGAGTTAAAGGTTGATGTTCTGTGTTTAAAAGCCCAGGCCATTTGCTGGAGAAACTGAGAACACTTTTATGTCCGTTCCCAAACTGTGGGTCAAAGTGCTGGGGGGGGGGGCGGTCACAGGAAAAACAGAGGGGGTCCTTCTCTGAACATTGGCAGCCCTCACTGAGTGGTTGGCATTGGACTGGAGCGTGGCCAGGATCCAGGTGGCCAGGGCCCTCTTCCAACCATCTTTTGCTTGCAGTAGCAGGCAACTTACCCCTAAATGCTGGCCAAGGCAAATCTGCCAGGACTGAGTGCTTTTGCCTTCCCCTTCCTGGGCTTCCTTCTGCAAAGTGTCATGCTGGATGCTCAGGTGGAACCTGCCTGTCTGCTCCAGGCAGCTGGCGCAGGCTGGCCTCCCCTTGTAAGGTGCCATCATTTTGCAAAAAGCGGATGTGGCCCCTTGTTCAGTCTGGCCAGAGAAGAAAAGCAGACCAGGACCCAGCCTGGCACTCCCCAGGAAGAAGCCCAGGAAGACCTAACCTTGCTCTTTGGGGAGAAAAAAACAGAAGGAAAATTAAAAGATCTCTGGTGTCTGTGTAACCTATAGGGAAGTTGCATAGCTGTTATATGCATAAGAGCTCCTGTAAATGTAAGAAAGACTTTCTTTTAATTGTTCATTCTGTTTTAGATAACATCTGCAGCTTGTTTATGAAAGCCGAGGGATTCTGTTGTTTAAAGCCCATCATTTATTTATTTGTTTGCTTATTGAATCTGCACGGCCACCCAACTCCACAATGACTTGAGGCGCTGTCTCCCATTAAGACAGTTTGGAAGAATAAGAAACAGAAAAGAGCAACAAACATCTGGGAAGAGCAAAACAAAGACATCCCTTTAGCATAAAACTTCCCTATTACCCACCCTAGCCCAAGGCCTGGGGAAAAGCTAGGTTTAAATGAGGTCAGGGTAGGGGTTACCTGGATCAGGGCAGGGGGAGTGCTGTTCCAAAGGCCACACACTGCAACAGAGGAGGCCCGTTTCTTGGGTCCCATCAGATGACACTGTTCGGTCAAGCCAACTGTAGAGAGCAAGGGAAGTGACCTTGAGAGAAATAGGCAAGAACTGTTACCTTGGTATATGAAAGTCTCTGGTTCTGGGTGGTCCAAATACCTTCAGGCACTTGGTGCTGCTGGAATTGAGCCTGAATCTGTTCCTCCTTATCCAGACCCCCACAGCCTCTAGACACTGGTACCAGACCTTGACAGCATCACTTAGTTGGGCCGGGGTTGAGATACACAATTGGGTATGATCTGCATACTGATGATACTTGACCCCAGATGGTGGATGATCTCACCCAGAAGTCTCATGTAGATACTGAACAGGAGGAGTAAGAGTTGATCCCTGTGGCATTCTGCATGTCAGAGGCTTTGCACTCAGTTTCTCCCCCATGCCACCACCTACTGGCACCAACTACAGAGAAAGGAGGAGAACCACCATAACACTGCACCCACTTCTAATCCTCATAGGAAGTCCAGAAGGATACTACGTTTGATGGTATTAAAAGCTTCTGAGAGATTGAGAAGAACTAGATGGTTTCACTACCCCCGTCCTGCCTCTGGCAAAATCCATCAACAACTGTGGCCCGTACTGTCTCAGGGACAGGGACAAAGAGCTGGGCTATTTACCATCATTGAATATTCCTTACTGCCTCACTTACAGACCTTGGTTAATGAGCCAGGATGTGTGTCCTGTGTGAGCATGTATAATATATAACATGTGCCTATTTCAGGCATGTTATCTTGTTGTAGATCTCAGAGTGGGTATATGTGGAAGGAAGCATGGCTTTATTTTCAGTGTTCTTAGCTACCAAAAATAGACCGAGCACCCTCCCCCTAAATTGGTCTGATGTCTTGTAGGATCAAATTAAATTGGACATTGGAGATGCTTCATTATATCTCCCTTCTCTCTTCATTTCTTCTAAGATCAGTCAAGTGGGGAAGCAAATCTGATCAAGGCTGCAGGATTGGAGAAGGATATTTTAGTTGCTTCCCCTGTTCCAGCTTCTTCCCACCTGACACCCGCTAAATAAAAGGTACCAAAATGTCAGCTCCACCTTTTAATCAAATACTTCAGGCACCTTTCAGTAAGAAGCAAAACATGATGGTGAGTTAGGGCCTTGACCATAGCGCCTTGTCATCTCATGTTTAGACTATTGCTCTGCACTTTACCCAAGGCTGCCTTTGAAGACTATTCAGACACTGCAACTGGGACGGAGTATAGCAGCCTGATTGTTAGCCAGTGGGAGCTGCTATAACCATGCGTTCCTGCACCGATAGGTTTCCAGATACAATTCAAATGCTGATTGTGACCTATAAAGCCCTATGTGGCTTGACTAAAGGTAGCTCCAGAATTGTGATCATGCCATAAAGGAGGGGATGCTTTCTGTCGCTCCTCTCTAACATGGCTGGGGAAGACTGAAGATGGGGCTTTTTAAGTATGGGAATCGTCTCCCTCTAGAAACCTGAATGGCCCCAAACTTGCTAGCATTCAGAAAGCAGTTAAAACTCTTCTGTTCAGCAGGGTGTTTGCATTGCAACTGATATATCATTCATTGATAAGGGTTCTAGCTGGCTGTTACGTAGGTGTATAGGTAATCTTTAAAGCATTTTATCTTCGATGGTATGATTGTAGCAGTTTTATTGTTTTGTGGTCTTGTCTATACTAAAGTGCAATGGAATATGGTGATATATAAAATAACAATAAAGGGGAATACATAACAGCAAAGAACATGACTTTTTTTTTGCCATTGTTTGCTTAAAACTGGGCAAAGATGTTTCCAGGCAGAACCATTTTGAGAGATGTTCCAGATCTTGGGCATCCCAGCTGAAAGAATTCTTATCTCAGGTACTTGCTTGCAAAATTTCTAACCCAGCGGTCCCAAAGCAAGGTATCAGAAATGGATGGAGTTCCCATTCTGGCTCATATGCAGGAAGATGACTCCTGAGATATCCTGGTCCTGGATCATTTAAACCAGAGATGCGCAATCTAAGAATGCAAGCTGTGTGTTCCCCCCCCCCCCAAAAAAAACATATATGGCCCCACAGACCCTCCAAAAGTTGGCAGTGAATTGTACTTAACAATATCATAGAAGATAATATTTATTTGCAAGTAAAATAATGTTTAAAAGGGAAACACTAAAGAATGTTCAAACTATCAAACAGTGGCACTCATTTCACATGCCAGTAAGGTAATGCTCAAGATCCTGCAAGGTAGACTTCAGCAATTCATGGAGCGAGAATTGCCAGAGGTACAAGCTGGGTTTAGAAAAGGCAGAGGAACTAGGGACCAAATTGCCAATATCCGCTGGATAATGGAAAAAGCCAGGGAGTTTCAGAAAAACATCTATTTCTGTTTTATTGACCATTCTAAAGCCTTTGACTGTGTGGACCATAACAAACTGTGGCAAGTTCTTAGTGGTATGGGGATACCAAGTCATCTTGTATGCCTCCTGAAGAATCTGTATAACGACCAAGTAGCAACAGTAGGAACCGACCACGGAACAACGGACTGGTTTAAGATTGGGAAAGGAGTACGGCAGGGCTGTATACTCTCACCCTACCTATTCAACTTGTACGCAGAACACATCATGTGACATGCTGGGCTTGAGGAATCCAAGGCTGGAGTTAAAATCGCTGGAAGAAACATTAACAATCTCAGATATGCAGATGATACCTCTTTGATGGCTGAAAGCAAAGAGGAACTGAGGAGCCTTATGATGAAGGTGAAAGAAGAAAGTGCAAAAGCTGGCTTGCAGCTAAACCTGAAAAAAACCAAGATTATGGCAACCAGCTTGATTGATAACTGGCAAATAGAGGGAGAAAATGTAGAAGCAGTGAAAGACTTTGTATTTCTAGGTGCGAAGATTACTGCAGATGCTGACTGCAGTCAGGAAATCAGAAGACGCTTAATCCTTGGGAGAAGAGCAATGACAAATCTCGATAAAATAGTTAAGAGCAGAGACATCACACTGACAACAAAGGTCCGCATAGTTAAAGCAATGGTGTTCCCCGTAGTAACATATGGCTGCGAGAGCTGGACCATAAAGAAGGCTGAGCGAAGGAAGATCGATGCTTTTGAACTGTGGTGTTGGAGGAAAATTCTGAGAGCGCCTTGGACTGCAAGAAGATCAAACCAGTCCATACTGTAGGAAATAAAGCCAGACTGCTCACTTGAGGGAATGATATTAAAGGCAAAACTGAAATACTTTGGCCACATAATGAGAAGACAGGACACCCTGGAGAAGATGCTGATGCTAGGGAGAGTGGAAGGCAAAAGGAAGAGGGGCCGACCAAGGGCAAGGTGATAGATGATATTCTAGAGGTGACGGACTCGTCCCTGGGGGAGCTGGGGGTGTTGATGACCGACAGGAAGCTCACGTGGGCTGGTCCATGAAGTGACGAAGAGTCGGAAGCGACTGAACGAATAAACAACAACAAAAATAATGTTTGACTTTAAATTAAATGTTGGGTTTTACCTAGCTCTAAAATGTATTTATTCTGGCCTCTCCTGTTTGTTTGTGTACAGCCCCTGGCACATTAATCAAAACCCCTGTGAAGCTCTTAGTCCCAGGTTTCACCAGAAATAATCCAAATGGCACACCAGTTTTGAACAGGAAAGTGCAACCCCATTCAGGGCTAAAGATGGGAAGTCTCCCGTTCTGTGTGGTCCCACAACCATCCACAACCACTTGGTGTTGCTAGGGTTGTTCCTGAATCTTTTGCTCCCCTTCCAGACCCTCCTCCCTTTCACAGCTCTAATTTATGCCTTTTCCAAAATGCTCTCCTTGAATTGAGTCTGAATGGAAGTTGGCATCCAGCACAACGATACAATCAGTTAAATATCAGGCTGGCGAATTGGCTCCGCTCAGCCCAACAGGAACTGCGATTTGTACCAATTTAAGCTTCTCTAGGCTAGCTTCAAGCCTAGTGACTGGGAATGCACTATAGTAATCCACCCTGAAGATGACAACATGAATGGCCAAGTGAGTTCTGTTTTTTCCCGCTTCTGCTACATGGGAGCAAATTCAAACAGAGAAACAATTGCAAACAGCAACCCCCCCTCCCCAACTGTGACCCCAAGGTAATGGTGTCCCTTTTCTGGATTAAGCTGCTGTTTGCTTACCCTCATCCAGAGCATCCATAAGATAGCAGTTCTGGACTCCTGTTGTTCCCCTGATTTGGTTAGATGAAAATGGGAGAAACAGCTGAGGGCCATCTGTATACAACCCAGCCCATTCCTTAGCAGAAAACAGGCACAGATTCTAGTGTGATGTGCATCCTGAACACATTACTAGGTTGGCACATTTCACGAAGCCATACTGTGATTTGTTTGCTTTTAGCTAAATGTATTATGTCAGCCCAGCCACTCTGGTTTGTAAACAGTGGTCTGTGCCTTGGTGTGATATGTAATCCCATCCAGTAGGTTGTGGCAACCGTGAATATCAGTGGAGAAGGAAAGAGAGTTGTTAAAGACATCCCCAAAGTTGTGAACTTGTGAATCTGTGCTTGCAGCCCGTGGAGGAGATGCAGCGGGGGTGGGGGGAGGTAAGCACGGCAGAAAGTTAAACAGTGTACATCATGTCATACATATGGGGGAAGGAGAGTTTTTGGAAAGGCTGGGAGCTGAGTCGCCAATAAGACTTACACTTGCCAAGCTGTTTTCACAGCAGCTGCGTTAAAAATAGCTCGCAGGGGCTGGAGCTGCTTGTCAAGAAATATTAGTCTTTTTTAAATAGTGTCTTGGCAGGTTCCTTGAATGTTGCAGAGGGTAAAAAAGTGAGAAATGGCAGCACCTTCTGTTCAGGCAGGAACCTGGAGGCTGCTCTTTTGATCATCTCTTTAAAACAGTACAATAGAGATTCTGGGTGAAGGGGAAGACCTCATCCTCCCTCAAAGTAATGCCTCCCACTGGATGCTCTCCAAATGTGTGGGGACCACAAGTCCCATAATGCAAAGTGTACATACTGGCTCTGTGTGCTGAAAGTTGTGATCACAACATACTGTAGTTGGAGGGCAATGAGGAGGGAGTTAGGGGGAGAGAAGTCATTTTGCCAGCGTTATTTCCCATCTTCTGCAAACCTGTTCCTAAGGGTTGTATGATGCCTTTAGAAAGCCACAACTGTATTAATTTCCCCCATCTTATCAAATCTTTTTTCACATCATTCCAAATTTTAACATAATTATTCTGAAGTAACATACTATTCTTAGTTGACAAAATTACCCCCAGATACCTGACCTTTTTTTCAATCTGGAATCCTGTCTTACCCATCAGTAACTCTTGATTGAACAGGGTCATATTTTTAGTTAACATTTTGGTTTTTTGTTTATTTACTTTAAGACCCGCCAATGACCCAAATTCTTTCAGTTTCTTCATCAGACGTTCTGCAGTATCCAAGGGATCCTGTAATATCAAAATTAAATCATCAGCAAAAGCCCTTAATTTGAACTCGCCTTGTTTGATCTTTAAACCCTTTATTTGTTTATCTCTTCTGATGTCTCTGTTAAGAACTTCCAATACCAAAATAAATAGCAAAGGTGATAAAGGGCATCCTTGTCTTGTTCCTTTTTGTCTGGTTCAGTTAATTCATCATTCACAATAATGTTTGCCTTTTGTGGTGTATAAATTGCCATAATTCTCCAAAGTCCATAATTTCCAAAACTTTAAACACAAAACTTAAACATAAAGTTCAAATTATCAAAGGCTTTTTCTGCATCTAAGAAGGTAAGAGCAGCTTGACATTAGTTATGATATTGTAAATATTCTATAATATCCAAAACCACTCTTACATTATCTTTTAACTATATTTTTGGTAAAAATCCACATTGATCATATTGAGTAAGTTGTTGTAAAACTTTTTTCATTCTTTCTGCTGTAATGATTGCCTATCCTAACAGAGTCAGACTCACAAGCAGGTACTTAATGATATCTGATTTATTGTGAGAATAGTATGCAAATACAGAGAAAGCTGAGAATGAATAAAAGCGCGCCAAATACAAACTAAAAACCCTCGGCTGAAAAGGTCATCCCTCCCCTCACCCGGCCATAGCAAACCCCCCCCCCCCCAGGTGCTGTTAACCGTTTTCTGCTGTTCCTGGGAAAGTAACCTTGAACACATGTGATAACCCAAACACATTCCAAACCAACAGCCAACAGATAACTCCCCGAGATGGAATCCTCCTCCCTTCCTAGATCAAACACGTATCAGGTAAATGACATGCGAAACGTTACGATGTACCAGGAACGTTGGAACGGTGAACATGACACTGCCAACACTGATGCAAATATTTTATAATCATTATTCAGCAATGATATTCGTCTATAATTTTTAACTAAACAAGGATCTTGTCCTTCCTTCCAATGTTAGCTTCTTTCCATGAGTCCGGCATTGAAGACCCTACCAAGATAGAGTTTATTAATGCTTTGTGTTGAGTTATGCTGTAGGTTACAATTATAGCTGAGGGCTTAGCGTATGTTTGCCACACTTTTATGGATTGTTGGGTTAAACCAAACCAGTGACTAAACTCAGACAGACTCAAAGAATATCTTTCAAACCCATTCCACTATTCCTATGCCAAATGTTTTGTTGCTTATGTGTGTCTCTTCTCTGGTAGTCCTGCTTCTTAGAAAAATCACTCAACTTTTCTTTATCAAGAAATAATAACAATAACTATTATGTTGTTGTTATCATCAGCATCACCGGTACTTTGATGTGTCTTCTTCGAGCAGTGTGAATTTGAGAGCTTCCTTTGCAGAATTCCCTTATTCAAAGGCAGGGAATGGGATTGAAGCCAGACTTTGCCCCGGAACTAGTTTTCAATCTGAGCTTATATACTGTACACCAATTTTTCACAAACAGAATGATTGGATCCTCAGTGGTAATACTAAGCCACAAACCACAGTGGTTAGGTTCGTACAAGTATTGACGTAGCATGTGGTGTCAACCTAACCACTGTGGTTTGTAAACCACAATTTATGGCTTAATACGATATAAAAACTCAGTTGTATTTGTCCAATTATGGTTTAAAAACCTAGTGTAACGTGAACCTAGCCATCATGACTTATAAAGAACCATGGTTAAATAAATGATGGTTTAGTGCAATGTGTGAATCCAGCACGTATCTCCAGTGATGCTTTATTTTAAAAATGAGAGATACTCATAGATGGCAGAAACCTTTACCTAGCCTTGGATATAAGAGGCCTGGTGGTGCAACTAGTAGTGTGCATATGTGCTCTGTGATATTTTCTCCTTCTGTATAGCTGCTGTGTTAACAAGGTTAGTCTGGAAAGGTGGATCTCTTCATCAGTTCTGACCTTCTCATCCTTTACATTTTAGTGATTTTCACTTTTCCATCCTAATAACAAGCACTTTCAGATATTAAATAACCGAAGAACACCAAAAAAAGTGCCTGTTTGGGTTCCTGAACAAACTGATGGTGGCAAAATGATGATACGTGTGACATTCTGCAAATGACACGGTTATGTCATTTGTAAAGGCAATCTTTTACATCGCAGTGCACATGCCATTTGTCCTCCATGGCCTCTCCTGTGGTACCAATGGAAGCAGCAGGCTCTTCTGTCTGAAGAACTTTCAGCCTTTCCTTGCAGATTGTCCTCCCTTCCTGGTGCTAGAATGTCTCCCCTGATGCCTTGAAAGAAGTATGAAGGAACAACTAAGGCAAAATAAGAGGCAACTCAGTCCTGGGAAAGGAGAAGGTGTGAGAAAGAAACTCAAAAGAATTCTGTCTTAAGTTTGTTTGATACGAGAGGGGGCAGAGGGAAACTGTGGCAGGTTTTCAAGATTCTGCTATATCCTACAACAATCTAGTATAATGTTTCTCAACCCTGGCAACTTGAAGATGGACTCCCAGAATTCCCCAGCCAGCCATACAAGAGCAACACTGTTTATGAAAAGAGGAAAGGGAATGAAGGCAATCAAATATCACCCTACCATCTGTGGCTGGGTGGGTACCCATATGTACATGTACACACATGAACAATTTTAAGAAGCCATAGCCACATAGTGTGATAGTGAATTTAAAAAGAACTTTTGCCACAAAGGGCTCTATGGCTTCCTTTCAGTTCTACTGTGGTTTTATCAACTCTTTAGCAGGGGCAATGTCACTTTTCAATGTTACGTATAGAATTTGATCCACAGTAGAAGCTGTTGGAGAGCCAGGTTGGGGTAGTGGTTAAGGCATCAGGCTAGAAACCCGGAGACCGTGAGTTCTAGTCCCGCCGTAGGCTAGGCACAAAGCCAGCTGGATGACCTTGGCCAGTCATGCTCTCTCAGCCCTGGAAAGGAGCCAATGGCAAACCACTTCCAAAAAACCTTGCCAAGAAAACTGCAGGGACTTGTCCAGGCAATCTCTGAGAATAGGACACAATTGAATGGATTGGAAAAAAAGAAGCAGCAGCTATTGATGATTTATTTAGTTTCTAACATCCCCCAGGGGAAATAAATGGATGATTTGGAGTCTGTAGTCCATCTGTACATGGATAAACACTTGGGCCCAATTCAGGTTCCAGGTGGGTCTCAGGCACCTTTTTACAAATATCCTTCTTGAGCTGAGATAGATCTCGTGCTCCTGGATTGTGTGAAATGAGGCAGCCTCTATTAGCACACCAGATTTGGAAGCCCAGCAGTATTTCTTTCGCTCCAGAGGTCCCAGCTCATCAGTAGTTAGTGGAGCTGAAACCTTTTAAGCTCAGACTGCGGAGACAGCTGGGTCCCCCCACCCCCCCACCCCCCATACAGCAAAAAGCCACAGCCAGTGAGGTGTACAGACATCCCACATGCTCATTTCCATTCTCTCACCTTGCACGTCCCCCACCCCCAGCTCAATTTTATCTATATTTCATGTCCTTTTGCAATTCCTCCATTTTTCTGTAACAAGGCTGAATTAATTTCACTCCACAGCCCATTTTAAAAGCCAGCCCTGGTACATGCAAACTCATGCTAAATAGCAGTTCTCTCAGCTTTTCCAGAATACTGTCTCTTCACGGGCACCCCAGAATTAGGAAGCAGGACATCCAGACTAGAATCATGCGTTACCCTAAACCGGTGTTTCTCAACCTTAGCAACTTTAAGATATGTGGACTTCGACTCCCAGAATTCTCCAGCCAGCTACAGTTGAGAAACACTGCCCTAAAATATTACTGTGGTTTGCTGGGTTGTGGCTTGCTGCATTTATGAAGCCTGCCACTGTGATTCTAAACTATGGTTTGGGGCTTAGCCTTGGGTGTGAACCCAGATATTGGCAGCTGTTTAATAAATACTGTCATAAGTACAATATGTGAACTTTGCAGGAAGGGGGAAATCAGGCAGAATTTGGTACTGGGCGCAGCATCTAGCTTGCTATTTGTAATATAATATGTGAAAGCAGACATGATGGAAGCAACTAAGGCTAGAGCAGCTGCTGATCCTACATCCCCCAACAATAGACCACCTTTCCCAAGCTGGGATGAGTGATAAAACCTGGGCTGACAAGTAGGGACCAGCCGACATTCACACACCAAGCTTCATGGCTGCGTGAAAACTCTAACCTAGCCAGCTGTCCATTGTGCCCAGGCAGACCTAGACCGAGCTGAACTTGGCAGATCTCTAAGAGCTAGGCAGGTTTGGATCTGGTTACAATATGGATGGGAAACCACCAGGAAATCCAAGGCAGTAGGTTAGACTGAGAAGTTTAACAAAAAACCCAGAACGGAATGAGAAACCACTTCTGTTCTGTTGCCAAGAAAGCTACGTGGATGGATTTCTCCCTAAAGTCACCGGAAATTAAGTCAGAGTCAAACTTGTTGCTAAATACTACACCAGAGAACCTTGCCTTCACTGGGATTCAGATACATCCAAAGCACCTAAGAACACCCTTGTATGTAACAATAACAACGTACAAACACGTAGATGTATTTTGGAAGTTTGCAAGGATGCAATCTACTCCCCCCCCCCCAATTTAAAGTGCAAATATCAAAAGATGGCCAGGTGTTTGGAACTTGATGCAGAAAATCTCACAAGGACTCCCTCCCTGCCCCCACCCTTGCGGCAATAAATGTAATTAAATAAATAACCAGTCATTTGCAGTCCTTGTAACAGGCAGCTAACATGGTTTGATGGGAGTCCCAGCCCTGTGGATTTTTCATAGTGTCATAAATGCTCTTTTCTCTTAGGAGATATTTCTAATAAAAATGATTAGTTGGAAGTATTAGTTAATAATGTAGCTCTCCAGCTTTTGCTGCAGCACAGAAGTTGGTCCTTGTTTCAGGAGCTGAAATCCCCCAGAGATTACTTAAGCGAAATCTCTTCCAGTTTTTATTCTCACTGATCTTACTGTCACTCTTTTCACTCACAGGGGGAGCTGTAAGAGGCACCCTGCCCCCTTTTCCAGATCCAGTAAAACACAAAACACTTCTCGTTACCAACCAACATCACACCTTTACTTCCTTGCTTTCAGAACCAAAGATTGAGAACAGTTCTATTATACTACAGTATTTGCATCGAGCAACCATATAGACCTAGCATACCAGTTTATGCTGATACATACATACATATTTAATCAGTTCAGTCAGGTCTGAATCTCAGAGACTGCCTGGACAAGTCCCTGCAGTTTTCTTGGCAAGGTTTTTCAGAAATAGCTTGCCATTGCCTCCTTCCTAGGGCTGAGAGAAAGTGACTGGCCCAAGGTCACCCAGCTGGCTTTGTGCCTAAGGCAGGACTAGAACTCACCGTCTCCCGGTTTCTAGCCTGATGCCTTCATCACTGCACCAAACTGGCTGATACAAGAATAACTTTATACACCAGCAACTCTTTAAATCTGTGTGAATGGCTCCATCTCGCCGCAGTCCTGAGATACATGCTTGGAGAATGCAGCTCCTCTTTGAAATTCAGGACAAGCTAAACCCCAAACATATTCAACAATCCTAGTTGCCTGGCCAAAATCTTACCAACAGCAGCTTCCTCTCCCCTCTTCTGAATTCTTCTGGCACCACCAGGTTGCTGGGCTGGATTCACAGCCAGGTGGACTGCTCAGCGCTCTCCCAATGGTGATCTGCCCTCCCACCTGTTCCACCTCCCTGGGCCCTTCTTCTGCTCTTGGTCTCTATCCTTTCTCCTACTGGCACACTGGGTTGATTTGCTTTGTGGGACAGGGTAGGGACTTCTCCCCCTCTCTGCTTCCCTGGAGCCCAAGCTGCAACCTAGGAGGGGGAAAATCCGTTTGTTTGTTTGTTTGTTTTTATTCACATTGGTCATAGCCGCCCAACTCCAATGGGCTCTGGGTGGCATACGGGACCAGAAAATCCATTAAAAACATTAAAAAACCCTAAAACCACAGACTGGACTAAATTAATCTTAAAGGCGACATAAATGAAAACAAAGCTGCCGCCCTCCCACCCCCCACATACAGTAATACATTAACCCAGCCCTGGGACCAAACCCAACCCAACCTAGGTTTTAAAAGCTTTCCAGAGCCCAAGGAGAAAGGGCATTCTTGGGGGTGGGGGGAGGCTATGCCGGAGAGGGTCTGCTTCCTCAGTCCTGTAAGATGATAACGTTTAATAGAGGGGACCTGGAGCACATCCAGGTGAGCAGAAACGATTGGGCACGTTATCTCCGGAAAACTGTTTATCTCCCTCACTGTAAATCTAATTCCTTTTCTTTTCTCAGGTTGCTTCATTGAGCTAACCACTTCCTTTTCTGCTTCCTAGCCATTGCTTCCAGGCTCACTCTCTTTCTGGGTCAAGCTTTGTCTGTGTCTTGCAGAATCCCTGGATCTGTGGGTTCCTGGCTGTATCACTTGCACCCCACAACACACCTTTTATATCCTGTTCCCCAAACTTTGCTTTCACCTCTCTCACGTGACCTCTCCCTCCTACCAAAAGGTCTCAGTTCGTATGTCCTTGTGCTTTGTCTTCTAAGATGCCCCGAATCTTATCCTGTGGTCCCGGTATCTTATCTTCCCCTTGTTCATCTTTGCATCCTCGTTCCTCTGTTTTGCATCCATCCATTCTATTGCAGTTATTACTCCTAGCATTTTGCTCTGGCTTCACTCATTGTTCCAGTTTATTGCCACCCCGAGTCCCAATAATGTGTGGTGTTGGCTATATTTATCTTGGGCTACAGATGCTGTCCTTAAGCATTTCTAATTCTTAGCAGTTTAAATGATTTTGCATTTGTTCATTTTAGAAGCTGCTTTGGGATAAAATCTACATTTCTTTTCCCAGACTATAACTTCAGTCATGGCCTTTCCCTAATCACAAATCCCATAATTGCCTGTGGTGGTCGAGGACGATGGGATCTGAGATTATGGGAGCTGAAATGCAGTGCCACTGGAAGATGCCACATTGGGAAAGATTGCGCTGCACCCCCGCTGCTTGGTATGGGCTGCACTGACGTCAGTCCTTTTATTACAGTAACTGGCTGGAGTTTTGCTGCATAGCAAAGTTAGCGAAGACACAAGGAGAGTAGAAAAGATGTTAGTAAACAGATGATGCAGAAAAGTTAAGGTGAGCCAGATTACAATATGCATGGATGTATTAAAATGCTGAAACCAAAAAGTAAAAGGCTAAATTGCTAAACTTCTATAAAATACTGGGGTACTAAACTACTAAAATTCCAGAACGCTAAAGTACTAAGACACTAAATTACTCGTCCCTGGAGCATCCTCATTCTCCAGTATTGGCCGTACTTTGTCCAGATATAGCTGCCTCACCAGCCAATTGATTCAGCCCTCACTTGCCAGAAAGAGATAATGAAAGGCACAGTGAAATGAAGCTGAGGGCTAGCCAGCTGTAAGCCAGCCTGTGCCAAGACAACCCTAGAGACTGGAGCATCTGTGGCAGTCCCCTGGGCCCAGATGTTAACCAATGGGTTGCTGTTACACCGAAAAGGCCTTTTCCTCCAGGCCTAGAATGTACCTTGAGTGCGGTTAGCGATGGCCTCTGCCCTCTGTATTCATGGTCCTGGTCTCACAACAGCAGGTCAGTGGAAGGTTTTCCTAACAATATGTTAAACTACTTTAGGATCTTGTTCCACTGTTGAAAAGTCTCTTTTCCCCAGCAGGAAGGAAAAACAGAGAGAGGATGGTTTTTCTAGCACATAAATGGCCAGCAGCCTTAAGCAGTCTCTTCTTCCCCTTTTTTCCCCTCTCCCTCCCTCCCTCCCCCACACAGCCTCCCTTCCAAATCAGATTAAAATAGTTTTTGCTTGCTTTTTAAAATAGGAAACCTTTTACTGACTCCCATGTGTCCTCCTCAAGTTTATTTATTCAAGGCGTTTCTGGGAAATGTAGAAAGAGATTTGTTAATATGTTTTCTACTACAGATTAAGGTTACTATGGTAACTAATCATTTTGGCCAGGTGAAGAGGTTGAATTTAATTGTCCCCTTTTCAGTTGTTAATTGTTGCACTGGGGGGGGAGAAGAACTTGCCTGGACTTGTTTTAGGTTCAGTTTCCCTTCTGTGTAGGCTTGCAGAGAGTATGCAGCTGAGAGAAATATCTCCTCTCAGCAAACAGCCTTTAAATATGTTTGTTTTCTGTAAATAAAATTATTTTTATAGAAATGCCTGGTGTGTGTCTTTTCTGATCTCTCCTGGGCCAAATGCTTTCTAGCACTCTGCCAACAAGATTGATGCTTCTCTCCCCCACAGGAATGGGGAGAAGGAAAATTGTGTTGGGTTCCCACTTTGACCATTCCTCCAACATGCACCAAACAGCACTGCCTTCAGTTTTCTTCCTTTCTGGAACTCTGCAGCATGAACGTGATGATTCAAGGGAAAGGCAAAAATGAAGTTTATGAAGTAGATGAGAGCCAGTTTGGTGTAGTGGTTAAGGCACCAGGCTAGAAACCAGAAGACTGAGAGTTCTAGTCCTACCTTCAGCATAAAGCCAGCTGGGTGACCTTGGACTGGTCATTTTCTCTCAGCCCTAGGAGGAAAGCAAGGGCAAACCATTGCCAAAAATCTTGCCAAGAAAACTGCGGGCAGTCACTAAGAGTCAACACTGATGTGAAAGCACAACAACAACAACAACAAAACCATGGGCTCTTTCATCACTCCCAGTGGGCCCTGGGCTAAGTTTATGGTGCTAATGTAATAAGCTCCCTCCTCAACGCATGCTGTTATTTCCTCCTTTTTTCTTTCCCCTTGTCTGCTAGCTCCAACGGTTCAAACGGTCTCTCTCGCTCAAGACCATCCTGCGCAGCAAGAGCATGGAGAACTTTTTCCTGCGCTCCAGTAGTGAGTTCAGGCTGCCCTCTGACGTCCTGCTCAGCCCTCCTGACTCCGTGCCACCCCCTTCTCCACCCCCAGCTCCAACTGAAGCGGAACCCTCCCCCAGGGCCCTCCACAAGTCCCTGGGGACCCTCAAGCCCATGAAGACCCACAGCTTCCAGGAGCACATCTTCAAGAAACACAATCCTTGTGAGATTTGCCATCAGCTTATTGTAGGTAAGCAGCCGAATGCCTTGTTTCCCACTGCCTTGGTGACGTTCACTAGCTCTTGCCAGGCACACTCAGGGACTGAACTCGAACCATGTTTTTCCTGTCCATGTCTGGATCACTTTAAACTCTGAATGCTGAGCTCCTGCCAAACCAGGATGACCCCCCTCCTCTCCCCCAAGTAGGTGTACACCTAGTAAGGATCAGGCATTGATTCTAGGCAGATGCTTGGACCAATAGGCATTGATGGCGGTTGGCCATTGATGTACCTCATCAGCATGAGTGGAGGCTGCAGAGAAGAGATAGAACAGCTGGAGTACAGCCAATGAAGGAGGAAGGAGACACACGCAGACTGATTTTTCTATTTTCTTTCTTTTTTTTTTCTTTCCAAGGAGGCTGACAACAAGCTATTGGAGGTAGGTTGAAGCTTTAGAGGCCATGAAGTTTGACTTTCTTTTGCTGGCAAGCATTGTTTGTATGGGTGCTTGCCCATTGCTCTGGGCTCATTGAGTATATTAGTAAAATAATTGTTTTTTCAATAAACACAGAGGAAAAATAACCTTGGAAAAGGATGGGGAAAAAAAACAGAAGATGATTGGGTCCTAATGGGCCACTTTCCAGATATGTTGACTAGGGAGGATGGGAATTGTCATCTACCTCATTAGAGATGGGTACATAGCCTGTTCCTTTCTATCGGGCATCTATTTCCTATCTTTTAACTTCTTTTCCCTTGCCCCTCAGTATTATTGCCCCAACCAACACACCTCCATTATCTTGATAGAAGACCTTCTAACTCCCTTGTGTCCTGGTTTTACCTTTAGGAAACTCCAAGCAAGGCCTACGATGCAAGACATGCAAAGTTAGTGTGCATCTGTGGTGTTCAGAAGAAGTTTCTCATCAGCAGTGCCTGGGCAAGACAGTAAGTAGCTAAGCAAAGCAATGCATGGGTTAGGATGGAGAGATCCAGGGTGGGAGAAGATATACTGTACTCTAAAGTTTACTCAGGGCTGATATAATACAGTACCACAGACTGTGGTAATTCATACATACTGCAGGAGGAGGATTAGTAGTGATATGGGGAAAAAAGAAACAGAGGAGGGTGGATTCTGAAGTGCCTACAAAGTATTTGTTGGTGCATTGAAGTTCTGTGTCAAGAGCAGTAGGAACGGGATTTCTTTACACAGGCTTTATCTTGCAAACAAATCACTGAAGGTTTTTTTTTCCCCCAAAACATATCCCAGGTATTCTAAACAGGCATATACCTGAATAGGTTCTGGGGTTATGAAGATGTCCAGAAGGATCTCTCAAAACTGGGTGAAGGGTTAATCAAATGATGAATAATTCAATTCAAGTAAGCGTAAAGTGATGCACCTTAAGGCAACACATAGCTCTCCCCAAATTTCAGATATACGCTGATAGGATTTGAATTGTCTTTAACCAGGCAAAAGATCTTCAGGTTATTCTGAGTAGATATCTAGCCAAAGCAGTTTTGCAAAAGGCAAATTCTATGGTAGGAGTGAAACCATAGAGAACCAAAAATAAAACAGCCAGCATTGTAACGTCTGGAATATCTGCACCTGGAATGCCGTTTACAGTTCTGGTTGCCACTTTTGAAAAAGGATTAAATGGAAGAAGTGCAGGGCGGAGCAGCCCAAGATGATCAGGTGTCATTAGCATCCTCCTTACAAAGAAAGGCTGGAACATGTGACACTCATACTCAGAAAAGAAATGACTGAGGGGGGCATAACTGAGGTATATAAAATCAAGCATGACATGGAAAAAGTAGACAAGGTTTTCTCCCTCTCTCAGAGCATTAGGAGAAGAGGTCATCCAATGAAGCAAACTGAAAGGACATTTAGAACAAGCAAATGAAAGCATGTTCTCACTCAGCACATAATTAACCTGTGGAATTCATTACCAATGGCATGGTGATTGCTACTAATATGAATGGCTTTAAAGCAAGATTTGATGGACACGAACTCTAACAGGGTTTGTTAGTCTTGAGACCGGATGTTGCCTCTGGGTTGGGGACAGCATGCCTCCAAACACCAGTTTTAGGGGAACAGGGGCAGAGGAGGGTAAGTCTCCATCTGTTGTTTAAGAGTACTCAGAGCCATCTGGCTGGCCACTGTGGCAAACAAAATGCTGGACTAATATAAACCTTGGCCAATCCAGGAAGGCTGTTATTATGTAAGATCAAAGTGAGCATATGGGATCAGGTTTGGTTTTAAAAATTGCCCCAACAAAAGAGAAGGTCTTTACGTTGTTTGAAAAAACCAAACTAAATCAATGAAGATAAATTAGACATAAAGCCATATGCTAAAAATATATTTCTTGCAACCCATATTTTTCTTTACACTTACTGCTAGTCCCAGCTGCCCGAAAATACTGTTTTGTAGATTATGCAAGGAAAACAGCCGACTCGTGTTTAGAAGAAGAATATGTTCCTCAAAATAAAGACTCCTGAAATTAATATCTCAGTTCTTGCTTATTTGATATGTTTTTCTGCTTACACTGGCTAAATCAACTCATTTGTCCTGCACATTCTACAAATTGAAAGTAGATTATAATGTTTTATTCCTAGATGCGTAATTTTTTCACTCAAGGACATTCCAAAGAGCACTTGGTCACTAATAAACACTTTTTTAGGTATTTCTCAACCCACCTCCTCTGTTTCTGTTCTTTTACATTTGCTCTTAACAAATTGTGGCTTATGAAATCATGCTTAAATGAACCATGTCTCGCTGCATGTAAACAGTTGCTCGAATACAGTCCTTCCTCGATGTGAGCAATAAACCAGGAAAAGGGGAGGTTTAATATCCATTCTAAGAATATGGTTAAGAAAGAAAGATCGGAAAGCAGCTTTAAAATACGATTTGTTCTAATTTGTGGACATTATGACATGCTAAGCTTGCATTATTTATTTAGTTGTGCAAAAGGAGAAATGAATAAGCTGCAGGCACTAATATGCATCTCTTCTGTGTTATAGTTAATTACATTTGATTTCCTAGTTTTATCATGATGCATTGAATGTGCTTTCTGTGGCTTACCAATTGACATCATGAAACAGAAAGTGAAGGTTTTGTACCACTTAGAGCCAGTTTCTACAAGCTAATTTTGGCTCAGATTTCACAACTTTTGTTTTATTATGCTTATATTCTACCTTTCCTTCAGGGATCTCAGAACAGTAGGTGTTGGTCTCTCATTTTGTCTTCACAACATCCCTGTGGGATCAGTTAGGTTTAAAGTTAGTGAGTAACCAAGGCCAGTGGATGAGTGGGGAAGTTTCTTGGTCTGAGACCAAACTCAATCTACTACACCACGCTGCTGTGATCTGCAGACAGAGACTTCTAGGAGCAGAGAGTGAATTGAAGGATCACCATTTTCAGAAGCTGATCTGCAGATCTGGACTATTTCCTGTCCTGTTTTACTTAGCTTAAAATTTCTCCGCGGGTTAAGGGTATAAAGAGGAAATAGAATATAAACTGGTCCTTAGCAGCCTTTCTAGAATGGGGCAAAACATGCTTCCTGTATTAATTCACTCTCTTCTTAGCCACATGGCCGAGGGCCAAGCTCTTGGTCCTCCACAGCAGTGCAGGGAAATATTCTCCTCTCCTTTGTTCCTCAGCAGGCAACCTCTTTCCGCCGTAATCTCAGTTCTCCTTTGCTGCTGCATGAACCACAGCCCCAGCCAGCCCCAGCCAAGGACTCTCCCCCTGCAGGTAAGAGCTCAGTCATTCCCAAAGGACTGGTGGGTAAAATTTCTGACAGAAACTCAGCCACTGAAAAAAGGATGATGAGGTGCCCCCAGGCTGCTGACTCCTAGCACTGCCAGCCAGGGCTCTCCAGGGGTGGTGTCAGGATGGCAGCCATGCATGTGCAAGGCATGTAAAAAAGAGGCGGGGCTTCTGCTGCATGCTCACAGTTCCCATCTTCTGACACACACAAACCCCAGATGCCCCTGCTGCCTCCGTAATGGATGTTTGTGGGTAAAATAGAATACAGAAGAAGCAGTGAGAAAATGCAGGAGGGTTAAACGTGGAAGATGATGGTGATGATGCTAGGGTCACCTAGAAAAAAGCCATGATTGAGGCAGAGAAATTGCGCTGGGGTGGAGGGAGCCTTATTTTGGAATTCAAAGGCCTCCCAGATCCAGTTTAGCAAACCGAGGTTCTTTCTCGGGGGGGCCAGGGAGCTAGCAAGAATTTGACTGGTCGTAACTCAATCCATTCGGATCGTAACTAGAATGCATGGTGGGTCAGTCTGGCTGGTGGAAACTGATTTGGCTCGTTGCACAAGCAATTTTACAAACCACCCAGGACAGCATCTGCCAATCAGAGTACAGAATAAGTACCGCTTATGACAGCTTCCTACACTTCTCCTTCGTGCCTGACAATCCGATCCTGAAGCGTCTCTTGTTCACCAGCAGGCCCCAGTGGAAAGGTGGATCCCATTTATGAGACTTTGCGCTATGGCACTTCACTGGCCTACATGAATCGCTCCAGCTTCAGCAGCACCTCAGAGTCCCCCACCAGGAGTCTGGTACGGTCCCTTAATGCAAAGATTGCATCTTGGTAAAATGAACAGGTTCCTGAAGAATGCACTGGGATTGTGGGAAACCTGTTTATGAGATCTAGAGGGAGATAGTGGGGAAAATGTTACTGGAAATGGGGGTATGTGTGGAGAAAGATAGGAGGAAAGATGGAAACTATGAGTAAATCAAGGAAGCAGTACACGTATGTTCTCGCATCAAGACTAATTGTAGGGGTGCTAGACTTTTCTTTCACTGGTACTCAGGCCATAAAGAGTCAAGCTCAACTTGAGGGAGCCTCTAGTCAAAGCAGGTAGCAGCATCTAGCCAACCTTGGCTGGCCTCAGAGAAGCTAAGCAAGGCTGAACCTGGTCCGTACTTGTATGGGGGAGTATTTGGAATCCCAGGGCTTTGAGTAGATGGAAAAGTTAAAAAGAGATTGCAGAAGATGGCAGTGGCAAAGCACTTCTGCGCTGTTGCCAAAAAGAAAAAGAAAAAACATGATGTAGTTGAGTTTCAGTGGGGAAGTCTTACTTGAGGTAGAAAAGTGTCTGGCTTCTGGAATATCTCTGAGGGTTTGGATGATGACAGTCACTGCAGCCATTCCTCTCCCAAAGCCCTTCCCGCCAGAGCCAGCGATCTGATGATGGAACTGTTTAAATTGGCTCTTGAATATACACACACAGACACACACAAGACTCCTGCCTGACTCTTTGCGTCAATAGGTCTTTATCTCTTCCAGAATGAGAAGGAAGAAACCGCTCAGAACACGGAAGCAGGTGGATCAACAGCAGAGGAAAATATGACTGATAACGGTGAGAAGAACTCCCATTCCCGCTTACAATATGACATATGTAAAATAACTTACTTTGTTAATCATGCTCAGAATTTACCTTCCCCCCCCCCGCACACATGTGTAATACATGAAAGGAGGAATGGGGTTGCACATTCTGGCCCTATTGTTTGTTTGTTTGTTTTTAATCCCGCCTTTATTATTTTTACAAATAACTCAAGGCAGCGAACATACCCAATACTCCTTCCTCCTCCTATTTTCCCCAGAACAGCAACCCTGGGAGGTGGGTTGGGGGGAGAGACAGGGACTGGCCCAAGGTGACCCAGCCGGCTTTCATGTGTACAGACGCACATCAGTCTCTCTCTCTCCCTTTCCCTCCCTCTCCTTCCTCTCCAGTTCTTTGCCAAATGCACAAAATTAGGAGGAAAAGATCTATGGGGCAAAGGCTAGCATGTGGTCCTGCTCTCTGCTCTCCCTTCCCGGGTGGGGAAGTGTAATTTCTAAACAGAGCTATTGTCTAAGTCAGAATTTCCCTGGAAGCATTCATCCCCTTCTTTTGGTCTGTTCTGGGCTGGAAGTGAAATTCATCCCAGCAATCACTGGAGAACTCCAAGATTTGAAGGTGGACCTCTGGCTCTACTCAAAGCAAGAAGTCTTGCTCTTTCTAATTCTGTCTTATTTCACGTGAAGCATATTGTGTCTTTTGTTTTGAATTACTAAATCTTTGCATACCCCTAGGTAGTCTGCTACAGTCAGTCTCCAAAAAGAAAACATTCTCTGCCAAAAATGGTTCCAGTGCAAATTCAGCCCTTTAGTCGTAAGTTATACTGTGGAAGGCAGGACTGGCTCAGTGAGGAAGGTCTATGACTTTATACGGTGTTCAGCTCCCCCCATTATGCTAAAGGTGAGGCTGAGGCTCTTTTGGAATCCTAACAAAAAAAGTCCCCTGTACAAACACTCCTCAACTTGCAGCAAAGACCATTTTGCTTAGAATTTCCTCTCAAGGCTGTATCTATCAGACCTGGGCTGCAAACATCCAGCCAATCACTTGTGGTCCAGGTCGGCCACTTCCTAGTCTTTGTAACCTGAGGGGCGTCATTTTTCCCAGGTCATCTGCCGGTAACTGCCTCTCTGGTTTCTTGTAAGCTCTTGCTTGTGCCATCAACGGCAATTCCTCTTATTGTAAACCGCCTCAGCAGAGTTGCTCTTGCAGTGAGATGGGCGGTGACTAAATCTGAAATATAAATAAATACCCCTTCGCCTTGTCTTCTGTTGAGCTCTTTTTCCAAGCATCATGGTCTTCTCGGAAGACTTTTCCCTTCATGTTGCGTGTCCAAAATATTTAAGTTTTAGCTTCATTATTTCTGCTTCCAGCAAGCAGTCTGATTTTACTTTGTCTGGCACTGAATTTTTTTTTTTTTTTTTGCGGTTCAAATTATTCCAACAATTTTCTCCAGCAATACAACTCAAAACAATAAATTCCTCTTCCTTCAGTGTTCTGACAGTCCAGCTTTCATAGCCACGTTAAAGGTAAAGGTAAAGGTTTCCCTTGACGTAAAGTCCAGTCGAATCCGACTCTAGGGGGCGGTGCTCATCTCCGTTTCTAAGCCTTGGAGCCGGCGTTGTCATAGACACTTCCGGGTCATGTGGCCAGCATGACGACACGGAACGCCGTTACCTTCCCGCCGAAGCGGTACCTATTGATCTACTCACATTTGCATGTTTTCGAACTGCTAGGTGAGCAGGAGCTGGGACGAGCAACGGGAGCTCACCCCGCCATGCGGTTTCGAACCGCCGACCTTCCGACAATATGTACTTTTATTGTCAGCATAATGTCTCTGAACTTCAATATTTTGTCTAGAGCTGTCATAGTCTTTCTCCCTATGAATGTTTGAGCCCAGAAAGATATTGTTTGCTCCTACTTAAACTTCTACTCCACTTATTTGGATTGCATTGGCATTGCCTCTGGATATAAGCAGCTTTTTAAATAGTAAGCAGCAGACCAGCTTCTGCAGTCTTTTCTTTCACCTTCGACAAGAGATTTCTAAAGTCTTCCTTGTTTTCACTATCATCAGCATATCAGAGATACATGTTTCTCCCAGCAATGTAGTTGTTATTTCTTGTTCTGCATTTCTCATGACATATTCTACTTATATGTAAGGTGATAATTTACAAACTTGGCACACTCATTTCCCAGTTGTGAACCATTTCATTGCTCTTTTTTGCATGCTAAGTCACTTCTTAGTCATCATACAGATAGGCTGAGGAAGTAGCCTGGTACACCCTTGTTTTTAAGGGCTCTCCACAATTTCTTGTGGTCTACCTAGTCAAAAGTCTTAGTGTAACCAATTAAGCAAAAATAAACTTTGTTCTGGAATTCTCTTGGCTTTTCAGTCAGCCAACAGATGTTAGAAATGTGATCTTAGTCACCTCTGCTTTTTCTGAAACCAGCTTGTACATCTGGCAATTCTGTGTTGAAGTCTCGATTGCAAAGATTGGCTTTCTGTATTTCTTTCCTGCCATCTAGTAGTAATCTGGATACAGTTCTGGTAGCCCTGCTCCAGGCCTCAGAACAAAATTCCAGTACTCATTTCCACCAAGGAAATTTGGGCTCTGTATTTTTCATTTAGATGAGTTATGCTTAAAAGATGTTTTCACACAAAGTAAGATCCAGGTTAAAAAGTGGACAAACTCTTTTCTTTGATGCTATGCTTTCTTTGGTGAAGGGGAGATAACCTAAGTACCACCATGCTAAATCCTGGATTCCTGTATTATTTCCATAAGTAGCTCTTACTTCTTCCCTGGGGGAGGAAAAAAGGGACAACCTACAGAAATCAGGAGTTAGGGCCATGTAGGAATCTAAACATGGTCTGGCTCGTGCATTGTATTAAGGCACAGCTTATTGAATAAACCACAGTTAGCTGGATTCACAAATACACTCAAATATAAACGACAGTTTAAAAACTTTAATGGTTGCTTTCACATTATGCTAAGGCAGTGTTTCTCAACCTCGGCAACTTTAAGATGGGTGGACTTCAACTCCCAGAATTCCCCAGCCGGCTTGGGAAGTTGAAGTCCACCCATCTTAAAGTTGCCGAGGTTGAGAAACACTGGGCTAAGGCAAAACCAAACTTGGCATAGTAAGTTGTAGGAATGCAGTCAACTGGATGTTGTTTTGTAGTGAATTCTCCAGAATCTCTTGCCATCTCTGATGCTGGATTGCATCCTTGTGTGGGAAAAACTAGAGGAAAGAAAGAATATATGTGTTGTTGCATATGGGAATACTGAGCCTTTCTCTCTTTTCTTTCAGTTTTCTCAGTGGCAACAGAAGGCGAAGGCCCTGTGTTGGAGGAAAAGAACTCAGGGCAACAGGTAGAAAATTTACCCATTTTGTATCAAGATTGAGGAAAAGCAGAGATCCATCCCAAAAATGTGGGATCCAGCAACTTGAGAAAAATGGCTTCATGAATTAGGCCCTCCCCCAGACTTTTATCTCCAGAGAGAGTGGGGAGAGGGAGGAAGGAAGGAAGGCAGGCAGGGAAGGAGAGAAATTGCACCCAATAAGGTTATATTTTTTATTTAATTATATTTGGGTTTTATTCCTTTTTAAAATTCAAGGGCAAGAAAAATAGTACAGTAGTTCAGCTTTAAAAGTAGGGTTGCATGGAACAACGTGCCATTTTTAAATAAGCCTACTTGATTACTTCCTTTTGGGGGATAATTATTTAACACTCCAACCCAGAAATTCTCTACCTTTTCTTGTCAAACTGTAGTTATTCAGTGATGATCCACTGGAATAAAATTCCTTAGTCATGAAGGAGACAGGCATTTTATACACATGTAGAATTTCTCAAAGAAAATGTAGTGAAGGACAACGAGAATGACTGGCAAAATAAATCCTACTAGACACAATTGAGGGAACTGTATTTGGTGTTGAGAAATGAAAGACTGAGGAGGCTATGACTGCATTCTTTGGAGAGATTTTATCCAGAAGAAGGCCCTAACCTGTTCCCTGTCAGGAAGACAGTTTCTGTTTGAAAGTTGTTAAAAACTTCTTGACAGTTAATGCAGTTCATCAGTGGGTTCAATTTCTTAGGGAAATTTGCTAGACATGTTTGGACAGGGTGGGTCAGACATTTGTCATGAATGCTTTAATCTGGGATTCCACATTGATGGAAGTTGAATTCAGTGGCTCAAATGGCCTCTCTGTGTTTCTATGAACAATTTAAAAGGTTTTTTAAAGAAAGTAAATGGCATGTGTTCTGACTGTTTTTCATCAAAGAAAGTTAAGCTGGGAAAAAATACAGGCAAGCAAAACAATCAATTTCAGGATGGATAAAATGACTGGGAAAAGAGCCGTCAGCTGAGTGCTTGGCTCTTTCACACAGCTTCACTTTTGTGCTGCCGTCTGCCCTGTTCCTGACCCATTTCTCCCACCCTGCACTCTTTTCCGTTCACAAATTCCAGCAAGCCTATACCATCCCTAGTATGGAAAATAGCAAGTTCTGAAATCATGAGATCTTTATCTCTCTGTCCCGTAATAGCATTTTGCAAAACCTTTAAAATGTAGGAACAGTTTGCATCAAATGTTGTTTTGCTGTTTTCTTTTTTAGTCCAAAGCTGAGCACAGCTTCTCATGTAGCAAAATCTCAGGCAGTATTACTTAGAAGGACATGCTGTTGATTCACTGAGCTGATACCATACAACCGAGTTGCTCCATAGGCAGCAACTCTGGGCCCTGGTAGTGAACCCCAGTGAACTTAGTAAGATTTACTTCAGAATAGATCCCTAAAGATTGCACTGTGTGTCTAAAGCCTGCAACATTTCTTCTTGACTCTTTCCTTTTCCTATAGCCAGCTCAAGGCTCTACGCGCAAAGAGGTCTCACCCATGTACTCTTACGTTGCTCTCTACAAGTTTCTGCCTCAGGAGAACAATGATCTGCCACTGAAGTAAGCGTGCCCCTATCCCAGATTTCCAATCTAGCAGTCCAGAGTATGAGATAGGCATGAAGTGGTCAGTTCTCAGGCTGCGGGACTTTGCTGATGGGGCTTATAGGAGCTACCACTCAAGGCTGTGGTTGCTGGTGGGGACACCTGCTAATAGTGGCTGATGTATTACTAGTAGGTTATATATTTTTTTTGCCCAATGATGCCATAGAGAACTTCTTTATATTGTGGCATTCCCTGCATCTCATTACCCAAGAGGCAACTGGAGATAAACCAGACTTTGTCTGTCCTGCAGGCCTGGAGACCGAATCATGCTGATAGATGATTCCAATGAAGATTGGTGGAAGGTGAGCAGAACATTCTGGCAGAACACAGAGGTCTGAACATGTATCTCCCATGTTCAAATAAAACATCCTCTGCTGTGAATAAATAAATACAAATAGAAATACAAAAATAAGCCTATCACAAATAAAAAATATCAGTATAAAACAACCCAACTCTTTACCTGAACAATTGCCACGAGAGGTGTTTGATTGATTTATTGATTGGATTTGTACCCTGCTTTTCATTCAGGAGTCCAAGGCAGCTTATGCAGTGCTCCCTCTCTCCTATTTTTCCCCCACAACAGTCCTGTGAGGTAGGTTGAACTGAGAGAGGAGGACTGGCCAAAGACAGCCAGTGAGCTTCCATAGCTCAGAGTGGACTAGACCCTGGGACTCCCTGATCCTAGACCAGCATCTTAACCTTTACACCGCACTGGTGACACTCTCTGCTCTGAAGGCTCTCTGAAAAGGTCTTTTCTTCAGAGCTTTCCTGAATGATAGTACGTAAGGGACAGGATCCTGAACATCTTGAGGGGGGGAGAGGAATCTGCAGCCCACAGGCATTGGGTGAAAAGATTCTGCCTACAACCCTGAAGGTACGGAGGACCAGTGCCTCAATACCTTTGAAGGTATTATAAAGTGGAGATTCTATCACTAAAATTGTATGATTTAATTGTAAGCAGTTATATACTTCTCTGGGTCTCTTTTCCTCAATCCTGACAGAACCATAAGCCTGTGCTTATCTGAAATACTGATAAGCCTGTGCTTATCTGAAATACTGGAACAAGCCTTATATGGTCTGCAGGCCAGGAGGAATAGTGCCCTGGTATGTATGTATGTATGTATGTATGTATGTATGTATGTATGTATATATGTATCTCTGTATATTTTTTCCAACTTTCCAAAATGAGCCATTGAATGGTTCTTTGAGTGGCAAAGAACAAAACCAACAAACCACAGTGGGCTCTAGTCAGATTTCTCACCCTTTAATGTTGCTACTATCATTCTGCCCAAGACCATCTGCTTAGCAATCAAGGAAGGCAGATTGTTGGTCCTGCAAAACCTTGGAAATACCTGCTGCAGAGCAGCTTTTCCAACCTGTCACTCTAAAGATACTGTATATTGGGACCAAAATTCACAAAGACGACGCTGGTTGGATATTCTGGGAGGTGCAGTAGAACCAAATTAGGAAAGTACAGGATAGGGAGAGCTGATCTTGAGAAAGAAGGTGATGAAGCTCAAAAGCAATATTCTAAAGAATCACCTGCAGCAGACAGTAAGGATGGTACCCCAAGCCTTATTGTGTAAAGGCAAGTGCAATGGCAGATGCTTTACTTGATTCAGATATTTATTTCTGAATAGAGATACTTCTACATTGCCTTTATAAAAACCCTCCCCCCAGGTGCTTCCCACCATACCGTTCAATAAAAAATTGAAAACAATAAACCCATTACAAAAACAAAAAATGTAATTATATAGGGAAAATCCAATAGAAGCCTGATGAAATACTTTTCTTTATTGCCTGTTGAAAAAACAGCAAATACATGACCATCCATGTATTTACTGTAAAGTGGAGCAATTCCCAAGGCACAATTCTGTTCGCTGTGGTTCTTATTTAAAACCTTGAAAATTACAGGTCTCAGTTTATAATTTTTGATTTAAAAGGCCAAGTTTCTATCCCTCTAGATGAGTGAGATAGAAAAGTATATAGCACAAATACTAGCATAGACTCTGTGGTATGGACCTTGGTGACATTTTTGTTTTGTAACCTAGGGAAAGATGGGAGACCGCATCGGCTTTTTCCCGGCCAATTTTGTCCAGCGAGTTCGTCCAGGTGAAACTGTCTGGAGATGCTGCAGGACTTTCTGTGGCAACAAAGAACAGGGACAGCTGAGCCTTAAAGAAAACCAGGTACACACGTACGCCCCAAATATAGAGGTGGCCAAGTAAGGCCTTTGGCCTCCTTTCACAAAGCCCATCTGCGAGCAGTCAGGTCAAGTCCGGGAAGACGCACCCGGCCCCTCAGCTGGCGCTTACCTGAGCTTGAAGAAGTGGGAATAGAATGGGGTCATCCAAAGGAGAAATAAAATGGCAGCTTTGGTCCCACTCATAACTTTTTCTGTAGTCCTTATGAGAAAAAGTTTTCCTATCCCTGAAGTAAAAGATAATTTAAGGTAAAAGGTGAAGACTTCTTTGAGTCAGGTGTGATTCCTAGTAAATTCATGGACAAGTCCATGTGGTCCAATACAGGAACAGCTTGGCTGGCTTGTTTTTAAATCTTACCTACATTCCTGGTATTTTCTATTGAATCCAAACACTCACCAGGTTGACCCTAAACAGAATCGTATTGGTCTTCATTCTTGTGACCTGGTGGACATCATTTTGCTAGGATAGTCTCTCAGTAACTTTTTAATATTCTTGCGAGCTCTTGCTTGTGTTATATGTTGATAGTATCTAGCCATCTTGTCTTCTGTCAGTCTCTTCTTGAATTATCTTTTATTTTTCCAAGAATTAGGTCCTCTCTATAATGACTCTTCCATGCACAATATGCATCTAATATATTTAAGCTTTAGTGTCCTTATTTGTGCTTGCAGTGAACAGCCTGATTTAACTTCAGCAAGTATTGTTCTTCTTGTGGTCCAGGTTAAACTCAACCATTTTTCCTGATGATTCATATGAGCCATATGTTACAACTGAAAAGCCATGGTCTTGACAATATGTATCTTTGTTGTCAATGTAATGTCTCTGTACTTTAACATTTAAACTAGATCTCCCATAATTACATAATATGTCAGAACTACCTATCCTCAAAGTATCTCATCTCCTATATTTAGGGGCAAATATCTGTGCTTCAGATTATGGTGATGAATTGGATGTGAAGGTTTTATACGATCTTGTGTAGTATTCCTGGCGACTGCACGCAAGCCAAACCACAGCCGAGGGGCACCTTGGCTGTGTTTTGCTAAAGGACCAAACTCTTGGGACTAAGCAAGTCAGGCACTGGAGACATTTTGTAGGGTCAGGACTTCTCAGTGAATCACTATGTAATTCAATAGCAATGCTTCATGGACACTTTCAGATGGACTGTAATTCAGCAACATGAAATGGTTGTGTGCAGCCAGGGATTGTACAAAGAGATGTGCTAGCTGTTGCCCTTCACTTGAGTCAAGACTACAAGATTCAGATTCCCAGTGGCCATGCTAGCTTTATGACAGGTTAGAAAAGGGAGCAGATGGAGAAGGATGAATTTAGTAATATTAGAGGTGAGCTAAATATAAAGCTCCCTGGTGTATAGAGCATGTTGCCCTTAGTCTCCCCCTCCCGTGATTTTAGTAGAGAGTCTTAGCCCTTTTGAACTTACAAAAACCTACTCTGGGTCTTCTTTGAGCCATGTTGTTCAGTCAGCCTGATGCTCCAGTGGGCAGGATGCCAGCCGACAGAATCCTTTTGGTGCATTTTAATAAGTCTCAAGCAAACCGAATTATGCTGAGGCTGTTCAGGAAGGGCTAGCTGCCATGAATAATGAAAGAAAAGAGCTTAAGCCAGTTTGGATGCCAAGCAGAAGAGGGGCAGTAGATGGTGGAGGGGAGGGGAGAAAATAGGGATGGTACCCTTGAGAACAGGGCTAGTTCTAACATTAAGAAACACAAGGCAGCTGCTTGGGGCAGCTCATGTGGAGTTTCCATTGAAAATGCTTCATTTATTATTGTTCTTATTGGGTGAGCCACCCAGAAATGTATCTAGAAAATTTATCTTGTTGGCAGGCAGATTCTTACACGCGCACACATTAGTGAATTTTCTTGTTATTAGAGTCTTGTTCTCTAATATGTGGAAGCCTACACAGAGTGGCCGGAATAACTAGGAGTGTTAACAGCACAAACACAGAGGAGAATTATGTTCAAACTTCATATAAGAGACCCGGTGAAATCTCACAAAATTTAATCCAGAATTAGGGGACCCAATCTCTTCCTCTTTTTTATATAAGCCCCTCTGCTGTAATACAGTGTCCAATACATTTCCCTCCTTTGTTTTGTAACCACCCTCTTACTTTATTTTTTCCATACATGTATTACTATAGTATGGAGTTTAGATGTGCCACGTATAGCATTTCTCTTTCTCTCTCTTGACCAGTCTTCCAGCTATTACAGCCACTGATCAAGAAAGGAAGGTTTTGTTCATTTCCATATATGTTGTATGCACCACTCTTTAGCTGCCAGTTGAAACTTTGGCTAGCTGGGGAGACATGGTAGTACAAGCCACCAAAGTCCTTGGGGTATTTTGGAATATTTTTTTTATGAACGTGACCATCTGCTATAGCCTTTATGGTTTAAAAGTGGAACCTCATGGCCAGAACAAGAAGACTCTTGCCAAAGAGCAAGCTTTGTTTAACAAAAAGAAAAGCTATCTATGATTTTAAAAATGCCCATAGGAAGCATGAGTTTTAAAATACTGTTATGATATTCAAATGCTTTGTGACAGAACTTAAAAACAGTCTGACCATAAATTAGAACCAAAAGTAACTGAATAATGCTGAGCCAACACCCACACTGGATTTTTTTAAATTCCCCCAACACACCCAGACAGACATTAAGTAATAATTAATTATTTAGTGCAATTGCATACTTTAAATGCCATATTCTGCAGTTAATAATAAGTGTACACTCACCAGCTTTCTTTTTTAACCTTTCAATAACATTTAAGGTTCTCCCCACCCCCCACCCCTTCTTCTGATTCTCCTAGGTCTGTGTTGGTGTGGGGAAGACCAAGGAGAATGAAGGTTTCATCAAGGTGACGAGTGGCAAAAAACGAGGGCTGGTGCCTGCTGATGCTCTGACAGAAATTTGAAGATGAAAGGAGAGTGCAAAGCAAACCAAGAGAAGTATAAAAAGAGGACACCTGCAAGGCGAGGGCAGCTGCCTTGCGTTCCTCCAGGCCGCCCCATACCGGAGCACCCGGATAATCACTGTTTCATGGAAGCTTCCCTCTGGATCCTGAGAACAGCTTTTGTGGAAGGGATGGAAGAAAGCTGGGGGGGTGGACTGGCAGGAGCACCACTTGCTGTGTGCTTTTTTCCATGTCGAGCTGGAAATTCACTCCAGGTTGACTTAGTTTCTTGTCATGTTCACTGCAGTCTCTGTAAAGGTCTTTGGTGAGAGCTCTGTGTTGTGAGTGCGAGGGAGGTTTCCTCTGCTTTAATTCACCCCCGTTCTTCTTGTCTTTGGACCCTGGCAACAGATGCCAGTTGATAATCAACCAGCCTTAACTTACTGGGAGGGGTCTATCTTAGTATAAGGCTCTTGTCCCCCTCCCATTTTCAGAAGTTCCCCAATAATTCTGTGTTGCATGCAAGCTACCCATGGAAACGCAAAGCCCTTCTCTGACCAAGGAGGCCACGTTGGTGTGTTGGTCCATGTGTTAGTTTTCTTTCTCTGTTATGTTAGTGTGACTCACAGTTGGTATCACCTTCTGTCAAAGAGATGATGTGGCAGGTAATTATAGACAGCCTTGTAGTGGTCACATATTGAGGACTCTTATCCCAGAGCCTCTTGTGCTTAACGTTTAGGAGCCAGATGGTGTGCAATTCTGTTGTCCCCCTTCCTGGCTTCTGGCGGTACTCATAAAACTTTGCTCCTCAGCGTGTGGTGGCTCATCCACCATATAACTGATGGCAGCATCGACCATTTCTCAGGGACCTTCCTTAGCCAGATGCTCTTCTGAACTAGCTGAGAACGTTACTGCACTGCTCATAGGAGGAGTACAGAGACCCTGGTTACTCCAAATTTCCTTGTTTTCCCAGCATGCTTTCAGCTACTTGTCACTTGCAGATACATTTTTGTAAAAAAAAGAGAAAAGAAAAGAAAAAGAAAAATTCTATGACTTGAAAAGAGTTATTTAATATGCTATTTGCCTAGACATCCCTAGTAAGACTAAGCTGGTATTTTCCTGACTTGATCTGCTGGTTAAGAAGGGCCATCTTGTTAAATCCTATGTATCTAAGGCCCAGTTGGCATATATAGCAGGCCATGTATGGAATATTTGGCCTGTGAAAGCATGCATGAAATACTTCCATGATGTGTTTTTCTTACGTACCACACAAGTAATCAGTGACACAGGCCGCTGATCACCATTAGACCAATACTATATATAAATGATCCAATACACCAGAAATGATGTACATGCATGCCTTGTTTACACAGGCAAGCACTTTACTTATGTCTCTTACATTGTATAAATCAAGCCAGAAAAACAGAGCTCTTCCTTAGCTCTTACCCAATGACCCTAGCGTGTTAGTAGCTTAGCAATAGATACTCCTTTGCTTCCAACCCCCCGCCCCCAGAAATGACTTTTCTGTATTTCATTCATTAAACTGCCCAAAGAGAATTACAAAATATACTGTTAAGTACTTAATTCATTGGGTATTTCAGAATAAGGCTTACCAACATATTCCTCTTTTCAAAATTCATCCCAAGCTGCAAAGCAAGAAAAGTTCAGCCAGTGTTTATGTACAGCTGAGATCAGAATGCTTTGCTAAGTATTTCCATATCACAAAGTCATCGCTGTATTGGCCTGACCCACACCTAAATATCTATCATGGAATTTCTGCAACACTAAGTGATGACTTGCAAATATGACCAAAGACCAAATTGGACAGCCAGGAAGCTTATATCATCTGAAATGCTTTCAGTAAGTTTGCTTATGCATTCAGTTGCCAAAAATTAAGTGTAATGAAATCAAATAATGTAAATGCATGTGTGAGTCAGCCTCTAGCTTGGGAAATTTATTGCTTGCAGAGCTAATACAAAGACAATAGAGGTTAGAATGTACTTAAACATCAATGTCATCAAGTGGAAACTCTAGAGGAGAAGGAAGCGTCTTAATATTTGTTGGACAATATGATGTATTAAATCATGGCACAGGAAATCTTCCACTAAACACACAGGCTCATCTATATTGCCTTTGCTGGGCCAGGACCATGAAAGCAGCTCATGCGAGCAGCAAGAGATCATCACAGTACCAATTTTCCAAAATAAATAATGCTCAGATAGAGACCAATGATGAGAAAACCTATTTAGGAAATGGGTTTCCCATTCCTGTTTTGTTGCGTAGTTATGTTTGTACTGTTTTCAAATTACCGTGAAATGGAACTTTTCCACTTTTTCTGCACTAGTTTGGGGTTATCTCAGGCAGACCAAGCACACACTGGGAATTGAGCCGTTGTCTCAGTGAACATGCAGGTTCTCAACATGCATAGCAGCATTCTTGGGGAGTTTTGCCAGCTTGCCAGGACTAAAAACCTTTAGATCCATAACCTTACGATCACCATGTCAAGAGAGCTAAGGTGGGAAGGACATAAGACGTAATATGGGAATATTCCAATTATTCCAGCTGGAGGCTTTAATTTCCCTGCTGTGCTAACTCATGTAGCAGATACAACGTCCTCACTGGTGACCTTTCATTCCCTTCTAAAGGCTCTATTCAGTGTGTTAAGTTAACTGGAACATACTGAAGCACATAATATTTACTTATTTTCTAGTCCACAAATGATATAATTATTTCTCAGTAAAGAATACAATTTTTTAAAATATCCCTAGTGGGGGCTATAAAATGGATTAGAAAAATGGAATAGTAGGGGAAGGAGGACGTGTGGCCAGATCCTACTGACCATACTTGATTAATAATCCTAATAAAGGATTAATATTAATAATTAATAATCCTAAACACAGTCGTGGTCTGATAAGCGTTCTCCAGCATGAACTGCAGCAGGAAGCTAGGTGAGATATGGAAGATGTGAATGGAGGGAAATACAATCAGAATTGCATTATGAGAAAAGATAGGCTCTTCTTTGACTTAAATGGTTCTCCTGATAATGCCATACTGGTCCTTGGAGTTGAAAGCAAAAGATGTGTTGCCCCATGGGTCTCCTGTGCTACCAGAGCTATTTTCTGTTTTTGTTGCCTAATTGTCAACAGCCACAAGTGACTAAGCTTTTTCTAAAATAAACACAATACCATGTCAACATATTTCCCTCCTTAGACAGACTGAGTGGGAGGCTGATCACA